>NC_138967.1:185385000-186585000 GCF_055761805.1 Camellia sinensis
ACCTGTCCAGCACTTTTGACTGTTTTGCAGAACGCTCGAGCGGGTAAGTATGTGCTCGAGCAGAAACCTTTGTCTGCATGTCCGCTCGAGCAGAGTAACCTACGCTCGAGCGTGACCCCTGTTTTCTGAAAATTCTGAAAATGCTTTTAAAGTGCATCTTTGTATCCTCATCTCATCCTAGGCATTATTAGGCCTAGTTTAAGGCATCTTAATGAGGATATAGATGTAGAACACACTGAGGCAAATTAGGGATTAAGTTATTATTTTCCCAACTGTGTAGCTTAGTGTGTGTTCAATCTGTAAACTGTGTAGGGTTGGCGACTGGGGACGCGCTCTCGCTTTACTGTAGCCCAGAACTCTGTGAGTAACAACTGTGTAAAGATATGTTCAAAATGATTATCTTCTGAACAATTGAACTGTACTGCTTTTTGAACTGATACTGTTAATTGAATGAATGTATGTCGTATATTCTGAACTGTATTGTGGCATCCTTAGTAACTACTGTTTACTGTTACTGTTACAGAGATCTCTGTCGGTTCCCTTGTTGGAACCACTACTGTTACTGATTGATGGCCATCATTTACTGTTCGGTCTTTTAAGACCTACTGTTTACTGTACTATTATGCTAATGAATGTACCACATATGACTGAATGGCTGATATACTGAATTAACGAACTGTTTTCATTACTGTAAGGACATTCATTCTTAACCTCTTTACGCATTACGTTATTCACTGGGCTTTAGCTCACTGTTTATATATATATGTAGGTGTTCAGGCACCAGACCGTAGTTAGAAGCGTCGGGGTAAGCTCCAGTTTTGTCAAGCCAACCACTGTGCCTCACTGCGAGGTTCCGAGCCTGTCAAGTTATGGCTTAGGGGTGTTTTAGTTCCCCCTTCTGTCTCTGTAACTGTTTTGTTTACTGTACTGTACTGTTTAACAGAGATTAAGTCCCTGTTCTGATTGACTGTATATATTGTACATACTGTTTTGTCCGACTGTATATATTTGAATGAAAAGTCTTTTTGCATACAGACTGTCATAGCTCATTGGACATTAGCTATTTACTGTTTTAGCTTCCGCCAGGCCCTTGTACTCTGTTTTACTGTAATACTGTTAAGCAGGCCTTCGATAATCTTGGATTATTGGCCGGTTACGGTGCTAAACCCATAGGGGCGGGTTTGGGTCGTGACACTAAAGTACGAAAAAAGTACACTATTTATTTTACTTAATTACTTTAGCTATTGTATTCTCCAATCACAAATTTTAGCTAATAATTCAAACTAACTTAATTAATTTTCAAAACAAAAAATACTAATTGTTGATATTTTACTAATGTAAATTTGCAATAATAATAAATTTGTCCATACAAGCATACAAAACTTGTAGAATGAGGAGAAAAAAAATACAAAATGCAAAATAAATTATTCCGTAATTCATCAAAACAGAATTGAAAAAATATATAAAATTGTTACATACACATATACATATATAAAATATATAAAATTCAAATCCAAGACATAAATATAGAAAAATCCAAGACATAAATTTAAAAAAATCCAAGACATATACATACATATTTCTTTGGCGAGCCTATGGGGCTCTTTAATTGTAGCTAGCAAAAAAGTAGGATGGTAAAGTAGGTAGCCCAATAGCCAGCTTATTGGAGCCCAAAATTAGAATTACATTAGCGAAAATACCTAACTAGCCTTTTTTAGACACCCCTTGGAGATGCTATAGTTTAGTCATTCCGTAAGGTTATGACTATGGGGGTGATTATGACATTTTTGTATATAGTTGGGCCCAAAATGTGAATTCTCCAAGAAGTTATTGGGTGGTACAAGAGCATGGTTAGTTGGTTCTTTTTAGGATTGTGATTTGTTGATAATCTGATGAATTGACACAATTATTCAACCACCCCACTAATTAGGGTGCTTACAATCCAACCGATTTATTAAAATCAA
Source organism: Camellia sinensis (assembly GCF_055761805.1). Classification (NCBI taxonomy): domain Eukaryota; kingdom Viridiplantae; phylum Streptophyta; class Magnoliopsida; order Ericales; family Theaceae; genus Camellia; species Camellia sinensis. The sequence continues at coordinate 185,386,965 of NC_138967.1, forward strand.
ACAATCCGATTTAATTCATTCACTCTTAAGTAGTTTCAGTATAAGCGGACGGATATGAATATAGATTTTTTAAATTTACCTATGTTCGAACGGATGGTGGATAAGAGGTCACTTGACCCATCTGAATCTGCCAACCCTTCTTAAAAAAATAATGTTATGTTTTAATACTTTGCATGTTAAAAAATAGATATTTTATTTAGTAATAATATTAGCTATTTATGAAATATGAAAATTTTACCTTTATTTTAATTATAAAAAATGAACAATAAAAAATTTTAGACTCAAATAAGGCTCAAAACAGTAAAAAATTACTCTAAAAAAGTTCCAAGAAAAACATAAAATAGTAAAGCCCATACTACCAAACCATTCTACATTCACCCGCCAATCTGCACGGTTTCGTTCAATCTGCATCTGCTAACCGAATAAACAAGAATGTGAATTACATTTTTTTAATCTACCTAAATTCGAATGAATAGTAGATGAAAGGCAATCTGATCTGCAAACACCCCTATCACTGACAAAGGGTCTAGCCAATAAAAATGGCATTGGTAGAACACGTGTAGCTGCCCTAGGCCAACTAACAATTTTCTAAATGTCTTACTTAAATATTTGTTGAAAGTGTAAATGATATATACAAGGCCGGCCTTGAGTTTTTGAAGGCATAAGGCAAAACAAAAACAGAGGTTTATATTTATAAAGAAAAAAAAAATCACTCTATTTCGTATCATTACTGTCGATTGATACCAAAATAGATATCCAAATGTATTCATACAAAAAAAAAAAGTTACCAAAATTAAGAAAACTTTATTCAATTAAAATGTATTGGATATACATTGAATTAATTGTTGTTTATTGAATGTGCTGTTTATGAGTGTGATTGCATTGTTGTTTATTGAATATGTTGTGTATGAATGTGATTGAGATTGAATTAAGAGTAATGATAGAGAGCACTAGAGTTGGAGCTCTAATGCTATCTCTAGGGATGTAGCAATACATAAAACAAAAACAAAAAATAAAAAACAAAAACTGCAACATCACAAGGCAAAACATCAAATCATAAAGTGGGGCCCACCTCTAGAATTCCCTCTAAAGCTCCTCATTCAGAGGTCTCAAACATTTTTGTTTCACAAAAATCTAATAAAGAAAGAAAATAAAAATAAAAAAAATAGGGGCCCTATTTTGGGCCACTAACATTTTGTATGTGTATTTAGTGTTTCTCATTCAAGAGCCACCAACATTTTATATATATTTTAATTTCAATTGGGTCAAACCACACTTATAAACAAATATAGGCTCAACAGAATATTTTTGAGTCTTTTAGATTGGTCCTAAAACAACACAAATATTTTGGGCTTATTTATATTTATAATATACTATAATACTTTTCTAAATTTGGAGACCCTATTTTGGGCTAATTTTTGAAGGCCTAAGGCACAGGCCTCACTGGCCTTAGCTCAGGACCGGTTCTGGATATATAGGTCGAGACGTGTCCCGCATGTTTTAGCCGGCAAAAAAAATTATTTTGGCTAGTCTCAATATGAGGTGTTGTCATGTTCTTATCTTGGTGGATTTTAGAGCATATACAAAGTTTTTAGCCGGCCAAAAAAATAAATAAATTTGGCTAGTCTCAATATGAGGTGTCATCATGTTCTTATCTTGGTGGATTCTAGAGCATATAATATATAAAGTTATTTTAGGAAGTATTAAATAAGTTGATTTTTTTTATTTATTACAAAAAACGTATAAAAAAAAAAAAGTGATGTGGTCTAAATAAATTAAAAAATTAAAAAATTGATTTATAAGTCACTTTCCATTAGTTTTGAACGATTTTTATTTAAAATTTTAAAATTAATAATTAAATATAATATATTTATATCTATAAATATAAATATGAATGTATATTTTCTTAATTATTATACATATGTTCTTATTTTTTTATTAAAACTTCTTACTTATGTCGACGTAAGTAAAGTGAATTTTACATATTTTTGTTAATGTGTAATGCTATACATTATTATTTTTTACCTTATTTTCTTATCTTACACACTAATGAGATCCATGCTGATAGATGCACTTGTAACTGCCTTACTTGTGTATAGTGGTGAGAAAATTAGATAAAAAAATGAATTATATGTAACATTTTTAGGGCAAATTACATTGACAATCTTGGAGGTTTGTGTTTAATACAATTTTCCTTTCACATTTGAGAAATTACACTAACCTCCTTATTAGACTTTATCTTTTAACATTTGTAATAGAAAATAGAAAATTACCTTATTATGCTTTGATGTTCAAACAAAAATACTGTTGGAACAATAATCTGTTTAAAATAAATAACTTGAAATAAATCAAACAAAAATAAATAAATTACTTATAGAATTTATTACCGATACAACTTTTAGATCAAGTCGAGTGTGTGACACTCTGTCTTTAAGACATATTCGCCCCACTTAGGTGCTTACGGATAAATGGCATCTATCTCTCAAGATATAATAATCTACACAAATTGTAGTAGTACTCCAAACAATTTGTACGATGAACAAAACCTGTGTTCTATACTCTCTGAATTTTTCTTTAAAACTAGTATGAAGAATAATAATGCAAGAGAGCAAAATGAAGGCAAGAAAATGAATTTTTCCGAATCAAACAAATGTTGGAAAGGGACTGCTTTTATAGGTAAATGGTAACCATTTAGATCTGCCCGAACAGGTGCAAAAAACCTGAACAGATCAGTTTGAATTTTAAATAGATCTGGTGGCAGTTTCAACAGATAACTGCTCGGCAGTTTAATTCTGTCTGGGCAATTTTAAAATTGCTGGAAATGGATTGAACAAGGGACTGTTTGGATTGAAAAAATTAGCGCAAAATTTAAATTAATTTTCCCTCAAGAAATTGAAAAAATTCAAATAAATTTTGTCCAAAAAATTAATGCTAGAACCGACCAGACCGGTTAGCTGCGGTGGCGCGCGTGTGTGTGGTGGTTTGAGTCAAGATTCACTTTGTCCATAACTCTTATTTTCTACAAACTTGGGGTGCTCTTTGGGACCCAACCCAAGTGTTGCCACCTAGAGTTTATATACATACACAAGCTCTTTTAAAGTTTCAATGTAGGACAAGCTTTACAAGGAAACCCATATTTTATTCTTTAATTTGTCCATTCCACGAACCTGAAAATGACGTCAACTACCCTTTTACTCATAAATGGTTTTGACGAACCGTGTTCACCATGTGACTTGCCATGCAACAAGGAACACGTCACCTCTTTGAACCCACTCCAAAAGACGTGTGGGTCCTATGCAAATTTAGGCTCAAAATTAGCCCAAAATAAGCCCATAAAACCATATTTTCCCAACAATTACCTTATTGTCCACGTCTTACCATGGTTATCTTCGTCAATCTCAAAACACCACATCTCTTTCTCTTTACAAGTAACGCATCTTTCTTTCTCTCTCTTACTCTCACCATGTTTTCATTTTCACCAATGCCCCCATCTCCGCTTTCCCTTCCTCTACCCCATGTACATCATTCCATTCTTTGACGATATAACCCTTTCTTCATAATTGTGAGCCACCGCTCACTGTGCCTCTGTATTATTATTTTTTCTGCTTTCAACGTTCCTTTGTAACCAACATCATCATCCACTCCCAAGCATGGGCGGACCCAAGATTCGTCGATGGGGTGGGCTAATGTTGAGATAAAATTATATAATATATTTCAAGTATAATCACATAAGAAAAAAAATGAATTTATTAATATAATCTAGATTAATATCTAAATTTATTGATTATAAACAATAATTCTTGAGTGTGCAAGGCATATGGTATGCCATCTACTTACGTATTTTTGTGATGTAAGTTGCACATTTTTGTGAGAACTTACGATACATTTTTATGAGTTAACTTACGTGAATTTATATTAAATTATGCGATTTTATAAGGTGACTTATATATGTTTATGAGAATTTACGATAAGTTGTGTTTTTTCAAATATTTATGAATTAAATTATGCGAATTTGTGTTTAAATTATATGATTTTACAAGATAATTTTCATATTTCTATGAAAATTTACATACACTTCCTTCCCCAATAAAAATGGCATAGGTGCAACGCGAGGAACTGCTCTTAGACTTGCGAATACCTCACTTAAATATTTGCTCAAAGTGTGAATGCTATATAGGTCCAAGATGTGTTCCACATGTTTTAGCCGACAAAAAATATTTTGGGTCTCAATCCATGGAGTCATCAAGGTCTTATCTTGTTGATTTTGGTATGATCTAAAAAAGTTAAAAAGTTAAAAAGTCACTATCCTATTTAAGTCACATCATCATATTTAAATCACATCACCTCTCTAACACATCACTTCAAACCCGACCCATACCCAACTTATATTTCATAAAAAGTCAAAAAGTGCACTTATTTAGATCATCCCAAACCACAGTTATATAATATTTGTTTGTTAAAATGTCTAATTAACTCATTTTTTTTAGAATAATACTTGGAACTCCCAAAATTTGTAACCCGCACAACCTCCAATTGATTTGTGACCAATCATTATTTTTTTTATATTTTTTTCCTCTCTCTCTCCTCCCTCTCTCTCACAAAATGTGTGGGGGGTTCTAGAGGTCTCTATCACCACTGTTTATTTATTTATTTATTTCTTGAGTAATATTAGAGACATTAAGAGATTTATTAATATTTTTATTAAATATCTTATATGAGTGTGAGTCTTATACCTATAAGAAACATTTAGTAAAAATATTAATAAATTTCTTGAGATGCCTAACATTTTTCTTATTTGTTTCTACCCAATGCATAGTAGAGGTGTTTATAGTCTGTTTGTCACTAAATTTGAAACCAACCCAATTGTAATCGTTTTTGAGTTTTTGGACTTATAACTAAACCAATCATGTACTAAAACCAATCTAACCCAACCCAAACCAACTTGGATTGATTCGAGTTGAAACCACGATTCCACTATATTAAAAACAAGCAAATCACTCAATAATAAATAATTAAAATAAATAAGTTTTTAACATTTAAACATGCCACAAACTAAGAGTAAAATATTATTTAATACAACTAATACAAATTAAATCAACTACAAAATCTGACTCAAGCTTCTACTTTTTTCGTTTACCTGATAATTTTGTATATAAAAATTATAAGTGTAATCAAAATTCATTGTAACATAACAATAAGACAAAAACATTTCAATATAAATAAAAATTTAAAAAATATATACATATATACAAATTAGTTTGATTTAGGCGGCAAAAAAAAATATTTTATGACTTGTCTCAATCCATGGAGTCATCACAGTCTTATCTTGGATTTAGAAAAAAGCTTGGGACTCTCAATTTAGAGACCCTCTTATGACCTCTAAATATGTGTGATTGGCCCATGTGTGTTTTTGTTTTATTTGTTTATTTATTTATTTATTCTCTCTCTCACATAGAATGGTGTGGGGGTTGTGGGAGTAAAATTTTTGTGGAGGTCTCAATCATTACTCTTGAATTTAATAGCATCCCTAATACACTTGACGTCATCAATATACCATGGTGGATTTAATAGCATCCCTAATACACTAGACGTCTTCAATGTACCTTTTATATAATGAATAAAGATTAAGAGTTTTAATTTTGGAACTCTAAAGAGAACTTTAGTAATTGTGTGGGTGATTTTCCGACCACACTGCCCCCTTAGTAACCAGCTGGAGAGCACTGGCAGAATAGATGGCACCTGACTGACCTGCAACAGAAATATAAGAATCTCGCGGTGGTTTCGACCACCCGGGGGCACTCCGACGATCAAGTCAGTATATCTCTCAAAGATAAATCAAGTACTAAACTCACAAGCTTGAGTATCAAAAGCATACCTTAGACCCATGAGGGTGCCTCTCTTTTATAGCCAATACAATCCTAGTCCCAAAAGGAGCTTGGCCCTAATGGACTTAGGATTACTGCTAATCTGGGACTCCCAATGGGATTAGGATAAACTCTCTAAGAGTCTTATCTTTACCCAAACTGAAGTCTTCTCCCAATCTAAAACTCTTGTCCATATCCAAGTTGAGTTCCCTCTTCATCCTAGGACTCTTGTCCTTTATCCGCTTATCTCGGATCCCGATATCTTCGAAAATAACCTCGGCCTTGCCGAGACCACCTCGGCGTCATGACCAGGACACGTGGCACCTCGGCTGACACGTCGGCGTCACCTTGCCACGTGTTGGTATTCAGAAAATATATCCCCACAACTGCCCCCTAGGTTCTATTACCTCGGCATTCTGAGGTGATGGAACCTACACTGTTCGTTCATCTGTGCCCCTTTGTCCGAGATCAAACTTGCCGACCTCAAAGTTCCCTGGACCTTACTGTCCATTTGTGTCAAGTATCAAGCTTCATGCTTTCCAAGCTGCTTGAAATCGCACCTCCTAGCCGAGATTTTGGTTCCATTAATTCGTAAACTCCAAGAGCTTTGCAACTGCTTCACTCACACTCTCTGGTGAGTTCCTGATTTCCAATCATCTATTTGACTCCGGCGATTTTCATATCGGCGTTCATTTCACTTGGTAGGTTCATAAACTCTTTACTTGCTATTAAGCTCAATCTTTCATAACTCTTCTGATTTACTTTGAATCTGTTTATTTGCCATCTGTGGCCTTCTGTTCTTGTCTGTTTTTTGATTTCTTATTGCTAAAATGCCTGGAACTGTTCTTTGTCATATCCGCTTTCTGTTGCTAGCATGATGTCTGGTTCATTACTTTCTTGTTCTCCACATACTTACTTAGTGCCTGTGTACTTGGCTTTATTCATGAACTTTGTTGTCTTCTTGACTATTTCTCTTTGCTCATTTAATCCTCTGGCTTCTTCTCTTTCTAGCTCTTTTGCTTAAATCCGTCATTTGTTCCAAGCTTTCAAGCTTTTGCAACTGTCTTCGTTTCTCTCCTCCGGTGAAGCTTTACGTCATTCTGTCATTGTTGTCAGACTTCGGCAAATCTCATTCCGGCTTCCCTCTTTCTGGTAAGCCACTGTTCCTCCTGGTTTTATTTCTTGTTGCTTTCCAAGAAGCTCTGCTTCATTGTTTAATCACCATTGTTGTTTTACCCGTTATTTCCAAATCATCTTCTTGAATACACATTGTTCACACATCTGTTGATTTCCACCACTGTTCTTGGCTTGACACACTTGTGCAATCTTTTTGTCTTGATTTCTTGATAGCTTCATCACCATTCTTATTTATGAATTACATTCTTGTTTCTGTTTTCTGTGTCTTTTTCCAGATTCTTGCTTTCAATCTTTGCCTTCAAACTCCGAGGTGCCAATCGCCAAGAAGAGCTTTGATCAAACTCTTCAGGAGGTTGATGCTGAGCTCGTGGCTGAGAAGGCTGCTGAGAAGTTCTTTCCAACTGTCTTCTGGGGGTGAGACACAACCTACCGCTGATGCTGAGTAGTTTGCTTCCTTCTTGAAATTGATGCCGAGGTAGCGGTAGAGAAACTCCTCCAACTGTCTGCCGAGGCTGAACCATTGTCGTCCGTCGAAGCAGATTAGTCCGACGTTCTTACTTTCAGTCCCTAGTTTTTTAAGGTCTTCATTTTTGTACTTGCCAACCTTCTCAGCTCTTAACAAGCTAGTTGGTCATCTCGGTTGGTCATATCTCAGAAACGTCTTTCAGTGTTTATCTCGGCTATACCAAATTTGTAAATTGCTACAAATTTCAACAAGTGGTAGACTTCATAATCTTCGGTTAACTCATTTTGTAATTTGCTCAAAAGTTTCAACAAGTGTTAACATTCCTTGCTCCTTAATTATCATTCCTTCCCCATACACCTTCTCCCTACCCCCTAATGTGAACGTAAGTTGTACTTAGGATCACATTAGGGAAGTGGGCTTCGTGCTGTAGTCACAGACCTGATGTGTTCTTCTTTCGCCGATGTATTAAAACTTCTGGTATTTAATTCACCCCCTTTAGACCCTCTTTCTCTTGGCCTTTGCAAACTATCATCACTGTTTCTTGAAGCATTTATTCTTTTCACAATTCTGGTCACCACTTCTGGCGTGCACTTAGCGGTTCTAATCAAAACGACGTTTGACTCCGGCGAATCTTTTGCTGACATTTAGCTTTGTGCACTCTTTAACTTGTAAATTCTCTCAGAATTTCCACAAGTGTTAAACATCATTTCGGTTTAACTTCGGTCAAGTATCATCTCAGTTTAACTTCAGTTAAACATCACCTCAGTTTAACTTCGGTTAGACATCATCTCGGCTTAACTTCGGTTAAGCATCATCTCAGTTTTTGAAGTTTTTCCTTTTTTTGTCGCTTGTACTCCTGTACTTTTTTGTTCTTTAGATAATGTAAGCTCTGCATATGGCCGATGTGCCTCTTTTTTCTTGAATGTCTAATTCAACTTTCCTTCTCTGAATGAAGCGCTCTTCGTCGCCCGCCTGGACGAGGATTTTCTTCAGTGTCTCTTCACTCTTTTTGGCTGGCTCCTTGTCGACATCATCTAGGACCTCCATGTCCTCGTCTTCAATCTCTGCCTTCCTTGGTTCCCGAATGTTGCAGGTAGTTTTCATTGCTGCCATGGAGCAATTCTTTACCTGCAGTTGGTCTCCTCTGACTTCTTCAATCCCATGTTCCGTGGGGAACCGCAATAGTTGATGCAACGTTGAGGGAACTGCCCCCATTGCATGCAACCATGGCCTTCCCAAGATGATGTTGTAAGGTGAAGGCGTGTCAATCACGATGAATTCTGCTTTGATCTTCTTCTAACTGCTCTTGCATGATTCCATCTTTGTGCAATCTTCTCGGGGTTACATACCTCGGGTATAAAAACTTTTACTTCGGCAAGATACTGACCTGCAAACTTTTCATAATTTCTAACAAGTGTGAAACATATACTACTCAATGTTAACTTTGCAAACTTTTTCTCAAGTTTCAACAAGTGTTTAAACGGTGATCTCGGTCTAGCCTACTTGTAAATTGCTACAAATTTCAACAAGGATGTTCAACAAGTGTTAAACAATAATCTATTTGTAAATTGCTACGAATTTCAACAAGTGTTTAAACAACATACTTAGCTTTTTCCTCAACTTGTAAATTGCTACAAATTTCAACAAGTGTTAATCATATACCGTAAATTTTTCTCAAGTTATAACAATGATCTACTTGTAAATTGCTACAAATTTCAACAAGTGTTTAAACAATATACTTAGCTTTTACCTCAACCTGTAAATTGCTGCAAATTTCAACAGATGATCATATGTCGGCTTAACATTATCTTGTAAATTGCTACAAATTTCAACAAGTGTTAAGCATCTTCTTTGGTTGGATCAACCTGTAGATTGCTATAGGTGTGCAAACTATAACCTCGGCTTCACTTCGACTTGTAAATTGCTACAAATTTCAACAAGTGAAGAGAAACAGTAATCTCGGCTTAACTTCAACTTGTAAATTGCTACAAATTTCAACAAGTGAAGATAAGGAATCAGCTTAATTCCAACTTGTAAATTGCTACAAATTTCAACAAGTGAAGATAAGGAATCAGCTTAATTCCAACTTGTAAATTGCTACAAATTTCAACAAGTGAATTAAGGAATAATCTCGGCTTAACTTCGACTTGTAAATTGCTACAAATTTCAACAAGTGAAGATAAGGAATCAGCTTAATTCCAACTTGTAAATTGCTACAAATTTCAACAAGTGAATTAAGGAATAATCTCGATTTAATTTCGACTTGTAAATTGCTCCAAATTTCAACAAGTGAAGATAAGGAACTATCTCAGCTTAACTTCAAGCATCATCTCGGCTTAACTTCGGTTAAGCATTGTCTCGGTTTAACTTCGGTTAAACATCATCTGGGCTTAACTTCAATTAAGCATCATTTCGGCTTAACTTCGGTTAAGTATCATCTCGGCTTAACTTCGGTTAAGCATCATATTGGTTAACCAACTTGTAAATTGCTACAAATTTCAACAAGTGGTAAACGCATTCTTCTTCTCTCTGCCCTTCTAGTGTGAACTTTAAATCTACTTGGGTTCTCATCATACATATAGCTTCGACCTTGTCGCCGAGGTTTAATTCAAGCCGAGGTTGTCGGCCTTGGTTTCTCTATTGATCTTACTTGGTTCCAACCTGAGTTTGATTTTCGGCCTCGCATCGGCGAGCCGTTTCTCTTTTCTTGTTCCGACGCCTTTGTTCCCGGCATATCCTCCTCGACCCTAGCATACTTCTCAATTCTGGCCAACTTTAGTCTGATCTTGTGTGTTTCCTTTTTATTTTCTGGGATCTGAGATCTGCTCATTGTGCTCTTCTCTTCTCGGACTCAGGTGCCGAGATCTTATCTTCTGGAATCTTGGATTTGCTCACTCAGGTTAAGCTCTTCTTTTCTCGGACCTACTCATCTAGGCTGAGATCGTGTCTTCTGGGATCTGGGATCCGGGATTTGCTCACTCAGGTTGAGCTCTCGTCTTCTCGGGCCTACTTGTCTAGGCTGAGATCATGTCTTCTCGGATCCGGGTTCCAAGATCTGGAATCCAGGATCTGCTCACTCAGGATGAGTTCTTCTATACTTGAATGTTATCTCCTTGGGAGCGCTCATGCCCCTTGTCTTTGCATCCCTTCTGGAAGGGTCTTCGTTCTTCCGCAGGTATCTATCCTTCCATACCTGAAGGTCATCTTCGTTGCTTCGATCTGTTGTTTTTGGTGCGTCACCTTCCTGGCCGGCGTCTTTCACTCCGTGACTCTGGTCACGAGTTCCTGTGTTGCGTTTGTCCCCTTCAACGTCGAGGTTGATAGATCTCTCATTCCCAGTAGGAGCGTTGTCTCTAGTCTGATCCTTCTGTTCGTCATTGGCCATCTATTCTTCTTTCTTTCCCACAGACGGCGCCAAATTGTGTGGGTGATTTTCCGACCACACTGCCCCCTTAGTAACCAGCTGGAGAGCACTGGCAGAATAGATGGCACCTGACTGACCTGCAACAGAAATATAAGAATCCCGCGGTGGTTTCGACCACCCGGGGGCACTCCGACGATCAAGTCAGTATATCTCTCAAAGATAAATCAAGTACTAAACTCACAAGCTTGAGTATCAAAAGCATACCTTAGACCCATGGGGGTGCCTCTCTTTTATAGCCAATACAATCCTAGTCCCAAAAGGAGCTTGGCCCTAATGGACTTAGGATTACTGCTAATCTGGGACTCCCAGTGGGATTAGGATAAACTCTCTAAGAGTCTTATCTTTACCCAAACTGAAGTCTTCTCCCAATCTAGAACTCTTGTCCATATTCAAGTTGAGTTCCCTCTTCATCCTAGGACTCTTGTCCTTTATCCGCTTATCTCGGATCCCGATATCTTCGGAAATAACCTCGGCCTTGCCGAGACCACCTCGGCGTCATGACCAGGACACGTGGCACCTCGACTGACACGTCGGCGTCACCTTGCCACGTGTTGGTGTTCAAAAAATATATCCCCACAGTAATGTAACAAGGAATGAAGCTCATGTGTGATGTGATGTGTGTCTATATTTTTGTTTTATTTTTTTATTTTTTTTTCTTACCACATCACTAAAGCTCTCTTTAAAACTCCAAAATTAGAGCTCTCTATCATTATTGTTATATAATACTTGTTACTAGTTAAAATGTCTAATTAACTCATTTTCATTTTCTTATTTGTTTCTACCCAATGCATACTGTACAGAGTTTTTGTTTCAGTTTGAAGTATTAACCAAACACTAGAAAATAAAAAGATAATTTTAGTGCAATGTAGGTATATAAATACATTAAAACAAATGAAACCTATATGTTTTTTTCATCTATTTTTTAAAAAATGGACAAAATATGATAAAATTATATTGGGGGTATTTTTTTATTTTCATAAATCGTACTTCTACTATCTTATTACACTTATTATAAAAATTTAATTTTAAAAAAAAAAAAATTAATAGTCTACACGGAGGAACTTTAGTGTCCCAAACTCTAATTATCATTGAACAAAGTTCAAAAAAAAAATATAATAATCTAAATCTATTTATTTATTTATTTTTTTAAAAATAACTCTTTGTGTCATAGATATTATTATTTTAAAAATTCAATAAATGTGTCATGTTATTTACACAAGATATGATTTTTTTATAAATTTAAAAAAATTAACAAAAAATATTAATTATAATAAGATAATACTTTGAAAAACTTAACTGTTAAATTTTGAAGTTCAAATGGAGAAATTACAAATGAGTTAGAATTTGAAGGGTTTTAGTAATTTATTATTATTCTGTGTTTGGTTGAAAAATTTAAAAAGTGATTTGGAGAGAAAAATGAAAAAAATGTATACATATAAATAAAATATAAATAAATTTTATTGGAAGAGTGGTGATAGAGAGCTCCAAAAGTAGAGCACTAAGAGCTCTACTTATGTGGCAATGAGAAAAAATATAAAACAATAAAAAGAGCAATGATATATCTCTATAATTTTGAAGCTTTAATGATGTGACAAAGAATAAAATAAAATAAAACCAAGGACAAAACATTACGTCATAGTAGGATTCACTCCCATTAAAGCTGATTAGAGCTCCTTTATTAGAGTTCCCAATCATTTTTCAAATAAAAAAAAAAAGACCAAAACATCATATTAATAGATAGACCCCACCTATTAAAACTCTTTTAGAGCGCTTAATTTGAAACTCTCCAACATTTTTATTATTCAAATTTCACTTATATTTTCTTTTAGTCTTTTTAAATTTTACTTCAACCAAAAGCATTCAACGAAAAGCAGCGTTAAGAAGTGAGCGCAAAATGTCGTCACTCTAATGACCTTTTAATACAAAAATATTTTGGATTCACATTTCAAGCGATAGTTAACTGCCCAACTGTTTTGCGCCGTGGTGTGATTCACACAGATGCTAGTAAAAAGGTCTTTCCATGGCATCTTTCAAAACATCAAACCCTAAACACTCATTAATCTCCTTTCATCGTGTAACCTATCCCACATTCCTCTCTCTCTATCTCTAGTTTGTTAACCCAATCTCAATCCCCAAACGAAGATACCTACGACCCTCCATTTTCTTTCACCTCCAAAACCCTAAACCCCAATGACGAAATCAAGGGAATAGTCAGAATGAAGCTTCATCGAAATCGAAGAAAGTCTTGGGTTTTCCATTGAAGAAGAAGAAGTGGCAACGATTGTTCTCGCCCGATTAATTTGGGCTCTCTCTCTCTCTCTCTCTCAGGGATGCAATCGATACAAATTGAAGATTATAGACCAAAATGAAATCAATGGTATACTTTAGGGACTATTTATGTAATTTATCTTTCATTTTACTATCACCAAAATAATCTTGAACTGTATGGGTAAGTAAATATGGATGTTCAACTGAAATTGATTGTTGTGTGGATGTAAAACCCAGGTCAGGAATTTTACATATTATTGCTTTGTTAATTTATCTTGTCCAAACTGCAGATAAAAGATATGCTTATAACACTCTCAAGTTCTTTGAAAACAATTCAAACCGCCTGCCAAAGTGGTGCAATGGCGCGGACACCGTGAAGCTCCCTTTCTGCCAAATTTGAGGGAAGTATCGGATCGAACTACAAGGATACAATACAATGGATCCATACCTGCATATGAATGAAAGGTGCCCATCTCTTCCCCCAAAATACTCCAGGCCTAAGAGTTGCTAAAACATCTTCTGATTTGGTTGTCCTGTTTTGGAGTTTTTATGCCACTGCTTTGTATAATACTAGGTTTTTGTATTATTGATTTTTCTGTATATCTTTTCTGATGTGAAGGTTTGAAAGATTCCAACATGATCAGTCGATGTTGGTTAATGTTGTCTGTAAATTTGCTACCACGATACACATGGGGAGTAATGTTAATTTCATTGCTGTTTATAGCACAATTTGGAAATTTCATTGTTCTTGAGGCTTTTGGAGTCCATGTCATATGTTGAAGTCACAGCCACATCCGAAATCAAGGTTTCTATTGCCTTAACACTATACTATTGTTCTTTTTGTTGTGCAGAATAAAATTGATAAATAAGAGGAGAGAAAAGAAAGCTATTGAAATTCTGATTTTATGTTATTTACATCTAGATAATCAGCTACAAGATGATGCTTAGACTTCTTTTTTTTGGAGCACTATGCATGATGTTAGTGGGTTATTAAGTTAGGGTTAGCTCAACCGGGCATTCAACGCTTCTCCATAAGCTTGAATGCCAAACCTCCCTCTAGAACCTGGAAGTACATCCACTTGAGCTATGCTCAAATTCAGATGATGCTTGAGAATTTATAGAAGATGACATTTCACAAGGAAAATTTAGACTAAAGAATTTATATAAGATAGATAGCAACCTAGTTGGTGCAGAGTCCTTGATACTGTAGCTGGTTTTGATTAATTCAATTCTTGTGGTTAATTTAGGAACTTTGATTTTATTGTTATCAGTATATTAACTATTTTAGTATGAGAATGGAACTTGTTGGTATTAGCCTTACTGGTGAATGGGACTGGTTGAAATTCTGTTTCAATAGCATTAAATCATTTTTTGTTTTTCGCCTCATGATTCATTTGATTAAATTTAGTTTGAGATCGACTCGAAATATAAACAAGCCAAGTTCATTAAGTTTTCAAGTCAAACTTGCACAACTTATTTACTAAGTTCAACTTGACTCGTTTACAAGGTTCTATGTAAAAGTGTTAGATATAAGAGCAATGCTACGTGCACGAGAAAAAAAATACACACACAAATATGCACACTTAAAAATGAACAAAACACAACACAAATTCATTTTTTTCATACGCTTTTGTTTATACTTTTCTGTGCACTACCATTATTGTTGGAAGAAGAATAAAGAGATCAAATAGAAGAGACATTTAAAAGATGGTCTGATAATGAAATTTGATACCAAGATAAAAAAAGCAGTCGTACCAAGGTTTTAAAAAGCGGCCGCAACTGTTACGTAACGTCGTTACGTAACGGTTTTGGCGGTTACCGCCACCCGTTACGGCCGCTTTTGCAGTGTGATTGAGATTCACAGGTGTGTCGGCTGTAGCGGCTGCCGTAGTGGTTGTAACGGCGCCGTAACAATCGTAACGGCCTGTTACGCACCGTTACGTAACGGTTCCAAATTGTTTCTTTCGAAAAAACACAAAAAAAAACTGAAAATGGGAGAAGAGGGAGAGAAGAGGGAAGATAAAAAGAGAAAATGGAGGATCAAGAGATAGAGAGAGAGGAGGGAAGATGAAGAACATGTTATTGATTTGTTTAAGCTGTATGACCTATGCTATTCTATTCAACTGCTATTACTAAACCATTTTGTTTGTGTGTGTCTATCTAGATATATTGTTTGAAAATAATAATAATAATAATAAGAGTGGTCATTATCTATTTGGGTTGGTTAAAATATGTGTATATATATATATATATATTGGGGCTCTTATTTATTCTCTTACTTTTGTTATTGTTTATCTTATATATAATAGTTAGTGATTGATTTTTTGTATAATATAAAGTCATTAATTATTAAAATAAAATGTAAAAAACTCAGTTTATAGTGATTTAAAAATATAAAATATATTGGATCATACTTAAAAATTTACAAAAATTGATCAATATTTATTTTTAACCCAATAAATATGATCATGGAAAAAAAATGTGTATCGGTAAGTTTTTTTCAAATTATGCGAAAAATAAAAAATTCACGGTTCCGGTTACCGCAACCGTTACACTACGGCCTTTACACCCCGCAACCGCAACCGCGCCACCGCCACCGTTACAGCGACCGCAACCGCTTTTCAGAACCTTGAGTCGTACGTAAAGAATGAGGTCCATCAATGAGTCATGAAAATAAACCTCATTCATTATATACAATCTCCATCAAGATTGGAGAAAAATTGATTTAAAAAATAGCCAAGAAGTTAATCCCAAGGGGTTGGTTTGGTGGCAAGGCCTTAGGTCTTGGGGTTGTGCTCCCTCCAAGGTTCAAGGATCGAAATCTCTTAAATGCTAACAATTCCTTAGGGTCATTAGAGTGGGAGAAAACCCTTGCATTGATCGTGATACACTTGTAAGAAACTCCTTGCCAAGGGTCTATGCACCCCTGGTGATTAGTAGGACTTTGATCTGGATACCTTAGTGCCAATTAAGAAAAAAAAAAGAAGTTGTCCAATACAAACATGTCTAGAACCAACTCACCAAACGTAATGTAATAAAATAAAAATGTAACAATTATTATATTGATTAAATTTTTTTCACGGATAATATACATTTATGGTCTTACAGAATTGTTCGAATCATTGAAATGGACTCGTGATGGGCCCCTTGGGCATGAACTTGAGAGAAATTCAACTAAAAAAAAAATCACAATTATTGGCTTGATTGAATGAGGTTTGAAGAAAAAATGTGGTAGCTGCCATCTCATGTTCCCTCTAATCATTAACTAATCATCTGTTTTATATGGTACTAAATATAGAAAACGAGTTTAGAAAACTTGTATATCATTTTCCAAAATCAAAACAAGTATAGTAAGTTACCAAATGGGGGGAGTGGTCGGAGGTGGTTGTCGGAGCGGAGACGTAGGCCAGAGGACGGAAGGGTGAGGGAGGTAAGAAGGAATGAAACTTGTTTTGAAAATAAGTAAAACCACATTTTTCTTATTTCCTCAATTTTTGAGAACTGTAGCCAGTTTTTTTAAAAGTGAACAATTAGCAAACTGTTTTTTTATTTCAATTTTCAAAAAATTTAAAGCTAAAGCAAAATAAATAAAATAATACAAAAATCTCACCAAACTAACCCTAAGATTTACAATCCCAATTTAAAAACTTGTGAAGTTGCCAACTCTCTAGGATCAAAATTAGGAGGTCAAATAACAAGCTCCCGATCTACTGAAAAAAATGAAAAGGAGAAGAAAAAAAAGACAAATTTGATATCAATATGAATACAAGAAGTCAAGTACCAAGAGCACGTGAAAATAAATAAATACATAATACGCATTCTAAATATAGTGGTTTCCAATATGGTTAGAGCTATCTCCTCTCTTGCTATAGATAAGTTCCTTGCATAGAGCCAGATATTGTGTCCCCAATCCATACTTCTAGAATGTGTGCAATTTTCCAATAATTCCCACCTTCTAAGTTTATGTCCAGGCTTAAACTCAATCCATAAGACATATCAACAAAATAAAGAGATTTAAGGCTGGTTAGATGTTCAATGCCATAGGGTAACTCCTCTACCAATTTACATTCACAGATAAATAACTCTTCAAAATGAGGCATCGAGCCAGCCTCCACTTTCACCCATCTCAATCTTTTTAATCCAGCAAGTCCTAATCTCACAAGTCTTTGAAATCCACCAGCCTTGAAACACAATCCTTTCCCTTCGTATGTCCGACGAAGTTGAAGTTCAACCAAATTGGGCAAACCTTGAAGGGATTCTAGTGGATCAACAACATCCTTCAACTTACTCCATGCTAAAATTACTCTTACCAAGTTGTGCAATGAAGGTATCCAATGCGGTACCTTATGCAAACTTCCTACTAGGTAGAGCGTTCAAAGAAGTTGAGGAGTTGAAGAAAGAGAATCTAGATCAATGATCTCGTCTTCTCCTGCTGCACGAACAACTAATGAGTGAAGGTTACTAAGCTTCTCAAGGGACGAGCATAACACCCTCCCATCTTCATCTCTCTGTTTTTCAATGCGTAATTTCCTCAGTTGAGTCAACTTCCCTACCTCTCCTGGTAAAATGGTTCCATTATCATGGTTTGTTTCAATAGAACAAAGTTGTTGTAAGGATGACAAACTTCCTATTTCCGTCGGGGCTTTGAATCCACAATGGTGTTGAAAACAAATGGAAGGAACAAGATCTTGTTTGTAGCGATACAACAAGATATGGCGAAGTTGTTGGAGCTTGAGGATATCATCAGGCAATTTAGTGACATACGTATCGTTAAGGTCCAATGTTTCCAGGTTTTGGAGCTTTCCAATCGACTTTGGAATTACTTTTACATTGGTTCCCCTCAAACTTAAATTCCTGAGTTGAATTAGCTTCAAAACTTCATTTGGGAATGTCTCCAACAAGGCACCTTTCAAGTTTAGCACAGTTAGCAACTGTAGACCATCATTTGATGATGCAAGCATGGGGAACTTGGACATTGAATCTGTTGCATTGAACATAAGCAAAGAACGAAGTCGAGTGAAACACTTGCTTTGTTGTGTATTTTCCAAATGATTGTGGATTGATAAGTGCCGCACCTTTTCGGGCCACACTCTTCTTTGTTCACCAGCTATTGTCACAATGTTTTGCTCTCCTGACTTGGAAACAATAATTTCATGCTAGAGGTCATGGATGCGATACGTTTTGATCCTTCCATCTGATCTCATCTCTGCCACTTGAATTAAGCTTCTATTGATTAGCTTATTGAGGTAGCCCTCAGCAACTTCTTCTACCGTCATTCCTGCTTTCATTTCTACAAATCCTTCTGCCAACCATAATCGAATCAATCTCCAATGGTCAATGAAACAGTCCTCCGGACAAACACATAGATAGAGAAAGCAAAACTTCAGATAATAGGGTAAATCAAGGTAACAGAGGGACAATATTTTCTTCATGCTTAGGAGTCTGTCATTTCCTTCTAGTTCTGCACCAAAGCTGTGGTAGATCTTATTCCACTCATCCACACTGCTCTTATCCTTTGTTGATAAAAAAAGACCACTAATTGCCACAATTGCAAGTGGCAATCCCTCGCATCTATTCAAGATGGCAGGAACAACTCAAGAACATCTCCAATGTCGTACGCAGCTTCTCGGACTTGCTTGACCCATACTTTGAGTTCGGGGTTGTTCTTTTCCATAGCATCGGCAACTTTGAGGCAAGCTGTCATGCACTCAAATTCATCTCTGATGTATTGGATCTCATCTCGAACTCCAGTCAACAAATTGGCCTCTTGTTGGAGGAAGGGTGTGGCTAGTAGATGGAACATTGCACTCTCAGCCATTTTTTTTTTTAAATGTGTTTTGTTGCAGAGGAGTAGCCTTTGGTTGGTTGGGTTTGAAGGGAGGAGGAAGATGAGAAAATAATAATGGTGGTCTGAACTGTGAACTGAGTTTGTGATTAAAGGTGAGTAGTGAGTTTGAAAATTGGGGATTTGTAATGCTGAAATTCAATTGGGGGTTTCAGTGATCCAGGTGGGGGGCATTTACTCGTTTTGATGTGTGAAATCTCATTTTTCTTCCTTCTGTTGAATTTGTTTTTACGGTTCACATGGAGCCGTCTTGCTTGACCAAATAAAAAATAGAAAGAGACAAGAGTGAGGGGTGTTGTTTCTGGCCCCACTTGGTACCAATCAAAATTCAAGTAATATCACAACTTAAATAATTCAATTGTATGCAATTTTTTATTACAATTTTTATGTCTTTGATTATAATTTATTATGTTATTAGTTATGATATATTATGATATTAATTATGTTATTATTTTAATTATAATTAAAAAATTATTTAATTATACATAATGTGATATTTATTATAATTATTTTTTTAATTATTCTATCAATTGAACAGAATATTTGGTAATTTATTTAAGGAGTTTTCGATACATTAGGCACATGTAATAGTTATTGAGAGTTGACTCCTAATTGTTTTATTATTAGTTAATGGTGACATAGTATTGTACTGAATTTAAACTCCCACGTGTGTGGTACTAGCTAAATATCTCTTGGTTGCCAAAAAGAAAGAAAACAAATTGTATAAAGAAAATATTATATATGTTCTTATTTTTTTATTTGACGGAAAATGTCTTTTGTTTTAAATAATTGGCATATTTCCTATTGTTCAGTTGAATAAATAAGGAGTAAGTAAAATATGTTTTTAAGAAAATTATTTTTGGTCATAGTCTCCAAAATAATTTGTCACTAAAGATTTGGTAAGTCAATTTTTAGAAATTCACTTTCAACCTGGCTATTCCAACACATTGAACTTTTCAAAAGTGAAAGGGTAGATTTTTATTGGTTTCTACCAATAGAGTAATTTTTTTTTTTTTTTTTCAAGTGTCAATTAAATACTGAAAAATAAAGTTTTTTTTTTTTTTTTTTTTTTTTTTTTTTTTGTGTGTGTGTGTGTGTGTGTGTGTTTTTTTTTTTTTTTTTGTGTGTGTGTACAAAATCAATTTACATAAAGAATATTTTTAGGTGTAAAATATTTTACAAACTTGTTCAATAGTTTTTACATGTAAATCTATGTTAAAAGATGACTTTAAAAATTTGGTTTTATAAATTTCTTTAATTGGTATCTTTGGGATATTCCAACTTAAATTGATTTTTAAATTTTGAAATTCATGTTCTTCTTTGTTTATTATTGTATCCGGTATGGGAGCTAAGGTTGTAGATCTAGAACTGACTGAAAAATTATTTCTGAATAATCGACTCATGGTTCTAAATTCTATAAATGGTATCAGAGCCAAGTTGTGGTCATGCTAATTGATTAGTTGTTCTGTTTGTATCTTCTTTATTCTATTTCTGTAAATTGTTTCACATCTTCTTTATTCTTCCCAACTTATCACTAATTTTTCACTCTGCTAGTAGCCACCCACTTTTCGTCCTACATCTAGTTTAAGTCCTTAGGATAGGCTGTAGAAGGATATAAGGGTTTCCAAAAAGGGTATGAGCGAACACATAGTATGTGAAAATATGATAAGTCATCAAAGAATTTAGATTGTCTTGAAACCATTTATGGAATTTAGAACCATGAGTCGATTATTCAGAAGTAATTGTTCAGTCAACTCTAGATTGACAACCTGAGCTCCCATACCGGATACAGTAATAAACGAAGAAGAACATGAATTTCAAGATTTAAAAATCAATTTAAGTTGGAATATTCCAAAAATACCAATTAAAGAAATTTATAAAATCAGTTTTTTAAAGTCATCTTTTAACATAGATTTACATGTAAAAACTGTTGAACAAGTTTATGCTTTAACAAAAATTCAAGAAACATGTCAATTATGAACTAAAGAATCAATCAGAAAACATCTATCCATTGGTCATAATTTTATTCATATAGGCTTAATTCAAGTAGCAGTCAAACCATTAACGACTCAATGATGTAATTCTTTTGTTTTGTTATGTTTATGAGATGCTCGATTTATCAATTATTATGATAGTTTAATGGGTATGATGGAATCTGGTCTTCATAAAGGTCCAATCCATTTTAATTGCTTTCTTGATTTTACTTTTAGTCTCCGAGATCCTCACATATTAAAAGCTTTAACATTAAACACCTAAATTTCTGGTGTATTTACTAATATGCTTGGTGGTGCACATTCTATTGCTTTAATATATTGGATCTATTATAAATGTATAAAGACCAATCTTAATGTTCATGCCTTATTTAAGAGTCCGAAAGACAAAACCTTACACATGCATGGTAGTACTAATGAAACAAATATCGAAGTCCCTACAACTATTTGTTGGAAAAAAAGTAACTCTTCGTCATAGTTGGGTTACAATCAATGAAAATTATTCTCACCCATACCAATCTAGTAGAAATAATGTCCAACAAATTCAACAATATGATGATGGTTCAGTCCATATCCGTTTTAATCGCCTAACTTGTAGTCAATCCTCTCGTCATAGTATCTTCAGTATCCCCATTGATGACGATGAAATTTTTAGTACTCCTTTATTTACTTGAAGAGACAAAAAACTTCACATTAGTCAACCTTCACACACTA
Organism: Camellia sinensis; assembly: GCF_055761805.1. Classification (NCBI taxonomy): domain Eukaryota; kingdom Viridiplantae; phylum Streptophyta; class Magnoliopsida; order Ericales; family Theaceae; genus Camellia; species Camellia sinensis. The sequence goes on from NC_138967.1 coordinate 185,408,674, forward strand.
ATGAAAGTAAGTTAAAAGGCATAGATAATTCCTCTACATCTTAGATTAGTAAACCCGTTTATTCAACACAAACATATCTCCATGATGAAGTTACCACATCTCAAGATTCACCTACTCAAACTGATTTTGAAGTCATTCCTCCTGTTAATCCTCAATTATTAACCATTAGTAAACCATTTACGCCCAATCTTAATAAATTCCATGCTGAATTTAAGTTTAAAGATAATAAATTAAACCGACACACTTGTCAGACTAATTATAATGAGTAACTACAATCCAAAATCACTAGGAAATGGGGTAAATTTATGCATGAATTAGGTACTGAAGTCAATTTCTTTGATTATCTGGAAAATTATTATCAAAAAATAAATACTATTACAAAAACCAAATGGAAAACTTCCACGAATACTACCGTTTATTCTAGTCATCCTCTTTTAGAAACTATCCTCATTGAACATAAAGGATCAACCATCAATGCTTCTTCTTTTAAAAGACTTGGTGATGAATTTGAATTAAAAAAGTTATTGAACAAAATAATTGTACAAATCAATGTTTAAAAACTATTGGTAAACAGTTAGATAAAATTGAGACTACTTTTGATGATTATTCAAATAGCCATACATCTACTAGTAAAACTCTGCAGAAACCACTTATTAACTTTCCTAGCACTAGGAATAGATTAAGTTTAGTCACCCATGATACTAATATAGTTGACGCCACTGAATAATTATTTACCAAATTATCTACCCCTTCCAAGGACAAATGAATCACTGTATTAACTCAACAACTATCTTTAAATATTGACCCTGAGTCCGGCATATTTACAGCTACTAATCATGAAATTAGTCAATTAGAACAACAATTTCAACCTACTAATCTCAATCGACTAGTACATCCAAAAGTTAACCCTACTGTTACTAAAAATTGGTACACCTGACCGACACCACCTGATCTTCAATTTGAAGAAACTAATATCACTAATCAATTTTTTGTTTCTGCTAAAAAATTGTATAAATGGAATATTGATGGACTTAGTGAAAATCAAATTGTTCAAAAATTAAATCACACGTCTATGGTAGCAAATAGCTATCTTAGTAATTGGCCTGATTATACCCAACCTGAGATTGTCTCTCTACTTACCTCTGGTTTTACTGGAATGGTTAAATCTTGGTGGGACAAATATCTCACTAATGATATGCGCGAAACTATTCAACATGCATCCAAGTAGATGAAAATGAATTCCTTATCTTTGATGAAGAAATAGGTATGAGTAAACCTGATCGAATTAATACTTTAATATTTACTATCATTAAACATTTTATCGGAACACCTACTAATGTTCATTCACGAATCCATGATCAACTTAGTAATTTTGCTTGCCCCACACTTAGTGATTTTAGGTAGTATAAAGATGTCTTTACTTCACGAGTTATGCTTAGAGATGATTGTACTAAATCATTTTGGAAAGAAAAATTTATTAATGGCTTACTTAATCTTTTTGCTCACAAACTTAGAGATGTCCTTAGTCAACCTACTGGTATCATTGAATATGATAATTTAACCTATGGTGATATAATTAGTACCATTCAAAAAGAAGGATTAAAAATGTGTATCGACATGAAACTCAGTCAGAAAGCTGCTAGGGATAAACATAAAGCTAAATATGAATTAGGTAACTTTTGCGAATAGTATGGTCTACCTCCTGTCATGCCATCACGTTGCAAACATAATAAACCTACATCTTCACATAAAACACATACCAAATACTGTAAAAAATATTCACCTTCTAAATCACTTGATAAATATTATGCTAAACTTAAAAAGAAATATCACAAGAAAACTAAACACTCTACGAAGTCGCAATCCACCCAAGTTGTTACTTGTTACAATTGTGGTAAAAATGGTCATTATTCTAATAAATGTAAAGTCAAAGATAAACTTAAGGATAAGCTTAATCAACTATAAATTACTGAAGAACACCAAAGTCAAATATTTGAAATATTTAACGTAAATAATAGCCAATCTTCTCATACTTCTAGTAAATCTTCAAATGATAATAACCCATCAAGTTCTACTTACTATAACGATACCTGCTGATACCGATAATAATCAAATTGAATTAGGATGTAACGATACTTGCTATAAACAAGTCATTGTTCCTAGTAAATCACAACAAAAAGAAGATTCATTAATTGAATTAATTAGTAAATTAGAGAATCTTGAATTAAAAAGAAAATATACCGATAAATTAAAATCATTATTAATCAATGGAGACAATAAACCTCATCAAGATAAACCCATCATTAGTTTAACCACTACTGTAGAAAGATTCTGAAAAGATAAACATAAAGAAATAACTTTACAAAATTTACAAAATGAAATTATCAAATTAAAACAACTATTAAAGAACTAAAAAATAAGGATAAATCATTAGAAGAAGAAATTGCCATACTTAAGTCTAAATGATTTTCAAAATAGTAAAGACACCTCCTCCGATGAATCTAGTTCTACTCATAATCCAAATTGCGTCATCTTTGATAATAAATCCACCAAATCTTATAGTGACAATGATAATCTAGACAATACTCGATTAAACATATTCAATCGAATAAATATTCAAAAATGACATTCGAAAGTCAAACTAGTTATTAATGATTTTGAAATTGAAGTCATGGCCCTCATTGATACTGGTGCTGATTTAAATTGTATTCAAGAAGACTTAATCCCTACGAAATATTATCATAAAACTAGTGAACAACTAAGTCCTGCTAATGGAAGTCCAATGCATATTAAATATAAATTACCCAAGGTACATATTTGTCAAAACAATGTCTGTTTCAAAACATCATTTGTTTTAGTATGGAACATGACCGATAAGTCATTTTAGGAACTCCATTTATTTTTTTATTATATCCATTTACCACTACTAATTATGGTATAACAACACAAGCCGTTGGTCAAACAGTAACTTTTAAATTTTTAACTCCTCCTGAAATAAAAGAATTAAATCAATTAAAAGAATGTTCCATATCTCAATCTATTAATCAATTAACCAAACAACTCAAATTTCTCAAAAAAGAAGTGAAATATAAACGGGTTGAATCCCAGTTAACTAATCCAATTCTTATTTCAAAAATTGAACAATTTAAACAAAACTTAGAAACTATAGTTTGCTCTACTCTACCCTGCGCTTTTTGACATAGGAAAAAAACATGTAGTTACTTTACCTTATATTAAAAATTTTAATGAACGTCTAATTCCTACTAAATCTAGATCAATTCAAATGAATAATGAATTGGTAGAAATATGTAAAAAAGAAATTAATGAATTATTAAAAAATAATATCATTTGTAAAAGTAAGTCACCTTGGTCTTGCCTTACTTTTTATGTTAATAAAAATGTTGAACTTGAACGTAGTGTTCCACAATTAGTTATTAATTATAAATCATTAAACAAAGTTTTAGAATGGATAAGATATCCAATCCCCAATAAAAAAGACTTAATAAAAAGACTTGGCCAAGCCGTCATCTTTAGTAAATTTGATTTCAAAAGTGGATTTTGGCAAATACAAATTCACCCTAATGATAGATATAAAACTGTTTTTACTACACCTTTTGGTCATTATGAATGGAATGTAATGCTTTTTGGGTTAAAAAATGCACCTAGTGAATTCCAAAATATTATGAATGAAATATTTAATTCCTTTAGTCAATTTTCTATTGTTTACATAGACGATATTCTTATTTTTTTCCAAGTCCATTGAAGAACATTGGAAACATCTTTAGATCTTTCTCCACATTATTAAACATAATGGCTTAGTCATCCCTACACCTAAAATTATGTTATTTCAAACCAAAGTCAGATTTTCAAGTTATGACATATACCAAAGTACTATTTTTCCAATTAGCAGATCTATTGAATTAGCTTCTAAGTTTCTTGATGAAATCTTAGATAAAACCCAGTTACAATGATTCTTAGGTTCTCTTAACTATATTGTTGAATTCTATCAAGACCTTAGAAAAACCTATCAACCCCTCTTTGATCGATTGAAGGATAATCCTCCTCCTTGGTCTCCCAATCATACTGCTATTGTGCAACAATAAAAAAATATGTCAAAACTTTGCCATGTCTTCGTATTCCTACTGAAAATTCATTCAAAATTATTTAAACAGATGCCTCTGACATTGGTTATGGTGGTATTTTCCTACGACTCTCTCCCAAATCATCTGAACAAATTGTTCATTTCCATTCTAGTGTTCGGAACAAAGCACAAAAAAATTATAGTACTATTAAAAAAGAAATTTTATCCATTGTCTTATGTATTAGTAAATTTCAAGATGATATTTTAAATCAAAATTTTTGAATACGTGTTGATTGTAAAAGTGCTAAATATGTTTTAGAAAAAGATGTTCAAAATATTGCTAGTAAGCATATTTTTGCCCATTGACAATCTATTTAAAGTATTTTTAATTTTGATATTGAATATATTCTTGGTAGTCAAAATTCTATTCTTGATTTCCTTACCCGAAAATTTTTATAGGGAGGCTAGTGTCGTTCCTACTCCTTATATTTCCACCCACAAGTTACAAGTTATCAAATGTCGCAAACTAATTCGTTGTTATGCTTTTAAAATATCCCATTTAAAGACAATTGACCAGGATCCTTATCTCCAATTCCTTCAGATTAGGAGTCAACGCAATTTAATTGCCCATTACACCAATCTTCTTCACTTCCATGTTGAAAGTCTTAGATATCCTTAGTAGATGCTATTCTATTTCTGTTTTACAGATGTCAAGCCACAAACCCTCTACAAAATCTCTTGTCATCGTACCAACCAGTCAACCTCTTGTTGCTCCCCAATTGATCTAGTCAATAGATACCAAATTCTTGGTAATATTCTTAAGCCTAGTTACACTTCAGCTCTGGTTTCAGACCCCTTTACGTGTTAGTCAATTGCTCCCATGCCTCCTAATTATCCATACAGATCAACCCCAAGGACAGATTATGTTCTTAAACCTCAGTCATCCAATCTTTTTTTACAAAGAACCAGTCCACAAAAACAGTCACAATGTCATTGACTTAGTTAAAATGTATTTCCCTTCTGGATGGCATTTCATTCCCTTTCATCCAGACAAGTCAATTACTTTTTATAAAGATATCTTCTTTCATCACAAATCCATAGTCATTAAACCTATTTATGATAGAGTTAATGTCAGTAAAATTATCTACCATTCCTTATACATACACAATATTGTATCCCTTGAAGAATGGGGTCACCCTTATTTATTGCGAGATCTTCCAAATCATAAGATACAATACAGTTATTATGATTACATTGATGCATGGTTCAGAATCCTCCTGCATCAAAATGAGTCATTCATTCATTCTTGGTTTTTCTCTTTTGATCATAAATTCAAGTTCGAATTCTCTTCTTGGTTTATGAGATGGTGGTCTCAACATGGTGCCATCCACAGAAATAATCCCTTCTAATATAATGGACCAAGTCACTTATTTCTCTTTAGTTTACAAATTAAGTCAACACAAGAGTCAGTTCCCCATTTTACTCCATTTTATGTCCAAATACAAAGTCCTCTGGATATTTAAATGGCAATACAGTCTTTCAGACAATATAGTCACTTGACAGCATTCTGTCAAATGGTGGGATGCATTCAAAACCCATCGCATTATTGATCAAGTCCAATAGGAATTTCCAGTCAATATTCATGCTCCTACTCCAGCAATGATCAAATCTACTCAGCAGAACCCGACTGCTTCAGTCACTCAAGGAAGCCCACTTCCTCTCACCACAATCAGGCTTGGAAGCCCAGCGACAAGTTCTGAACCTTCCAAATCCAAGTCATCCAAGTCCAAGCCTAATGCAAAACCCAAGTCAAAGACCAACAATGAAGAACTCATCCAGAATGCAAAATTATTATTGGCCCAAGACAAGTCACAAGATGAAGGCTATGCTTCTGATGGTTCAGCCTCATTCAAAGCCTCCACAAGTCATGATCCATATGATCCACAATTCCAAGAAGTTCAGGCCTCATATGCCTAAGAACAATCATTGGATTCCATATATACATCAACTTCAATCACTACTCCTACTTTGAGAAAAACTGTTGATATATATATATATATTGATTCCCTTTCAGTCAATCTTGCAGTCACATCTCTCCACCGAAAGTAAATGAATAGTGAAAAAAGTCACTATTTACTATTCACAAAAAAAGACAAGTTAAAGTAGACAGCTCTCAATCAGTCACCGATTCAGCAGACAACGCCCATATGCCTCCTACTTTCCAGTCACATTGGCTCACAAACCTCATAGTCATCTCCTTCTCCTATAAATAATCTTCTTCAATCAGATAGAAGATAGGATTTTCAAGAATTGAGAATACACACCTTTCACCTTCTCAGTTGTATTTTATATTCAAAATTCAGTTATTTTGAAGTTATGTATTTTGAAGTTACCAGCTGCTTTCAGTAATCAATTGTAAGTTTTAAATTAAAGCCTTATTTCAAGGTTATTTATTTCAAGTTATTTCCATTCTTTGCTTGTTTATCCTATTCTTCCGCTCTTTCCGCTCATTTAAATATTTTACATTGAAACAAACGAAACATAAATGTTTTTTGCATTTATTTTTGGAAAATGGACAACAGGTATATTGTCCACATTTCAAAAACAAATATGTTAAAATCATCTTATTACAATTATTAAATTAATTATATAACACAGGGACTCAATGCATCCTTAGGTCATGTGATAATATTGAGACACATGAATCTCGAGGTATAATTTAACAAATAAAAATGTATTAAAACAAGTGGAAAAAGACATGTGCTTAAAAAGATTGCATATTGAGATTCTGCTTTAGGCCTTATTAGGGGTTGGGCTGACCTTGTAAGAATCGATAAGATGAACAATTTAAATCATTACAATACAGTTTATTTGACTGGAATTTTATTTTTATTTTTGTAAAAGTAAAAAATATTTTCAAACTAAGGTTTTACTAGGGGAAAATTAACATTAAGTGGTAATTTAAAAAACATATTACAAATTTATGAAATCGTCACCACCGTTGCTACCACTACTTTCGCCACCCTATGACTACACCACCCTTACTACCTTCGCTTCCACATTCACCCTTATCATTAATACAATCATTCGAACATATATAAAAACATTTTTTTAAATAAATATTTTTCATGAAAACAAAGAGAGCGTTAATATTTTGTAACTCTTATATGAAGTAATCTCACATTTTTGTTTGGTGTAATATTTTTTTAAGTTAGAAGTTGATAATTAAAAATTAAAAACTAAAAGTTTTATTTCCCAATTTTTAAGTGGGTCATTTTTTGATAAATTCTCTTTCTAAGTGTTTTACTTCATCTAAGCCATATTCTTTTTGAGTATTTGATTAAGTCATATTTAATGTAATATGACCAAATTATTCTTTCTAATTTTTTTCACATGTTTCAATTTTGAAACTAATACATAACAATAGTCCTCATTTATGGAGAAATTTTTTCCCTTATTCCATGGAGAAAAGTTCTTCCTTATTCTAAAGTGAAAATCTCTCTCGCATTTCATGGAGAAACTCTTAAATTATGGACTTTGAACCTTTTTATAATTTGAAAATTTAAAAAATAACAAAACAAAAAATTTGAATAAAAATTAAAATACAATGTGAATGTTTACAGTAAACAACTAACATACAACTAACTTTTGAAAAACAAAACACATACTAAAGTACAATGTGAATGTTCATAATAAACAACAAACATACAACTAACCTTCGAAAAAATAAAATTCATATCAAAATATAATGTGAATATTCACAATTTATAATTAACATACGACTAGACTTAAAAAAATAACTCATACTAATGTAAACATTTATAGTGCAACGTGAAAATATAAAACAAAATTAAAAATAAAAAAAGGGTGAAAATTGACTATTTCAATTATTCAATGGTAATAAAAATGATTGTTCAACTAATAAGTATAGTAACAAAAACAACAAACATACAATTAACTTTCGAAAAAACAAAACTTATACCAAAATATAATGTGAATGTTCACAATTTACAATTAATATACAACTAGCTTTAAAAATAAATAAATAAATAAACTCATACCAATGTGAATATTCACACTACAATGAGAAAACATAAGATAAAACTGAAAAAAAAAAATCAAAATCGACTATTTTGACTGTTCAACTAGCAAGCATAGTAAAAAAAAAACAATAAAATACAACTAATTTTAGAAAAAAACTTCAAAAAAAAAAAAAAAACTCATACCAAAATACAATGTAAATGTTTACAATTTACAATTAACATACAACTAACCTTAGAGAAACTAAATTTATACCAATGTGAACATTCACACTACAACATGAAACAAAATTGAAAGAAAAAAAATTTACTATTTCATTTGTTTAATGGTAACAAAAATGATTGTTTCAATAACAAGTATAGTAACAAATAACCAATAATATGTGAACATTCATATCTTGTAAAATATATAATTATGTCCATATCTATATTCCAACACTTATTTCTCAGACTTTCAAACAATGCGAAATGTAAGCATTCACACTGATTGACAAAAAAATAGAAACAATGACAGCTATAGAATTAAAAATTCAAAAAAAAAACTCAATCACTCTAGAAACAAAAAAAATATCACCCACATCCTCACCTTCATCATCATTTTCATCATTATTACTATCATTAACAATCTATACAATTTCACCAGGCGACCAATCTAAATCAAACCAAACCCACCTTTGAAGAATATGTTTATAACAAAAATGACTAGACATAAATAGATCTTTGATTTACAACAATAGAGAAATATAGAGTTTCGAATACAGAGTAACAATAGACGAATATAGAACTTCGAACACAATGTAACAATAAAGGAACACAAAGTTTCACCACAATAATGGAGAAACATAATATTATTTCACCACCATATGTAAATTAGAGTTTCTAAATCCTACCAAATAGAGAGTTTTGAAACCCTAGTACAATGAAACAATACCACAAATGTGAATGAAACTGATCAAAAAGAAAAACGTAAATAATGGTAATTACCAAAATAGAGGTAGCAACAAAAATGAAATGTGTATATCTTTTTTTTTTTTTTCTGTAATACATATCAACAATAAACATAAGAGTATAATAGTCTAACAAACAATATAAATCAGAAAAAAAAAGACCTCGTGGAATAAAAGTATGAATACATGAGACTAATTATGTTATAGTTTTTCTTAGTGGACTTATTGGGTTAGAACAACCCTAAATGAGACTTATTAATAAAAAAACTCTAAGTAAAAAATTCAACTTTTTAAATTAATTATACATGCTATAAGTAGAAATTGAACAAAACACTCTGTCACTATGGGTGGCAATTAAATGTGAAGGAGGAGGGATGGGTATAGTAAAAACACTCTCTGAAAACAAGTTTCATTTTTAATTTTTTTTGAATTATTTCTTTGAAAAAAAAAGAAAAAAAAGAGCAATATGTCATATAAATTTTAGTTTTCACATTTTTTTTAATAAAATAAAAACAGAAACAGAAATCTTCAACACACTCTCTCTTTCTCTCTCTCTCTCTGTGCATTTGTATCTGTGTATGAATGAAAATCTCTCTGTTTCACACTTTCTGTCTCTCGCCCCTTCGATTTATTTCTTCTTCTCCCTTGGAGTTGAGTGGTACTTCTGTCTAGCAACGGTAGCCAAAGAACTTCCGCGACGACGATCGTAGGTTAGTTTTTTTATCTTTATTTTTATTTTATTTTTTTGTAATTTTGCATAAATGGGTATCTGATTCAGTAAACATTGCTGGTTTATGGGAATTATAATTGCAATGGGTGTTGGATAGGAGAGAGATATATATAAAAGAATAATGATCGCCTGTTTGGGTGTCTTCTTAGATCTGCTGCTTTAGGTAATTGTTATCTTCTTGGTCGGAATACCTCAATTTTTTCAAATACAAACAAACCCTCTTTCTCTCTCTCAAGCGCAAGAATACTGGATATGTACATCTTGAATATATCAAATTCAAATTTGAGTCAAAAACTCCCAAAACCCTCTTCACTCCTTTACTTGAAAAGCTCATATCAAAATGAATTCCCTCCACTCTTACTCAAATTTTTATCAATTTTACTCAAAACAAGGGAGGCCTATAGTGGAATGGTTCCATATGTTAGATAGGTCGCTTGTTGGTACAGTGGGAGAGTGGCAAGAGGATGAGCTTTGCTGCAATGTTTGATTGGGTACAATGTTGGTGGAAGACATCGGGAAAGGTTGAGGTGCGTCCGTTAGGTAGCCAGGTCTTTCTCTTTGTTTTGTCAAGCAGACATGAGGCAGAGGTGTTACTGCGACAGCGGTGGATTGCAGATGGGAGGGATCTCCAGTTGGAATGGTGGTCGCCTTTAGCACTTTGTACATCGAAAGCTACAACCTTGACAGCGAAGAGTGTTTGGATTTGGGTGATGGGGGTGCCCATCTACCTTCAAGGGGAAGATGTTTACCGTACCATTGGTGATCGGTGTGGTGGTTATGTGGAAGTAGATGAATCCTCTGTGGATCTAGGCTATGTTCGGCTGCGAAGTAGAAGCTCTCATGGCACACTGACGCGTGTGGTCGTTCGTTGGGGTCGGTGGCAGTTTTCTTTAACTGTTTGGGTGCAAGAGGGACCTTCGGTGGAGTCGGCGGTGCCGGATATGGTGCACGGTGGAGGAGGGGGAACGGATAAGGATGGCCGAGATTCGTTGCAATCAGCTAGAAGAAAATGGTGAGATCTGGGGGTCAATGAATATCTGTAGAGATTTGGGCCAACTAATGGGGATAATGGTGGACGTGGTTATTTATTTGAACGGACCCACTTGGGCCTGGATCAAGATTTAACTCGGGGTAATCAAAAGGGTTATTTGGGCTTTACTAAGGTCCAAGCTAAAAGGAATGTGGGTCTACCCAAACCGAAATGGGCTAAACATCAAGGGGTTACTAGAAGTGGGCCATCTCAAGGTGTCTTATTTAGTCAAAGGAGGGTTGAGAGGGTTCATTCTATGGAAGCCCATGCAAACCCAATTCTCAGTCGGGTTTTCTCTTCATTGCAAGTTAGGTTAGGTCCAAGACCAGATGACAGGTCTTCGCCAGTGGTGCGTGACCCGATGGGTATTGCCGAGAGGGTGACCACTGGTCCACTGCCGTCGTCTGTTGTCGAGAGGGTGACCACTAGCCCACTGCCGTCGTCTGCTGCCGTTGTTGATGTTCCATCAGATTTACAGGGAATGGAGCGGCACAGTCAGGTTTCCGACGGATCTTCGCCGGTGGTGCGTGCTTCGATGGGTAATGCCGAGAGGGTGCTGACTTGTCCACCCCCGTCGCTTGGTGGTGTTGGTGATGTTCCTTTAGTTTTGGAGCGGCATGTTGACGAGGTGACAGAGCAGCGATCTAGTCTAACTGGGCTTTCGGAATTGAAACTGCAGCAACCTGTAGGTGATGAAAATTGTTGGTCTGATATGATGGATGAGTTGGCCATGGTGGTCAGGCCTGAGGCAGGTTCGGATGAGGTGGTTGTGGAGTTTGGTGTGAATGAGAACATTGGTTCGGATGAGGTTGACCTTGACAGTGTTACTATTGGTTCAGATGTTGACATACCGGTGCCAGAGGAGGTTTCTGCTTGGGTTTTGTCTCGAATTAATGAGGTAAGCCAATCACTGGGGGTTTCTTTTGAGGGCCATGAAGAAGAAGCTTTGAGACTATTTTCGGCATTAGAGGAATCTTGGAGAGGTGAGGTTCCTCTTCAGCAAGGGATGGCTTCGACTAACCATAATGACAAAAATGCTAGGGAATTACATAGGTTGGAATGTACTGTTAATTATGACCGGTCTCAGGGAGATGAAGTGCGATGTACCAGACGAGGACGTGATCAGCCATTGTTGTTATCATGCGGTTAAAAATTTTATCTTAGAATGTGCGAGGATTGAATGACAAGGGGAAGTGGGTTTTGGTGAAATCCATCCTTAGAAGTGCACAGGCAGATGTGGTTTGTCTTCAGGAAACAAAGATGGACTGTATTGAGGGGGCGGTAGTTTGGGATCTTTGGGGTGGTAGATTTGTGGCTTGGGATTTCCTCCCTGCACTGGGAGTGGCTGGGGGTGTTCTTCTGTGTTGGGATCAACGAGTGGTGGTAAAGGAGGATGTGGAATTGGGGGGTTTTTCTTTGTTTTGCCTCTTTTGATGTGTAGAGGATGATTTTAGATGGGCCTTCACAGGGGTTTATGGGCCAGTTCGGAGAGTAGAGAGACCAAGCTTTTGGGAGGAGCTACAGTCTATTGTTTATCACTTGGGGGTCCCGTGGTGTGTGGGTGGGGATTTCAATGTAGTTTGGTGTTTGGAGGAGAAAATGGGGGCTTCCTCAGGGAGGGGTCCAATGCAGCATTTTTCTTCCTTCATTAATGATATGGAATTGGTAGATTTTCCGCGTCAAGGCGGTGGTTTCACTTGGTCCGGGGGTGGAGCTATGTCTCGAATTGATAGATTTTTGGTCACAGGGGATTGGGAGAAGCATTTCTTTCAGGCAACTCAACGGTGGTTACAACGTCCAACTTCAGATCATTGGCCAATATTATTGGATAGTGGGGATATTAGAAGTGGTCCGTCGCCTTTTCGGTTTGAGAACACGTGGTTACAATCTGAGGGCTTTGTGGAAATGGTTAAAGGCTGGTGGGTGACTTACAATGTGGTAGGATTGCCTAGTTCACGGTTAGCGAAAAAATTAAAACTCCGTAAGTTAGATTTGAAGAGATGGAATAGGGAGGTTTTTGGGCAATTGGAGGGGCAGAAAGCTAGAGGTTGGAGGAGAAACAAGGTGGTAAGGTGTTGTCTGAGGTTGATGTGGTTCGCCGAGAGGAAGTTCGGCAGGAATTTGGTCACATTGCACACTTGGAGGAGATTAGTTCCCGCCAGAAGTCTAGATTTCTGTGGTTGAAGGATGGTGACCGTAATATTAAGTTTTTCCATCATATGGCGAATGCTCACCAGCGGGTTAATCAGATTGGTCGGATTTGAGTAAATGGGGTGGAGTTTTCATCCTCAGACGAGGTCAAGGCAAGTATTGTGGGTTTTTATGAGCACTTATTTCGGTGCTTAGGGAATGAGTGGCATCCGGGTTTGGATGGGGTAAGTTTTGATGTTATTTCAGATGAAGAATGTACTTCTCTAGAAAGGCCATTTACAGAAGAGGAAGTGCTTAAGGCTTTGCAAAGTATACCTGGGGATAAGGCGCCTGGTCCAGATGGGTTCACTATTTCATTTTTTCAACACTGTTGGGGGTGGTGAAGTTAGAGGTGATGGGTATGTTTGAGCAGTTTCATCAGTCAGGCGAATTTGAAAAAAGTCTTAATGTTACATTTCTTGCCTTGATTCCCAAGAAGGGGAGGGGGGGGGGCAGAGGACATTAGAGATTTTCGGCCTATTAGTCTTCTAGGGAGTGTGTATAAGGTGTTGGCTAAAGTTTTGGCGAATCGTTTGCGCGAGGTGTTGGTAGGGGGGGTATCGGAATCCCATAATGCTTTTGTAGGGGGGAGGCAAATTTTAGATGCAGTTTTGGTAGCGAATGAATGTGTGGAATCGCGGTTGTGTCAAGGGAATGAGGGGATTATTTGTAAATTAGATATTGAGAAGGCCTATGATAATGTAGATTGGGATTTTTTGATGTATTTGTTGGAGAGGATGCAATTTGGGGTGAAGTGGCGGCGTTGGATTTTGTTTTGCATTTCTACTGTGCGAATGTCAGTCTTGGTTAATGGCTCCCCGGCAGGATTTTTACCGACTCATCGCGGGCTGCGGCAGGGTGATCATTTGTCTCCTTTGTTGTTTATCCTGGTTATGGAAGCTTTGGGGCGTTTGTTGGCAAGGGCGGTGCAAGCAGGTTTGCTGAATGGATTTGAGGTAGGAGTGGCTCCTGGAAATGTGACGGTGTCTCATTTGTTTTATGCAGATGATGCGCTTATCTTTTGTGATGCGGAGGAGGCCCAGATTGGACATTTGAGATGTGTGTTGTTGTGTTTTGAGGTAGTGTCTGGGCTTCGGGTTAATTTAGCAAAATCAGAATTGATTCCAGTGGGGCAAGTGACGAGGTCTTCGGTTTTGGCAGCCATTTTGAGGTGCAAAGTGGTATCGTTACCTGCCACATATTTGGGTTTGCCTTTGGGGGCTTCTTTTAAAGCAACAGGGATTTGGGAAGGAGTGGTGGATTGGGTACGTCGTCGGTTGGCAGGGTGGCAACGGCAGTATTTGTCGAAGGGAGGGCGGCTTACATTGATTAAAAGTATTCTGTCGAGTATTCCAACCTATTTTATGTCTGTTCATGTGATACCGGTTTCTGTGGCAAGGCGGATTGAGAAATTGCAAAGGGACTTTTTGTGGGGTGAGGGTGGTCGGTATCATTTGGTGTCTTGGGATCGGATTTGTCTGTCTAAGGAGCAAGGGGGATTGGGGGTTCGGAGGTTGGTCTTGTTTAATTTGGCCTTGTTAGGGAAGTGGCTGTGGTGTTTCGTAGAGAAGAGGGAGTGGCTTTGGAGGCTGGTGGTGGTTGCTAAGTTTGGTGTGGTTAGGGGGGCGTGGTGCTCGGGACGGGTGGGTCATTCTCATGGTTTCGGGTTATAGAAAGGGATTTGGTTGGGTCGGGAAGCATTTTGGCGGCACGTGAGGTTCAAAATTGGTGTGGAGGATAGGGTTTGATTTTGGCGGGATAGGTGGTGTGGTGACTTGTCGTTAGAGCTTCGCTTTCCTTTGATATTTGCTATTGCTACGAATTTTGAGGTGTTGGTGAGTGCTGTGCGGGTTGGGGAGGGGCAGTTTAGGGTGTGGAACATGCAGTTGCGTCGTCATATCTAAGGCTGGGAGCTAGATCAATTAGTGGATCTCCTTGGTTTTTTATATGGTCTACATCTTGGACAGGCGGATAATGATGCCTTGGTTTGGGATTGTCCTAGGGCCAAAGGTATTTTCACGGTGTCTTCGTTCTATGGGGCGCTTGTTGAGGATAAGTGTGTTGGTAATGGCACCTTCGTCTATCCGTGGAAGAGTGTTTGGGTGCCAGGCACGCCATCCAAGGTTGCCTTCTTTGTGTGGACGGTGAGTTTGGGTCATATTTCGACTATTGATAATTTGATTCGTCGTGGGCATATTTTGGTGAATTGGTGTTGCTTGTGCGGTCAGGCTGCGGAATCGGTTGACCATTTGCTTATTCATTGTTTGGTCTCTTCTCGTCTTTAGATGCTTGTGGTGGCAATGTTTGGGCTGGTTTGGGTTCAACTAGGTTCTTTGTTTGCAGTTTTGCAGAGTTGGGTTGGGGGGAGGTTGGGGAAGAGGCATCAAAAGGCTTGGATTCTTGCCTTGCACTGTTTACTTTGGTTGATTTGGTTGGAGCAAAACAAGCGGGTGTTTCATGGGGTTGCTCATTCATCACTTGGTTAGAGAGGCGCCTTCTTACTGTTCTGTATAGTTGGGTGACAGGTTTAGTGGATCCAGATGTATTGGCTTTTACAGATTTTGTGGAGAATTTGATTTGTTAGTTTCGATGAGCTCTCGAGGCTGTTGATTGTGTTCTTTGCATCTTCTTGATGCTCTTTAATAAAGTTTGGTTATTTATCAACAAAAAAAAAAAAGAAAAAGGGAGGCCTATATTCGTTACTAAAAGTTCTATCCAATCCAAACTTAACAATTGGGCACTTTCACCTAAACTTTCCACTAATCTCTTCTACTTCAACCCATAACTTTCACTCAAACTTGACACTTTGGCAATTTTGCTCAAACTTGACATGTGGTTAATTTTTTTGTTTTCTACGTACAGACAACCTAAAATACATTTATTCTTTGTTTTTTATTCTTTTATTCTTCTTCTTTCTTTTTTTAGTTGTAAAAACTAAAATAAAATAAATAGCATTGGTATACTTAATTCTCAAAACGTATAAAAACTATAAATAAATAATAAAAAAAAAGTTTGGTAAGTAATCAAATGTAGGGGTGATAAATGAGCTAAACAATTGATTTCCTTGTTCAAAAAAAGAAAAAGAAAAAACAAGGAGCCGATTAGTATACTTTTCAAGCTTGGTTTAATAACTTTAATGAGTTTTAAAATTTGTTCAAACATGGTTCCTCTACTTTTTGAGTTGATCTCAAACGAGTTTTTCTCGAACCAAACTCGAATAGTTTCGTATTTTTATATAGTTTTAGGCTTATCGAACTGAGCCAAATAAGAATTGTCTGTTCAAGCTTGGTTTGAAAACTTTAAAGAGTTTCAAAATGTGTTTAATCATAACTTGTTTACTTAATAAACTGAGCTCAAATGAGCTTTTAATGAGCCAACATGAGTCGAGCTCAAACTGTTTGGTTCATTTATCACCCCTAACCAAAAGGGGGAGTAGTCAAAGATGGTTAGTGAAATGAAACTTAAGTAAAAGCACTTCTTTTTTTTTTGTTTCTGCGAATTATGAAATTGTAGCCATTTTTTTTTAGAGTGAAAACAATTACCAAACGTTTTTTTTATTCAAATTTTCAAAATTTTTAAATCTAAAACAAAAAATTGTAATAATCATAAAAATAAAAACCTCACCAAACGAATCCTAAGATTTACAATCTCAATTAAAAAATTTGTGAAGTTACCAACTCAGAGTCAGGAGGTCAAATAACAGGCTCCTGATCTACTAAAAAAAACAAAATTGTAATGGAGAAAAAATACATAAATAAAGAAAATTTGGATCCCAATATAAATACAACAAATCAAGTACCAAGAGCACATGAAATAAATACATAACAAGTATTCTAAATGTGGTGGTGATCCAATATGGTTAGAGCTCTCTCCTCTCGCACTAAAGATAATATTCTTCCACATAGCCACGTTTTGTATTCACAATCCCAACCTCTGGTATGTGTGCAATTTTCCAATAATTCCCATCTTTTAAGTCTCTGTTCAGACTCGAACTCAATCCATTGGACATATCAACCAAATGAAGAGACTTAAGGTTGGTTAGATGTTCAATGCCAGAGGGTAACTCCTCTACCAATTCACATTTCCGGATAAGTAACACTTCAAGATGAGGCATGGAGCCAGCCTCCACTTTCACCCATCTCAATCCTTTTAATACAGAAAGTGCTAATCTCACAAGTCTTTGAAATCCACTAGCCTTGAAACACAATTTTGCCCCTTCATATGTCTGAAGAAGTTGAAGTTCAACCAAATTGGGCAAATCTTGAAGGGATTCCAGTGGATCAACATCCCGTAACTTACTCCATGCTAAAACTACTCTTACCAAGCTATGAAGTGAAGGTATCCAATGCGGTACCTTATGTAAACTTCCTACTAGGTAGAGCGTTCGAAGAAGTTGAGGAGGTGAAGAAAGAGAATCTAGATCAATGATCTCGTCTTCTCCTGTTGCACGAACAACTAATGAGCGAAGGTTACTAAGCTTCTCAAGGGACGAGCATAACACCCTCCCATCTTCATTTCTCAGTTTTTCAATGCGTAATTTCTTCAGTTGAATCAACTTCCCTACCTCTCCTAGTAAAATGGTCCCATTGTCATGGTTTGTTTCAATAGAACAAAGTTGTTGTAAGGATGACAAACTTCCTATTTCCGTCGGGGCTTTGAATCCGCAGTGATCATGAAAACAAATTGAAGGAACCGGATTTTGTATGTAGTGATACAACAAGATATGGCGAAGTCGTTGGAGCTTCAGGATATCATCAGGCAACTCAGTGACATACGTATGTTTAAGGTCCAATGTTTCCAGGTTTTGGAGCTTTCCAATTGACTTGGGTATCATTTTTACATTGGTTCCCCTCAAACTTAAATACCTAAGTTGAAATAGTTTCAAAACTTCATTTGGGAATGTCTCCAATGAGGCACCTCTCAATTCCAACACGGTTAGCAATCGTAGACCATCATTTGACGATGCAAGCATGGACAACATGGACAGTGAATTTATTGCATTGAACATAAGCAAAGAACGAAGTCGAGTGAAACACTTGCTTTGTTGTGTATTTTCCAAATGATTGTGGATTGATAAGCGCCGCACCTTTTCAGGCCACACTCGTCTTTGTTCACCAGCTATTGTCACAACGTTTTGCTCTCCCGACTTTGAAACAATAATTTCATGCCAGAGGTCATGGATGCGATACGTTTCAAACCTTCCATCTGATCTCATCTCTGCCACTTGAACTAAACTTCTATTGATTAGCTCATTGAGGTAGCCCTCGGCAACTTCTTCTAGAGTCATTCCTGCTTTCATTTCTACGAAGCCTTCTGTAACGCCCTCAAAATAATAACAATAAACCCATCAGATAAGACATGCATTGATATATAAACTAACCACATTCCTTTATTCATTAGAGTTCCGTCACATTAGTATTACATGTTATCATCAAAACAAAATGCCCTACGGGCTTACAGCTTTCCAAGTCAACACTTGGTTACAACAAGAGTTCTAACTCGTTTACACATTAAGCCCTTGACTTGAAGTTACACATATAATACATCAAAAGTGAAACGACAAAACTATGCCCGCCACAAGCCTCCCAGCTATGTCCTTGGAGGTGGCATGCTTCCTGCACCTGAAAATGATATTCCCATATAGGGTGAGCCACAGCCCAGTAGAAATACACTAAACCAACCATGGACAATGACTAAAACATTAGCAATTGATAGTTGGTCACCACTGATTCAATCACATAAATTACATATTTATGTCAACGACTTACAAGTCCCAATTACTTTTCATTTTCCCTTTTTCAACATATAAGCATGCTAGCTCTATCATCATTTCCACAGATATGTATAAAAACTATATCTCACATTTAGATAAGCATAAAAGCTATATCCACATTCTCAACAGATATGTATATCAACAATATCCACAGATAAGCATACAAGCTGTATCCACACTTTACAACAGATATGTATATCAACAATATCCACAGATAAGCATACAAGCTGTATCCACACTTCATACTTCACAAAGATAAGCATATGAGCTCTATCTTCACTTCTATAGACAAGCATATGAGCTCTGTCTACGGAGTACATCCCCTATCTCCTCCAAATACCTATCCGGTTTAGAGGTCCATCCCCTATCTTCCCCTAAACCGCGGAGTACATCCCCTATCTCCTCCTCTACACATAACGTATATAAACACATTGGTTCTATATACAATCACACAATACAAACAATTAATGTATTCTAGCAACTGTTAAGTTCCATAACACATTCCATTGATTAGTTTCAGTTTGCCTAATCAACATACATTGTCTACAACAATCACGACTATCCTCCACCGATAGCCCAAAGCAGTTATTTCTAAAACAGAAAATAAATGCACAAATGGATATTCAATCAACATTTCATTTCCTCATTTCTCACCAATTAATTATCCCAATTAATTAACCAATGTAATTAGACCATTTTCCATAATTACCATTTCAACCCTTAGGTCCCATTTTCGTCAATGATTCAACAATCATTCCATTTTTCTATGCCAAACATGCAACTAGGTTTATTATGAATAAAACCCCAACCTTTGTAAAATTACACAAAAGCCCCAAACCTTTACAAGATTACCAAACCAAGCCCAACATCTCAAAATACCAAAATTTAAAGACAAAACCCATAGAGAGGAGTAGGTTATCCCTACCTCAAATTCGGAGTCCCAAAGGAGAAGACGACAAAACCCAACGTGCTCCAAAACCCGAGATTTTCAGATTAAAATGAAGCCCTCGACGATCAACAACTTTTTTGTAAAGGCCAAAGGTGAGTAAATCACTCCTACTAGATCAAAACCTAGAGAGAAGGTAGAGTCTAGAGTGAGAGGCTCAACAATGGTGATTTTGGAAAAGTAAGAGAGAGAAGAGAAAGCAAAAAGTGATTTGGAAAGTCACAACTTCGGGTCTTTAACCCAGGTCTCCGCTCGAGCGTAAAACACCCCGCTCGAGCGGCCACTCACAGACTTACGCTCGAGCGGCCAACCTCCCGCTCGAGCGCAGAATGCACTCGCTCAGCACTTTTGCAGAACCAGGACTCCGCTCGAGCTCCCAACCCTACGCTCGAGCTCACAACACTGCACAACAAGATACTGGATGGACGTAATCTACGCTCGAGCGCCAACACCTCCGCTCGAGCGTACAGGCCAAAAATCTGGGCAACTAGTTTTGGTTTCTAAACTCAACCAACCTGTAACAAACCCGCTCAACACATCCTATAACTCAAATACAAAGTAAGAAAGGATGTAAACAAGATAATAAACAACTACCAACATCCACGGACACATGTCCGGATCGCTATACAACAAGGGTAAATCCGGGATCGCTATAACCTCCCCCCCTTAAAGAATTTCGTCCCCGAAATTAAACACAAGTTTTCAAAAACAAGTTTTCCTCTATTTTAAACAATGTTACACTTTAACATTCAACAATCCGACCCATTACCGGTCACCCCATCCCTTTAACAAGAGACATATCACAATATGTAAAGAACATATGTACCATCAACATGCATCAACATTATGCATTAACTTTCCAATTTCAACAATATAATCAACATATATAATGTTATATTCAACTTCCATATGAGGCAAGTTCCCAAAACATATTTCCAATAACCAAAACATTTTCAATGTTTCACAACTTAAGACATATATAATATATAAAAGCTCTTAAGTTCAACGAAATGTAAAATTTAAATACAAGATTACATATCAACAAACAAGTCCGGATATTTCTCTCGGACTTCCAACTCACGTTCCCAAGTGGCTTCTTCCACTCCGTGATGTTTCCACAAGACTTTCACCAAAGGAATGGTCTTACCACGCAGGACCTGATCCCGCCTATCCAAGACCCGAACCGGTCTCTCCTCATACGAGGCATCCTCATCTACCTCTAAATCGGTCCAATCCAACACATGTGATGGATCTGGCTCATACTTCCGAAGCATACTCACATGAAACACGTCATGTACCCCGGACAACTGCGGCGGTAAGGCTAACCGATAAGCAACCTCACCTATCCTTTCAAGGATCTCAAAAGGACCAATAAACCGAGGGGACAACTTCCCACTCTTCCCAAACCTCATCAGGCCTCGTCTAGGTGATATCTTCAGAAAGACATGATCACCCACCTCAAACGCCAAAGGCCTCCTCCTACGGTCGGCATAACTCTTTTGTCGACTCTGGGCTGTAACAAGCCTCCTACGGATAAGCTCAACTTTCTCTGTCGTCTCCCTAACCAACTCCGGACCCAACAAAGGTGCATCACCCACCTCGGCCCAACAAACTGGAGACCTACACGGTCGGCCATACAAGGCCTCAAACGGTGCCATACCGATGCTAGACTGAAAACTGTTGTTGTAGGCAAACTCTACCAATGGTAAGTGCCTCACCCACGTCCCACTGAAGTCCAGGACTGTGACAACCCTCACCTTGCTCTTGCCATATTTGCGTACATTCTTGCATGGTCTTGCCGCTTATGTTAATTTAAAGATTTTATCTTGGCTTGATTTGCTTAAGTTGCTTGCATGATTTTGTTCCTTGCTTAGTATGTGTGTGTAGCCGAGATCATCTTGAGCTTAGTCCGCCTTTGACCCTTTGTACTTAGAACTATCTTGAGGTCTTGTTTAACCCCATCTTCACCTCGGGCATTCTTTGCCGAGATGTTTCGTACTTGAACCTTGTCCGCAGGCAGGTATGGCCTAGGCCGAGATGTGGCGCACCCCGGCCAAGGTGTGGCACAGCTTAGTCAAGTGTCGTCCTCCCTAGCCGATGTTTTTCTATCCCGTTGTTGGATCCTTGTTTTGAGCCGATGTCATCTTGTTGCCGATGTGTCTTACCCGAGCTTGCTGCATAAGCTTTGTCAGAGACTTGTCTTGTCCATCAATCACCTTTTTGGAGCTGAACCAACCCGGTAATGCCACGTGTCCGAGCTGTTTGTTAAGGCAGCCGACAGACCTTGAAACAAATCATTTCTTGTCTCAAATCTTTGTTTTAGAGAGAGAAGCTCTAGAAAGGAGGAAGAAGAGTTCTTGAGTGAGAGTTGTCTTCCAAGCTTGATCTTTGTGGCTTGAACCGTTAGATCCGAGTTTTGAGGTTAGAATCTTGATCTCCTTTGGTTGTTCTTGCTGAATATCTAGCTGCATTGCATGATCGGTTTTGTTTTGCATGTCATGCATCGTTTTGAAGTTGGTTTTAGAAAGAGAAAATGGTTTTTCATGTGTTCTTGAACAAAGTCCCATTTTGATCGAAGAGTTTGGAACGAAAATCATGTTTTGTGTTTGTTCTTGCATGACCTTCTTGAATGGGTACTTAAGTCCATATGTTTTGAACTCTTGGCATGAAAACTCAGATTTTATAACAAGTTGTGAACTTGCATCCATCTTTCAAATGATCATGTTCTTCATATTCTCCAAACGAAACCCAGATTTTTCCTGGCTTTGTTTAACGGGACCTCGGCTTAGTCCTGGTCAGTACCCGGTGTGTTTTATGAGCGGGAGCAGTGGTTAAGCTCCCAGCTTGTTTTGTTTTGTCTTTGACTTGGATCTGGCAAGAATGCCGAGATCATTTGCATGTATATATAGAGCTTGCTTTGAGAATGTGACTTGCCATGTGATTGTAGGTCCTTGATATTTGCTTGAGCCTACACCTGAAGAACTAGGTGAGTGGTATTATTGATAAAGCTATGTTATACTCGTTTTGATAAATCTTGCTTGCTTGTTTTGACAAAAGTATTTGATAGCATGAATAAATAGCTCTTGTTTGATGAGTCAAGTATACTCCTTGTTTTGATGCCATCTTTGGAAAGGATACGGTCCTTGTTAAATCGGGCTACGGGCCTAAGTAACACAAGTCCCTTGTGCTGGAGGACTCTAAACTTTCGCAGTACTATGTGTAAAGGATACGGTCCTTGTTAAATCGGGCTACGGGCCTAAGTAACACAAGTCCCTTGTGCTGGAGGACTCTAAACTTTCGCAGTACTATGTGTAAAGGATACGGTCCTTGTTAAATCGGGCTACGGGCCTAAGTAACACAAGTCCCTTGTACTGGAGGACTCTAAACTTTCGCGGTACCAAGTGCACAAGTCCCTTGTATTGGAGGACTCTAAACTTTCGCAATACTTTTGACCAAACGATTACGGATCGTACAGCTTTCGGTATTTGATGATGAATACGGTTCATCCCTTGTCTCGCCGATGTTACGATATTTGATGATGAATACGGTTCATCCCTTGTCTCGCCGATGTTACGATATTTAATGATGAATACGGTTCATCCCTTGTCTCGCCGATGTTACGATATTTGATGATGAATACGGTTCATCCCTTGTCTCGCCGATGTTACGATATTTGATGATGAATACGGTTCATCCCTTGTCTCGCCGATGTTACGATATTTGATGATGAATACGGTTCATCCCTTGTCTCGCCGATGTTACGATATTTGACGATGAATACGGTTCATCACTTGCCTTGCTAAAGTTTTGGTGTGTTTCGTTTTGAAGGACCTCGGCTTTATTCATGTAAAACCTTTATTTTTAGTACCATTCACTGAGTTTTGTACTCACCCCTCTATATATATGTAGGTGATGAGCAGGACGGCGGCGACGCCTAGTTCGTTGGGGTACTTGTTTTGGATTCGTGTATTTGTCGGCCTTACCTTGTATTTACGTCGGCAATGCCCTGTTTTGCATGTCGGCGAATTCTTGAAAATCATGCTTCTTGGCTTGTATTAGCTGTATTTTGTACATGTCGGCTCGAGAAGCCTTTTGATCAAGATGTAACATGTATTTTTGTACCTTGTTGTATTTAAATTGTGAAGTTAATTGGAAATGTTTGGCACTGCTTTAATCTACGCACAGCTCTTATGGACCACTTGTAATTGATTTATCGCTTCCGCATTTGTGAGCCCCCTATATTCGTACTCTGATTGTGTTAAGTTTTGAAAAGTTGGCCTTCGGTAATTACGGATTACTGGCCATCACGGCACCAAACTACTAGGGGCTGTTTGGGGTCGTGACAGAGTGGTATCAGAGCACAAGTTCCTCGGTATACGTTATTCACACACTTTGAGTCCTGAAGAGCATAGGTTTTCCCTTAGAAAGATGTTAGGGTTGCATCATGGTAATTGTTGTTTGAGTGGAATGTGCATTGTCCTGATATACTTATTTGTTGCTTGCCTATGTGGTTATTTGCTTATTTGTTTAAAAGTCATACTTTGCACGCTCATAGCATTATGAGGAGAGGTAGACCACCGCTTGGCCGAGATCAGCCCGAAGATAGAATGGACAGATTGGAAAGATTAGTTGAAGGTTTGGCCCGCGAGCTAAGGCAAACCAGACAGCAGTTCGCTAGTGCTACGACGACTCAGGCCGAGCAGACCAACGGCCGAAATGTAGTTCCACCTCCTCCAGTGCCGCAGGTTCCCCCGCAACCCGCCTTATATGGGGATGGCACGATAGCTTTGATCAGAGAGTTCAAGAAAATGAGACCACCGAGATTTTCTGGAGGTATAGAGCCGATGAAGGCTGAGGCATGGGTTTTAGAAATGGAGAAGTTGTTCGAGATCTTCCCTAGCACCGACGCTCAGAAAGTGACGTTGGCAGCATTCACATTGGATGATGATGCTCGTAGATGGTGGATGATGGTTAGAGGGAGCAATCCAGATCTGACCTGGACTCGATTTTTAGAGTTGTTCTACAAGAAACATTTTCCCCTAAGTGTTCGAAACCGCAAGGCTACCGAATTTCATACTCTGACGCAAGGCAACAGAACAGTGGCGGAATATGACCGCACTTTTACTGAACTGGTAAGGTTTGTACCTCACATGACCAACGACGAATATATGAAGGCCAGGAAGTTCGAGTGTGGGCTTCGTGGACCGATTCAAGACAGGGTGAGTTTACTCGATATGCCGACTTATGCCGAAGTATTGGACAAAGCCATTCACGCCGAAGCTAATTTGAACCGATACCAGAGCTCGGGAGAAAACCAGCGAAAGAGACAGAACTATGACAATCGCCGAGGACAGCTGAACACCAAGAAGAGAACGAACATGGACAGTACTGGTAACCTAAGGCAGGAAGGGAGTGTTAAACCGACGTGTTCGGATTGTGGGAAACAGCATTTCGGGATCTGCCGACGAACGTCTGGAGCCTGTTATGAATGTGGCGAGATGGGCCATTATGTGAGGGATTGCCCCAAAACAAAGACTGATAACAACAAGAAAGGAGAAAATACCTCGGGTTCCGTTCAGAAAGGAAATGCTGGGAGAGTACAGATGAGACAGGGTAGAGTGTTTGCATTAGTACCAGGAGACACTCAGAATGCTGAGGCAGTGGTGTCAGGTATTTTACTAATTTGCTCCCAAGATGCTTATGTGTTAATTGATTCGGGTTCTACTCATTCGTTTATATCTACTAAGTTTGCTGAGAAAATTAATAGAGAACTAGAGCCCCTTGATTATGTGTTGTCTGTATCTACTCCATCTGGGAGATCTATGTTTGTTGCATCCATTTACAGAGCATGTGTTGTTGTGATTGAGAATGTTGAATTGCTAGTAGATCTGATGCCTCTAGACCTACCTCATTTTGATATCATACTGGGAATGGATTGGTTAGTCGCGAACAATGCATCTATTAATTGTGTTTCGAAAAGTGTCACCTTGAGACCCCCAAACCTAGCCGAGGTTATTTTCCAAGGGAAAGGGGTAGTGCCCCCACCATACTTGATTTCGTCCATTAAGGCCTGTAAGTTAATTCAGAAAGGGTGCCGAGGTTATTTGTGTAGTATACTGAGTGATCAGAATGGAAATGTTAACTTAGCCGACATCCCGATTGTTAGTGATTTCCCCGACGTCTTTCCTGATGAATTGCCTGGCCACTTGACCGATAGAGGAATAGAGTTTACGGTCGATATTATATCGGGAACGCAGCCGATCTCCAAACCACCTTATAGAATGGCCCCCGCTGAACTTAGAGAATTGAAACTGCAATTGCAAGAGTTGTTAGATAAGGGATTCATCAGGCCGAGCACTTCACCATGGGGAGCACCTGTTCTATTTGTTAAGAAGAAGGATGGCACACTCCGTCTGTGTATCGACTATAGAGAACTTAATAAGGTCACCATTAAGAACAAGTACCCGTTACCTAGAATTGATGATTTGCTTGATCAGTTACAAGGAGCACGAGTCTTTTCTAAGATCGACCTTCGGTCTGGTTACCATCAGCTTAAGGTTAAAGCCGAAGATGTCGAGAAGACTGCCTTTCGAACAAGATATGGCCACTACGAGTTTTTAGTAATGCCTTTTGGAGTGACTAATGCCCCTGCTGCATTTATGGATTTGATGAACAGAGTCTTCAAGCCGTATTTAGATGAGTTTGTAGTTGTCTTCATTGACGATATCTTGATCTATTCCAAGAGTAAGACTGAACACGAAAATCACTTGAGACTTGCCTTGCAGATTTTGAGAGAACGGAGATTGTATGCTAAGTTTAACAAGTGTGAGTTTTGGCTTCCTACTATCTCATTCTTAGGTCATGTGATTAGTGAAGAGGGTATCTCAGTTGATCCTAGCAAAATCGAAGCCGTAGTGAATTGGCCGAGACCGACTAATGTGTCCGAGATTCGTAGTTTTCTGGGTTTGGCAGGTTATTACAGAAAGTTTGTGAAAGATTTCTCCAGGATTGCAATTCCATTGACGCAACTGACTCAGAAGGGAACACTGTATGAATGGACTAAAGATCGGGAGTCAGCCTTCCAGGAACTGAAGACGAGGTTAGTTACAGCGCCAGTGCTAGTACTCCCAACAGGTAACAAAGAGTTTCATGTCTATAGTGATGCATCGCATAAGGGTTTGGGTTGTGTATTAATGCAGAAGGGTAAAGTTATAGCTTATGCATCTCGTCAGTTGAAACCTCATGAGAAAAACTATCCTACCCATGACTTAGAATTAGCAGCCGTGGTATTTGCTTTAAAGATTTGGCGTCACTATTTGTATGGAGCTACTTGTCAGGTTTTCACAGATCATAAGAGCTTAAAATATCTATTCACTCAGAAGGAATTGAATTTGAGGCAGAGACGGTGGCTCGAGTTGTTGAAAGACTACGATATGCAGATTCAATATCGCCCCGGAAAAGCTAACAGTGTAGCCGACGCTTTGAGCAGGAAGTCAGATGGAAATTTGGCGTGTTTAACCGTGATATCAGCAGAGCCGACTATTGTTAATGAAGTAAAGACAAGACAGATGGAGGATAGCTTCCTCAAGAAAATTGCCGAGGAGATTGACACGAAGCCGAGACCAGGGTATACCATCGAAAACCAAGTACTCAAGTTTGAAGGAAGGTTATGTGTGGCCGACATCCCAGAGCTGAAGAAAAAGATTTTGCAGGAAGCTCATGGTTCCAAGTTTGCTGTCCATCCAGGGAACACCAAAATGTATCAAGATATGAAACAGACCTTCTGGTGGCCAAATATGAAGAGAGAAATAGCCGAATTCGTGTCCCAGTGTTTACATTGTCAGCAAGTGAAAGCAGAACATCAAAGACCAGCAGGACTTCTTCAACCTTTGCCGATTCCTGAGTGGAAATGGGAGCACATCTCCATGGATTTTGTGATTGGGTTGCCGAGAACACCAAAGGGTATGGATTCAATTTGGGTTGTTGTGGATAGGTTAACTAAGTCAGCCCACTTTCTACCCGTTAAGACTACCTTCAACGCCAATCAACTTGCCTTGCTATATGTGAACGAGATTATCAGACTTCATGGAGTGCCGATATCAATTGTTTCAGACCGAGATCCTAAGTTTGTTTCTAGATTTTGGCAGAGTCTTCAGAGAGCTTTCGGAGCCGAGCTGAGATTTAGTACAGCCTTTCATCCCCAGACAGATGGGCAGGCAGAGAGGACAATTCAGACACTCGAAGATATGCTGAGACTTTGTGTATTGGATTTCCAAGAAAGTTGGGGAACACATTTGCCCTTAGTGGAATTCGCTTACAATAACAGTTACCAAGCTAGCATTGGCATGGCGCCGTATGAAGCCTTGTACGGAAGGAAATGTAGGTCGCCGATATGTTGGACCGAAGTCGGAGACAGAGCTCTGCTTGGTCCCGAATTGATTCAAGTGACAACAGAAAAGATTAAGCTTATCCAACAGAGGATTAAAACTGCCCAGAGCCGACAAAAGAGCTACGCCGACCAGAGAAGGAATGAGATAGAGTTTGAAGTTGGGAATCACGTATTCCTAAAAGTCTCACCAATGAAAGGAGTTTCCAGATTTGGGAAGAAAGGTAAATTAGCACCTCGGTATATTGGACCATTTGAAATTCTTGAGAGAATTAACCCCGTTGCCTACAGACTTGCTTTGCCGCCAGATTTGAGCCAAGTCCACAATGTGTTTCATGTTTCGATGTTGAGAAAGTACATCCGAGATCCACTGCATGTAATTGATCATTCCGAAATCGCAGTTAATGAGAATCTGGGCTACGAAGAAAGGCCAATGAGAATTATTGACCGACAAGTGAGGCAATTGAGGAACAGATCGATACCGATGGTAAAGGTCGAATGGAAGGAGCATTATGGCACGGAAGCCACGTGGGAAAAGGAAGAGGACATGAGAGCCCGTTATCCGGAGTTGTTCTGGGAACAAGGTAATCTAAGTTTGGGGACCAAACTTCTTTAAGGGGGGTAGGATGTGACAACCCTCACCTTGCTCTTGCCATATTTGCGTACATTCTTGCATGGTCTTGCCGCTTATGTTAATTTAAAGATTTTATCTTGGCTTGATTTGCTTAAGTTGCTTGCATGATTTTGTTCCTTGCTTAGTATGTGTGTGTAGCCGAGATCATCTTGAGCTTAGTCCGCCTTTGACCCTTTGTACTTAGAACTATCTTGAGGTCTTGTTTAACCCCATCTTCACCTCGGGCATTCTTTGCCGAGATGTTTCGTACTTGAACCTTGTCCGCAGGCAGGTATGGCCTAGGCCGAGATGTGGCGCACCCCGGCCAAGGTGTGGCACAGCTTAGTCAAGTGTCGTCCTCCCTAGCCGATGTTTTTCTATCCCGTTGTTGGATCCTTGTTTTGAGCCGATGTCATCTTGTTGCCGATGTGTCTTACCCGAGCTTGCTGCATAAGCTTTGTCAGAGACTTGTCTTGTCCATCAATCACCTTTTTGGAGCTGAACCAACCCGGTAATGCCACGTGTCCGAGCTGTTTGTTAAGGCAGCCGACAGACCTTGAAACAAATCATTTCTTGTCTCAAATCTTTGTTTTAGAGAGAGAAGCTCTAGAAAGGAGGAAGAAGAGTTCTTGAGTGAGAGTTGTCTTCCAAGCTTGATCTTTGTGGCTTGAACCGTTAGATCCGAGTTTTGAGGTTAGAATCTTGATCTCCTTTGGTTGTTCTTGCTGAATATCTAGCTGCATTGCATGATCGGTTTTGTTTTGCATGTCATGCATCGTTTTGAAGTTGGTTTTAGAAAGAGAAAATGGTTTTTCATGTGTTCTTGAACAAAGTCCCATTTTGATCGAAGAGTTTGGAACGAAAATCATGTTTTGTGTTTGTTCTTGCATGACCTTCTTGAATGGGTACTTAAGTCCATATGTTTTGAACTCTTGGCATGAAAACTCAGATTTTATAACAAGTTGTGAACTTGCATCCATCTTTCAAATGATCATGTTCTTCATATTCTCCAAACGAAACCCAGATTTTTCCTGGCTTTGTTTAACGGGACCTCGGCTTAGTCCTGGTCAGTACCCGGTGTGTTTTATGAGCGGGAGCAGTGGTTAAGCTCCCAGCTTGTTTTGTTTTGTCTTTGACTTGGATCTGGCAAGAATGCCGAGATCATTTGCATGTATATATAGAGCTTGCTTTGAGAATGTGACTTGCCATGTGATTGTAGGTCCTTGATATTTGCTTGAGCCTACACCTGAAGAACTAGGTGAGTGGTATTATTGATAAAGCTATGTTATACTCGTTTTGATAAATCTTGCTTGCTTGTTTTGACAAAAGTATTTGATAGCATGAATAAATAGCTCTTGTTTGATGAGTCAAGTATACTCCTTGTTTTGATGCCATCTTTGGAAAGGATACGGTCCTTGTTAAATCGGGCTACGGGCCTAAGTAACACAAGTCCCTTGTGCTGGAGGACTCTAAACTTTCGCAGTACTATGTGTAAAGGATACGGTCCTTGTTAAATCGGGCTACGGGCCTAAGTAACACAAGTCCCTTGTGCTGGAGGACTCTAAACTTTCGCAGTACTATGTGTAAAGGATACGGTCCTTGTTAAATCGGGCTACGGGCCTAAGTAACACAAGTCCCTTGTACTGGAGGACTCTAAACTTTCGCGGTACCAAGTGCACAAGTCCCTTGTATTGGAGGACTCTAAACTTTCGCAATACTTTTGACCAAACGATTACGGATCGTACAGCTTTCGGTATTTGATGATGAATACGGTTCATCCCTTGTCTCGCCGATGTTACGATATTTGATGATGAATACGGTTCATCCCTTGTCTCGCCGATGTTACGATATTTAATGATGAATACGGTTCATCCCTTGTCTCGCCGATGTTACGATATTTGATGATGAATACGGTTCATCCCTTGTCTCGCCGATGTTACGATATTTGATGATGAATACGGTTCATCCCTTGTCTCGCCGATGTTACGATATTTGATGATGAATACGGTTCATCCCTTGTCTCGCCGATGTTACGATATTTGACGATGAATACGGTTCATCACTTGCCTTGCTAAAGTTTTGGTGTGTTTCGTTTTGAAGGACCTCGGCTTTATTCATGTAAAACCTTTATTTTTAGTACCATTCACTGAGTTTTGTACTCACCCCTCTATATATATGTAGGTGATGAGCAGGACGGCGGCGACGCCTAGTTCGTTGGGGTACTTGTTTTGGATTCGTGTATTTGTCGGCCTTACCTTGTATTTACGTCGGCAATGCCCTGTTTTGCATGTCGGCGAATTCTTGAAAATCATGCTTCTTGGCTTGTATTAGCTGTATTTTGTACATGTCGGCTCGAGAAGCCTTTTGATCAAGATGTAACATGTATTTTTGTACCTTGTTGTATTTAAATTGTGAAGTTAATTGGAAATGTTTGGCACTGCTTTAATCTACGCACAGCTCTTATGGACCACTTGTAATTGATTTATCGCTTCCGCATTTGTGAGCCCCCTATATTCGTACTCTGATTGTGTTAAGTTTTGAAAAGTTGGCCTTCGGTAATTACGGATTACTGGCCATCACGGCACCAAACTACTAGGGGCTGTTTGGGGTCGTGACAAGGACACAACCCCGAAGCATATCCTCGAGGATCTGAATAGTACGCTCGGACTGCCCGTCAGTCTGAGGATGATAAGCCGTACTAAAGGTCAACTTAGTGCCCAAGGCACTCTGCAAACTCTGCCACAACCTAGCAGTAAAACGAGGATCTCTATCTGAGACAATCGTCACTGGGACCCCGTGCAATCTCACTACGTCCCGAATATACAAATCGGCAAGATGATCTACCGAATCTCTCACGCGCATAGGAATAAAGTGCGCCGACTTAGTCAACCGGTCTACAACCACCCAAATAGCATCACTACCCCGCTGAGTCCTCGGAAGACCTACAACGAAGTCCATAGTGACATGCTCCCACTTCCACTCGGCAATAGGCAAGGGTTGCAACAAACCCGCTGGCCTCTGATGCTCGGCCTTCACTTGCTGGCAAGTAAGGCACTTCGATACGAAAACAGCCACATCTCTTTTCATACCCCGCCACCAAAACTGGCGACCCAAATCCCGATACATCTTAGTACCTCCCGGATGCACCGCAAGGCGCGAATGGTGAAACTCTCGGAGTACTTCCTCACGGCAAGCCTCCGGTACAAACAAACGGTCTCGGTATCTCACACTCAGGTCGGGATACACCGTCAAACCCTTCTCAACTTTCCCACTGGAAATCTTCTCTCGGAGGGATTCTACCTCAAGGTCACCTCTCTGTGCCTCTAACACTCTAGTCACAAGTGTAGGCTGCGCAACAACAGAAAACAAGGCCGCAGCCTCGACAGATTCGCCCAGTAGCAAATCAAACTCGCCAAGTGCTCCCAACATCTCCCATTCCCGGATGGCTATACAAGCTACATCACTAATGGTCTTCCTACTAAGGGCATCGGCCACAACATTGGCCTTTCCCGGATGATAATGCAACTCAAAATCATAATCCTCGATGAACTCCATCCACCTCCTCTGCCTCAGATTCAAGTCTCTCTGTGTAAACAGATACTTCAAACTCTTATGATCCGAGAATACCTCGAACCTCTCACCATAAAGGTAGTGCCTCCAGATTTTCAAGGCAAAGATCACAGCTGCTAACTCTAGGTCGTGTGTGGGGTAATTTTTCTCGTGTATTTTCAACTGACGTGATCCATAAGCTACCACTTTTCCCTCTTGCATCAACACACAACCCAAACCCTCTCGTGAGGCATCACAATAAACCGCATAACCCAACTCTCTCTCCGGAATAATCAATACCGGAGCGGTGGTCAATCTAACTTTCAGCTCTTGGAACGACTTTTCACAAGTCTCACTCCACACAAACTTGACTCCCTTCCGAGTCAGTCTAGTCAACGGTGACGCTAACCTGGAGAAATCTTTCACAAACCGACGATAATACCCAGCTAATCCCAGAAAACTGCGGATCTCAAACACACTCTTAGGCTGTGCCCAACCTTGCACTGCCTCAACCTTGGATGTATCAACAGACACCCCTTCCCCGGATACCACATGGCCTAAGAATTTGACTTCCCTCAGCCAGAACTCACACTTCCCAAACTTGGCATACAGCCTATGGGCTCTAAGTAATTCAAGCACCACTCTCAAGTGTGCCTCGTGCTCCTCCTCAGAAGACGAATAGATAAGGATATCATCCACGAAAACAACCACAAAGCGGTCTAAGAACTCCCGGAAAATCCGGTTCATCAAGTCCATAAAGACTGCCGGTGCATTGGTAAGCCCGAATGGCATCACCAGAAACTCGTAATGGCCATACCGCGTACGGAATGCCGTCTTAGGAACATCTTCCTCCCTGACCCTCAACTGATGGTAACCCGATCTCAAGTCTATCTTAGAGAAACAACGGGAACCCTTCAACTGGTCAAACAAATCATCTATACGGGGCATAGGATACTTATTCTTAACCGTAGCCCGATTCAACTTCCGGTAGTCTATACACAATCTCAAGGCACCATCTTTCTTTTTAACAAAGAGGGCCGGTGCTCCCCACGGTGAGACACTAGGGCGAACAAAGCCCTTATCTAGCAATTCCTGGAGCTGAACTTTCAACTCAACCAACTCTGCTGGAGCAAAACGGTAAGGTGCCATAGAAATCGGCGCCGTACCAGGCACTAAATCAATAGAGAACTCTATCTCTCGGTGAGGTGGCAAACTAACAAGATCTTCGGGAAAGACATCCGAATACTCACAAACCACCCTCGGCAATACATGCTGGGTCTCACCACTCTCACCACTCTCAAAGCTAGCAAGTAGACTACTAAGCTCACTTCGCCCTCGCGAATCATACCCCGGTGGCAAAACACTACCAACCCGGTCTCCCAAGAAATGGAACCACTCCCCGCTCAAGGTACACAATGTAACCCTCTGGCGGTAGCAATCAATAACAGCCCGGTATGACGATAACCAGTCCATACCCAAAATAACATCAAAACCCTTCATGGGCATGACAACAAACGGAAAAGGAAGCCTATAATCGGCGACCTCAATATCACATCCTCTAACACCCTGTTTCAGAATCAACTCACCGCCCAAAGGCGATACCACACAAATAGGAGATGCTAACTGTGCTAACTCCAATTCCAAAACAGATGCAAATGCAGCAGATACAAAAGAATGAGATGCACCCGTGTCTATCAACACATTAGCAACCGAGTTGCAAAACAGAAAAGTACCTCTCACTACTGATGGAGCTGGTACTAAATCCTGCGCGGTAACAGCATACACGCGCCCCGTAGGCCCCTGGTCTACCTGCTCACCTCTCGGAGCAAAAGACTGCTGCACAGACTGGGATGACGAAGCTCCCGGATTGGCCCTCGAGGCCTGTACAGACTGAGCTGGCTGAAAACCCTGCGTCTGCCTAGAACCAGACGCTCCCGAAGTGGCACTCAACTGTGGGCAAAACCGCTTCATGTGCCCAGGTTGTCCACACTGATAACAAATCAAGAGCTGCCCCCTGCCCAAACTCTGACTCGGCGGTCTAGCTGAAGAAGAAGCAGCTTTCTGACCCCCACCCTTCTGCGGGCAAACAGAAACCTTGTGACCCAGCTGGCCACACTTGTAACAAGTGAATTCTCCCTGACTGCCTCTCCCCGAGCCTACACTAGGCACTGGAAAGGTCGATCTAGAGACTGCACCCTGAGACTGCTGAGGGTTAGAACCCCTCTGCCTCCTGCCATCACTCTGACTATCCTGGCTCCTCTTGGAGCCTCTCTGACCCTCATCCTCCTCCTGCATCATAAGCTCCATATGAGCTGCAGCATCCACTAGGTGTCTATACTCTCGAATATAAGACCCACCAACTCTCAACTTGAGGCCCCGCCTCAACTTCCGCTCAAACTCATAGCAACGGCGTTCCTCAGACGCCACCAGTTCAGGTGCAAACCTGGACAGACTGGTAAAAGTAGCCTCAAACTCGGCCACTGACAAGCCCTGCTGATTAAGCCGGCTAAACTGATCCCTCAGCTTCTCCCTAGCTGCTGCTGATAAAAACCTCTCCTGAAAAGCATTTATAAACGCCTCCCAAGTACCACCAACACGAGCTTTCTCGTACTTCCACCATTGACCCGCATCTCCCTTCAGTTGGAAGGATGCCAAGGTCACTTTCAGTGCTCCGTCCTCGATGCCAAGCATCTCAAACGTCTTCGTTGTCTGTTCGAGCCATTCATCTGCCTTAAGCGGCTCTTTAGGATCCCCGATAAACTCGTCCGGATTACACCGGAAGAACTCCCTCTTCAAGAAAGAAGGCCCTGCCTCAGCTACCTGATTCCCAGCTCTAAGAATACCCAAAGCTCCTGCTATCTCTCTGGCCAAGGCACCCATAGCCTGCTGACCTACTGGCTCGGCCACATTGGCCTGCCCAACTCCCTCCTGCACAACCGGAATCTCACCCTGTAACGGTACTTCCTGCCTTGCAGGTCTACCACGCCTAGCACCTCTTCCTCGTCCTGACATCCTAATAAAGGCAACACAGAACGTTAGCACATTCATAGGTGTGCCGAAACTAATCACTCACGTCCTAATGCATGGACAACTGTAATTCACTCCACATAAGCACATAAACACATAAGCACTTACGAATTTCATTTCCGGATAATGATAGTCCCAAGACGTTACTAGAGTTCCGGTTAGAAACAGCATTGATCAAGTGCTTTTCCAACAAGACTCCCAGAAACTCAAGGATCCAATCAACATCCTAGAAATTAAATCCCATACCCACATAGTCACATAAGCATGTTATCAAATAAACACATAGCATATGGTACTACATCTACGTCTCTATCAAGCGAGACAAACCCATTGTGATCCTAATCACTTCCCACGTACCCAAAGTATTCGAACCCGGTAGGCTCTGATACCAAGTTGTAACGCCCTCAAAATAATAACAATAAACCCATCAGATAAGACATGCATTGATATATAAACTAACCACATTCCTTTATTCATTAGAGTTCCGTCACATTAGTATTACATGTTATCATCAAAACAAAATGCCCTACGGGCTTACAGCTTTCCAAGTCAACACTTGGTTACAACAAGAGTTCTAACTCGTTTACACATTAAGCCCTTGACTTGAAGTTACACATATAATACATCAAAAGTGAAACGACAAAACTATGCCCGCCACAAGCCTCCCAGCTATGTCCTTGGAGGTGGCATGCTTCCTGCACCTGAAAATGATATTCCCATATAGGGTGAGCCACAGCCCAGTAGAAATACACTAAACCAACCATGGACAATGACTAAAACATTAGCAATTGATAGTTGGTCACCACTGATTCAATCACATAAATTACATATTTATGTCAACGACTTACAAGTCCCAATTACTTTTCATTTTCCCTTTTTCAACATATAAGCATGCTAGCTCTATCATCATTTCCACAGATATGTATAAAAACTATATCTCACATTCAGATAAGCATAAAAGCTATATCCACATTCTCAACAGATATGTATATCAACAATATCCACAGATAAGCATACAAGCTGTATCCACACTTTACAACAGATATGTATATCAACAATATCCACAGATAAGCATACAAGCTGTATCCACACTTCATACTTCACAAAGATAAGCATATGAGCTCTATCTTCACTTCTCTAGACAAGCATATGAGCTCTGTCTACGGAGTACATCCCCTATCTCCTCCAAATACCTATCCGGTTTAGAGGTCCATCCCCTATCTTCCCCTAAACCGCGGAGTACATCCCCTATCTCCTCCTCTACACATAACGTATATAAACACATTGGTTCTATATACAATCACACAATACAAACAATTAATGTATTCTAGCAACTGTTAAGTTCCATAACACATTCCATTGATTAGTTTCAGTTTGCCTAATCAACATACATTGTCTACAACAATCACGACTATCCTCCACCGATAGCCCAAAGCAGTTATTTCTAAAACAGAAAATAAATGCACAAATGGATATTCAATCAACATTTCATTTCCTCATTTCTCACCAATTAATTATCCCAATTAATTAACCAATGTAATTAGACCATTTTCCATAATTACCATTTCAACCCTTAGGTCCCATTTTCGTCAATGATTCAACAATCATTCCATTTTTCTATGCCAAACATGCAACTAGGTTTATTATGAATAAAACCCCAACCTTTGTAAAATTACACAAAAGCCCCAAACCTTTACAAGATTACCAAACCAAGCCCAACATCTCAAAATACCAAAATTTAAAGACAAAACCCATAGAGAGGAGTAGGTTATCCCTACCTCAAATTCGGAGTCCCAAAGGAGAAGACGACAAAACCCAACGTGCTCCAAAACCCGAGATTTTCAGATTAAAATGAAGCCCTCGACGATCAACAACTTTTTTGTAAAGGCCAAAGGTGAGTAAATCACTCCTACTAGATCAAAACCTAGAGAGAAGGTAGAGTCTAGAGTGAGAGGCTCAACAATGGTGATTTTGGAAAAGTAAGAGAGAGAAGAGAAAGCAAAAAGTGATTTGGAAAGTCACAACTTCGGGTCTTTAACCCAGGTCTCCGCTCGAGCGTAAAACACCCCGCTCGAGCGGCCACTCACAGACTTACGCTCGAGCGGCCAACCTCCCGCTCGAGCGCAGAATGCACTCGCTCAGCACTTTTGCAGAACCAGGACTCCGCTCGAGCTCCCAACCCTACGCTCGAGCTCACAACACTGCACAACAAGATACTGGATGGACGTAATCTACGCTCGAGCGCCAACACCTCCGCTCGAGCGTACAGGCCAAAAATCTGGGCAACTAGTTTTGGTTTCTAAACTCAACCAACCTGTAACAAACCCGCTCAACACATCCTATAACTCAAATACAAAGTAAGAAATGATGTAAACAAGATAATAAACAACTACCAACATCCACGGACACATGTCCGGATCGCTATACAACAAGGGTAAATCCGGGATCGCTATACCTTCTGCCACCCATAACCGAATCAATCTCGAGTGTTCAATCAAATAATCCTCTGGATAAACGCTTAGATATAGAAAGCAAAACTTTAGATAGTAAGGTAAATCAATGTAACTAAGTGACAATATTTTTTTCATGCTCAACAGTTTGTCATTTCCTTGTAGTTCTGATCCAAGGCTGCGGTAGATCTTATCCCACTCATCCACATTGCTCTTATCCTTCGTTGATAAAAGACCACTAATTGTCACAATTGCAAGCGGCAATCCCTCACATCTATTCAAGATGGCTCTTGAAAGTCCTGCCAAATGTGAAGGGCAAGAATTCTCCATAAATGTTTTCCTACAAAACAATGTCCAAGACTCTTTGGGAGGCAAGGGCTGAAGGTTATAGACATCCCCATGATATTCTTTACTAGAGAAAGAAGCTAAATCTGCATTTCTGGTTGTGAGCACTACTCGACTGCCACAATTGCCAATGGGAAACACATATATAAATGATTGCCACGCATGAATATCCCATACATCATCGAAAACAAGCAGATACCTCTTTTGTTGCAGGAAAGCATGAATTATCCCTTTCAAGCTATTCATATCCATGTACTCCACCCCTTGTGGGACTGGTTGGTTGACTTCTTCAAAAAGTTGTTTGATCATGCCTTTCAGGAGCTCCTTGATGTTAAAGGATTCAGAAACAGTGATCCAAGCATAGTTCTGGAAATGCTTCTTCACAACTGCATCATCGAAGACCTTTTTAACGAGTGTTGTTTTGCCCAATCCGCCCATTCCTGAAACGGGGAGCACCTTGAGTCTGGGATCTTCATGCACCAACCACCAAATCAGTTCCGATTTGGGTTCATCAATGCCCACAAGCTCTGTTTCATCGAGTAGAAGGGCATCGCCGCGACAATCATGCCATGCTTTGTTAAAACCAGTGGACCTTGAGCTTGAGCCTGCCTCTAACATACCATATCTTTCATGGTACCTCTGATGTCCCTTCGAAATATCGATGACACTAGCCTTCATTCTTTGAACTTCAGAAGCAATTTGGTGACGGGCTTTTAAAGTTTTAATAAAGCAAGAAACCTTGCGAAGAAAACCGCGAAATCCAGAGCCATGACAATGTCTGAGGCGAAGCATGAACAACTCGAGAACATCTCCAATGTCGTACGCAGCTTCTCGGACTTGCTTGACCCATACTTTGAGTTCGGGGTTGTTTTCTTCCATAGCATCGGCAACTCTGAGGAAAGCAGTCATGCGATCGAATTCATCTCTGATGTATTGGATCTCATCTCGAACTCCAGTCAACAAATTGGCCTCTTGT
Source organism: Camellia sinensis (assembly GCF_055761805.1). Classification (NCBI taxonomy): domain Eukaryota; kingdom Viridiplantae; phylum Streptophyta; class Magnoliopsida; order Ericales; family Theaceae; genus Camellia; species Camellia sinensis. The sequence continues at coordinate 185,447,757 of NC_138967.1, forward strand.
TGGAGGAAGGGTGCGAAGTTGGCTAGTAGATGGAACACTGCACTCTTGGCCATTTTGCAATGTTGATGACAACTCTAAACTGAAGATGATAAAAGGGTAGAGAATAAGTGGAGGACGTCCCTCACACGTGTGGAAGCATCTATCAAAATTTGATCCAAAATATATATGCATATATATATATATATATATTTTCAATTTCATCTATTTAGTTTTCATAATTTTTAATTTTAATTCATGTAGTTCAGTTGGTAACAATTTCACCATAAAATTTGATTTGATAAAGATTATTTTAAAATTTTGAACCACTTACTCCTTTTTCTTTCCAAAGTGTGATATGGTGCAATTAGGTGCATAGGAAAATTGGGATTTCAAAATAAGACTATGAATTGTAAATTTTGGAAATTATCATAATCATTTTTCATCCAAAATTTTAATTATTATTTTTTATTTTCTTTAATTGGCACAAATTATAAACTTTAAGATTAAATATATTTCGGTTGAAATGACATGAATCAAATTGACATAATCCATAAATAATCCGCAATAATCTAAATTACTGACAACTATTAATATGCAAACTAGTTTTGATGAAAGTAAACACTAAAAAAAAGTTAAATTAGTTTTTGCTTTTTTTTTTTGGAACAAAAAAAAAAAAATGAATGATGTAAACAAAAAAAACAAAACAAAACTTTTTGGTAGAAAAACGAAAAATAAAAAATTCTCATCATTTAATGGTTCTCTTTTTTTAAGATATATATATATATATATATATACATATTATTTTTTTTATATTGATTTTTGTCAAATTAATTTTTATTTTTGAAAAAATAGTAAACATATTCTGAAAACTCAATTACCCAAAATATTTTATCTTGATTTTCGTCAAATTAATTTTTATTTTTACCAACACATTTGTGTATTTGGGCAACCTCTACATAAATTTTTTTTCTTTTTGAACGAACCTCTAAATAATTGCTCAACAATGATTCATCCTCCCTTTTTCCCCACCCCCTTTGACCCCCTCTCTCTCTCATTGGTTATATTTCTTTTTCTTTTTCTTTTTTTTTTTTCTGCTCCTCCAATCACCACCCACTACGTGATAAAGGGGGATGAGGGGTGACCCCCAAAATGAGGTCCCAAGCATTATTCATAATTGCTCAAACTTGAAGTATGAAAGCCCCATGCTTTGGTACCGAAAGTCCTACGTGTCCCACACGTTTTAACCCCACGCGTTTTAGCAGACAAAAACGGATTTGACTAATTGTACATAGAAATGATAAAATATTAAGTTCATAGGTAATTATTCAGTGCCTTGGGATCCCCTCTCCCCAAAAATTGCTGTCCCTATGTGCCAAAGCACTCATAATTATTAGATATGTCTTGGGATTCTCAATTCTTGAAATTCTCACATGATCCAATGGCTTTGAGTGATTTGGGACAAGGGATCCTTACTGTTATTGAGTAATCTCGGAGTATGTATACGTAGTCTTCTATAGTATTATGATTGGTGGAGAAGATGAATAGATAAGGTATTGTGTTGGATGATTGAAGAATATGAAAGAACATAGTAAATGATGATTAATTAAAAAGTACAGACACATGATATTCTGAAATTATTGAATAACTTTCCAAAATTTATAGTCCCTGTTTTGAATTTTGCTTTGAGGGTGGGGCAAACAAGGTCAATGGCTAGGGTAGGGTGGGCTGGGAGCAAAGCAGGATTGATTAATTTCATAACTCTAAAAAATTGTAAATATTAATGAAAGTTAAAAGATGAATAAAAATAACGTTAAGTATCATATTTTAGTGTTTTAATCTTATTATATTAAAAAAAATAAAAATTATATATTATATAAATATATTTAATAAATATAATTTGGACCGGAGGATAAAATCTATGCAGAGCAAGGCATGGATGTAGGGGCGGAAGAAAATTATCATTCCTAAGAGCATAGTTGTTGAGCCCGTGAAATTTATCATATAGCGATTCCGGTTGTCCCTTTACAGTTCTGTTGTATTCCGGACTCGGTTTCGTGAAGTTGGTAGTGGTATCTACCTTGTTGCCGTCCTTTAATTCCACTTGATTGAATTTTAGGATGTTTTGGGCAGGGTTGTTACAGGTTGGTTAGGCCTTGGTTTCAATTCCTTGTTGTCCAGTTTCTAGGCGTTCCGCTCAAGCGGGTCTTCTTGCGCTCGAGCGGGGATTGCACAAAACCAGTATTTCGTGTTCCTGCAAAACTTCTGCAGATGTGATTTTTACGCTCGAGCGGGTTTGTTTACGCTCGAGCGGTAGCGCTCGAGCGGGTCTGTTGGCGCTCGAGCGGGTAGTACTTTCTGGGTATAAGTTCTGGGAGGTAGAAATCTACGCTCGAGCGGACTGGTTTTCGCGCTCGAGCGGAAGTGCTTTATTCTTGTGTCTTGGCGCTCGAGCGGGCCTTATTGCGCTCGAGCGTGTACAGATTTTTGTTCTTGGCGCTCGAGCATTGTGTTCTCCGCTTGAGCGGGTCATACGTATATGAGTTATCCGCTGGGTGATTTTAAATCACTTTTTGCTTTTCTTTCTCTCTCCTACTTTTTCCAAAACCATTTTTTGAGAGCCTCTCTCTCTAGAAACTCCCTTCTCTCTAGGGTTTGATCTAGTTAGAGTGTCCTCCTTCTCTTCGGCCTTTGTAAAAGTTGTGTGGAACGTCGAGGGCGTCATTTTGATCCGAGAATCTTGGCCTTTGGAGCTTTTTGGTTTTGGTCTCTTCTCCATCCGAGCTCTAACTTCGAGGTAGGGATATCCTACTCCTCTTTATGAGCTTTGTCTTTAAATTTTAGTGTTTTGAGATGTTGGGGTTGGTTTGGTGATTTGTGAAAGTTTGGGGGCCTTGGTGTAATTTTTACAAAAGTTGGGGTTTTGGCTATATAAAACCTAGATGCATGTTTGGCATGGAAAAAGTGAAATTAATGTTAAAACATTAATGAAAATGGAACCTAAGGGTTGTAATGTTAATTATGGAAAATGCCCTAATTACATTGACTAATTAATTTGCATAATTAATTATGAGAAATGAGGAATTGATTTGGAAAGTTGTGGGATCAAAGGGTGTAGTTAGATTATTTATCACTCACCTAGTTGGAATGTTGATTATATATCCATTGTTGCATTTATTTTCTGTATAGAAATAACTGCTTTGGGCTATCGGTGGAGGATAGTCTTGATTGTTGTAGACAACGCATGATGATTAGGCAAACTGAAACTAATCACTGGAATATGTCATTGAGTATGACGGTTGAAAGAATACATTAAATTTATGTATTGTGTGGCGATGTGTATAATTATTGTTTATATGCATTGTGTGTGTTGGAGGAGATAGGGGATGTACTCCACGGTTTAGGGGAAGATAGGGGATGGACCTCTAAACCGGATGTTGTTGGGAGGAGATAGGGGATGGACTCCATAGATAGAGCTCATATGCTTATCTAGTAATGTGTTGACAGAGCTCATATGCTTGTCATCGGAAGTGTGATAGTGCTCTTATGCATATCTGTGGAAGTGATGATATAGCTTGTATGCTTATCTGTTGGTATGTGATATAGCTTGTATGCTTATCTGTTATGAAACGGGGAAGTGCTTGATATGAGTTACTGTCTCATATGAGTTGTTTGGCCAGGTTCTGAGCCATGGTTATAAATTGAGAATTTAAAAGAATTAGAAAATGGACTGTAACATGGACTTATATGCCATGAAACCGTAAAATGTGATAAGGGAAAGTGTCAGTGTTGGCCATCTATCAACTGCTAATCTTTTAGTCATTGTTCATATTTGGTTTAGTATATTTCTACTGGGCTATGGCTCACCCTATATGGGAATATCATTTTCAGGTACAGGTAGCATGCCACCTCCAAGGACGTAGCTTTGGAGGCTAGAGGCAGGCGGGCTTTTGTTGTTTTATTTCCTTGTTGTATTACATGTACATTCAAGCCAAGGGCTTAACGTGTAAATGAGTTAGCACTCTTTTGTTGTAACCAAGTGTTTACTTGGAAAACTGTAAGCCTTTAGGGCATTTTCTTTGTTGTTAACATGTAATACTTTTGGTAATGGAACTCTGATGAATAGAAGAAAGTGGAGCTTTTATATATCAATACATGTCTATATTGATGGGTTTAATGTTATAATTTTTGAGGGCGTTACATATCATGTGTCTTACTTTGGAGATATAATTTTTTTGATTTGTTAATTTTTTGTATAAATTATTTAATAATCATGATTACATGCTTTTTTACCTGTCTTCACAAATTGGATGACAAGTATACCGTTTATCTTTTATAAATAAATATAACAAAATTATCTGGTCATAATTATTAAATTTGTTTATTTTTTAATGTATAATTTACACACAATAACCAAGATAAACAATTTAAATCATTATAATAGGCCCAACTACACCACAGCTTTCTTTGGGAGTTAGTTTTTTTTTTTTTTTTTGTCTATTTTAGTTCGGCTTATTTTATCTTTATTTTTTTTTTTTGGTTTTAAATTAGAATCATTTAGATGAGACCAACCTAAAAATAAAATTGATTTTTATAAAATAAAAAATAAAAATAAATTGAAAAGATAAACTAGACCTTTTATAATTTTAGCCAAGGAAGTGAACTTAAGCCATGGCAATGGGTCAATTTAAAAAAAAAGCCATGGCAATGGGCTAGCCCGGACCTAAAATTTAAGGCCTATGTCCATGGGTTTTGACCAGCCAACTGTGCGAGATCGAGCCAGGCCATCTCTTATGGACTTAAAAATACGAGTTTGTAGGATTCAAGTCGGTCTTGGCTATATGAGCCTAATCTAGGCTTTAAATTCAAGAGAAATACTTTCAAGATGTGTACCATATAGGAATTATGTTATTTGTAAGTTTGATTATCATAAATGACATAACTCAATATTATAGAAAATCATAATTGAAAAAAAAAATTTATTATAACTAAATATCATATGAGATATAACTAAATAGCTCTTGAATTATAACTAAAATCTTATCCTAACTAACATTACAATATATGATATATGTCGTAAGCATTGATTCAAAATTCATAGCAAAAGATGCATATAGTGTGTGCAATAGAATTTCACTTAGTTCAACTTTTTTTTATTAAATTCAAAATAAATTAAGAAAAAAAGTTACTTATATAACACAAAATCTTAAAATGAATTACCATAATTAGAATAGAATATTGAATCAAGAAAAACAAAAAATAAACTTTATTTCTTGAAATACATAATTACATTCATTATGATTATGTTATTAAACTCTAGGAATCTTTAATTTGATTAAAAATATAGTTATTAATTTCACAGTTGGAGTGCTACTCATTTAGTTTTAAAGAAAATTAGTGAAACAACTCTCTCCAACTTTGTGTAGTATGAGAAGTCCAAAATATTTTTTTTATTAGTTAAGATCCCTCAATATTTTTACAAAAAAAATTCGACTCAAAGAAATTTCACCCAATTTGGTATGATCACAGATAAATTTTTTAAAAAATTTCTCTATGAAAATTGAAATTTCTCTGAGTCAAGCAAAATTTCTCTGAGTCGAATTTTCTCTGTAGAAATGTTGAGGGACCTTAACTATTATGAAAATATTATATATCCTTTATCTTATAAAATCTTAATATCAAGAACCTTAAAAAAAATTCCCCTTAGCTTTATATTATTTTGCTAAAAGTGTATTTGTACACAAAAAATAAAAATAAAAATGAGAGAGAGAGAATATTTATTATTTAATATATATATATATATATATATATATGAGGTCAATATGAACCTCCGACATAGGCTTATTGGCCAACTCATGAGTCCAACCCATATATTTTAAGGGCCATATCAGTTGGGCCTATCATTGGGCCTGGGTCGAATCCAAAAAACTAGACAAATCCAACTCTCTTTCTCTGTCTCTCTCTCTCTACTGTGAATTGTCTTTTGCTCTTGGAGAACTTCCATGACGATCATAGGTTAGTTTTCTACTCGCTGTCTTTCGTTCTTATCTGTTCTTTCACTATTTTTAGGTTCTTATTTGTTTAGGCTTCTCTATCTTTATTTTTATTTTATTTTTTCAATTTTTTTTTATAAGTTTGCAATGATTGGGAATTGGAGTTGTTATTTTTACCTAATTCAGTTAAGATTGTGGGTTTTATGATATTCTGCAATGTGGGAATTTTAATTACAGTTAAGATTTGTGTAGCTTACCTCAATTGATTGGGAAGCTGGGCTTAATTAGGTTTGGTTTGTTTTGTCATCGAAGACCACTTGGGAAATGTATTGGTACTTGTAGCTCTTTAGATTAACTGACAATCTTTTGGACTAAATCTAGACCAGATAGTTTGATCCTAATCAGCAAGCCATTGAATTTAGACGTTGGTCTGGATGGAGTGATATACAATAACTAATATCTTGTTGGATAATTTTCACTGTATTTAAATAGATTAAATTCTGTTGTGTATTAAACAATAACTAGAATATAAAGAAATAAAGGAAATGAGAGAAAAATGTTTGATTACAAAAATAAAACTAGAAATAGAATTAAATAAATTAAAAAAAAGATTTTATTTTGTTACCAAAATAAAATTAAAATCTAATTTAAATAAATAATAATAAAACAGAAAATAAATAAATAACTTACTTGATTAATATCTTAAATAGTATTCTGATCAAGTCCAGTGTTTGACACTGTGTCCTTAAAACATATTCGTCCTCTCCACGGTGCTTTCAGAATGTGGACGTCTATCTCCCAGAATGAAATAATCAACTACAAACAATAGCAGCACTACAAATTGTTTGCCTAACGAACACACTAAGAGTTTATATTCTTTCTCACAAAAAATTAAATGCAGCAAAATAAAGAATAAATTTTGCAAAGGTGAAGTACGAAATTTCTGAATGTAAAAATCAAATGAAGGGCTGATCTATTTATAGGCAGAATTGTGGCTGTTAGTTTTGAATTAAACAAGTGCAAAACCTGTTTGAATAGGTATGATACCTGTTCAGTTTGAATAAACAGATACAAGTCTGTTGGGTTCAAAATTTGAACAGATAAAAACAGGAAGGGACTTGTTTGGGTGTACAGAAAAAACCGGACTAGTTTATTTCTGGAATTAATTTGAATTCTGGATTTTATTTTTCAAAAAATAAAATTAAATTCAAATGTTTTTGACCCAAAAAGATAGGTATTGGGTCGAACAAGCCCAACCCAACCTCACATCCACGCCCAAGCACAAGCCCAGCCCAGCCCGCCCGACCAACCGAACGGACGGCGGCAGCAGCGCGCGCGCGCGTATGTGTTGATTTTTGGATCCAATGGGTCTAGCCCATTTTTCCCATAACCTCCCTCTCTGAAACACTTGGGTACCCCTTGGGGCACACCCAAAGTTCCAATCCCATGCCTTATAAACCCATTCAAAACTTCTCACCAAATCAATGTGAGACAAGCCTTATTCAAACCTTTAAGGATTTTCCACCAAAACTCCATTTCCGTGGAGCATACTTTGACTTCAATTTTCCATTCACTCGGTAATGGTTTTGAGCAACCAAATATACCACGTGAATCACAACGCGGCATAGAACACGTTACCACTTTGATCCGCCAAAATCGACGCTCGGGTCCCGCCTAAATAATAGACCAAAGTTAGGAAAAAATTCTGGTTTTACCTAGAATTTTCCAACCATTTCCAACAATCCCTCACATGAATGGAATTTGATGACAACGGAAATACAACAATATGCAGACTTTATCGAAAGAGTATAATTCGAAAATATCTTGCATCAGGATAGGTAGCTTTCGGCCTTGAACCTTCCCTAGTGATAACCTATTAGACTTACTGGCTAACCAATGGACGCGATGCCTTGAATTGTTCAGATGTTTGTGTAAGCCAAGATAATAGATTTCACACAAAATATCTTCTAACACATCGTGGTTCTCACTGTTGTGTTCATTTTAGCCTTGAACGCTCCTGGTTTCATGAGTGTTTCTAGAGAATTTAGCCTTTTTCATTCTCATAGAACCAGCCCCAATTCGACACTCATATAGGTGATTCTTATTGTGGGTATCTCCTTATACTCATCTTGATTTTATGCCTCAATCAAGATATAAGTAATCATTAAAAGCAAAACTTATCCTTATACCCCTACATACAACATATGTTGCAGATATCACTCTCACCATAAGAATGGGTAAGGAATTTTAATCCCTTGGTGATTTCTGGCGAGCCACACATAACTTAGTTGTCCCTTTGAACTTAGTTTTTGGGATCTCTAGTCATATAAGTAGGGTTACCATTATGACAACTCTTATGTAATAGGCTTTAATCTCATCCCCTTCGATGAACTATACACTAGCTCTTTTGTCAAAACTTCTGTTAACGAATCCGCAATATTCACTTTAGATTTTATATAATCTATTGAGATTATTCCATTTGACGATAACTGCCTAACGGTATTATTTCGACGACGAATATGTCATGACTTACCGTTATACATATGATTCTATGCCTTGCCTATTGCAGATTGACTATCACAATGAATGCAAATAGCTGGCACAGGTTTTGGCCACATTGGAATGTCTTCTAAGAAGTGACGAAGCCATTCTGCTTCTTCTCCTGCTTTGTCTAAATCAATGAACTCGAATTCCATTGTGGATCGTGCGATGTAAATTTGTTTCATGGATTTTCAAGAAACAGCAGCGTCTCCCAGAGTAAAGACATATCCACTAGTGGATTTTGAATCTTTAGTATCCGATATCCAATTGGCATCACAATAACCTTCAAGTACTGCTGGATATCGAGTAAAATTCAAACCATGATCATGAGTAAATCTTAGATATCTAAGAACCCGAATGATCACTTTCCAATGGTCTTCTCCGGGGGTTACTAGTGTACCCACTCAATTTACTGATTGCATAAGTTATATCAGGACGAGTACAATTCATTAGGTACATTAGGCTTCCAATGATTTGGGAGTATTTTAACTGCGACACCGCATCACCTTTATTTTTCGATAAATAAAGATTGACGTCTACAGGTGTTCTAGCTAAATTCATATCATCCTTGATAAATTTAACAAGAATTTTCTCAATATAATGCGATTGAGATAATGCATATCCGTCAGATGTTTTAGTAATTTTCATTCCTAATATAACATCTGCGACCCCCATATCTTTCATATCAAATCTTTTTTAAGCCTTTGCTTAGTTGATTTGATCATGTTTTGACTACTTCCAATAATAAGCATGTCATCCACATAAAGACAAACTATGACATATCCTTGGTCAGTGTTTTTAACATAGACGCATTTGTCACATTCGTTTATCTTAAACCCATTAGTAAGCATTGCATGATCAAATTTTTCATGCCATTGCTTAGGTGCTTGTTTTAATCCATAAAGAGATTTTACAAGCCGACAAACTTTCTTTTCTTGTCCCGACACTACAAACCCTTCGGGTTGCTCCATATAGATCTCTTCATTTAGATCATCGGTTAATAAAGTTGTCTTAACATCCATTTGATGTATTTCTAAATTAAACAACGCTGCTATAGAAATAAGCATGCGAATAGATGTTATTCTTGTCACAGGGGAATATGTGTCAAAATAGTCCAGACCTTCCTTTTGTCTGTAACCTTTTACTACAAGTCTTGCTTTATACTTGTCTATTGAACCATCTTCTTTCATTTTTCTCTTGAATATCCACTTATATCCAAGAGGTTTAGAACGTGGTGGAAGATCCACCAATTCCCAAGTATGATTTTGCATAATGGATTCAATTTCATTATTAACAGCTTCTTTCCACAAAGGTGCTTTAGGACCTGTCATTGCTTCCTTAAAGTTTTGAGGTTCATTTTCTAACAGGAATGTCAAAAAATCTGAACCAAAGGATTTTGATGTTCACGCTCTCTTACTTCTTCTTGGTTCATCATCAGTTAAATCCTGTTGGTCGAGACCATTACTAGTCTCTTGTGTTTGATTATCATTAGTCTCTTGACTTTGTGTACAATCATAAGTTCTTTTCTGTGAACTTAATTCTTGCCCTTTCTTGTAAAGAAAGATATGTTCAAAAAACACAGCATTCCTTGACTCTATAATAGTGTTCACATTTATATCAGGTATTTCTGATTTATAAGTCAGAAACCGATATGCACTACTATTCTGAGCATAACCAATAAACACACAATTCCAATTTTAGTCTTTTTAGAAACAGGAACTTCAACTTTTGCCAAACACCTCCACACTTTTAAGTATTTGTAGGAAAGTGGTCGACCTTTCCATAATTCATAAGGAGTGCTGTTGGTTTTCTTGTAAAGTATTCTGTTAAGAACATAATTAGCAGAAAATATTGCTTCCCCCCACAAGTTCTATGGTAAGCCTGAACTTAGTAACATGGCATTCATCATTTCTTTTAGGGTTTTATTCTTCCTTTCAGCAATTTCATTTTGCTGTGGAGAATAAGGTGATGTAGTTTGGTGAATAATGTTATGTTGTGCACAAAATTCATTTAATGGTGCTTCATATTCACCATCCATATCACTTCTAACCATTTTAATGGTTTTACCAAGTTGATTTTCAACTTCTGTTTTGTAGAGTTTAAGCATTTCTAAGGCTTCATCTTTACTTCTAAGTAAATAAACATAACAATATCTTGTGCAATCATCGATAAATGTTATGAAATACTTTTTGCCCCCTCTAGTTTGAACAAATTTTAGATCACATACATCAGTATGAATTAATTCTAGAGGTTCGGTTTTCCTTTCAACCGATTTAAATGGAGCCTTAGTTAGTTTCGCTTTTACACAAACTTCACATTTATGATTAGGATTAATTTTAAACTTTGGTATATAATCCAAACCAATTAATCTACGCAAAGCATCATAATTTACATGTCCTAATCTACCATGCCATAAATTTGACTCAAGAATATAAGCAAAAGATATGTTATTCTTATTCATAGCAACTTTTGGTACAACTGTCATTACATTCAACTTAAAGAGACCATCACTCATGTATCCCTTACCAACATACATACCACTCTTTGTTAATACAAATTTATCAGACTAAAAAACAAGCCTAAAACCATTTTTACTTAACAAAGAACCAGAAACTAAATTCTTCCGGATGTCAAGTACATGCAGTATGTTGTTGAGGGTCAGTTCTTTCCCTGATGTCATCTTCAAGATCACTTTCCCTTGTCCAACCACAGTAGAAGTAGAAGAATTTTTCATGAAAAGTTGTTCACCATTTGCAGCCTCATTGCAGGTAGTGAACATCTTCTTGTCCGCACAAATGTGACAAGTTGCTCCAGTGTCAACCCATCACTCTTTGGGATTTCCAACCAAGTTAGCCTCAGACACCACAGCAGAGAGGTTAATGTCATTCACTCCGTCAAAGATGTAATCTAGTTCAGTTACATTGGCTTGATTGGTAGTCTTCTTGCTTGTACTTCTATGATTCTTCTTAGGGTGGCAGCAGCCAGAAGCTCGATGCCCAGTCTTGCCACAGTTATAGCATTTTCCTTTGAACTTCTTGTTGCTATTGCCTTGTTTAGGACCATTTCCAGTAAACTTCCTCTTTTTGTTATGTGGTTTATGAACTTGTTCAACCACATTAGCCTTGGACTCAATGGGATTTTTCCTATTTCTCTTTTCAGCCTTTCGGTTATTTTCCTTAATTCTCAGTCTTACAATAAGTTCATCCATGGTCATTTCTTTGCGTTTATGCTTTAAATAATTTTTGAAATCTTTCCAAGCCGGTGGTAACTTTTCCACTAAAGCAGCGACTTGGAAGACTTGGAAAGACTCGCTCAGAGACATACCCTCAGAATGAATATCATGTAAAATTAATTGAAAACTTTGAACTTGAGAAATTACCGTTTGGGAGTCTACCATAACAAAGTCCAAAAATTTACCGACGACAAATTTCTTCGTGCTGGCATCCTTTGTCTTGTATTTCTTCTCCAAAGAATCCCACAATTCTTTCACTAACTTCAAAGAACTATAAACATTATACAACATGTTGTCAAGGCCATTGAGGATGTAGTTACTGCACAGGAAATTTGAATGTTTCCAAGCATCTATAGCGGCAACAACTTGCCGATCACTTTCACCCTCTTTAAGTGCTGGAGCCTCTTCATGGAGAAATCAGGCCAAATTAAGAGTTGTAAGATAGAACAGCATCTTCTGCTGCCATCTCTTAAACTCAGTACTGTTAAATTTTTCTAATTTTCATGATTGATTGGTACATGAACATAGTTTTGGATAGAGACCGGTGTTGGTGTAACAATTGGAGTACCACTTCCAGTTGTAGTTTCAGTTGCAGTAGCCATAATTTCTGATCACAAAAATCAGAAAAAATTAAAACACAAATTAATTTTCTAGTTACTAAAACCAAGAAATAAATTATTACACAAAATAATTTTATTTTCCTTGTTACTAAAACTAAAAAAATAAAATACTCTAATAATTTTCTATAACACAAATTAATATTCTGCAATTGTTAATGACACCAATATATTACTACTAGTTGTCAAAGAAAAGAGACAGTATATTACTACTATCTGTCAGATAGCATAAATCACTATTTGTTTTTACAACCAGAATATGTCTTTATGAAATCACAGAAAATTAAATACAATGAAGATACCAAAAAATAATCTATCTTAAGATTGTTGGACAATCTTCACTGTATTTAAATAGATTAAATTCTGTTGTGTACTAAACAACAACTAGAATATAAAGAAATAAAGGAAAGCAGAGAAAAATGTTTGATTACAAAAATCAAACTAGAAATAGAATTAAATAAATAAAAATAAATTTTATTTTGTTACCAAAACAAAATTAAAATATGATTTAAATAAATAATAATAAAACAGAAAATAAATAAAAAACTTACTTGATTAATATCTTGAATATTATTTTGATCAAATCTAGTGTTTGACACTGTGTCCTTAAGATAGATTCATCCTCTCCACGGTGCTTTCAGAATGTGGATGTCTATCTCCTAGGATGAAATGATCAACTGCAAACAATAGCAGCACTACAAATTGTTTGCCTAACGAACACACTAAGTGTTTATACTCTTTCTCACAAAAAATTAAATGCAGCAAAATGAAGAATAAATTTTGCAGAGGTGAAGTACGAAATTTCTGAATGTAAAAATCAAATGAAGGGCTGATATATTTATAGGCAGAATTGTGGCTGTTAGTTTTGAATTAAACAGATGCAAAACCTGTTTGAACAGGTATGATACATGTTCAGTTTGAATAAACAGATACAAATCTGTTGGGTTCAAATTTTTAACAGATAAAAACAGGAAGTGACTTGTTTCGGTGTACAGAAAAAATCGGACCAGTTTATTTCCGGAATTAATTTGAATTCTGGATTTTATTTTTCAAAAAATAAAATAAAATTCAAATGTTTTTGACCCCAAAAGATAGGTATTGGGCCGGACAAGCCCACTCTAGCCCGCCCGACGGACCGGACGGACGGCAGTGCGCGCGTGTGGTGATTTTTGGGTCCAATGGGTCTAACCCATTTTGCCCATAACCTCCCTCTCTAAAATACTTGGGTACCCCTTGGAGCACACCCCAAGTTCCAATCTGATGCCTTATAAACCCATTCAGAACTTCCCACCAAATCAATGTGGGACAAGCCTTACTCAATCCTTTAAGGATTTTCCACCAAAACTGCATTTCCATGGAGCATACTTTGGCTTCAATTTTCCATTCACTCGGTAACAGTTTTAAGCAACCAAATATATCGCGTGAATCATGACGCGGCATAGAACGCGTTACCATTTTGACCTGCCAAAATCGACGCTCGAGTCCCACCTAAATAATAGACCAAAGTTAGGAAAAAATTCTGGTTTTACCCAGAATTTTCCAACCATTTCCAACAATATCATCATTAAATTCTGGTGTAATACTTAAAATAGATGAAATGTTTACTGTCTTTATTTGTTTAAATTTTTTATTTGACATTGGACTTCTGTGTAGAGCCTTGACTTTCCTGAAATTCTTGTACAAGCTGAAAGGCGTGGGTCATCTGTTGATGAATTGTTGACAATTCCTGAGCATGATGATTGGATATACAGTGATGGGAAATCCACATCATGTGTTGTTTTCATTTTGGAAATGTACAAGGAAGCAGGCTTGTTTGAGCCAATTGCAAACTCCATTCAAGTTACAAAGTTTACGGTGAGTTTGTTGTGAATATTCAATTTCATTAATTTAAATAACAAAGTCTCAAATTTGCATCCAATTAATGTTTGGGAAAAGCACCAATAAGTCCCAAAATTCAATTTGTTGAACCATTTAATCCTACCTTTTATTTTGTAGACTGATAAATCCCAGTAGAATGTTAATTACGTAGAAACCCATGCAAGTAACACGCGACTTGTCTTTAGTAGAGGGTAAATGTGAGTTTTTGTTGATGTTGTAGTTACCAAAATATCCAAAAATATACCATGGCATTTTTACGTTTCCCCTCCATCCTGAACAAAACAGTCGAGATGTAATGGAAACTTCTGGGTTTCCATCCCAATGTTAGTGATTGGAATCTTCATCCTGTGTGATTAAATATTCACATTCGGCAACGTTGATCATTCAATATACAATTCCAATGTTGTAACCCAACCTACAAAAAACCTAGAAAATCAAAAAACCCCTTGTTCAGCGTTAACATTTGTAGAGGCGATTCACTGTTCTTGACCTGTGATTGTCATCGATACTATAACATCGGCGAGCTAACATCATCGGTGAGTCGGCGTTGGCATGGGTGCTATTGTGCGATGACAATAGGTATGTGAATTACTTTGATGTTGATTTGAATGTTTGTGGGTTAGAACATCACGGGGTTGATGTTCGACACCAATGATATTTTGGGTTTCGAAGTCGTATTATGGGTTGAAGGGTCGAATTGTTCTAGTTTTTGAAGATGTTATTTTGTTCCGAAATCGACTATAATGAACAAGTCACCCAACACATGAACATCTTGAGAGGATGATGTTGCGAACCCCTATTCATCGGACAATTGTAAACACGTTCCAAACACAACATCATACACTTATTGATCCAACAAACACCACAAAATCGTGATTCGCTGTGAGAAATGAGGACTCTTGACCTATGATTGTCATCAATCCCATAACATTGGTGAGCTAACATCATCTATGGTCATGTTGTTTTGTGATGTTCCAGTATTGTGTTTGTTACTGATGTTGCTAATGTTGATGATGTTGTTTTGTGATGTTCCAATACTGTGGCCATGTTGTTTTATGATATCCCAAAATATAACATTATAAACCAAATACTAAACTAGGAATGGTGAACCGACTTCCAAAAGAGTCCACGAAATCCCCTCCTACAAAATAGTAATGTTACAACATCTTACACACACCATGACAAAGTCAAAATGAAATCACAATATGGGGAAAAATGTAAGCTCCATACACAATATATCAAAAACATATATCATACCAAAAATAAAAAAAGATTAAATGGTTTAAGAAAAAACACGCAAGACTAACTAGAACAACATTTACTAAAATGGGATTTATGAGTAATTTTTCTTTAATGTTTCACGATCAATATAATGGTTTTTTTTTAAATTTATTTTATAATATTATTTATTGAATTGGCTTATATTAAATCTAATATTCAAATGTTTTAAACTATGTTATTGTATTTGCACGAGGTTGGAAGATCTCACGACTGTACCCTCACATTTCACCTAAGTTTGCATTGAAATGATTATTGACAAATTTTTCCCTAATAAAACTATTATTGTCTACAGGTGCACTGCTTTGTACTTATTTACGTACACAAAAAAAAGGAATGTTAGTTTATTTTAGGGTAAATTACACAAATGATTCCTAAAGTATACCCTTAATTTTATTTTGGCCCCTAATCTTTAATTTGATTCAATTGCATCCCTATATACTCCACATATTAATTCTCTTAGTCCACCAATTTAAATTAAAATGATTAGAACCCAATATTTGAAGTAATGTTTACTTGCGAAGGTTTTTTTTTTTTTTTTCCCCTCCTATGTACGAAGAATATAAAATATGTTTATTTTTTATGCTTTTTATTTTTATTTTTGTAAAAACTACAATAAATATCATATTTAGTATACATGTTTTCAAGAACATAAAAAATCAAAGAGTAGTGCTACTTTAATAAAAAAGTTAGACTTATTTTTCAAGCCTAATGATGTAATACTCTATTAAAATATTGATAAATTATAAATATACTTTTTGAGATTTGCTTAAAATATTTATTGTCCTTGAGAGGGTAATTTATGTGAAAATTGGGCCGAGCTGGGAAATGGGTCATTATGGCCCACAATACGAAGGGCTGAGTTAAAAGGCCGTAAAGTTACTCCGGCCTGAGAGAGGTACAAAGTTACTCCGGCCCGAGAGAAATGTAATGTTACTCCGGTCCGGAAGCGACTTAGAGTTAGGTCGGTTGGAAGACGCTTTGAAGTTAGACCGGTCTCAGAGTTAGCCCGGTCATGACGTATTGTGGTTAGACCGGTTAGAACCTTGCTACTCGGTAGCTCGGTCTAACCACGCCATTCTTTGTACATAAGGAATCGAGATAAGGAGTAGTGAAAAGGAGAACCAAACTAAAGACGGTTCGGTCTACTCTGTGGCTCGGCGTGATCGTAATTACTTCGGTTATATTGGAGTTCGGCCATGATAAAAACCATCTCACTTAGTTTAAGCAGTGAGGGGGGTGTTGAAGGATAAGCATTGTCCTTCAGGAGTATGAATCCTAGGAGGACTCTGCATGGAGAAGTAAAAGTCCTACTAGGATTGTGCCACACGAAACCTATAAAAGCTCACAAACATCACCTTTGGAGAGGTAACACAACTTTGCTTTCTGAATACACAGAGCTTTTGTCTATTGGTCAAGCTTACTGACTTAGGCATCAGAGAGGTTTCCGGCACACACCCGCCGATTAGCTCACGTTTGTGTTTTCAGGTGATAAAGCGACGACGTACAGAAGAGCGCAGACTTGATCAACAGGATTATACGAGAAGGTTTATTTCTTTCCCGTACAATTGGCGCCGTCTGTGGGGCAAAACAGACAGGACAAAACTTCTTGATCAAGCTTTACCTCTTTAGGAACAATGGCGCACATTGAAGAATTACCACAGTCCGTCATCGACGGGCAAACACCAGATGGGGGTGCAAGGCGTGAAGGATTACCTTCTATCCCTCCCATGGTGGACTTGGAGTCCCAACGACATAACTCTAGGAGAGATACTAGGGGGAGGCGGACTCACAGCCCCCGTCACTCTCATTCACAAAGTCTTGACAAGCAAAGGTGGAGGATTGATCCTCAAGTTCTAGAGGACCGCGTGAAAGAGCAAGACGAATTAATAAGGAAGATGGCGGCGGACATAGAGGCCTTGAAGTGCCAGATGAAGGAAAAATGAGTGGCGACAGGAGAGGGGCGCAAAAACAAGACGCCCCCTCGCCGCTCAGAAGACCATGGAAGGCATTCCACACCATCACAAGCAGAGAGTAGAAGCCTCAGGACAGGCGATACTCAGTCTAGAACCTTCAGAACTCGTTACTCCAGGTCTGAGAGAACGAGATCATTGAGGTCTTATACAGAGGAAAGTACCTACCGACCCTCACACTCGCACCAAACATCATCCAGACAGACGGAGCTGCCTAAATCATCCGATTTGCGGATCATGTTGGAAGAAAAGGCACGATGGAAGGAGGATACCAGGTGTAGACACCCCATTTTTGACCGTCCTCAAGACTTGGACGTCACCATTGGAACACTTGTTGATTGCCCTTGTTTGTGTTCGTCTTGAGTTCTCGGAGGTCTTGGTTGCGCGCCTTGCCTCAGGATCTCTCGACTCAACCGTGTTGTGTCTGGTTTTGCACCAAACACTTGTGTTTTGCCTTGGAGGGGCAGGGAATGCCTTGTGAGGCATCCCCACACATCACCGGCCATGGCTTGAGGCCACCAGCCAGTGATTTTATGCCATCGGCAATGTATATTGCCGGTCGGCCATTTATTTTGCCAAAATGGCAATTTTGAATGGCCGATCACTATTCATCTACTTTTAGTAGATATTTTGTGCCAGCTGTGATAGCTGGCACCCACTCTATTCCCCTCCATACACGTGTATGGAGGGATTTCCCTCTTGGATGGCTTGTTTTAGAAGCCTTACAAGAGGGAGTTGCCTATAAGAAGAGGCTTCCTCTCTTGGCATTAGGGTTACAAAAATTTCAGAGGGGGTTCTGGATTAGGGTTAGGGTTGTTACATATTTCCTATCTTTATATCTCTCTCTTGTGTGTGTCTAGTGTGTGTTTGTCCATACTATTGCACACAAACACATAGTGTTACACCTTCTCTTGGTTGTTGAGGGACCAGAGGGTTGTTCTTGGTGTTCTTGACTGGATTTGAGCTCAAGGAGGCAACAAGATCATCATTTGTGAAGGAGGACTTCAAGGGTAAGAAACTAGCCTCTTTTTACCCCATTTTTGCACACTACTTTTACCTATCTTGCAACTATTTTTTGGCTTTGCATATAATACATAAAAGTTCTGTTTTTAAGGCCTCTAAATAGTTTGTTAAGAGTGTTTTAATCTTTGGGGTTGTTTGACCCTTCTTAAGCCTTGTTTGGCCCTTGTTTTGTGCTATTTTGTGTGAGCTCCGAGACTTTGGTGTTTGGGCCTCCTCACCACTGAAATCTTGAGGGATTTCAGTGGTAAAGATGGTGCCTTGAGGTCCCAAGAAGGAGAGGGCCACCCCCTCTCCTTGTTGTCCTTGAAAAGGACCATTTTTGCCTCTTGAGGGAGCACCTAGCTTAGGCTCTTGTTGACCATGCCTTAGCTGTTATTTATGCTTATTTTTCCATGAAATAGCATTGTTTTAAGTTGGTTTTGGTACACCATGCTTGCTTAGCATACATGCCTTGTAATGCCATTTTGTTGCCTTAACATGCCTTAGGTTGTAAACCATTGTTCTAGCATGTTTTAGGCTTGGCTTTGTGAAGTTTTCATGTTTATTTTGCCATGATTAAGGTCTGTCCTTAGTTGTTTGGGTCGACTTTGGCATGCATTGTATAGCTCCTTTGCATTTTTGGCTTGTTGGCCTTAAGGGTGTGAGCGTATAGCATGCATTACTTGCTTTGATTTAGTGGGTTGGGACCATTTTCCATGTCATTTCAGTCCACTTAGTATGCTTGTATGCTTGCATTTCATGGTCCCTTTGATGTGTCAAAGGCTTGTGTTGCATGCTCCATGTTTTGGTCATTGTGCATGCTTTTGAATTCAAGTCATTTAGATGCCATCTAAGTAATCTTTTGGGCTTTGTTTTATGTGCTAAAACTCTGTTTTGGGTCATTGAATTCATGCCATGTTTGGTCTTGTTAAGTGTGGTTCAATACCCCTTTAGCTTGCTTTGAATCTTGGACTTTGCTTGCATACCTTGATTGCATTGTTTGGGTTGGTTTGGCACCATGTTCTTGCATGATTTTCAAAGCTTAATTTACATGCTAATTGTCCATGTTATGTCTCTTTCAAGTGTGCTTGAGAGTTGCCCTTTTGTGCTTAAGTATTGGCCCTTTAACATGTGCATGTGTGTGCGTGTGTTGGCCTCCATGTTTGAGCACTTTGGCCACTGATTTAGGCTTGTTTGAGAATTGCCTAATCATGTTTAAGTCCATCTCTTTGCTTGTTTGTATGCTCACCTCGCATGGTTGCTTGCATACTTGTATGTACACATTGCATTGCCATGTTGCATCCTTAGCTCGCATGCCTAGGTTGCATTGCATTGTGCATGCATTGCCTCACCTCTTGAAGTGAGTCATGATAGAGGCAGAAGCCCCTTGGTTTGACTATGTGCATTGCATTACATTTGAAATGAAAAATGCACAACTTGGTCTCTTGGGCTATCACGCATTGGAATGCGCGCTTGATGGTCCGAGAACCAAGGACCATGTCCCTTTGAGTCATAAACATGATAAGGGATATGGTCGGTGCATACATTGCTTGAAATGCATTGCCATGCTGTGCCTTGCCCTCTGCTGCTGTCAATTGCAAGTTCTGCAGACATTCTTGGCCGACCGGCAGTGTTCAGTGCCGACCGACCATAAATCCGTGGCCGATAGCTTCATAAACAGCCGATGATCACATATTACTGCCAGTGGCCATTCTCCTCAGCCGGTGGTGTCTCCCAATGTCCAGGGAAGCAATTCTGAGACTTTGGCAGTTTTCAGAGGGGCAGAGCAGGGAAAACAGAGGCAGCCTACGCAGGGCAGTGGACTTCCGAGCAAGACCCGAGCACGCGTGCATTGAGCCCTCTTCCCGAGGCCCTTTTTCTTGCTTTCTTAAATTAATTAATTTGTTTAATTAATTTAGTTGGTCTGTAATAATTAATTAGCTAGGATAGTTAATTCATTATTCGAATTGTATTATTCTTTTGGTCCCTCCGAGCGAGGGCGAATTTGTAATAAGTGTGGGTGAGTGTATGCATGTCTTCTTACCCCCACTTCTTTCTCCCTTTTACTTACTTGCGTTGATGGTTAGTAATAGGTCATGTTTAATTTAGCATACCTTATGCTATGCATGCGTGCATCATTCATCAGTATTGCATGCACCGGGCTCGGCGCATCATGCTAATTGCATTAGTATTTCAAATCTAACTTGAATACATGCTACTTGTGCATTTTCACTTGTCATTCATAGACTAGCCGAGCCTACTCTAGTGACATTCCGTATGCGTTGCATTAGACATTTAAACATGGACTTGGATCATGCATTGATTGCTAACGCGTTTTTTGTTTTGGCACGGAGTACGATGTAAGTATTTATGCTTTAGCATCCTTGCATGTGTGTGAGTGTTGCCATAATAGCATGATTACCATGAGACTAGCTGCTTATGTGCTATAACTGCTTGAATGCCTGTGGGTGAAGGTTGGATTGTCTGAGTTGGAATAGCTCATTGAAATCCGTGTTTTAGCCTACTTGCGAGTAGCAAATTCCAAAATATTTTTCCAAAACAAACGGATATGCAATGCTTATTCCCAAATTAGGCAATCTAGTCTATACTTTTGCGCTGTACGCATAACATAGTAATTCTAGGCTAATAATCGGGATAAGAACACATAACGTTTTCAAAAACGGATATCACGGTTAGTAGAGGCGGATCTTCAGATTGGGCGAGAGGGGGTGCTCATAGCTGACCTTCTCCAATCGTACCCTAGCTCCCGAGCCGAGGCAACTTTGGTGATGACGGGCACGTGGCCTTTGGCCCCAAGTCAGGGTTTCCTAAATTCCCCCTTTAAAAATATTTAGGTGGCGACTCTGTATCTGGCAAAGCAATCCATGTTTGGCACTTCTTTTCAAAAATCTATTTCTCAAAACGATTTGCCGGATTTGGACTCTTTGGTTCAGATTAAGAACTGTGACAATTTGAGAGTCCTGAACCGTAGCGAGCCCAATAACGAACAGAACGGGACTCGTCCTCCCGGGGCGTTCGGGGACGTCTACACCAGGGCGCGCAACCCTCGCAGAGTTTCTGCCCTTCAACGATTGGCTCCTCGATCGCATGGAAGCGTCGAGGTTGGAATGCCATTACCACGCCCTGCCTACGAACCAATGGACAAAGCATTAGCAACGCTGCAGACCTCGCCGTTCATTCCGGTAATTGAAAACGCGCCCCTACCTACAGGCTTCATTCAGCCCAAATTCACTACGTACGAGGGGAAGACGGACCCCTACATTCACCTAAGCCACTTTCGCCAGGTTATGGCGGTATATCGACGAAACGAGGCTCTAATGTGCATCCTCTTCCGATCAAGCCTTGGCGATCTAGGCTTGACTTGGTTTGAAAAACTTCCAGAAGGCAGCATAGCCTCCTGGGCGCAATTGGCAGAGGCGTTTGTCACAAGATTCAGAACAAACACCAAAATCCCGGTGGAGATTGACCAACTACTTTCCATCGACATGGGCAAAAAGGAGACGCTAAGATCCTACAATAGTCGATACTGGGAAACATTCAACCAGATTGGGGACTGCCCCACCAATCTAGCCATTGTACAATACAAAAGAGGCCTACCAGTCGGGAATAGACTGAAGGACTCAATCACCATGACACCGCCCCTCACCATGGAAGCCCTGATGGAAAGAGTGCATCAGCACATCAGGGTGGAGAAGGATGGCGCACGTGCCAAAGCAAAATCTGGCGCGGCCACAGCACCAGAAAAGAAGGACTCAGCAAAGGTCAACACGGTAGATCGTCCGAACAGAAATGGACGTGGCAGACGAGACAACGGAGAGGACCAGGATAAAAGATGGTTGAGGGTCCGCACGGCCATAACCACGGTATTTAAGAAACTGATCTACCGAATTCTAAGTGAAATAAGAGATGAGCCTTTCGTCAGATGGCCAGCCAAACTAGGGGAAGCTCAGAAAGACTATGACGAAAGATCACGGTGCACCTTCCACAAAGAAAAGGGGCACCGCACTGAAAATTGCACGCCATTGAGACAGCACCTGGAGGAGTTGGTGGCAGCAGGTCACCTGGATAAATACATTGAAGGAGGGGCCCAACCAGCCCCCCAGGACCATAACAACCGCAACGGAATGCCAATCGACGCCCCACCTCAAGGGGTTATCAATGTGATACATGGAGTCTTTGAACCTGAGCGTGTATGCGAGCTCAGGGGATCAATCAAAAAGGCTGAACACTTAAGAGAGGTGCAAAGTGCCCAACCTGCCAT
This sequence comes from Camellia sinensis, assembly GCF_055761805.1. Classification (NCBI taxonomy): domain Eukaryota; kingdom Viridiplantae; phylum Streptophyta; class Magnoliopsida; order Ericales; family Theaceae; genus Camellia; species Camellia sinensis. The sequence continues at coordinate 185,470,529 of NC_138967.1, forward strand.
CAAGAAGGAGAAGACAGAGGCCACAAACGTCATGTCTTTTTCGGATAAAGACTTGGAAGGGATATATTGCCCTCACAATGATGCCCTAGTCGTCACTCTCCGAGTCAAGGATTTTGACGTCAAGCGGATTCTGATTGACCAGGGTAGTTCATGTGAAATCATGTACTACGAAACATTTAAACAATTGAAGCTGCAAGACAAAGACTTGGCGCCAGCCGTATCTCCCCTAATTGGATTCAACTCCATGCCAGAATGACCCGTCGGCAAAATAATTCTTCCAGTCAGAGCAGGAAACGTGACGAAACAAGTGGAGTTCTGGGTATTGAAGGTCCCCTCCACTTACAATATCATCTTGGGCAGAACATGGTTGCATGCCATGCGATCGGTGGCGTCATCCTACCACCAAGTAATACGGTTCCCCAACGATACCGGGGTAATTGAAGAAGTCTATGGAGATCAGATCATGTCGAAGCAATGCTTCGTCACAGTGAATGGCAGTCGCGCTGCCAAAGGATACGTTTATTCAGTGGAAGAACCTGAGAGCAATGAGCTATTCGCAGATGTCGGCAAAGCGGCTGATCAGAAAGCTGTAGAGGACTTGGTAGAGCTAAGAATAGATGAAAAGAACCCGGATAAGTTCTTTTTGCTCGGTTCGTCGTTGTCCAGCACTGAGAGATTAGAGGTCTTGGAATTCTTAACCGCTAACATCGAAGTGTTCGCCTGGACGCCCTACGACATGCCAGGCATTGATCCAAACTTCATCTGTCACCAACTCAATGTCCACCCATCCGCCAGACCAGTCATCCAACGCACACGCAGATCAGCACTCCACCATGCCAAGATAGTGGCAGAAGAAGTAGGTAACCTGCTGGAGGCAGGAGCAATTAGAGAAGTGCACTACCCAAGATGGATCTCCAACACAATCGTAGTGCCGAAGAAGAATGGCAAGTGGCGTGTCTGCGTCGACTATAAAACAGTCAACAAGGCATGTCCAAAAGACAGCTTTCTTTTACCGCGGATAGATCAACTGGTCGACCTAACGGCGGGGCACAACCGACTTAGCTTTCTGGATGCATACAGAGGCTACCACCAAATCGCCATGCATAAACCAGACCAGGAGGTCACATCCCTTATAACTCCAAGAGGACTGTACTGTTACAAGGTCATGCCCTTTGGCCTAAAGAACGCAAGGGCGACATTCCAACGGATGGTCACCAAGATGTTTAAACCATTGTTAGGCAGAACAATGGAGGCTTACATCGACGACATGGTGGTCAAGAGCAAGGATGAGAATGACCATCTCAAGGACCTAGGCGAGATGTTTGAGATTCTGAAGAAGCACAAGTTGCGCCTCAATGCGTCCAAGTGTGCATTCGGAGTAGGATCTGGCAAATTCCTGGGTTTCCTGATAACCAACCGGGGTATAGAGGCAGACCCCTCCCAAATCAAAGCAATCCAGGATCTGGAGAGGCCTAACTCGGTGAAAGAAGTACAGCATCTCACCGGCATGGCGGCTGCACACAACCGATTCATCTGCCGGTCGTCAGATAGACTACGACCATTTTTTCAAGCATTAAAAGTCAAGTTCGAGTGGGATGAAGAATGCGACCGAGCTCTGGAAAGCTTAAAGGAATATATGTCTTCCCCACCACTACTTGTTACCCCAGTACCTGGAGAAGAACTTTTCTTGTACCTGGCAGTCTTTCAGCACGCAATTAGCGCAGTGTTGGTTCGTACAGAAGGAATCCAACATCTGCCTATCTTTTATGTCAGCAAGACATTGCTGGGAGCCGAAACAAGGTACTTGCCACTGGAAAAATTAGCATTGGCCTTAATGATGGCCTCCAGGAAATTGGCACATTACTTTCACGCTCACACCATAGTCGTCCTCACAGCTTTTCCACTAAAAGCTTTGTTTGAGAGGGCGAACTTTTCTGGGCGAGTCTTGAAGTGGGCAGTAGAGTTGGGACAATTCGACATCAAATTCCAACCCGGAACCGCAGTAAAAGCCCAATCTTTGGCAGACTTTGTCGCAGAATTTACTCCTGGAGGTCATCATATCTGCCCAGTCGACCTAACTGACACAACCGAACTAGGGATGGAAGTTGACGCCGAAATAGCGCAACCCCTACCAGAAGGCACTCGGTCAGACTCCAAGGCAGACCAGACTAAAGACAGCAAGGAAGAAGCAAACCAAGACTCACCAACAAATAAAGGCTTGGTACAATCAGATAGTGAGGGGCAGACCGCAAGAATGGACCTTGGAGAAAACACCAGCAACATTCTTGACCCCACGACATCATCTAACCCCTCCACTTGCTGGAAATTGTTCGTTAGAGAGATGTGGAAGCTCTTTGTGGATGGAGCATCCAACCGACATGGTGCAGGACTTGGCATAGTCCTCATCTCACCAGACGGCCTGGTTATGGAGCAAGCAATCAACCTTGGCTTCCCAGTATCAAACAACGAAGCAGAGTACAAAGCACTCATTGCAGGACTCAAGACAGCATCCTACATGAAGGCCGCCGAACTAATGGTCTACAGCGACTCACAGCTGGTGGTAAACCAAATTTCTGGCGACTATGAAGCAAAGGATGATAGGATAGCCAAGTACCAAGAATTGGTCAGAATAGAGATCAAGAAATTTGAAGTAGTGAGGATAGAACAGATTGGCAGGGAGGAAAACAACAGAGCAGACGAACTAGCAGGCTTCGCTTCAATGGCAGATACTTCCATCCCTCATCCGTTGCTCATCGACTTCTTACCAAGACCAAGTATTGAAGACCCCAAAGCAGAAGAGGTATGTTGCGCTGAATTAGGCCCCTCATGGATGGATCCCATTATACTATTCTTAAAAGACGGCATCTTACCGGAAGAAAAGAAAGAAGCCAACAAAATACAAGCAAAGTCACAGCGATTTTGGCTCTCTCCATCCATGGCATTGTACAAAAAATCATTTTCAGGACCCTATCTAAAGTGTGTTCACCCCAGCAAGGTGGAAGCATTCTTGTTCGAAATACATGAAGGGGTGTGCGGAAGCCACCAAGGAGGAAGATCGTTAGCTTACAGAGCCATTTCGCAAGGATACTGGTGGCCATACATACAAGCTGACTCAGAGAAGTATGTGAAGAAGTGCAAGAAATGTCAGAAGTTCGCACATCAAATACATTAGCCGGCCAGAGAACTCCTACCATTGAACAGCCCATGGCCCTTTGCAATGTGGGGCTTGGACATAGTAGGACCACTTCCAACGGCACTCGGAAACAGAAAGTTCTTTCTCGCAGCAACAGACTACTTCACAAAGTGGGTGGAAACAGAAGCATTGGCATCAATCAAGAAAAAAAGATGTGAAGAAGTTCGTCTGGCAAAATATCATCACACGATTCGGCATACCTAAAGCCCTCATATCAGACAACGGCACTCAGTTCGACGGCAAAATTTTTAGAGGCTTTTGTGAAGAATATAAGATAGAGTTCTACAATTCCACATCGGCATATCCCCAAGCAAATGGTCAGGCAGAAGCATCAAACAAGGTAGTATTGGATGGACTGAAGAAACGGTTAGAAAAAGCCAAAGGCAAGTGGGCGGAGGAACTCCCTCGTGTTTTATGGGCTTACCGCACCACACCACGACGGTCAACAGGAGAAACTCCATTCTCCTTAGCCTATGGTATGGAAGCAGTAATCCCACTCGAAGTTGGCCTCCCCACAATTAGAAGCGAAAATTTTGATCCAGACTTGAATGGAGAAGCCATAGCATTGGAGCTCGACCTTGCGGAAGAAAGAAGAGAAAGAGCACTAGTTCACATTGCCTCATACCAACAAGAGTCATCCAGGAAATACAACAAAACAGTGCATTCAAGACAATTCAAGATCGGAGATTGGGTACTGCGCAAAATGATGGGAAACACCTTGATACCAGGAGATGGCAAGTTAGGGCCAAATTGGGAAGGACCTTACAAAGTGGTCGGATTAGCTGGCAAAGGAGCATACCACCTGGAAGATGAGGACGGCAAAGCCATTCCAAGGCCATGGAACACTGCCAATCTCAAACTATTTTATTTTTAGGTTTTTTTACGAGTATATGTAATTTTCCTTTCTCTCAATAAAACAAAGTCAATTCTTTTCAGCATAGTTGTTTTCTGTAAGAGATTGTATTAGTGAGTTAGGGACATCAAAAGTAAGGTTGGATGGAAAAACCAATCTATAGGTTGGCTGGAAAAACCAACACCCCTCCTAAGCCCAGGATAAGGATCCAGGCTGCAGGACGTTTGGTCGGAAGAACCAAACATTCTATTCTAAGTTGGCTGGAAAAACCAACTTAGAGGTTGGCTGGATTAAACCAACACCCCTCATAAGCCCAGGATAAGGATCCAGGCTGCAGGACGTTTGGTCGGAATAACCAAACATTCTATTCTAAGTTGGCTGGAAAAACTAACTTAGAGGTTGGCTAGATTAAACCAACACCCCTCCTAAGCCCAGGATAAGGATCCAGGCTGCAAGACGTTTGGTCGGAATAACCAAAAATTTTATCTAAGTTGGCTGGAAAAACTAACTTAAAGGTTGGCTGGATTAAACTAACTCTTGTTACTCATCAGCCGAAGTAAGGGTATGGCTGAAGAGTGGTTGGTTGGTTTAAACCAACTCTTAGTACTCTTTAGCCGAAGTAAGGACATCGGCTAAAAGAGTGGTTGGCTGGATTAAACTCTTATTACTTTTCAGCCGAAGTAAGGGTATAGGCTAAAGAAAGGTTGACTGGATTAAACCACTCTTGGTACTTTTCAGCCGAAGTATGTATTTCGGCTAAAGAGTGGTTGGCTAGTAAACTCAGTCAGATTGCTCAGCTAAAACCAGAATAAAGTATCTCGGCCACACTACTATTAGAAAGCAAGCTCAAACAGGAATTTAAACCGAGATAACAGTTGGAAGTGAAAAGATCATGGAAAAGTCATTACAAGTACAAACATGCAGATCAACCGAAGTAAGAGTTCAAAACAAGAAAATTTTCATTCATCAAAGAGCAAATACAAAGGAGGGGCCGCAGCCCGGTTACAAGTCCAAAACAAAAGGCAAAAGAAAAATACAGGAATCAGTTGAACAAATCATCTATCTCGGCGTCCAGATCGGCATCACCATCATCCCGAAGCGCGGTCTCTGGCTGGAGCTCGGTCTCGGTCGCAAGTATGGTCTCGGTCGGAAGCACGGTCTCGGTTGGTTGCTCAATGATCAGGTCTTCCACCGTGTGCTCTGCCCGAGCTGATTGATTTGTTGGAACATTGCCGACCGAGGTATCAGTTGGCTCTTCTTCATCATCGTCAGAACTCTCAAGGAACTGCTGGTGAACGGATACAGCATACTGAGTTAGTGAGGCCGGAATAAAATACTGCGGAGCATTATAGACCTCGGTTTTGGACCCACAGTCGAGCAGCTCCACAGCACTTCTCCAGCCGCACTTGAAAAATAGGTCCTTTGCTGCCTCGCATTGTTGGATATAAGCAGCCTCGCCTTCTTTGTAGCCCTTTTGCTCAGCGTCATCAGCTTTCTTCTTTAATTCTTTTATTTCGGCGTCTTTGGTACTTTCAAGCTTTGCGAGCTCCCACAAATGCTTGTCTTTCATTTCGGTTAGAGCTCTTTGTTTGTCAGAATTAGCCGAGGTAACCAGTCCGGTTAAGCGAGTTACCTCGGCCTCCAGCTCGGCCATCTTTGCTTGTGATTGTTTGAGCTCGGTGGTCTTGGCTTCAGCTTCTGCCATGGCCTCCCTTGTAGTTCTCCTGAGCTCCAACACTCGCTTGTGTGCGATGTTGTTTTTCTGAATGGCCTGCAATAGTGTAGAAACTTTCTTTTTTAACTGAACTAAAAGATGGAAAAAATGATAAAGATAGAAAAGCAAAGAAGAGAATTGCCTACCAGGATCATGGACTTTGTTGAAGATCGGATGGCCTTCAACTCGGTGTTCAATTGATTGTGGTGCTCCATGTCTTTTGGAAGGCACACACTTTTGGCAAGGTTGAAAGCCAGTGTGTGATCCTTCTCAGCAACCACCGAGTCGGTATCTTGGATATCTCGGTTCTGAAACGTGAGCTTGGGAACCCACTTGGAGGTAGATCGGTCGGATGGCTCCGGTTGAGGGTTTTGTGGGGGGCTCGGCGGAAGGATGGTTTCATCCTCATCTACTAAGCGTGGCTCGGTTTGGTTAGTCCGAGCACGCTTCTTTGACCGAGATGAAGAAGGTTGTTGCGTTGGCAGCGCCACTACGGTCTCTTGGGTTTGGCTCGGTGGTGGTACTTCGGGTCTGTTGGTTTCGGTCAAGAGGGCCCTGACTCTATTTCTCTTGGCCATTTCTTGTTCGGCTGTGAGAGGGACTAAGATAATTTGGGTTAAAGTTGGGTCCTGTTCGGGGCCCTCCTCTAGCAGAAAGTCGGTCACTCTCGTTTTTCGGCGGCCGCTGTATCTGTATGTCGGTTCAAAATTTAACAGCTTGGCCCAACTCCGTTCTGGATGCCGTAGTGCGGCGCGGAGAATGCCTAGATTGGGGTGGCTGTAAAGTGATTGAAGATGGGCTGAATCTGCATAAAGAAGGCAAACTGTTAATCTGGTTCAGGAGCAGGTAACCGAAATAAAGTAAAGCATACCAAAAACTGAAGTAAATTATACCAGGTTCTCCTTTATTCCAGTTTATACTTCGGCCAGGGATCCGGGCTTGTTGGTCTTCAAAATTGCTAGACACCCAGAAAAAGTCATCATCGTTCAAGTCCTTATCCGGCGTATCTTTTATTATTTTTTCTCTGCGACGGCGTATCCTAAGGTAGTAGACCCAGCCGTCATCTTTGGAGCCAATGGAATATTGGTGGAATATTTTGGCTAGATCGAGGTTAAGACCGGCTCAGCGGTTTAGTTCGGCTATACCCATTATTATACGGTAAGAATTGGTGGAAAGCTGAGTTGGGCATATTCTGGTTTGTCTTAAAAATTCACAAATCAAGGGTTGAACGGGGAATCTTAGTCCGGTTTCTATTATTGATAGGAGGGTGAAAGGTACGTAGCCATGTTTTCCCCATGGAAGGGTATCTTGTTCGGCCAGAATAAGCTGGACGTCGTCAGGGATGTTGTAATCCCTTCAGAATTCGGCCAGGCCACTAGGGGTTTCTACCAAAAACCTATACTTCCCCATTTATTTTTTAAAGTTATGGATAAATTAGTTCGGTCGCAAAATTGTGCTCAGTAGCTCGGCTGGGCGCACAGTGGAGTGCCTGGGCAACCTAAGTTTGCAAAGTGGAAAACAAAGGGGTTAAGCACAGGTCATTGGACCGTGCTACAAAATAAAAGCAAGAATAGGAGTCCTACTTCGGGTGTGTGGGATGCTATAGGTTCTATCTCGGTTTCAACAAGATGATTAGTAGCTTGGATTAAGCAGGCGGTTTGATAGCTCGGTCTTGACAAAGCGATTTGTTATCTCGGTTAAAGAGAAGGCTCGGTCAGATCGGTTAAGCCTCTAGGGGCAGCTTTCTGAGTTCGGTCTAAAAACTTAGAAAGCTGGCTTAGCCCCAAAGACCTAGCTCGGTCGAAAGATAAGGTTTCAGTATGCTACGTTTGGACTTAGTTCGGTTCGTTTACCTCGGCTAAGGTCTATCAAGAGGTGGTTTTGACTTACTGAAACTACTGGTACCAACATGGAGTGCTAGTTCGGTTAAAGTCTGATAGGACAACGACTACAAACTACTTTTTAGTTCGGTTACATGGTAATTATGGATCAAACACTGTTTTATAGATTACTTCATGAAGTTCATAAGGATCTTATGAAGTTTTTCCTAGAAAACGCAAGGTAAAGCAGGAAAATGTGTTTTGCAAAAACACAAACAATATGCTATGAATCAGAACAAAGATGAAAACAAACAAAAAGAGAACAGATTTGTGTTACTTACCAAGATAAGAGGAAGGAAAGGGAAGTAGAAAACAGCCACGGACACGAGCTTCACAGTTGCAAAGTTGGAAGAACAATGGAGGCTCGAAGAGAGAGAGAAGGAAATGAATAGTGGTGTGAGTGATTCAAAAGAGAGTGAAAGAGTTTGTTTTGTGAAAAGAGAAGGGACAAAGGCGGGAACTGTTCAAAAAACATGAGGTACGAAGACGGCGGGACAGCTGCCTTAAGCCAATGAGAGCATGCCACGTGTCCTTGGGATAAGAATCGATTCAGTTACTGTGATTGAAGAGACGTTTTGACCGGACAAGCAGAGGTCGGTGTGAAATTAGCTCGGCTGGAAAGGCTTACGAGTTTTAGCTCGGCTGGAAAGGCTAAAGGGTTTTTAGCTCGGCTGGAAAGGCTTAAAACTTTAGCTCGGTTGATAGACAGGTAATCCCTATCATGCTGCGCAGATGGAATTAAGGGGCAATTGAGAGGGTAATTAATGTGAAAATTGGGCCGAGCTGGGAAATGGGTCATTATGGCCCACAATATGAAGGGCTGAGTAAAAAGGCCGTAAAGTTACTCCGGCCCGAGAGAGGTACAAAGTTACTCCGGCCCGAGAGAAATGTAATGTTACTCCGGTCCGGAAGCGACTTGGAGTTAGGCCGGTTGGAAGACGCTTTGAAGTTAGACCGGTCTCAGAGTTAGCCCGGTCATGACGTATTGTGGTTAGACCGGTTAGAACCTTGCTACTCGGTAGCTCGGTCTAACCACGCCATTCTTTGTACATAAGGAACCGAGATAAGGAGTAGTGAAAAGGAGAACCGAACTAAAGACGGTTCGGTCTACTCTGTGGCTCGGCGTGATCGTAATTACTTCAGTTATATTGGAGTTCGGTCATGATAAAAACCATCTCACTTGGTTTAAGCAGTGAGGGGGGTGTTGAAGGATAAGCATTGTCCTTCAGGAGTATGAATCCTAGGAGGACTCTGCATGGAGAAGTAAAAGTCCTACTAGGATTGTGCCACACGAAACCTATAAAAGCTCACAAATATCACCTTTGGAGAGGTAACACAACTTTGCTTTCTGAATACACAGAGCTTTTGTCTATTGGTCAAGCTTACTGACTTAGGCATCGGAGAGGTTTTCAGCACACACCCGCCGGCTAGCTCACGTTTGTGTTTTCAGGTGATAAAGCGACGACGTACAGAGGAGCGCATACTTGATCAACAGGATTATATGAGAAGGTTTATTTCTTTCCCGTACAGTCCTCTGTGATTCTAAAAATTACATCTCCCTCTTTAAGTTTCTAATTACATAACAAATAACTCATTTTATTAATAAATTATCAAGTTAATTAATGGGCGAATTACACTAACAGTCCCTATAGTTTAATACTTGTGTCACTTTGGTCCCTAATTTTTCAATTGTGACACATTTCACCCTGAATTTTGAATCTTGTTCCAAATAAAGACAATTGAAGATAACATTGCTCAATTTCAAAGACAAAGTCGTCAATTTGATAAAATATAAACTAATTTGACAAAAATAAATGTCAAAAAATATTTTTAAATTTTTAAAAATATACCTACCAAAAATAATTATGTAAACTTGATAAATCTTTTACATATTTATTTATTACCAAATTAACTTTTATTATATGTTTGGATGATGATCATGTAATGGTTGATTTTTTTTTTTTTATATGCTTTTTTATGGTTATTATGTAATAGATGATTATATTTGTTGTTAACAAATATTTTTGGGTGATTATCATATAATTGATGGTTATTAGGCTTTTAATGTGTAATTGATATATTGAACATATGAAATGTTTTTAGTTTTGAATTTTTTGATATAATGGATTGGTTTAATAATGATATCAAAGTTGTCGCCATATTTGACTTTCGAAAAAATAGAAACTAATTTAATGAAAATAAAAACGACCACTCATTATATGATTATCATCCAAATATCTATTAAAAATAAATTTGTTAAAAATAAATAAATAAATATTTAAAAGATTTATCAATTTGATATAATTTTATCTTTGTTGGGTATAAATAATTTTTAAAAATTTAAAAATAATTTTTTGATATTTAGTTTTGTCAAACTAGTTTATATTTTATCAAATTGACTACTTTGCCTTTGAAATTGAGTAATGGATTTCCAATTGTCCTCATTTGAAACAAAATTCAAAATTGAGAATCAAATGTGTTACAATTGAAAAGTCAGGGACCAAAGTAACACAAGCGCCAAACTATAAGCATCGTTAATATAATTCGCTGTTAATTAATTGTTTGTAACGATGTCATAAATATATTTCAATTAAAAATTCAATAATTTTATTGTTCTATAGGAGAATAATTAAAATTTTCATATTTCTGTTAATTATGTTAAATAATTTTTTTTGATAATGAGGCATTTGTAATTTTCAAAATTACAAGGGACAATCCATATTTTAAGTAAATCTTAGGAGGTGTATTTGTAATTAACTAAGAATATTTAAGTCAACTCTCAGCCTAATATTTTCTCTAATCATCAATCATTCATTTCTTTTACATTATACATCACCGGGTTTGGAAAGTAAGTTTATAAAAATAGATTTGTATATCATTTTTGAAAATGAAAACAAGTATAGAAAGGTGCCAAAAGGACGGAGTGGTCCAAGGGTGATTGCCAGAGTGAAGACACAAGGGTGAGGATGGTAGGAAAGAATGAAACTTGTTTTGAAAATAAGTAAAATCATAATTTTCTTATTTCCAAAAATTCTAAGAATTGTAGCCAGATTTTTTTGAAAGTGAAAATAATTAACAAATGTGTTTTTTATTCCGATTTCAAAAAATCTAAAACTAAAGAAAAATAAATAAAATAAAAATCTCACCGTTCAAAATTTTGTGAAGTTAGCAAACGTGTTTTTTTTAAATTGAAAACAATTAACAAATGTGTTATTTATTTCAATTTCAAAAAAAAATCTAAAGCTAATGAAAATTTTAAAAAATTAAAAAAAAAAACTCACCAAACAAACCCTAGGATTTACAATCCCAATTAAAAGATTTGTAAAGTTACCAACTCTCTAGGATCAAAATTAGGAGGTGAAATAACAGACTCCCGAACTACTAAAAAAACAAATATGTAATAGAGAAAAAAAGAAAAGAAAAATAGAGAAAAATTTGATCCCAATATAAATACAACAAATCAATTACCAAGAGCACATGAAAATAAATGCATAATAAACATTCTAGGCGTGGTGATGATTCAATATGATTAGAGCTCTCTTTTCCCTCAATATAGATAATTTCGTTTCCAATAGCCTAGTTTTGTGTCCCAAATCCTAGCTTTTGGAATGTGTGCAATTTTCTAATTATTCCCACACTCTAAGTCTCTGTTCAGACTTGAAATCAATCTATCAAACATACCAACCAAATCAAGTGATTTAAGGTTGGTTAGATGTTCAATGTCAGAGAGTAACTCCTCTATCAATTCGCATTTCCAGATAAATAACTCTTCAAGATGAGGCATCGAGCCAGCCTCTACTTTCACCCATCTCAATCCTTTTAATCCACCAAGGTATAATTTTACAAGTGTTTGAAATCCACTAGCCTTGAAACACAATTCTGCCCCTTCCTATGTCTGAACAAGTTGAAGTTCAACCAAATTGGGCAAATCTTTAAGGGATTCCAGTGGATCAACATCCATTAACTTACTCTATGCTAAAACTACGCTTACCAAGCTATGTAGTGAAGGTATCCAATGCGGTACCTTACGTAAACTTCCCATTAGGTGAAGCGTTCAAAGAAGTTGAGGTGGTGAAGAAAGAGAATCTAGAATAGTAACAGGTCGTATCACATAAGTTAGATCGTCACTGATCTCCAACACCTCTAGTAATACTACTTGGGAAGGGTCTTGCACACACTTCCGCAATAAAGATACATGGAACACATTATGAATCATAGCTAAAGCAGGTGGTAGGGCTAATTCATAAGCCATATTACCAATCTTCTCAGTGATCTCGTATGGTCCTACAAATCTAGGTGCCAATTTTCCATTCTTTCCAAACCGCAGATACCCTTCATCGGCGAAACCTTCAAAAACACATATTCTCTGACATTCAACTCAACCCCCTTACGTTTTCTATTAACGTAACTCTTTTGCCGACTCTATGCAGTTTTAATACTTTCCCGAATAATGTTCACCTTCTTTGTGGTCTCTCTCACAAACTCTGGCCCTAATAACGATGCATCTCCTACTTCCATCCAATAAGCAGGTGATCGACATGGCCTCCCATACAAAGCCTCAAAAGGTGCCATTCTGATACTAGAGTGATAGCTATTATTATAAGAAAACTCCACAAATGGCAAGTGTTCTTCCTAACTACCACCAAGATCGAGGATACAAGCTCTCAACATATCTTCCAAGATCTGATTTACCCGCTCAGTTTGCCCATCTGTCTGGGGATGATAAGTCGTGCTCAGGTCTAACCTAGCACCCAAAGCATGCTGAAAACTCTTCCAAAACTCTGCCACAAACAACGGATCACGATCCGAAACTATAGAAACTGGCGCGCCATGAAGTCATACCATCTCCCGAATATATAGCATAGCCAGTTTATCCACAGTTCGGTGAACACTGATAGGAGTAAAATGAGCAGACTTGGTGAGTCGATCCACTATCACCCAAATAGATTCATTGCCTCACGTAGACCACGGCAATCCATCCACGAAATCCATAGAGATGCACTCCCATTTCCAAGTAGGGATCTCGAGAGGTTGCAAAAGTCCAAATGGCCGTTGGTGTTCTGCCTTAACCTGTTGACACACATAACATCGAGAAACATACTCTCCTACGTCCTTCTTCATACCTTCCCACCAAAACGTCCTCTTCAGGTTATGATACATCTTAGTCCCACTAGAGTAAATGGTATATCGAGACCTATGGGCATTATTCATAATCTCTTTCCTTAATTCAACTATGTTAGGTACACATAATCTGCCCCTGAATCGCAATCCCCTATCTGAGTCCAAAGTCCAATCAGTAGGTCAGTCATCAATCAAATCCACCACAAGGTCATCGAGCTTGCTGACAAGGAACCCATCTAAATTCTGCATCTGACGAACCTTACCCAGTAATGTCGGCTACACAGTCAAACTACCAATGTGTGCCCTTTTGACACTCTCTATTGGTTGAACATCGAGCATCAAAATTAACTCCAAGGACTTTCATTCCTGAATCATCAAAGAAGCTATAATCCCATGTTGTCGACTAAGTGCATCTACAACCACATTTCATTTTCCTAGGTCGTAAAGGATCTCAAAATCATAACTACTGACGAATTCAACCCACCTTTGTTGCCTCATGTTCAACTCTTTTTGGGAAAAAAGATATTTGAGACTCTTGTGATCTGTGTATAACTCAAAGTTCTCCCCAAACAAGTCGTGTCACCACACTTTCAATACAAAAACAACTGCTGCTAGCTCCAAGTCATGAGTAGGGTATCGTCTCTCATGAGGTTGTAACTATCGAGAAGCATAAGATACAACCTTTTGATGTTGCATCAACACACATCCCAAACCAATTCCACTCGCATTCCCCTTGTATTGGTATAGTTAACACTGGAGCTGTAGTCAAACGCTACTTTAACTCCTGGAAAGCTCTCTCATAATCATATGACCATAAGAACTTCACATTCTTGCAGGTCAACTTGGTCATGGGTGCTGCAATAATAGAACACTTCTCAATAAATCTCCTGTAATAGCCGGCTAGTCTTAAAAAACTCCTCACCTCTGAAAGATTTGTGGGCTACTTCCATTCTTTGACTGCAACAATTTTCTCAAGATCTACCACTATTCCCTAATTAGATATAATATGTCCCAAAAACCAGACTTCTTTCTTCCAAAAGTGACACTTACTGAACTTAACGTATAACTACTGCTCCCTTAAAGTCTGTAATATAACTTTCAAGTGTTCTCTGTGTTCTTCCTCATTCTTAAAATACACCAGGATATCATCTATGAAGATAATCATAAACTTATCTAGATACGATTGAAAAATTATGTTCATCAAGTCAATGAAATAGGCAGGAGCATTGGTCAAACCAAAAGGCATTACAAGAAATTTGTACAATCCATACCGAGTCTGAAAAGCAGTAAACGATATACTTTCCTCTGACACACCCATCTGATGGTAACCTGTTCTGAGATCAAACTGAGAGAACACAACTGCCCCCTTCAACTAATCAAACAAGTCATCAATTCTAGGTAACGAATACTTGTTCTTGATAGTCACCTTGTTCAGCTCTCTATAATCTATGCACATGCAGAGAGTGTCATTTTTCTTGGAGACAAAAATCGTGGGTGCTCCCCACGGGGAGTTACTTAAATGAATGAACCCTTTTTGAAGCATCTCTTACAGCTACTTCTTCATCTCCAGAAGCTCCTTAGGCACCATTTTAAATGCCACTTTAGAAATCGGTGCAGTTCCCGACACTAAGGTCAATGCGAAATGCTACTACTCGTCGAGGTGGAGGTCCAGGTATCTCCTGAAATACATCATCATACTCACGCACCACATCTACCTCACTAATATCCTGCTTAGAGATTTCTACCGAGCACAGAAAACTCGTCATCCCCGGCTCTTCTCCATCGCTAGAAGTGTGGGTAAGCCATGGCATACCGGGAATATCTATGTTTACAGTCCTTCTAACATAATCTAGAGTCACAAAGTATTTTTGCAGCCAATCCGTACCTAAAATAATTGTAAACCCCTCAAACCCTAACATAATTAGGTCCGCATACAAGACTCTGCCCGCAAAATCAATTTCAAAATCTTTACACATCTCAAAAAAAGTAATTGCCCCTCTTAAAGGGGTCTCAATACGAATAGGTCTAGACAAAGAGATAGTTAGAAGGTGTTCTCTTTCTACAAACTATCTGGATATGAAAGAATGAGAGGCACTAGTATCAAAAAGTACTCTAATGGGTTCTTGAAAAAGATTAAAGATACCTTCCAGCCATCACCTTCAAGTTAAACACATAAAAAGAATTCATTCATAAATACTATGGATAAATTCAATCACCAAACTAAACTAGTTAACCAATGTTTCCACAATCCGAGGATCACCTAAACTCTCACAAGTCTAAGGTAACTTAAAGCTCTGATACCATTTATTTGTAACGCCCCAACCCTTTACATGTCATCAATATTGTCCGCTTTGAGCCATGCCTGCACGGATTTGTTCTTCCCAGTGGGTCACCCATCTCAGAACTACTCCAGTCTAAGCATGCTTAACTGCAGAGTTCTGCTAGGGATTTTACCACCCAAGAAAAGGCCTCGATGCCATATAAGGGTCCAGGTTTTTTACTTTTATAGCCCAAGAACTCCCCCTCCATTCCCTATGTGAGACACCGGGACCTTACAAGATATAATAAATTTTATAATACCAAACACAAATAATTGTGAGACAAAGTATCTAAAAAAAGGAAAGCAACGATCAATGATGATATAGAAGCACATCTGACAATTTAATTGAAGGTATAACCAGATAAATCACCATAAAAGAGGAAAACAACCTTTATTTTTTATCACAACAATTACATAACTCAATATATAATTTTAATGTCTGTCACTTTTCCATACATCCAATTCTCTATCAATATTAGAATGAATGCATGAACCAAAAAAATGGAATATTTGAAAAGACAAAGAGATATGGTTTGAGACCTTTCAACTACTGAATTCTATTAATTAATAGTTATTAGGTTTCAATTGTTGGACTTTTAATATTTGTTAGCCATTAAAGCTGAGATCTTTGGTTTAATTTATATTCATTTGATAATTTGAGAGTTAACACATGTCAAGCCTTTACACAAATACTTGACAAATTTTTTGCGCATTATTAATGAAATACTTAGTGTAATTTTTTTTCTCTTTTTTTTTTCCCTTCTCTTTTTTGCAATTGCAACCTGTTGTTTTTATAAGAATTTATATTTATTTTAGATATTTTTTTAATATACAAATTATTTTTTACAATGTAATTTTTTTCTCTATTTTTTTTGCAATTGCAACCTGTTATTTTTTAATAAAAATTTATATTTATTATAGATATTTTTTTGTAGATTTTAATGAAATGCACAGTATATTTTTTTTTCTTTTTTTTACACAATTGCAAACTGTTATTTTTTAATAAGAATTTATATTTATTTTAGATATTTTTTAATATAATTTTTTTTTAGATTTTAATGAAATGCATAGTATAATTTTTTTTCTTTTCTTTTCACAATTACAACTTGTTATTTTTTAATAAGAATTTATATTTATTTTAGATATTTTTTTAATATATAAATTATTTTTTATAATGTAATTTTTTTTCTCTTTTTTTTTCACAATTGCAACATGTTATTTTTTAATAAGCATTTATATTTGTTTATATATTTTTTTAATATACAAATTATTTTTCTTTAGATTTTTTATAAAAATAATTTAATAATCCCATCACTAACCATAGTGTATAAGAAAAGTTGAAAATAGTGTGGTAGTAGGTATGGGAGAAGTCAAAAAGGCTTGTGGGTTGGAAGAAGTTAATAAATGCTGAGTTTTTTTTCTTTTTAAAATCAAAAAATTAAAAAATTAAGATTGAGATATTGAAACTCCAACAAAACTTGTGGATTAGAAACACTATTTTCCTTATATAATATATAGATTGTATAATTGAATTTAAAATTTAAAAATTAAAATGAATTTAAAAAAATCATAAGTCAAGAGATTTTGAAAAACAAAATAAATAAATAACTTGAATTGGGGACATAACTGCCCATATAGGGGTGTAAATTTGGCCCGGCCCGGCTCATGTCGGGCGTCACAGGCTCTCGCCAAAATTCGAGCTGACCAGGTCGACCCACGGGCCAAAAAAAATAGGCCTAGGCCCAACCCTAGGCCCAAGGGTATTTGGGTCTTGGGCGGGCCAGGCTGGTGGACCTGGGCTTGACCTTGGGCTTGGGTGGGCCTGACTAATTTTTTTTTTTTTTTTTAATTTTTTCAACCAAAATTTTATTATTTTCTACTAAAAAAAACATTGGGCCTTGGCCCGAGCCCACGGGTCGGACCGGGTTTCAAAATGATGGCCCAGGCCTAAGCCTAGGGGCTCGAGCTAGGCTCAGACCTGAGCCCAAACGGGTCGAGCCCAGCCCAGGCCACAGGCGGGTTTTAAACTGACCACGAGCCGCAAGCCATTTTTGAACTGACCACGAGCCGCAAGCCATTTTTATACTCCTATGCCCATACCACTACTATAGGGATATTTAGGAAAAATCTAGACATGAACATCAACTCTAATCTTCCCATATAACATTATCAATATTATTTTTTATTGAAAAATTTCATTTATAGACATAAGTAGATTTTATACATTTATTAATGTGCAATGTTATACATGATTCCTTTTTTGTACAATTTACTCTCTCCTAAATACAAGGTAATAAGATCTACACTAATAAATACACATGAAATTAAAGCCTCGTTTGAAAACATGCTATTTTAGTAACTTTTTAGTTTTTTTATAAAAAGATATACAGAAAAGTAGAGAGAGTGATATGATAACTTATAATGACTTTTTGACTTTTTGATTAAAATTAAAAATTTCCAAACGAAGCCTAAGAATAGAAATTAAAAAAAATAATAATAAGATAAAAAATGAATTATATATAATATTTTTCTTTATTGTCTCAAAATAATGCCATTACTTATAATAGTTTAGTCATTCCATAAGGTTATGATTATGGGGTTGATTATGACGTTTTTGTATGGTTGGGCCCAAAATGTGAATTCTCCAAGAAGTTATTGGGTGGTACAAGAGCATGGTTAGTTGGTTCTTTTTAGGATTGTGATTTGTTGATAATCTGATGAATTGATGCTATTATTCAACCACACCCCACTTGAAAAATCTAGAAATTCCCTAGATGTTGATTTGTGATTATGTATCAATTTTAAGCAGTATATAACAATCCCAATCAAACAATCAAGACAAATTGACACAACGATTTCAACGTGGAAAAACCACAATTGGAGCACCTCTAACTGTGATAAAAAACCACGGGCAACAGCCACAAAACAATCCACTAAGAAGATATAAAGGAATTACACAGGTATACTCTCAATTACCCAGTGAATCCAAGCCCGAATTGAACCAACCCCTATGTGCCTCTTCCAGCCCCGTCTTCACCTCGGAATTGTCTTGACGATAAGCCACTCTAGAATCCACCAAAGCTTCAGGCTCGAATTCCCCAGAATCTACTGAAGAACAACTCTCTCTTTTGTGTAGAATAAACAAACAAACCTTTGATGTATGCTTCTTAAGCCATGAGTTGAATACTCAATGAAACATCAAAAAAAACTAGCAAAATAGCCCCAGATATAAACCCTAGAACCCAAGAAGAAGATCTGGAGGCGTAATCCTAGATTTGGAGCAACTTGCGAATTTATAGAATCTGAAATCGCGAGGTCCGCTCGAGCGTGGGAATTGACGCTCGAGCGGGGACTCTATATGACGTGTTCTGCACTGGGGTGTACGCTCGAGTGGGGAAATGGACGCTCGAGCGGGGAGGCAACTTTGAATGCATTTTTGTATTTTGTTTCGGGGGCGCTGCCCCTCGACCCCGCCGTGGTGCTGCCCCCGACCCGCCAAGGGGCGCTACCCCCTGGACCCCCGCGAGCTGACCGGGCAGCTCTATTGTAACACCCTCAAAATAATAACATTAAACCCATCAATATAAACATACATTTATATACAAAAGATCCACATTTCCTCAATTCATCAGAGTACTTCATCGCAAAAGTATTACATGTTAACAACAAAAGTAAATGCCCTACGGGCTTACAGCTTTCCAAGTTAACACTTGGTTACAAAGAGAGTAATGACTCGGTTACACATTAAGCCCTTGGCATTGAATTTACATGTAATACATCAAAAG
Source organism: Camellia sinensis (assembly GCF_055761805.1). Lineage (NCBI taxonomy): Eukaryota > Viridiplantae > Streptophyta > Magnoliopsida > Ericales > Theaceae > Camellia > Camellia sinensis. Next base: position 185,489,395 of record NC_138967.1, read on the forward strand.
GAGAGAAGAGAACAAAAGTCTGTCCGCCTCTAGCCTCCCAAGCTATGTCCTTGGAGGTGACATGCTACCTATACCTGAAATGATGTTCCCATATAGGGTGAGCCACAGCCCAGCAGAGATATACTAAACCAACTATAAACAATGCCTAAAAGATTAGCAACTGAAAGATGGTCAATACTTATACCTCCATTTATATCTTATTTCAATTCCATGACAACCAAGTCTATGTTACAATTCACTTTTCATTTCTTATTCAACTTTGAGTTTGAAAACAAGGCTCAGTACTCTGGCCAAAACATTTGATGAGGTTATAGTTCATCACTAGAACACTTTCGAAATTCACGGCGGATACATATTTTGATGTTATATCAATAACACATAAACTACTTCCATACTTTACAAACGATGATGATATACATTTTAGTGTTATATCAATCAAACCAACTTTTCAATAGATAAGCATATGAGCTATATCAATACCACAACAGATAAGCATATGAGCTATATCAACATTCCAATGGATAAGCGTATGAGCTGTATCCACACTTCACTAGACAAGCCTATGAGCTATATCTACACTTCACAAAGACAAGCATATGAGCTGTATCTTCACTTCACAAAGACAAGCATATGAGCTGTATCTTCACTTCTCTAGACAAGCATAGGAGCTGTATCTACGGAGTTCATCCCCCATCTCCTCCCAATCCTATCCGGTTTAGAGGTACATCCCCCATCTTTCCCTAAACCGCGGAGTACATCCCCCATCTCCTCCTCTACACAAGCAATGCATGTAAACACAAAGGTTCTAGACACAATATAACGTATGTAAACACAGAATCACATACTTAATCAATCAATACATAAAGTTAATGTATTCTACCAACTGTCTACACATAATGCATATAAACACATTGGTCATATACACAATCACTCAATACATACAATTAATGTATTCTATCAACCGTCATACTCTATGACACATTCCATTGATTAGTTTTTGTTTGCCTAATCATCATGCATTGTCTACAACAATCACGACTATCCTCCACCGATAGCCCCAAGCAGATATTTCTAAACAGAAAATAAATGCACAAATGGATAATTATCAACATTTCAATTCGGTGAGTGATGAATAATTCAACTACACCCTTTAACCCCATACATTCCCAATCTCAACATTCCCATTTCATAACTTCCTTTCTCATGATTAATTAACCCAATTAATCAAACAATGTAATTAGGTTATTTGCCATAATTAACATTTCAACCCTTAAGGTCCCGTTTTCATCAATGATTCAACATTTATACCATTCCTCTATGCCAAACATGCATCTAGGTTTATTACGAATAAAACCCCAACTTTTGTAAAATTACACAAAAGCCCCAAACTCTCACAAAATTACCAAACCAACCCCAACATCTCAAAATACCAAAATTTAAAGACAAAATTCATAGAGAGGAGTAGGATATCCCTACCTCAAATTCGGAGCTCCAAGGGAGAAGATGACAAAACCCAACGTGCTCCGAAACCCGAAATTTTCAGATTAAAAAGAAGCCCTCGACGATCAACAACTTTTTTGTAAAGGCCAAAGGTGAGCAAATCACTCCTACTAGATCAAAACCTAGAGAGAAGGTAGAGTCTAGAGTGAGAGGCTCAACAATGGTGATTTTGGAAAAGTAAGAGAGAGAAGAGAAAGTGAAAAAGTGATTTGAAAAGTCACAATTTCGGCACTTAAACCCAGTCGCCCGCTCGAGCGTAAAACACCCCGCTCGAGCGTTACTCACAGACTCCCGCTCGAGCGCCGGATGCACTCCCCCAGCACTTACACAGAACCAGGCCTCCGCTCGAGCGTCCAACTCCCCGCTCGAGCGGCCAATCCCACGCTCGAGCGTACAACACTGCACAGGAAAAACTGGATGGGTGTAATCTCCGCTCGAGCGCCAAAACCCCCGCTCGAGCGTACAGGCCAAAATCTGGGCAACTAGTTTTGGTTTCTAAACTCAACCAACCTGTAACAAACCCACCCAACACATCCTATAACTCAATTACAAAGTAAAAAGGGATGTAAACAAGATAATAATCAACTACCAACATCCACGGACACATGTCCGGATCACTGTACAACAAAGGTAAACCCGGGATCGCTATATCGATCCCCGTCATACTCAGCGAAGTGGCAATCTTGAAAGAATTAACATCACAAAACTTCTCTACAAGGCACAATTCGGGTTGGATTCGCATCTAAAAACACATAGCCTCACTGAAATAAAAGTGCGAAAATAAGTATAATTGAAAGGAGTTTTGTCAAACGGGATTGCCAAGAATAAAAACCTAACAATCTCCCCCTTTGGCAATGCCGTGACAAAACCCACCTAACAAATAAAATCCTAAACACCCCAACCCATTACAGCCAACAAAAGCCAACTTCTTTCTCAAGGTCATTATCTGCAAAATAGTTATTAGTGCCACAATCTCCAAAACAACTATTAGTCCCACAAGAGTATATGAAAAAGCAATACACATATGACAAGATTATCTTGAAGTATGAGATAAAGAACATGAAAACCTAAGACACATGCACCCGACAACATAACTCTCCCTTTATGTCACGAATTGACAAAGGAAGCTTAAACAACTATAGCATGCAATAAGGGAACAAGAAAGAAGCAGTGCATAGCAACATGACGCAACTAAGGCCAATCTCCCTTACCAAAACAATTCAAAGAGTTCGTGTTAACAAGCTCTTCCAATGATAAACCAAACTTCCCATCGCGAAAAACAACCACAAACATTGAAAACAATGAACAGGAAGAAACTGACAAAAATAATATGGTGGAGCAAGCAAGAAATTTCAGATTAGTACCTTAAAACACACAAGACTATCCAAGAAGCACAATTACTTAAAAAAACAATATGCACAGCCTCTAGAAGATTCCTCATAAAAGAAAGTGATGCATTATGTGAAAAGCATAGATCCCATGAGAAGAGTGTGTGTGTGACTCTTGGAGTTCGACAAACACAAGATTCAATCCTAGTAGTGATCTGATAGCTGGATCTCCGACAAGAGAATCTAAGCATAACTAAAAAAAGTCAAACCACTAGGAATCAAGGGGTATTTGATGAGTAATAGCGGAGGCTCCCCCTTAATTAATGAATCCTTTATTTGATCCTTTTTTTTTTTCTCACATCTTTTTCTTTTCTTTCTTTTGCACATCTTTTTTTTTTTTCTTTCTTTTGCACACTCATTGGCGGCTGACACGCTCAAGAGTATGGAAACCAAACCAGAGAAGCATGGATATAATAAGGATGTCCTGGTTGGTGACTCTGAGATAGTCTTTTTCTCATGCCTGGACTACGAAGAACAGAGGGGAAAGCCGTGAAGATGCAAAAAGATGGAAGGTGGTTTAAGAGACTCAACATCACCCATGATATGCTAGTATAGGTCAATTCCTCTAGAAAAGCAAAAGATACAATGCCAGAAGTCCATAAAAAAAATAATCACTAAGGCAGAAGACTCCGATATTTGCTAATCCAAGAGTGTGTACAGAATAAGACATACTAATCAAAGAACACACACTCCGAAATGAGTAATGACCACAGAAAGCACACATATATTAACATATAATGGTTATTCTCATCAATTCCAATATGCACCAAGGACATCTCAAAAAAATTCAAGCTTGCAAAACCATACTAAGAAAATCTTTTTGGATTTGTTTTTTTTTTTTTTTCAACAATAAAGCAAGACAAAAAATGAACAAGCACATAATTTTTTTTCTAAACAAAGCAAGACAGAAAACAAACATGCACACATTAAACGACTCAAAAAGAAAAAACACACAGAAATCCAAAAACTAAAAAGAATATACAAATTAACACAAGTCAAGTTTTCTCACCCAAACCGCTTTAGTATGAAAAAAGTTGAGCGCATTGCGGTTCTTGGGTGGTGTCTTGACGTTGCGGTTCCCTTTGCTTTCAATGGGAACCCGTCTCGACTTGGTTTCCAACTTCTTATTTCTAGGTCTAGGCAAATACAAACTCGCTCCATGTTTGGCCTCAAGCTGATCAAAATAACGAGGTCTAAAATGACCTTTAACCTCATTACTACCAATGAAGTGTCTCCTACCCCACGAGATGTTGGAATTTCTTCCATCTCTATGAGACACTCTCCCATGCAACTTATAACAATAAGGGTGAATATGACCATGCATACCACAATGATGACAAATAAAAATAGGGTGTACAGGATGTACCTTCTTTTCTTTAACCTTACCAACTCTAGGAAGATTGAGAAGTCCATCCTCATGTTGAATTTTTTGTTCTCCCTTTCCTTGAGTTCTGGTATCATGGGATGTAGATGCACACTGTTTTTGTCCTTTTTTACCACCAAAGCCAATGACACTCTTGTCAGAACAAATTTGTTGAAACCCAATGATATTGTCCAAAGTCTTTGATCCTCTGTTCCAAAGACCAATGGTAGCCATAGCACACTTGAGTTCTTCCTCTTTCTTGATCATTAGTTCTTCCAAAGCAACTTGAGACATCTCGAGAGTTTCAATTTTTTCTTCATATGTTGCATAGATTTGCTGTAGCTCATTCCTCCCTGTCTCACAAGTCAAGAGTTTTGCACAAAGTGCTTGTCGATCATTAGCTATCTTGATGGCATCAATCCTAGCCTCGGAAATCTCCTCATTTAGTTTGACATTTTCACTTTCACATGCTTTGAGTTTCATAATGAGTTTGTCATTCAATTTGGATAACTTAAGAGATTCCTTATGCAACTTTTCATAAGCTTGCTCATGCTCTTCATCATCATTTCCCGAGGATTCATCATTAGGGGCATTCTCAACCGGGCTCTTCGGATACTCTGTTCGTCCTTTAGTTTCGAAAGCCGCCATGAAAGTAAGGAATTGTTTATGTCCCTCTTCGCCTTGATCTTCGTTGTCACTTTCATCTTCATCAGATTCTGATTCATCATCCCAAGTGATGGCGAGGGCTTTCTTCTTCTTCAAACGAGTGGGGCATTCTGAAGCAAAGTGGCTAAATCTTTGGCATTCATTGCATTGGACTCTTTCAGAGTTCCCTTGTATCTTTCCTTTCTCCTTCTTAGCTATAGAATTAATTTTGAGTCTATCTTTGCTTTTAGATTTATGAGTATGAGTAAATTCCAAAAGATTAGGATTCTTTTTCAAAAAAGATTTTTTAAATTGTTTAACAAAACCAGCCGTAATCTTGGAATCTATCTCACAATCCTTATCAGAATCCTCTCCAACTCTATGAGCACTACTAAAAGCAATAGTATCTTTTTGTTTCTTTTTGAAATTCTTATGCGCCTCATAAGTTTGGAGATTTCTAACCAAGTGATCCAGTTTGAGATTGTAAACATCTTGAGCCTCCTCAATAGCCGTAACTTTTGGTCGGAACCGATCGGGCAAGGATCTCAAAATTTTTCCCACAACTTTGGATTCTGGTATTTTTTCACCTAAATTGAAGTTGGAATTTACAATGGCACTCAACTTCGCATAAAATTCATCAAAGGTCTCACTCTCTTTCATTGAAAGGTTTTCGAAACTAGACGTGATCCTTTGAAGTTTTGAGTGTTTAACAGAAGGAGTGCCTTCATGAATAGTTTGTAAGATATCCCAAGCCTCTTTTGTGACTTCATAATTGCAAATTCGACTAAACTCTTCAGGTGTGACAGCGCAAAAGAGAGAATTGATAGCTTTACTATTCCAGCTACTATTTTGGTAATCAATTGTGTCCCATTTATCAATTGGTTTGGGGAAAGTTACTCTATCAACGGTAATCGTTGGTTCAGTCCACCCATACATGACAGATTGCCAAACTTTTTCATCAATAGATTTTAAAAATGATCTCATCCGAGCTTTCCAAAACGAATAATTGGATCCGTCAAGTAGGGGTGGTCGAACCATAGAATTTCTCTCACGAATTGAATCCATTATCACAAATCAAATAAGATCTCGTTCTAAAAGGATTTTTTTTTTAAAAAAATAGAACGACCTACTCTGATACCAATTGAAAAATCTAGAAATCCCCTAGATGTTGATTTGTGATTATGTATCAATTGTAAGTAGTATATAACAATCCCAATCAAACGATCAAGACAAATTGACACAACGATTTTAACGTGAAAAAACCACAATTGGAGCACCTCCAACTGTGATAAAAAACCACGAGCAACAGCCATAAAACAATCCACTAAAAAGATATAAATGAATTACACAGGTATACTCTCAATTACCTAGCGAATCTAAGCCCGAATTGAACCAACCCCTATGTGCCTCTTCCAACCCCGTCTTTACCTCAGAATTGTCTTGACGATGAGCCACTCTAGAATCCACCAAAGCTTCAGGCTCGAATTCCCCAGAATCTACTGAAGAACAACTCTCTCTTTTGTGTAGAATAAACAAACAAACCTTTGATGTATGCTTCTTAAACCATGAGTTGAATACTCAATGAAACATCAAAGAAAACTAGCAAAATAGCCCCAGATATAAACCCTAGAACCCAAGAAGAAGATCTGGAGGCGTAATCCTAGATTTGGAGTAACTTGCGAATTTATAGAATCTGAAATCGTGAGGTTCGCTCGAGCATGGGAATTGACGCTCGAGCGGGGACTCTATATGACGTGTTCCGCACTAGGGTGTACGCTTGATCGGGGAAATGGACGCTCGAGCGTGAAAACAAGGATCACAGTATATTTGCAGACTTACCAAACTTTTGAAACTCAGCATTCTCCGCTCCAACGGGGAGGCAACTTTGAATGCATTTTTACATTTTGCTTTGGGGGCGCTGCCCCTCGACCCCGCCGTGGCGCTGCCCCGGACCCGCCAAGGGGCGCTGCCCCCTCGACCCCCGCGAGCTGACCGGGCAGCTCGATCCCCGTCATACTCAGCGAAGTGGTAATCTTGAAAGAATTAACATCACAAAACTTCTCTACAAGGCACAATTCAGGTTGGATTCGCATCTAAAAACACATAGCCTCACTGAAATAAAAGTGCGAAAATAAGTACAACTGAAAGGAGTTTTGTCAAACGGGATTGCCAAGAATAAAAACCTAACACCACTAATTAGGGGTGCTTGCAAATCCAACCGATTTATTAAAATCGAACGATCTGATTTAATTCATTTAGTTTTAAGTCAGTATGAGCGAACGGATACGAATATAGATTTTTTAAATTTACCTATGTTTAGAAGGATGACGAATGAGAGGCCACTTAACCAAACTGAATCTGCCAACCCTCCTTAAAAACATAATGTTATGTTTTAATACTTTGAATGTTAAAAAATAGACATTTTATTTAGTAATAACATTAGCTATTTATGAAATATGAAAATTTGGCCTTTCTTTTTGATGATGTTGCTGATCCAAGAGAGGACGGGTCGGGAAGACCTACACGTCCCACACCCTTCACCGGCTACTGAGTTCGTTGGTGTGCCTGCAAAAATGTCCAACGGGGAACGGGAGTCCCCTAGCGGACCCTTCGATGATCAAATTAGAAGAGAGCAGATTGACGGTGTAGAGAGAGAGAATAAGAATAGAGAACTTAACCTTTTTGTGTCTTGGAAGCCTCCTTATATCTTTTGTCCATCATTTCCTTGTTCACTCCGACCTGTCGTGTTGGCCGAAAGTCTATACTCTAGTTTGCATTGTTCACGGTGAGGCTGTTCATTCCGACGTACAGGGGTTATCGCATTTGATGCTACAGGAGCCTCATTAATGGCTGATATGTGATGTAATAACTCTGCAGGATCTTTGTCTACTTGCGTGGCTGGTTCCCTTCTTGACAAGTGTTTAGATGCCATTGGCTCCTGGTGCAATGTTGGGTTCTCAATGATGTTGGGCTTTAGTGTTTGAATCATGAATTGGGCTCCAAGTGGTGGGCCAAAAGCTTCTGTGGACCCACCGATGTCACCCTTCACCGGCTGCTAAGTTCACTGGTGTGCCTGCAAAAATGTCTAACAGGGAACGCGAGTCCCCCAGCAGACCCTCTGACAATCAAATTAGAAAAGAGCAGATTGATGGTGTAGAGAGAGAGAGAGAGAGAGAATAAGAATAGAGAACTTAACCTTTTTGTGTCTTGGAAGCCTTCTTATATCTTTTGTCCATCATGTCTTTGTCCACTCCGACTTGTCGTGTTGGCCAAAAGTCTATACTCTAGCTTGCATTGTTCACGGTGAGGCTACTCGTTCCAACGTGAAGGGTGTAGACACCCCATTTTTGACCGTCCTCAAGACTTGGACGTCACCGTTTGAACACTCGGTGATCATCCTTGATCGTGTTTGTCTTGAGTTCCCGGAGGTCTTGGCTACGCGCCTTGCCTCAGGATCTCTCGGCTCGACTGTTTTGTGTTTGGTTTTGCACCAAACACTTGTCTTTTTACTTTGGAGGGCAGGGAATGGCTTATTGGCCATCCTCACACTTCACCGACCATGGCTTGAGGCCACCGGCCACTGTTTTGTTGCCACCGGCCAAATGTTCAGCCGACCGGCACTTTTTCTGGTCAACCGACCATCTATTTTGGTCAAATTGCATTTTTGGCTGGCCGACCACTGTTCATCTGCTTTTGCAGATATTTTTATGCCAGCTGTGCTAGTTGGCATACACTTTGCTCCCCTCCATACACGTGTATGGAGGGATCTCCCACTTGTTAGCTTGCCTTGGAAGCTTTACAAGATTAGATTGTGTATAAGAGGAGGTCTCTTCTCCCTCTATTAGGTTGGACAACATTTTTCCAGAGCTTGGAGTTCTAGGGTTAGGGTTTGCATATATCCTATCTCTATATCTCTCTCTCTTTGTGTATTTAGTCTTAGTATTGCACACAAACACCCACCATTACACCTTCTCTTGGAACTAAGGTCCTTGGAGGTTGTTCTTGAAGTTTTGGAGCTGGTTTGGACCTAAGGAAGCTGTTGGTCCACCTTTTTTGAAGAGGATCTACAAGGGTAACCACTTTCCCCTTTTATTCCCCATTTTTGCATAGTTCTTTTGACTACCTTGCAACTCTTTTTAGGCTTTACATATAACATATAAAAGTCTTGTTTTTCATTGCTTTAAATAGTTGGTTAAGGGTGTTTTGAGCTTTGAGGTTGTTTGACCCCTCTTAGGGCTTATTTGACCCCTTTTTTGTGCCATTTTGGTGAGCTCCGAAACCATTGTGTTTGGGCCTCCTCACCACTGAAATCCTGGATTTCAGTGGTGAGGATGGTGCCTTGAGGTTCTAAGAAGGAGAGGGCCACCCCCTCTCCTTGTTGTCTTTGAAAAGGGTCATTTTTGCCTCATGTGTGAGCATCTAATTTAAGTGCATGTTGGCCATGTCTTAAGTGTTATTTGGTAGTATTTTTCCATGTATTACCTCTGTTTTTAGTTGGTTTAGACACATCATGCATGCTTAGCATACTTGTCTTGTAATGCCATGTTTTGGCCTTAACATGCTTTAAGTGTTGACCCTTGTTTTAGCATGATTTTGGCCAAACTTTGTGAAACTTTTGTGTATGTTTTAGTGTGCTTTAGCTCTATTTTCAGTTGCTTTCGTCATGCTCAACATGTTTTGTAATATCTCTTTGCATTCTAGCTTGTAGGCCTTGAATGTGTGATGTCATGAGCATGTTTTACTTGCTTTAATTAGTTGGTTTGGCACCTCTATTTTATGCAATTTCAGAGTTTGGTATGCTTGCCATATGTCCATGATCATCTCTTTTAAGTGTGCTTAAAAGTTGCCTTTTGACGTTTAGGAATTGGATCATGTATGCATGCATGCTTGTATGTGTATTTGGCCCCATTTCCATAGTTTATGGCCACTGTTTTAGGCTTCTTTGAGGGCTGCCTAAATTAGTCTAAATCCATCCTTCATGTGTTACAGCATGCTTGTCATTAACATGATTCTTATATGCCTTGTATATTTGCTTGAATACTTGCATGCCCACATTGCACCTTGTATGCTTGTCACTAGCATAGTGGTTGCATGCTTGTTTGCCTTGCATGATTATTTGTTTAGGTTGCATGCCTAAATACACATCGCATGTCCATGTTGCATACTAGTTTACATGCCTAGGATGCATTGCATTACATACATCTTTCACCTCTTGATCAAGCCATGATAGAGGTTGAAAGCCTCTTTGTTTGATTATGTGCATTGCATTCCATTTGAAATCAAAATGTACACTTGGTTTCCTTGGGCCATCACGCATTGAAATGCGCGATTGGTGGTTCGAGAACCATGTCCCTTTGAGTCATAAACATGATAAGGGATGTGGTGGTGCACACATTTGCTTGAAATGCATTGTCATGCTATGTTTTGCCCTCTGCTGCTGTCAAAAACAGATTCTGCAGGAAGCTTTGGCCGGCCGACCATCTCTAGTGCCGACCGACCATCCATCAATGGCCGATAGCTTAAACAAGTGGCCGGTGATCATTCCCCTTGGCCGGTGGCCATTCCTCTCAGCCGGTGGTGCTCCACAACACTCAGAGAAGCAACCCTGGGACTTGTGCAGTCTTCAGAAGAGGATAACAGTCAAAGCAGAGGCAACTTGTGCATGGCAGTGGCTTTCCGAGCGGAGCCGAGCACGCATTGCATTGGGCCCTCTTCCCAAGGCTGTTTACTATTTTATTAGATTAGTTAATTTGTTAACTAGTTTAATTGGTCTGTACTATTTAATTAGCTTGTAGGCTAGTTAAATCTGTATTATTCTTTCGGTCCCTCTGAGTGAGGGCTAATTTGTAATAAGTGTGGGTGCGTGTGTGCATGTCTTCCAACCCCCACTTCTTTCTCCCTTTTATTTACCTGCTTTGATGGTTAGTATTAGGACATGTTTACTTTAGCATCCTTATGCTATGCATGCGTGCATCATTCATCAGTATTGCATGCACCGGGCTCAGCGCATCATACTAACTGCATAATATTTCAAATCTAAATTGAATACGTGCTGCTTGTTGCATTCCACATGCCATCCTAGGATTAGCCGAGCCTATTCTAGTGACATTTTGTATGTGTTGCATTAGCCACTTAACATGGACTTGGATCATGCATGATTGCTAACGTGTTCTTTGTTTTGGCTCGGAGTACGATGTAAGTATTTATGCTTTAGCATCTTGCATGAGTGTGAATGTTAACATGAAAGCATGCTTACCATGTGGCTAGATGCTTATGTGATATAACTGCATGAATGCCTGTGGGTGAAGGTTGGATTATTTGAGTTGGAACAACTCATTGAAATCCATGTTTTAGCCTACTTGCGAGTAGCAAATTTCAAACGTTTTCCAAATAAACGGATATGCAATGCTTTGTTCCAAATTAGGCGATCTAGTCTATACTTTTGTGTTGCGCGCATCACATAGTAAGATTAGCTAATTAATCGGAATAAGAATACATAACATTTTCAAAACAAGATATCATGGTTAGTAGAGGCCGATCTTCGGATCGGGCGAGAGAGGGTGCTCATAGCTGACCTTCCCCGATCGTACCCAAGTTCCCGAGCCGAGGCAACTTTGGTGATGACGGACACGTGGCCTTAGGCAAACGAGTCAGGGTTTCCTAAATTCCCCCAAAATAAATTATTTAGGTGGCGACTCTGTATCTGGCAAAGCAGTCCATGTTTGGCACTTCTTTTCTAAAAATCTGTTTTTCTCAAAAACGATTTGCCGGATTTGGACTATTTGGTTCAAACTTAGAACCGTGACACAAATCGAGTCCGAACTATGGAGGGGCCCTCATGCGAGACAGCGTCCACAGTTTCTGGCGACTTTGCTGGGGATATTAGAGAACTTGACTCGAACTCGTGATATCTTGTTTTGACTACACTTATATGTTTCTTTGCATTGCATGTGCATTGGTGCGCCTAAGACACCGTGTTGGCCATCTGCTATTCCTGAGCGGTTTGCCGGAGGCTTGTCTTGTCAAGGCATGCCATAAGGCTGACCGGTTGCGGGCTCTGCCAGTATGGGAACACAAACTCCGGTTTTACCGGGGCACCCTTTTCGACTATTCGACCTAGTGCATACTCAGAATCCATAGTGACCATTCCAAACTAGGACAGGTTGCTTACCCGATATAGGTTGTTTGAAACCGCTGTGTGCGTAGTGAAACCCTAGCTCCTGACAAAATAGGATAGGGAAACCCTACCCCAACGTAGGGGTGTTTTAGCTCTCTTATACTTGTTATGTGCTTTTGGAGTGTATCTCTGCAAGAACGTACATATCAGTCTGTGAGTTTGAGCATCAGGCCTGCGGGCATCCGTATCAGTGTTTCTGAGAAACAGTTATGTCTGCGGGTATCCGATTCAGTGTTTTGGGGCAGTAATTTTGGGGAACAGTGATTAGTATTAGAGTACAGTTGTTCAGCTACGCCTATGTTTGTTCCGTTTGGGCTGAAATGCTGCATGTTTTCTCTTTCAGTTCAGAGATTCGAGTACAGAATAGCCAGTGTTCTCCCTCGCTGAGGCAAGACAGATATCTGATCCGTTAGTCACCGTTCAAGTTTGGCGGACTTATGATGACCCAAAGTTCAGAGGAAATTGTAGTTATGACAGCCGCATTGGACCAAGGAATCATCTTGCAGGGTGAGACCGATGTTGATGTACTGCACCCGCCTAGGTCGCCTGCTGCACACCCGATCCGAACACCCTAGTTGTATCAAGCTCGTGAACCCACCACGTTCGAGTTAATGGGAATGATTGGCGACCTTCAGAGGTCCGTGGCTGATCTCGCTTATGGGATGTCGGCTTCACCACCAACTACGTCATACGTCGGGAATTTTATGCCAGAGGAGCCCCCGCTACTGGGACGGATCGTAATTGAGCTCAGCCAACAGGAAGCTATTTCAAACTCCGACAATGACATGTCAGCAACAACCGGGTTTCGCTCTAATATAGCAACCCAAACCCTCAATCAGGCTGAGGCCAGAGGTAAGAACAAAATGAAGGCAGATGCTGATCCCGTTGAACAACTGTTGTAGGCAGTCGAGGCTTTGAAAGCCGGGGGGATGAATAAGCAACAGGTATTCGCAGTCGCGGCCAATGGTGAGGGAGGTGATGCGTTAGTAGGAAGGGAAAGGTTAGGACTAGGATAGGACGTGAAAAGGCGAGGCTTGTAAACTTTTTGAAATTTTCAAACTGGCAAATTTTAACCTTGATCCTTGGCAAATAGGAAAACCGTGGGCATTTGGAGTTATCCGTTTTACATATCTCATTGCGAGAAACCAACACATCCCAGACCTGACCTCATTCGTTTCGAGTGACACTCCCCTCCAATAGTTTGTGAACTTCCGCGCACCTGCATTCAAAGCAATATTCAGAAACGTAAAAGAGATAGCTTGAGACGAAGTGCCAGCTATGAGGTCAGAGGCGTTGGGTGAAGACAACGTGGTAGAGTTGGCAGAGCAATATAGAACACAGATGCAAGAGGAAAGAGGGGCGTAACAAGTGGTGCGACCTCGTCCGTCCACAATGATCGTGGTTGGGAGGCTGATTAGCCAAGTGGGGTTGACCATTGGCACACCAAGGCCGACAAATCAATGTTTACGGCAGAGGAGTTGGAGGAGGTGCGTAAGAAGTACCAAATTTCATCGGAGATAGAGTTAAGGTTGCAGATGTCTAAAGAGAGGGCATCGGTTGCACGGCCAATAGAGTTTACGCTGTACGAGGAGGCGTTACCAGGGGGGCTGAGGTTGCCGCTCCCATAAATAGTAGTGGACGTGCTGAACCGTTGGAGGTGGTGCCAAATCAGCTTATGCCCAACACGTGGAAAATATTATTGGCCTGCACGATCACATGGCCACGGGCGACCGGGGGAATAGCGATGACAGTAGATGAGTTCTTTTCTTGCTACAAGGCCTCTAGTCAACAAGAAACGTGGGTGACCTTACAGGCGGTGGCGGGCAGAGGACTAGTGGTGAGTCTGCCATTGTCAGTGAAGGGGTGGAGATCACGGTGGTTTTATGTATCAGCAAATGATGGGAGGGGGGTGCGCACAACGTGAAAAATTCCCATTAAGTCGGTGGAGCCAAAGTTGGAGGCAAAGGTAGAGGATAGGGTTAAACGGGTGAAGGAGTGGAGGGAGAAGGAGGGCGTGCAGTGGGATGACCTTATTCAGCTTTCAACCTTGTTTGCCTTGAGTCTGTGGCCATAGCCGATTGAGGGGGACCTTGCGCCGGAAGGGTTGGAGGCGAGGAGGAAGATGCAGGAGGCAGAAGATAAAAGGACCTTTGCCAAGGCGGACAAGTATAAAGAGGCGCAGTTAGGCCAAGCACCGAAGCTGGTCATGAAGAAACAAGTCCGACCACACGCCAAACCTCTGGGCGATAAGGATCTAACTGATTTTGCATCGCTACCGCCCCCAGTGGATCCGCAGAAGGAGAGGAGCAAAAAGAAGATAGAAACAATGTTGATGAAGAAGAAGAAGAGGAATGTGACGGTAGAGGAGAGTGAAGGGAAGCCTCTGTTGAAGAAGGTGAAGGAGGGGTTGGCATGGGTGACCCCAGAAGTAGAGGTGGGGAAGACAAGGGTAGGGGTAGGAAAGGCCATGGGCCCAAGTGCCCAAGGGGTGAGTAGCGCTGCTAAGCTAAAGGAAGGCGAGATGTTGGAAGAGCAATCGCCCAAGAGTGGGCTTGTGCCAGAAGTGTCCCCAAGTCCTGGGGAAGGGAAGGGGGGAGTGAGTAGATTAGAGATAAGCGCCATGTTGAAGACCGCCACGTATCATGTGCATGCGATGGCTGGTTGATCGGCGGAAGAAGGGGGCGAAGCCAGGATCGTCGCCGATCATCTTCTGGGGGTAGTAGAGGATGCGGCCGTGCCGTTGATGGCACGATTTACAAAGGCCGACCTCCTGAGGGGGTTCTGCTTAGTGCAGATGGAGGCTGCGACCTTGGCGGGGGCCTTACTGAATAAGGTGGGGCGTGCGAAGGCAGAGGCGGAATCGCTAAAGGCCTAGCTGAAAGGGGTGAAAATATAGTTGCAAAACCTAAAGGTCGAGACGATGGGCTGGAGAATAGCCGCGCGAAGTGCCTGTACAAAGGGCCTGGATTATACGCAAAGGGCTAAAAAAATGGAAGTACTGGCAATGGTGCAGAGCTACTTGGCAGAATGTGCTGCCTCTGAGCTCGTCGTGGCCAAATCAGAGCTGGAAGCGGTACGCCACAAGGCGGTATCACTGGAGTTTGAGTTGGCGGGCGAGCAGAAGAAGGTAGGCGAAGTCCAAGAAGCCTACACCGCTGCCAAGGAAAGGTTGGAAAAGGCCCTTGCCAATAACAAAGATCTGCGCGATCAGGTGCTTAAAGACAAGGAAGAAGTAGATGGGCGCATTGCAGAGTTGAAGAAAATGTTGGAAGAAGAGAGGGCCAAGATGGCCTTTGAAAGGGCGGCATACCTAGACTTATGTGTGGCGGCGGTGGAGCAATTTAAAGGGTCTGCCGAATTCCAGATACCGACTGATGCGGCGGTCGCCAGAAGCTTGGCTAAGGAAGGGAAAGGCGATGCTGGGCCATCAAGGGTGGCCGCTAGAGGTAGGAGCGAAGAAGAAGTGATCCAAAGCTTCCAGCGGTCAGACTTCTACAAGCACAAGATGAGCCAGTACTAGGACAGCGACTGGATGAGCTTCAAGTATAAGGCGCAAGAGCTGTTCCTAGATGTGGACTTCAGTCGCGTGAAAGTAAAAGAGAACGACGTCACCTAAACTCCCCTGGATGAGAAGGTGGAAGAAGAAGATCTGGCATCCAGTGAAGGGGAGTGAGGGCTGGGTGTTCTTCCTTTCTTTTTTTTTTTTTGTAATGAAGTAAATATAGTTTTTGTAATGAAGTGTATAATTGTGCAAATTGTTAATAAAAGTACCAGTTCTGTTATTGTTGTTGTTGCTGTTTAAATGGTAAAGTTTATCAAGAAAGTACATGAATGGTAAAATTGGACAAGTAACCTAATTTTGTATAAGTGGTAAAAATAGATAAGGAAGCTAATTTGTATGAATGGTAAAAACGAACTGAGATTCAACCAAGTCTGGTGGAGATTAGTTTTAACTGCATACTTTGTTTGGGTGAGACCAGTTTTGACTCAGTCTGGCTGAGGCTCGGAGGGCTCAGTCGGGCTGAGGCTTTGATTAACTCAATCTGGCCGAGCTCTTCATGCTCAGTCTGGCTGAGGCTTGGAGGGCTCAGGCGGGCTGAGGCTTTGATTAACTCAGTTTGGCTGAGCTCTTCATGCTCAGTCTGGTTGAGGCTTGGAGGGCTTAATCGGGCTGTGGCTTTGTCCAAAACATGTCATTGAGATGCAACACAGATAAATGGAGATGTGAAATTGTTGTCATCAAGGCACAATCTGTCAATCATAAATTTACACCGTGTATGGGAGGGGCAAAAACGAACAAGTGCGCAGATTGGCAAAAGAGAACATACAACAATTGAATGATATAAAAATAGGAGACGCCATTTTACTGGAAATAACGCTTCAAGTGCTCGACATTCCATGGATGGGGGATGTCTCTGCCTTCCATATCTTGGAGACAGTAAGTACCCGGGCAGGGTCTGCTCTTGACAACATAAGGTCCTTCCCATTTGGCTGCCAGCTTGCGCTCGGTCAGATTTTTAGTGGAAAGGGTTGCTTCGCGTAAGGCTAGGTCTCTCACTACGAACTCTCTCGGTCGGACTTTGCGATTATAATGTGTTCTCATTTTCTGCTGATATGATGTCCGTCTGGTAGCAGTTGTCTCTCGGAGCTCTTTAATTAGGTCTAGGTCTGCTCGACGCAACTCTTTATTTAATTCCAGATTCGGGTGTAAGACCCGAGGGGTCGGCAGGCCGATTTCCACTGGGATAACTGTCTCGGCACCGTATGTTAGAGGAAATGGCGTCTCCCTAGTAGGGGTTCGAGCGGTCGTTTGATAAGCCCAGAGTATATTCGGCAATTCCTCGGCCCAGAGTCCTTTAACGGTTTCCAACTTAGTCTTGATGATCTTCAGAAGGGAGTGATTGGTGACTTCGGCTTACCCATTAGCTTGGGGATGGCCTGGGGAAGAGAAATAGGGCCTAATGTTGAGCTCTTCACAGAATTTTCGGAACTTGGCATTGTCGAATTGTTTGCCATTGTCCAAAACGATGGCTTGGGGGAATCCAAATCGGCACACGATTGACTGCCAGATGAACCTGGTTGTGTTTCGCTCAATGATCGTAGCAAGGGGTTCTACTTCCCCCCATTTGGTGAAGTAGTCAATGACAACCACCGCGAACTTGGTTTGGCTCCTGCTAGTGGGCAAATGACCGACTAAGTCGATGCCCCACTTAGCGAATGGGTAGGGACTGCTGAGTATGATCAGTTCTGTTGGTAGAGCATGAGGGATGTTGGCAAAGTGCTGGCATTTATCACACTTAGTACAAATTCGTTGGCATCTTAATTGAGAGTAGGTCAGAAGTGGCCGGTGCGGAGGATTTTGTGGGCTAGAGATCTTCTACTCGAATGATTACCACAAATGCCCTCGTGGACTTCTCTCATCACATAGGTCGCTTAAGCAGGACTGAGACACCTGAGGTATGGGCGTGAGAATCCTCGTTTGTATAGTAGGCCGCTGATGAGGACGTAATTGGACGACCGGGTTCTGACTTTGGTGGGTTGCTGTTTATCGTCGGGCAACTCCCATTGTGTAAAAAACTAAAGGATGCCTTGAGCCCATGGGATCAATTCATTCTAGAGGAATTGAACTTCCTGTGGTTCTGGCTAAGTAGCCGGATGGGCCAAGTATTCAATGCGGACGCCATGGCTGAAGTCTAACTGGTCGGCCGAGGCTAGTTGAGCCATTTCGTCTGCGTTGGAGTTTTCTAACCAAGGAATGTGCCTGTTCTGCAAAGTATTGAAGAGCTGGACAAGGGGAAGGGCAGTGTCCCTGTATGCTCACATCTTCTTTTCCTTTGCGTCGAACTCCCCTGTAATCTGTCCAACAATCAATTGGGAATCATTGAATACTTGGATATGACTTACACCAATGTCTCTAGCTAGTCGAAGACCTGCTATCAAGGCCTCATATTCGGTTTCATTATTGCTTGCATCGAATAGGAAACGGAGGGCACACTTGAAGTACTCACCCTCTAGAGTGGTGAGGATGAGACCGGCTCCACTACCTTCTTTGCGAGATGAACCATCAATACTAAGGGTCCAGAAATAGGGGTCTTCTAGATCGGCGGTGAAGTGTGCTGGCAGAGGAGGCATGTTCGAAGTGAGATTGGTAAATTTCAAGATAAAATCAGTGACAGCCTGACCTTTGATTACTGTTCGAGATCGGTAAAAGATATCAAATTGACTTAGCTCGACGGACCATTGCGTAAGTCTGCCTGACAATTTTGGTTGTTGTAGGACCTTTTTTAGAGGTTGGTCAGTGAGAACCACAACGGAGTGGGCTTGGAAATAAGGTCGGAGGCGTCTGGAGGCTATGATCAAGGCGAGGGCCATTTTTTCCAGGAGAGGGTAGTTCTGTTCTACCCCCCTGAGAGCGCGACTAATGTAGTAGAATGGACGTTATACTGAGCCGTCTTCCCTGAAGAGGGTAGCACTGATCACAGTGTTTGACATAGCTAGGTAGAGGAAGAGGGTTTCGCCTGGCAGTGCTTGAGAGAAGAATGGAGGGTTGGCTATGCACTGCTTTAGTTGTTGAAAAACCTCATCGGATTCAGTGCTCCATTCGAACGCCTGTCGGAGGACTTTAAAAAATGGTAGGCACTTGTTGGTTGCCCGGGAAATAAAGCGGTTGAGGGCGGCAACTCTGCCCGTAAGCCGTTGAACCTCCTTGACTGTTCTGGGAGACCGCATTTCTATCAGGGCCTTGATCTTTTCAGGGTTAGCCTCAATACCCTGTTGGCTAACCATGAAGCCCAAGAGCTTCCCAGATCCTACATCGAAGGCACACTTTTCTCGATTTAGCTTCAGTTGATATTTGCGTAAGGTTTCAAAGGCCTCTCGCAGATCTGCCAAGTGATTGGAGGAGAGTTTACTCTTGACTAGCATGTCATCGATGAGACTTCCATGTTCCGACCTATCTGGTGTTTAAAGATGGCATTAACCGGGCGTTAGTAAGTTGCTCCAGTATTTTTCAGGCCGAATGGCATGACACGATAGTGATAAGTTCCTCTGTCCGTGATAAAGGAGGTGTGTTCCTGATCGGCCCGATGCATCAGGATTTGATTGTATTCGGAGAAGGCATCCATGAAACTAAGCATCTGATGTTCGGCAGTTGCATTGACCGGCAAATCTATTCGGGAAGGGGATAACTATTTTTAGGGCAAGCCCGATTGAGGTCGGAATAGTCAATGCAGAGTAGTCATTTACTATTGTTTTTGCGGGTCAAGATTACATAGGAAAGCCACCTGGGGTAACCATGTTTTTGATGAATTGTGCCTTCAGTAGTTTATCCACCTCAAAGGAAATGAGGGTGTTGCGTTCTAGGTGAAAAATACGCTATCTCTATCGGAATGGTAGAAACTGGGGCTCACTAATAAGACGATGAGTGATGAAAGAGGGATCGATACCTGGCATGTCTGAATGGGTCCAAACAAAGACATTGTTGTGCTCGGCCAAGAGAGCTGTAAGATTGGCCTTGGCCTGAGAAGATAGTTGGCTGCCAATCCTGGCTGTCTTGGCTGAGTTGGTAGGATCAATGGGCACTTCGACAAGTTCCTCTACTGGTTCACCTCTGACTAACTCGTCCTCGTCTCTGATGTCGAGATTTTTGATGATCATAGCGTCCTTCAGCTTGATCTCTTTTAGTGAGGTGATGTAGCATTCTCTGGCCATCTTCTGCTCACCCCTCACAGTGCCGACCCCGAGGTCGGTCGGGAATTTCATGGCCAACTGGTATGTGGAGGTGACAGCTTGGAAAGCGTTGAATGTCGTGCGTCCGAGGATTATGTTATAAGCAGAAGGACAATTGGCGACGAGAAAAGTGAGTAGCTTGGTGGTCTGCCATGGATATTCTCCGATGGTAATGGGAAGGTCGACGGAGCCTATGGAGGTCACCTGATCGCCAGTGAAGCCGACTAGCGGGGTTTGGAGAGGGGACAACTTTTCTTCGCCGACCTTGAGTTGGCGAGAGGCGGTCAGGAAGATGATATCTGAAGAGCTGCCATTGTCGACAAGCACCCGTCTAACTTTGTAATTGGATAGGGGAGCGGAGATGACGAGGGGGTCGTCGTGGGGGTAACGAATGCTTATGCAGTCGACCTCTGTAAAGGTGATGGGTTCAGAACATTGCTTGGGGTGTTTGAAGGGGCGATCCGATGTCATGACTTCTTTGTCGGAGCCTTGTTTGGTTCTTCTGAGTTCGGTTCGCTGGGTCGAACGAGATGGCCCTCCGCATTCAAGCCCGCCAATGATGACTCTGATCTCTCCAACGAGAGGGGAGCGGGATTGCCTTGTGCCCCGGGTGGTGGTGGGGGCTAATCATTGTTTCGCTGAGGTTGTGCGGGTTGTTAGGGGGGTATGTCGGCGGTGGTTCCCCGGTAGGTCGGTCCTTGGTCGTTGTTGGGGATGAGCTGCAGTGAACCGACTGAGGCGTCCCTGGCATATCAAATCCTCTACCTGGTCTTTAAGGTTAACACATTCCTCAGTGTTGTGGCCGTGGTCCTGATGGAATCAGCAATACTTGGACTAATCTCGCCGATTAGAGGGAGACCGTGATGGTTGCGGCCATTTTAGGTTGTAATCTCATTGGATTTGGTTCAAGACTTGCTGTATAGGGGAATTGAGGGGGGTGTATCGGTCGAATCGACCGGACGGTCTGGTTGGGGCCGATCGGTCGATTCGAGCGAGTCGGTCAGTATATTGAGGGGGTCACTATGTATATTAGGAGGATCTGGGTTCAGATTCTTTTTTTTTGTCCGTAGGGGTTGAATTTTTAGGTGTAGTATCTTGGCGGGCTGCCAAAGAGTCTTTAGCGTTCATATATTTTTGGGCTTTGGAGAGAAAGGTGGCCATGGTGGTTGGAGGGTTTTTAGAAAGGGAGAAGAGGAAATCGGACGATCGTAAGCCGGCCATGAAGGCTGTGAGGATGACCTTGTCGTCGTTTTCCGCCACCTATAGGGCCTCAGTGTTAAAACGGGTGACAAAACTACGTAGTGACTCCTCTTCCGTCTGTCGGATATTAAGCAGTTGAGTTGCCGAGCGTCGTTGGCGCTGAGCACCAATGAAATGGCTCAGGAAGGAATCACTTAGGTGTTAGAAAGTAGAGACAGAATCCGACGGTAGCTGACTAAACCATAGTCGAACCGACCCATTAAGCGTCACGGGGAAAGCCCAACACATGATCTCGTCAGGAAAAGCATGGAGGATCGTGAGGGTCCTGTAGGTCTCCAAATGGTCAACTAGATCCGTTGTGCCGTCGAAGGAGTCGATCGAGGGCATTTTGAACTTGGGGAGTAGAGGTTTGTCCCTGATGGAGGTAACAAACAGGGAGTTAGCTGTTGTTAAGGGTTTATTCTGCATGTTTTGCATGACTCCTTGAAGCTGGAGTTTCATGGCTCGAAGTTTCGTATCCCAAATAGGAACATTGTCCGCTCTAGAGTGTAGTGGAGGCTACTAGCCTCTCCTTTAGGAGCAGGTGCTTGAATCGAGGGATGTAAACCCTGAGGTGGCGGGTTCATGTCTTGAGAGGGGGCTTGCAAACCCTCTAAGTTGGATAGATGGGCTTGTTGGAAAGGATGGCTCGGGATCCATTCACAATTGAGAGGGATATCTTGTGGTGGTGGAGGAGGTATAGGGAGGTTTCGCTGGAGCAAAGCGTTGATCAAGGCCTGGTTTTGCTCGCGCCAAGCGGTTGATGTTGTTGATGAGCTCTATGAAGTACTGAGGTGGGTAATTTGAGTTGTTTGGGTTAGGAAGGTCGGCTTGGGGGTCGATGACGTTGTGTTGGGAAGCCATGGATCTCATTGTAACCATCCACCTCGATGGCAGATAGGGAGAAATTATCGGGAACGGATCTTCGACAACAATGAACACAACTGCTACCCAGAGTGGCGTTTCCACAGATGGGGCCAACTGATAATGTTGCTGATCCAAGAGAGGACGGGTCGGGCAGACCCACACTTCCTACACCCTTTACTGGTTGCTAAGTTTGCTAGTGTGCCTGCAAAAATGTCCAACGAGGAACGGGAGTCCACCAACGGACCCTCCGACGATCAAATTAGAAGAGAGCAGATTGACGGTGTAGAGAGAGAGAATAAGAATAGAGAACTTAACCTTTTTATGTCTTGGAAGCCTCCTTATATCTTTTGTCCATCATTTCCTTGTCCACTCCGACCTGTCGTGTTGGCCGAAAGTCTATACTCTAGGTTGCATTGTTCACGGTGAAGCTGCTCGTTCCGACGTGAAGGGGTTATCGCATGTAATGCTGCAGCAGCCTCATTAATAACTGATGTGTAATGCAATAACTCTGCAGGATCTTTGTCTGCTTGCGTGAATGGTCCCCTTCTTGACAAGTGTTTAGATGTCGTTGGCTCTTGGTGCAACGTTAGGTTCTCAATGATGCTGGGCTTTAGTGTTTGAATCGTGAATTGGGCTCTAAGTGGTGGGCCAAAACCTTTTGGGGGCCCACCGATGTCAATTTTAATTATAAAAAATGAACAATAAAAAAATTTAGATTCTCAAAATAGTAAAAAATTACTCTAAAAAAGTTTTAAGAAAAACATAAAATAGTAAAGCCTATACTACCAAATCATTCTACATTCACTCGCCAGTCTGTGCGGTCCGCTCAATCTGTATCCGCCAACTGAACAAGCGAGAATGCGAATTGTATTTTTTTAATCCATCTAAGTTTGAACAAATGGTAGATGAAAGTCCATTTGATCTGCAAACACCCCTATCACTAACAAAGGGTCTAGCCAATAAGAATGGCATTGGCGGAACACGTGAAGCTGTCCTAGGCCAACTAACAATTTTCTAAATGTCTTACTTAAATATTAGCTCAAAGTATAAATGATAGATAGGTCGAGATGTGTTCCACATGTTTTTGCTGGCGAAAAAAAAAATATTTTGGCTAGTCTCAATATGAGGTGTCGTCATGTTCTTGTCTTGGTGGATTTTAGAGCATATACAAAGTTTTTAGCCGGCAAAAAAAAAATATTTTGGCTAGTCTCAATAGATCATGTTCTTATCTCGGTGGATTTTAGAGCAGATACTATACAAAGTTATTTTAAGAAGTACTAAATAAGTTGATTTTTTTATTTATTACAAAAAAAATGTATAAGAAAAAAAGAAAAGTAATGTGATCTAAATAAATTAATAAATTAATAAATTGATTTATAAGTCACTTTCTACTAGTTTGAATGATTTTTATTTAAAATTTAAAATTTTAATTAATAATTAAATATAATATATTTATATTTATAAATATAAATATGAATGTATATTTTTCTTAATTATTATATATATATTCTTATTTTTTTTAATTAAAATTTCTTATTTATGTCGACGTAAGTAAGTGAATTTTACATATTTTTGTTAATGCGTAATGCTATACATTGTTATTTTTTACATTATTTTCTTATGAGTGATGTTAGGAATCCCAAATAATCTATTAAATTTTATACCAAACATCTCACATAGGTATGAGACCCACACACATGTGGTTTGTGTGGGTCTCACACCTATATGAGAGATTTGATAGAAAATTTAGTAGATAATTTGGGGTCCATAGCATTTTTCTTTTCTTATTCTTACACAATAATGAGATCCACGTTGATAAATGCACATGTGACCGACTTACTTGTGTGTAGTGGTGAGAAAATGAGAAAAAAAAAAAAAAAGAATTAAATGTAACATTTTTAGGGTAAATTACATTGACAACCTTGGAAGTTTGTGTTTAATACAATTTTCCTTTCACATTTGAGAAATTACACTAACCTCTTTATTAGACTTTTTTTTTTTTTTGAACATTTGTGATAGAAAATATAAAATTACCTTATTACCCTTTGATGTTCAAACAAAATTACCTTATTGTCCACGTCTTACCATGGTCATCTTTGTCAATCTCAAAACGCCATATCTCTTTCTCTTTACAAGTAACACTTCTTCCTTTCTCACTCTTACTCTCACCATGTTTTCATTTTCACCAATGCCTCCATCTCTTCTTTCCCTTCCTCTACCCCTTATACATCATTCCATTCTTTGATGATATAACCCTTTCTTCATAATTGTGAGCCACCGCTCACTCTGCGTCCATATTATTATTTTTTCTACTTTCCATATTCCTTCGTAACCAACAACATCATCCACTCCCAAGTAAGGGCAGACCCAAGATTCGTCGATGGGGTGGGTTAATATTAAAGTAAAATTATATAATATATTTTAAGTATAATCACATAAGAAAAAAGATAATTTAATAATATAATTTAGATTAATATCTAAATTTATTGATTAGAAACAATAATTCTTGAGTGTGCAAAGCATATGGTATGCCATTTATTTACGTATTTTTGTGATGTAAGTTACACATTTTTGTGAGAACTTACGATACATTTTTATGAGTTAACTTACGTGAATTTATATTAAGTTATGCGATTTTGTAAGGTGACTTACATATGTTTATGAGAATTTATGATAAATTGTGATTTTTTAAATTTTCATGAATTAAATTACGCAAATTTGTGTTTAAATTATACAATTTTACAAGATAATTTTTATGTTTTTATGAAAATTTACATACCCTTAAACACTTCCTCCCCCAATAAAAATGGCATAGGTGCAACGCGAGGAACTGCTCTTTGACTTCTGAATAACTCACTTAAATATTTGCTCAAAGTGTGAATGCCATATAGGTCCAAGATGTGTTCCACAAGTTTTAGCCGACAAAAAAAAATATTTTGGGTTTCAATCCATGGAGTCATCATGGTCTTATCTAGGTTGATTTTTATAACATCTCTAATAAACTAGACATCTTCAATATATCAGTTACATAATATTTGTTTGTTAAAATGTCTAATTAACTCATTTTTTTTTAGAATAATACTTGGGATTTCCAAAATTTGTGATTCCCACAACTCCCAATTGATTTGTGACCACTCATTATTTTTTTTCCCTCTCTCTCCTCCTCTCTCTCAAAAAATGTGTAAGGGTGTGGGGTCCCGGGGGTCTCTATCATCACTGATTTTTTTATTTGTTGAGTAATATTAGAGACATTAAGAGGTATATTAATATTTTTATTAAATGTCTTATATGAGTATGACTCTCATACTCATGTGAAACATTTAAAAACATTAATAGATTTCTTGAGATGCCTAACATTTTTCTTATTTGTTTCTACCCAATGCATAGTAGAGGTGTTCATAATTTGTTTGTCACTAAATTTGAAACCAACCCAATCGTAATCGATTTTGAGTTTTTGGACTTAGAACTAAACAATCGTGTACTAAAACCAATCCAACCCAACCTAAACGATTCCACTATATTAAAAGTAAGCAAATCACTCAATAATAAATAATTAAAATAAATAAGTTTTTAACATTTAGACATGCCACAAACTAAGAGTAAAATATTATTTAATACAAGTCAATACAAATTAAATCCAATTTAAACTTAAATATAATCAATATAAATTAAATCTATTAATACAACTAATACAAATCAAATCAACTGCAAAATTGACTCAAGCTTCTAATACTTTTTTCGTTTACCTAATAATTTTGTATATAAAACTTATAAGTGTAATCAAAATTCATTGTAACATAACAATAAGACAAAAACATGTCAATATAAATAAAAATTTAAAAAATATATACATATATCTAAATTGGTTCAATTTAAGCGGCAAAAAAATATTATGACTTGTCTCAATCCATGAAGTCATCACGGTCTTATCTTGGATTTAGGAAAAAGCTTGGGACTCTTAATTTAGGACCCTCATGACTTCCAAATGTGTGTGATTGGTTCATTTATGTTTTTGTTTTATTTATTTTTCCTTTCTCTCACATAGAAGGATGTGGGGGTTGCGGGGGTGAAGTTTTTGTAGAGGTTTCAATCATTACTCGTGGATTTAATAGCATCCCTAATACACTAGACGTTTTCAACATACCATTTATATAATGAATAAAGATTGAGGATTCTAATTTTGAAACTCTAAAAAGAACTCCAGTGATGTAACAAGGACTGGGGCCATATGTGCTGTGATGTGCCTGTCTATATTTTTGTTTTATTTTTTTCTCTTACCACATCACTAAAACTTTCTTTAGAACTTCAAAATTAGAACTCTTTATCATTGTTGTTATATAATATTTGTTACTAGTTAAAATGTCTAATTAACTCATTTTCATTTTCTTATTTGTTTCTAACCAATGCATACTGTACAAAGTTTTTGTTTCAGTTTGAAGTATTAACCAAACACTAGACAAAGATTATGTTGTGCAATGTAGGTATATAAATACATTAAAACAAATGAAACCTATATGTTTTTTTCATCTATTTTTTAGAAAATGGACAAAATATGATAAAATTATACTGGGGTATTTTTTTTTATTTTTATGAATCATACTTCTACTATCTTATTACACTTATTAAAAAAATTTAATTTTTTTTTAAATTAATAATCTACATGGAGGAACTTAGCCTGCGTTTGGTTGTGTTTTGTAAATGTGATTTGAGAGCATGTTTGTTTTGAGGGATAAGGGTGTGGGATTGGACTATTAGTCCCACCGGACTAATAGTCCATTGTTTGTTTGCAAAATTTTGCTCCAGACTAATAGTCCCCCTGGACTATTAGTCCCACAAATATGGGACTATTCTATCCCATGGGAGGGTGTGGGATAGAAACCATGGGATTGGTATCCCATGGGATTATTTGGTGAAATGTCCATTTTACTCTCCATGCTATTACTTAGTAAACAATTAGAAAGGGTAAAATAGTCTTTTGAACATTTATAAATTATTTTTTTAGTGTTGTTAATTTAAAATTATATATTAAATAAAAAAATTAAATTATAAATTATAAATTAAATTTAATTAAAAATTATGGCCTTATAAATTAATTTTTTTTAGTGTTGTTAAAAAATTAAATTTACATATTTCTCTAAAATTATTTTTTTAGTGTTGTTAATTTAAAATTATATATTAAATATAAATTATAAATTATAAATTAAATTTATTTAAAAATAATAAATTATAAATTATGGCCTTATAAATTAAATTTTTTTAGTGTTGTTGAAAATTTAATTTATATATTAAATAAAATTATTTTTTTATTGCCGTTAATTTAAAATTATATATTAAATAAAAAATATAAATTATAAATTATGACCTTATAAATTAAATTTTTTTAGTGTTGTTAAATTATAAATTATAGATTACAAATTTAAAATTATATATTAAATAAAAATTATAAATTACAAGGATAAAATAGTCTTTTGAACATTTATCTTTATCCAGTCCGTCTAACCGAACATTGGATTCATTAAAAATAGTCCAATCCAGACATCTAATCCCGTGACTAAACAAACATAGGATACAAATCCAGTCCAACCAAATAGTCCGGAGACAATGTATCCCGGGACTAACAGTCCGATGGATTACAATCCCCCCTTATCCAGTCCGTCCAAACAAACGCACCCTGAGAGTATGAGTTGTATTTTGAGTTTGTGGGTTGTAGAATTATGATTTGAGTGTAGAAAATTTGTTTGGTTATGATTTTTAAATAGAGTGTTGAATTGCGTTTTGAAGATGTATTTTGAATTAAGGCTTTGTTTGTCATGTACTAAAAAAGCCAAAAAGTCAAAAAGTCACTATCTTATTTAAGGAGTTGTTTGGGGTGTCCTAAATAAGTGTACTTTTTATCTTTTTGGACTAAAAAATTGAGGGTGAAAATATGGATGTTTGGGTTAACTTTTTGACTTTTTATGAAAAAATGTGTAATAAAAAATTATAAAAATTGATTTGTAGGAAAAAATTCGAATTGGGAGTTGTGCAGCCGTAATTGTTGACTTTTGGTGAATAGTGTTAACTTTTTAACTTTTTGAATAACTTTTTGACTTTTTAACTTTTTTACAAGTTCCCAAACTTGGCCTAAGTCACATCATCTTATTTAAGTCACATCACCTCTCTACCACATCACTTCAACCCAATCCAAACCCAACCTATATTTCATAAAAAGTCAAAAAGTGCACTTATTTAAAACATCCCAAACCACCCCTAAGTTTTGAAAGTTTGATGTGACATGTGAAAGGTGAAAATTTGTTTGGTGATGTGTTTTGAAAATAGTTTTCAAAACTTAATTAAACCAATAATTTATCATCAAACACACAACTCATATATCGATATCCATATTTTTTATCAACAATAATAACCAAACTATTTTTAAAATACTGAAATTAAAAATTGATTTCTTTTGTCAAATTTTTTTTTTTTTTTTGTAATTTTTTTGAATAATTATTTTTTCGAAATAATTTTTTCATTTTAAAACAAACCTATGTCAATTATTTTCTGCCAATTAATTTTTCTATCAATTCATTTGTAAAATACGTTTTTAATTTTTTTCTAACATTTTGTTAAAGTCAACAACTTTTAAAAATACATATTAATAAAGAAGGAATAAATACACTAAGTTTAATATTTTAAAATACAAATCATAACGTAAATCTTACAAAAACATTATCAATTTTTTTTCCATTTATTACATGTTATGAATTTCT
This sequence comes from Camellia sinensis, assembly GCF_055761805.1. Lineage (NCBI taxonomy): Eukaryota > Viridiplantae > Streptophyta > Magnoliopsida > Ericales > Theaceae > Camellia > Camellia sinensis. The sequence continues at coordinate 185,518,051 of NC_138967.1, forward strand.
TCCAGATGTGATAACAGAAATGCAATGCATTATTGTACCCGTTGAGCTCATATAATTGTGGGGATTGGCATACGAAATGACTATTATGCCCCTCTTTACTTAAATGGAAACTGGTTACATAGAACAAAATATAAAGGGTAAGATAGTAATTTCACTTACTTACTACCTACCCCCTATTGTTTCATAGCTGTGTGTTCAATACTGAGGTGAAGAAAAAGGAGAGGATGCAGCTGTGTACTCAGTACACGGATGTGATATCATTAAAAAAGTAATAATATTAAAAACAAATAATATTTAACAAATAAAAAGTAAATAAAAAAAAACATACAACATGAACCTCACCCTTTCTATTAAATCTGAATCTCATTCCGTTTACCACACCAACTTCACCATCTCAGAAACACCTTCTCTAGTTACATCAGAAAACAAAAATTAGAGAAATAACGCATATCCACCATCTCATTAGGTTCTCCTTCTCCACTTCCATAATTTACAGGTTAGTTTTGATGCCAGTTCATCTTCATATTAGCTTCAGATATTAGCTTCAGACATTAGCTTCAGAGGGAGGGGAAGAGGAGGACAACCGGGCGGTCATCCCGCGGGACATCCTGCCGGTCATCTCGGCCCAGTCTCCGTATCTGTTGGCTTTGTTTCATATCTATTCCATTTTCATCTGTTATATTTTCTGATTTCTGTTCTAATTTTGTCACACTATCATTTATTTTTCTGATTATCAGTTTCTAAGTTATAATAAACTGTATGAAACAAACCCAATATAAATGAGAAATGTCATTCCCTATGTTTTTTTTGTGTATAAAAATATGTTTCTATGGCATCTACCTAATTAAATTTTGTCACCAATTTTTTTTATATTTATTTTTTACATAAAAATAAGTTTGTATGCACAAAAATGTACTAATGGTTGATATATTTTTCATACATTTTTCTTACCTCTCATATATTTTAATATATAATTTTCTTTCACTTTTGCAGTCATCATGCCAAGAACAATCATGCTAAGAACAAAACGAACCAGGCTCGAACTTGGTGAATCCTCAAACCTTGTACTACCACCACAGCAACAACATGATGGCTATCCAACTAATGATTTTGCAACATATCATCATGAACAAGCCTATGAACATTTATTACTCGACCAATTGTTACGGGAAGAAACGTAAAACTACCTTCTCAATATGATTCACTCTTACTTGGCAAATTAGATACAATGGGATGGTTACCTGTCATGACCCAAACCCGCCCCTATGGGTTTAGCACCGTAACCGGCCAGTAAGATTACCGAAGGCCTGCTTAACAGTAATACAGTAAAACAGAGTACAGGGGAATGGTGGAAGCCAAAACAGTAAATAAACAATGTCCGATGAGCTGTGACAATCTGGATGCCAAAAAGACTTCATACACATATACATGAACAGTACAGAACAGTATGTACATATATACAATCATTCGGTTCAGGGACCTAATCCCTATTAAACAGTACAGTACAGTAAACAAAATGGTTACAGAGACAGAAGGGGGAACTAAAACACCCCTAAGCCATAACTTGACAGGCTCGGAACCTCGCAGTGAGGCACAGTGATTGGCTTGACAAAATTGGAGCTTACCCCGACACTTCTAACCACAGTCTGGTGCCTGTACACCTACATATATATATGAGCAGTGAGCTAAAGTCCAGTGAATAACATAATGCGTAAAGAGGTTAAGAATGAATATCCTTACAGTAATGAAAACAGTTCATTAAATCAGTATATCAGTCGTTCAGTCAATACAGTCATATGTGGTACATCCATTAGCATAACAGTACAGTAAACAGTAGGTCTTGAAAGACCGAACAGTCAATGATGGCCATCAATCAGTAAACAGTAGTGGTTCCAACAAGGGAACCGACAGAGATTTCTATAACAGTAACAGTAAACAGTAGTTGCTAAGGATGTCGCAATACAGTTTAGAATATAGGACATACATTCATTCAATTAACAATATCAGTTCAGAAAGCAGTACAGTTCAATTGTTCAGAAGATAATCATTTTGAACATATCTTTACACAATTGTTACTCACAGAGTTCTGGGCTACAGTAAAGCTGAAGCGCGTCCCCAGTCGCCAACCCTACACAGTTTATAGATTGAACACACACTAAGCTACACAGTTGGGAAAATAATAACTTAATCCCTAATTTGCCTCGGTGTGGTTCTACATCTATATCCTCATTAAGATGCCTTAAACTAGGCCTAATAATGCCTAGGATGAGATGAGGATGCAAAGATGCACTTTAAAAGCATTTTCAGAATTTTCAGAAAACAGGGGTCACGCTTGAGCGTAGGTTACTCCGCTCGAGCGGACATGCAGACAAAGGTTTCCGCTCGAGCGCATACTCAACCACTCGAGCGTACTGCAAAACAGTCAAAAGTGCTGGATAGGTGAAATCCACGCTCGATTGGGCGCTCGACACCCGCTCGAGCGTAAGACATAAGGTCCCGCTAGAGTGTAAATTACCTCGCTCGAGCTAACTTGAAAACAGAACAAAATGCTGGGAGCACGATTTCCACGCTCGAGCGCCAGTCACCCCGCTCGAGCGTGAGTTCAAAATCTGGAATTCCCAGATTCGAACTTCAAGCTCAAAATCAAGTTTCAAACACCAAATTCAATCTTCATGGGCTCATTTTCTGGAAAACACTTCAAAACTCATAGTTTAACATGATTCAAAGCTCAATTTGTAAAATCAAAGCCCAAAGGAAGATCAATTAAACTCATTTTCAAACCAAATTTCAAGAGCATAATCCAAGCATGACATGCATGAGTTTAGCTAGCTTCTAAGCTTCCAAAACATGCTCCAATGAGCCAATTCTTTTCAAAACAAGATGAAATCATGGACTTAACATATTATGAGCATGCATGTAACATTTTGCCATGAAAACAACTCAAAACTCAACAATCCAAACATGCATGCATGAATTAAGCTATAGTTCAACATGTTAGAACTAAATTATGACTTAGCTCCTCAATTAGACATGAACCATGCATGAATCAACTTAAAGACACAATCAAGAGGATGAAATTCATACCTAGGTTCCTTAATTACTAGTATTGAGGTTCAATCTAGCAAGAACTCCTTTCAATTCCTCTAATTTCCAAGCAATTCTAGATGAAATCACCCAATCTCCCTATTCTCACTCTCTATTCGGCAATAACAAGGGAAATGAGCTGAGCAAATGTTTGATCTAGGTGTAATGAGGCTCAAAGGTGGTCTTAGATAGTGGCCATTCATAATGGCAAAATAGTAATTAAGTCAACAATGCAATTTAACCCATTTTAATCTAATTTAATCATACCAAATCAGTTTTCAAATAAATATACCATAAAATCACATAAATTCTACTGATCATGAAACATTAATCAATTTCTGGTTTGGCCGCCGATAAGGCCTTCAATTTGTAGTTAAACACAAAAGCATGAACAGATAATCAAACAGTCAACACATAGACATACAATTAAACAGATATACTTAATCAATTCAGTTCCAGATTTTAGTCAGTCAGTTCAGTACTTCAATCAATTCAGTTACCAATCATAATCAGTCTCAGTTTAGCAATAATCAGTGGTTAATCGGTAAACAGTGACGAGGGTTGTTACATTACCATTAAATAATTTACCAAATAAGATATATCCCTATCTTCTACGATTATTTTATGTTCACTTGACATCGGGTGACCAACAAAATGAACCGTTCAGTCTTACCTCTTATGTTAAGGGGAAAACAATCACACTCTCTCACCGTCGTTTTGCACAAATTATTGGAGTCGAAACAGGAGATTTACAATGTTATTTTCAAAATGAGTCTACCTTAGAAAAAATTGTTGATGATGTCAGTCAGATTTATACCACAATTTGTGACAACCGATTTAGCAGCACTAATTTAGAAGTTAGCCATTTAAAACCTCGCCTTCGTATTCTCCATTGATGGATAGTTGAAAATGTCACTCCTAAAAAAGGACATTATAATCGTGTTTCATGTTTTCAAGTTTACTTGTTATATTGTTTTGAAATTGGACAAAAATTAGATTTATGCTTTATATTACTAAAAGAAATGATGATTGCAAAATTGGAAACTCTGAATGGCCGGTCACTACCTTTTGGAGCTTTGTTAACCATAATTTTCAAAGCCCATGATGTGAACCTTAAAGGTGAAGGATGGATCATAATCACTTCAACAATTTCTGAGTATACACTGACCTGAGCTGGTGGTGCTGACACCTTGATGGGCTCTATTAATCTTGAAAATGAACCAACACCTGATGAGGAAGAACCCAATGACAATGCCATGCCACCACATGAACAACCTCATCATTGGACTGATTATTTAGCCTTGGAACAAGAACGGTACAATCAGCGCCTACAATGGGAACAACAAATGGCTAATCAGCTTAATACATTGGATACTCGGTTCGACAAATTTGGTACTCTGTTCGATGAAATTGCCACCGCTCAGAACTCACTAATTCATCAATTTGGTGAGTTTCGTGTAGACTCAGAGAGACGTGATGAACTGACAAGGAACCGCATTAATCAGATTGACTATCGAGTCACTCAGTTATACCATCAACATTTCCCTCCACCTCCAACACCACCTGACAATGATGCTTAACTTGTTCAAAAATCAAGTAAAATGGTTCGCAGATATGGTGATTATATTTTTTCCCTTTTTTTGTTTTGGTTATTTGTTTCCTTATTTTGTGCATCCATTCACATAACATTCATCATTGTTTCTGAATGTCCATTTAATAGGCCGAAGATGTAATCATCACCTCTGAATGGACACGTTCGCTGCGATCGGCGACTACTTGACGCATTGATATGGTCATGCATTAAAGCAATCATCAAAAAATCCATAAAATCATCAACAACCTCATCCTCCTCTGATGAGAGCTCCATTGTATTGTTTTCTCTGTCGGATGCCATATGGTTTTGTCTACATCACAGTAAAAGGATAATTAAATAATATGTTATTCATGCTGTAACAGTTAGCATTATTAGTGAAACAGTAAAATTCAGAGGAGAACAAAATTTATTTAACACATGGTGATATTATAATAACAGAACATAGTTTTAATATAACAGAAAACACTTAAAAGTTCAAAAAAAAAAAAAAACATACGAACATAGAAAAGGAAAGAGGATATGATGGAATGAAAAAAAAAAATAATAAAAACCAAATCAAGAATAATGAAATCATCAAACAGTTCAGCCAAGAAGATTTGCGAACACAAGCAAAACAGAACTTCTCAGTCACTGCAAAGCGAGGATCATGGCTAGGCGCAAATGGGTAGGAGTGTGCATAAAAAACCTTCGCCATTCTTTATCCTTGAACAGTGTCAGTGCCCTAACGTACTGCAATGGTGGTATGTCCCCAAGCTCTAGCAATGCATCTTGACATGCATTAAGGGAATAATCATCACCACCTGCACTTACAGCCTCAGTCTCATTTTCTTATGCACGTAAATGTCCTGTTTTGGCTTGTACATAGGATGTGAAAGCTGCGCACACATCATCAAACCCACTTGACCGGGACTTTTTGGAACGATCACTGTCAGTCTGGCTGGTTGCAGGGCCCCTCTTGTGACTTTTGCCCTTTGCTGGATTCATATACTCATCCCCAAATAAGTCAACAGGAATGGCCTCAGCAGCATTACTCCCACCAGCGTTACTCCCACCAGTATCAGCGTTTCAAAATTTATTTAACATCTCATCTTCTTCTTCTAAGTCAAGGGGTCCTTGTGTGGATGCACGAGACAGGGCCCCTGTGGCACAACAATTTTCAACAATTTCTGCCATTTCTTGAAAATATTCAAACCCTTTTGTCCTAAACTTCTTCACATTTCTGCTAGCATACAACAAGTACAAAACAAGAATTAAGCACTGTATATATCATGAAATATTTAAAATAAAATTAGAAAATAGTACAGATTAATGGAAAACCTTATCCCAAAATTCATCGGATGCAACAAACAGTGCCTATAATAGGATCCCATCCCAGACCTGTCTATGCCTGGAGTCGCTTAAATGTCTGGTAATCAGCTTTCAATCGCTGATATTTTTGGCGCACCTTGACACCTATATACCGAAATCCATATATGTTGTGCAACAGATTTACATAATGATTCCAATGCCTAATTGTCCACGAAGTAGTACGGCCCGTTGTTTGATTGTTTCTAACCTCATCTCTCAGCATATTTATTAATTTCGTTTCAATTCTGAGCGTCCACATTTTGGTGTTCTCATTGTCGTCGGAATTATTTCCATCCATCTATAAACATACAAATTATATTTAAACTGGTTTGAAAGAGAACACAGATAAAGGAAAAAGAACAGATGATTTTATTTCGAGAAAAAAAGTACGTAGCAGATTAATTGAATTTAACTAGCAGAAATATAACCACAAAAAAAAAAACATTCAACAAATAATAAAAAAAAATCAGTTAACATTGTGTTTAAATAGTAGGAAACAAATCAGTAAAAGAAAAATTAAGGAAAAAAAATCAGTAAAAAAGCCTGGTAGGTTCAAACAGTTGAGGGGAGGACCGGTAGGTTCAAACCATTAAGGAAGAAATGGAAAACGGGAAGACAAAACCGGAAGAGGTGGGAGGACCGGGTGGAAGACCGGCGGGTCGACCGGCAGGATGATCCGCGGGACGACCGGCCGGGTGTCCCAGGCACTCTTGCTTCAGGTTCTGATCGATGAAAGGTTCAAATAGCTCATAATTTAAAATAACAACCGATCTGAAATGGAAAATACGCCTCTACAATTTCTCATAAACCATTTAGGAACTGATTTCAACTTCTTCGAAATCATTTATACATAACAGATGAATGATTTACTGACTATTCTTGAAAAACTAAAAAGTTGAAACAGTTCAGGATGAATGATGAAGAATGAAAACATTTATCGACTCGTCTGAAATCATTTTCAGATAACAGATGAATGATGAAGGATTTATTTACCAGATTAGTGGGAGTTGAATAGTTATCGCCGGTGATGGAATGTGTATACTGATTGAATGTGCCACTGTTTGCTCGTCGGATTCGACAATAAATTTGGTAAATTTGACATGAAAAAAAATAAAAAATAAATTAGGATGAATTTCTCAAATAATTTCCCTATAAGAAAATATGTAAATAAATTTGTGAGTAATTTCACCTCGCAGTCGTCGTTGTTTGGTTGCCCGTAATAAAAATTGTCCACAACGCACAAATCGTAACTCAATCGATTTGTGAAATATGATACCAGTACAGAGCGGGTTGGGTGGATTCATTATTTATAAAATGAATCTGACTTCTGAAACCCACCCGTGATGAATCTGAAGTAGGATGTTTGATACAGAGAAGCCACCCATGATGAATCTGAAGGACTGATGTAGATGAGGTTCACGTGAAAGTTGCAGAGATGATGAAGAAGGCAGAAACGTTGAAAGAGAGATATAAGCTGCCAAACAGATTTTCAAAATGTAATTTGAATTAACACGTGGAATCAACTTTTGAACGTCGTATCCAAACGTCATGCGTGAGCTCACGTGTTAAAAATTGATTTGAATTAACAACCAAACAGAGCCTTAGTGTCCCAAACTCTAATTATCACATTGTTAAAAAAAAAAAAAAAACTCCAATTATCACCGTACAAAGTTTAAAAAAAATATAATAATCTAAATTTATTTATTTATTTTTTTAAAAATAACTCTTTGTATGGTAAATATTAGGGCAAATTACATATATCTCTCTCGAGATTTAGCTGAATTACAAATACTTCTCTGAGGTTTCGAAAATTACAGATACCCTCTGATGTTTATATTTTCATAACAAATTGTCCCATGAGATTTATATTTTCATAACAAATTGTCCCCTAATTTGTTATGAAAATATAACCTTCAGGAGGTATCTATAATTTCTCAAACCTTAGGGGATATCTGTAATTTTGCTAAACCTCGAGGGGGTATATGTAATTTGCCCTAAATATTATTATTTTAAAAATTCAGTGATGAACAAGATATGGGTTGCGTTTGGTAGAGTTTTGTAAATATGATTTGAGAGTATGAGTTGTATTTTGAGTTTGTGAGTTGTGAAATTATGATTTGAGTGTAAAAAATTTGTTTGGTTATGATTTTTGAATAGAGTGTTGAATTGAGTTTTAAATTGTATGTGGAATTGAGTTTTGAAAATTTGATTTGACATGTGAAGTAAGAAAATTTGTTTGATTATGAGTTTTGGAAAGAATTTTCAAAACTTAATTCAAATTGTTATAACTCATAACAAAATACATTACTTTCACACTATTGAAAATTCTGATCAACACTCATAACCAAACTCCTTTTAAAATTCAATTAAAAAAATTTATTATTAACAAAAAATAACATTAATCAAAATTTTAATTGAAAATACTACAAAGGAAATAATTTTTTTCAAAATAAATATTCAAAAAATTTAAATCATAAATATTTAAATAATCTAAAAAATTTAATAAGTAAAAAATTAAAATAAATATTAAAAAAATTTAAATCGTAAAAATTTAAATAATTTAAATATTTAAAAAAATTAAATAATTTAAAATTTTAATATTTTAAATTTAAAAATAATTCTATATTTAAATTGTAACCAAACACATCAAAAAAAAAAAATTAAGAAATTATTTTTAAAACTCATAACCAAACAGATAACTCGAAATTTCATATTACTTTCACAACTCTATACTCAAATCGTAACCAAATACATAACAAAAAAATTAAAATATTTTTATAAAATAGAGTTTGAATTTATTTTTATAAAATATTTGTAACATATTTAAATATTAAAAAAATTAAAATATTAATTTGAATTTGATTTTGAAAAGCGTTTTAAATTATGTGTTTAGTTATCAATTTTGAAAAGTAATAATTATAATTTAAATTAAATTTTAAAAAATAAATGTAAAATTATAATTTAGAAACTCAGAACAAACACACATAACGAGACTTAGCAAACGAGCATAATTTTTTTAAGCGAATCTCAATCCCCAAACGATGATACCTACGATACGACCCTCCATTTTCATTCGCCTCTAAAACCCTAAACCCAATGACGAAATCAAGGGAATAGTCAGAATGAAGCTTCATCGAAATCGAAGAAAGTCTTGGGTTTTCCATTGAAGAAGAAGAAGTGGCAACGATTGTTCTCGCCCGATTAATTTGGGCTCTCTCTCTCTCTCTCTCTCTCTCTCAGGGATGCAATCGATACAAATTGAAGATTATAGACCAAAATGAAATCAATGGTATACTTTAGGGACTATTTATGTAATTTATCTTTCATTTTACTATCACCAAAATAATCTTGAACTGTATGGGTAAGTAAATATGGATGTTCAACTGAAATTGATTGTTGTGTGGATGTAAAACCCAGGTCAGGAATTTTACATATTATTGCTTTGTTAATTTATCTTGTCCAAACTGCAGATAAAAGATATGCTTATAACACTCTCAAGTTCTTTGAAAACAATTCAAACCGCCTGCCAAAGTGGTGCAATGGCGCGGACACCGTGAAGCTCCCTTTCTGCCAAATTTGAGGGAAGTATCGGATCGAACTACAAGGATACAATACAATGGATCCATACCTGCATATGAATGAAAGGTGCCCATCTCTTCCCCCAAAATACTCCAGGCCTAAGAGTTGCTAAAACATCTTCTGATTTGGTTGTCCTGTTTTGGAGTTTTTATGCCACTGCTTTGTATAATACTAGGTTTGTGTATTATTGATTTTTCTGTATATCTTTTCTGATGTGAAGGTTTGAAAGATTCCAACATGATCAGTCGATGTAGGTTAATGCTGTCTGTAAATTTGCTACCACAATACACATGGGGAGTAATGTTAATTTCATTGCTGTTTATAGCACAATTTGGAAATTTCATTGTTCTTGAGGCTTTTGGAGTCCATGTCATATGTTGAAGTCACAGCCACATCCGAAATCAAGGTTTCTATTGCCTTAACACTATACTATTGTTCTTTTTGTTGTGCAGAATAAAATAGATAAATAAGAGGAGAGAAAAGAAAGCTATTGAAATTCTGATTTTATGTTATTTACATCTAGATAATCAGCTACAAGATGATGCTTAGATTTCTTTTTTTTGGAGCACTAAGTTTGATGTTAGTGGGTTATTAAGTTAGGGTTAGCTCAACCGGGCATTCAACGCTTCTCCATAAGCTCGAATGCCAAACCTCCCTCTAGAACCTGGAAGTACATCCACTTGAGCTGTGCTCAAATTCAGATGATGCTTGAGAATTTATAGAAGATGACATTTCAAAAGGAAAATTTAGACTAAAGAATTTATATCAGATAGATAGCAACCTAGTTGGTGCAAAGTCCTTGATACTGTAGCTGGTTTTGATTAATTCAATTCTTGTGGTTAATTTAGGAACTTTGATTTTATTGTTATCAGTATATTAACTATTTTAGTATGAGAATGGAACTTGTTGGTATTAGCCTTACTGGTGAATGGGACTGGTTGAAATTCTGTTTCAAAAGCATTAAATCATTTTTTGTTTTTCGCCTCATGATTCATTTGATTCAATTTAGTTTGAGATCGACTCGAAATATAAACAAGCCAAGCTCATTAAGTTTTCAAGTCAAACTTGCACAACTTATTTACTAAGTTCAACTTGACTCATTTACAAGGTTCTATGTAAAAGTGTTAGACATAAGAGCAATGCTACGTGCACGAGAAAAAAAATACACACACAAATATGCACACTTTAAAATGAACAAAACACAACACAAATTCATTTTTTTCATACGCTTTTGTTTATACTTTTCTGTGCACTACCATTATTGTTAGAAGAAGAATAAAGAGATCAAATAGAAGAGACATTTAAAAGATGGTTTGATAATGAAATTTGATACCAAGATAAAAAAGCAGTCATACATAAAGAATGAGGTCCATCAATGAGTCATGAAAATAGACCTCATTCATTATATACAATCTCCATCAAGATTGGAGAAAATTTGATTTAAAAAATAGCCAAGAAGTTAATCCCAAGGGGTTGGCCTGGTGGCAAGGCCTTAGGTGTTGGGGTTGTGCTCCCTCCAAGGTTCAAGGATCGAAATCTCTTAAATGCTAACAATTCCTTACGGTCATTAGAGTGGGAGAAAACCCTTGCATTGACCGTGATACACTTGCAAGAAACTCCTTGCCAAGGGTCTATGCACCCCTGGTGATTAGTAGGGCTTTGATCTGGATACCTCAGTGCCAATAAAAAAAAAAAAAAAAGTTGTCCAATACAAACATGTCTAGAACCACCTCACCAAACGTAATGTAATAAAATAAAAATGTTACGATTATTATATTGATTAAATTTTTTTCACGGATAATATACATTGATGGTCTTACAGAATTGTTCGAATCATTGAAATGGACTCGTGATGGGCCCCTTGGGCATGAACTTGAGAGAAATTCAACTAAAAAAAAAATCACAATTATTGGCTTGATTGAATAAGGTTTGAAGAAAAAATGTGGTAGCTGCCATCTCATATTCCCTCTAATCATTAACCAATCATCTATTTTATACGGTACTAAATATAGAAAACGAGTTTAGAAAACTTGTATATCATTTTCCAAAATCAAAACAAGTATAGTAAGTTACCAAATGGGGGGAGTTGTTGGAGGTGGTTGTAGGAGCGGAGACGTTGGCCAGAGGATGGAAGGGTGAGGCAGGTAAGAAGGAATGAAACTTGTTTTGAAAATAAGTAAAACCACATTTTTCTTATTTCCTCAATTTTTGAGAACTGTAGCCAGTTTTTTTAAAAGTGAACAATTAGCAAACAGTTTTTTTATTTCAATTTTCAAAAAATTTAAAGCTAAAGCAAAATAAATAAAATAATATAAAAATCTCACCAAACTAACCCTAAGATTTACAATCCCAATTTAAAAACTTGTGAAGTTACCAACTCTCTAGGATCAAAATTAGGAGGTCAAATAACAAGCTCCAGATCTACTGAAAAAAATGAAAAGGAGAAGAAAAAAAAGACAAAAATTTGATATCAATATGAATACAAGAAGTCAAGTACTAAGAGCATGTGAAAATAAATAAATACATAATACGCATTCTAAATATAGTGGTTTCCAATATGGTTAGAGCTATCTCCTCTCTCGCTATAGATAAGTTCCTTGCGTAGAGCCAGATATTGTGTCCCCAATCCAAACTTCTAGAATGTGTGCAATTTTCCAATAATTCCCACCTTCTAAGTTTATGTCCAGGCTTAAACTCAATCCATAAGACATATCAACAAAATAAAGAGATTTAAGGCTGGTTAGATGTTCAATGCCATAGGGTAACTCCTCTACCAATTTATATTCACAGATAAATAGCTCTTCAAGATGAGGCATCGAGCCAGCCTCCACTTTCACCCATCTCAATCTTTTTAATTCAGCAAGTCCTAATCTCACAAGTCTTTGAAATCCACCAGCCTTGAAACACAATCCTTTCCCTTCGTATGTCCGACGAAGTTGAAGTTCAACCAAATTGGGCAAACCTTGAAGGGATTCTAGTGGATCAACATCCTTCAACTTACTCCATGCTAAAATTACTCTTACCAATTGTGCAATGAAGGTATCCAATGCGGTACCTTATGTAAACTTCCTACTAGGTAGAGCGTTCAAAGAAGTTGAGGAGTTGAAGAAAGAGAATCTAGATCAATGATCTCGTCTTCTCCTGCTGCACGAACAACTAATGAGCGAAGGTTACTAAGCTTCTCAAGGGACGAGCATAACACCCTCCCATCTTCATTTCTCTGTTTTTCAATGCGTAATTTCCTCAGTTGAGTTAACTTCCCTACCTCTCCTAGTAAAATGGTTCCATTATCATGGTTTGTTTCAATAGAACAAAGTTTCTGTAAGGATGACAAACTTCCTATTTCCGTCGGGGCTTTGAATCCACAGTGGTGTTGAAAACAAATGGAAGGAACAAGATCTTGTTTGTAGCGATACAACAAGATATGGCGAAGTTGTTGGAGTTTGAGGATGTCATCAGGCAACTCAGTGACATACGTATCTTTACGCTGTGTTTGGTTGGAGGATTTGAAGAGGGATTTGGAAAGGGAAAGGGAAAAGTTAAGTGAAATGTGAATAAAATATACTTACATTTCACCTAGTTTCACACACATTTTCCCTTTTCCTTTCCAAATCCCTCCCCAAATCTTCTAACCAAACACAGCATTAAGGTCCAATGTTTCCAGGTTTTGGAGCTTTCCAATCGACTTTGGATTTACTTTTACATTGGTTCCCCTCAAACTTACATACCTGAGTTGAATTAGTTTCAAAACTTCATTTGGGAATGTCTCCAACAAGGCACCTTTCAAGTTTAGCACAGTTAGCAACTGTAGACCATCATTTGATGATGCAAGAATGGGGAACTTGGACATTGAATCTGTTGCATTGAACATAAGCAAAGAACGAAGTTGAGCGAAACACTTGCTTTGTTGTGTATTTTCCAAATGATTGTGGATTGATAAGTGCCGCACCTTTTTAGGTCACACTCTTCTTTGTTCACCAGCTATTGTCACAATGTTTTGCTCTCCTGACTTGGAAACAATAATTTCATGCCAGAGGTCATGGATGCGATACGTTTTGATCCTTCCATCTGATCTCATCTCTGCCACTTGAACTAAGCTTCTATTGATTAGCTCATTGAGGTAGCCCTCAGCAACTTCTTCTACCGTCATTCCTGCTTTCATTTCTACAAATCCTTCTGCCAACCATAATCGAATCAATCTCCAATGGTCAATGAAACAGTCCTCCGGACAAACACTTAGATAGAGAAAGCAAAACTTCAGATAATAGGGTAAATCAAGGTAACTGAGGGACAATATTTTCTTCATGCTTAGGAGTCTGTCATTTCCTTCTAGTTCTGCACCAAAGCTGTGGTAGATCTTATTCCACTCATCCACACTGCTCTTATCCTTTGTTGATAAAAAAAGACCACTAATTGCCACAATTGCAAGTGGCAATCCCTCGCATCTATTCAAGATGGCACGAACAACTCAAGAACATCTCCAATGTCGTACGCAGCTTCTCGGACTTGCTTGACCCATACTTTGAGTTCGGGGTTGTTCTTTTCCATAGCATCGGCAACTTTGAGGCAAGCTGTCATGCACTCAAATTCATCTCTGATGTATTGGATCTCATCTCGAACTCCAGTCAACAAATTGGCCTCTTGTTGGAGGAAGGGTGTGAAGTTGGCTAGTAGATGGAACACTGCACTCTCAGCCATTTTTTTTTTTAAATGTGTTTTGTTGCAGGGGAGTAGCCTTTGGTTGGTTGGGTTTGAAGGGAGGAGGAAGATGAGAAAATAATAATGGTGGTCTGAACTGTGAACTGAGTTTGTGATTAAAGGTGAGTAGTGAGTTTGAAAATTGGGGATTTGTAATGCTGAAATTCAATTGGGGGTTTCAGTGATCCAGGTGGGGGGCATTTCCTCGTTTTGATGTGTGAAATCTCATTTTTCTTCGTTCTGTTGAATTTGTTTTTGCGGTTCACATGGAGCCGTCTTGCTTGACCAAATAAAAAATAGAAAGAGACGAGTGGGGGGTGTTGTTACTGGCCCCACTTGGTACCAATCAAAATTCAAGTAATATCACAACTTAATGGGAAATCCAATTGTATGCAATTTTTTATTACAATTTTTATGTCTTTGATTGTAATTTATTATGTTATTAGTTATGATATATTATGATATTAATTATGTTATTATTTTAATTATAATTAAAAAAATTATTTAATTATACATAATGTGATATTTGATTATAATTATTCTATCAATTGAACATAATATTTGGTAATTTATTTAAAGAGTTTTCGATGCATTAGGTTAGGCACGTGTAATAGTTATTGAATTTTTAATTATATTTAAATAGTGAGTTCTCCTAATTGTTTTATTATTAGTTAATGGTGACATAGTATTATTTTTTTATTTGACGGAAAATGTCTTTTGTTTTAAATAATTGGCATATTTCTTATTGTTCAGTTGAATAAATAAGGAATAAGTAAAATATGTTTTTAAGAAAACTATTTTTGGTCATAGTCTCCAAAATAATTTGTCACTAAAGATTTGGTAAGTCAATTTTTAGAAATTCAATTTCAACCTGGCTATTCCAACACATTGAACTTTTCAAAAGTGAAAGGGTAGATTTTTATTGGTTTCTACCCATAGAGTATTTTTTTTTTTCAAGTGTCAATTAAATACTGAAAAGTAAAGTTTTTTTTTTTTTTTTTTTTTTTTTTTTTTTTTTTTTGTGTGTGTGTGTGTTTTTGTGTGTGTGTACAAAATCAATTTACATAAAGAATATTTTTAGGTGTAAAATATTTTACAAACTTGTTCAATAGTTTTTACATGTAAATCTATGTTAAAAGATGACTTTAAAAATTTGGTTTTATAAATTTCTTTAATTGGCATCTTTGGGATATTCCAACTTAAATTGATTTTTAAAATTTGAAATTCATGTTCTTCTTTGTTTATTATTGTATCTGGTATGGGAGCTAAGGTTATAGATCTAGAACTGACTGAAAAATTATTTCTGAATAATCGACTCATGGTTCTAAATTCTATAAATGGTATCAGAGCCAAGTTGTGGTCATGCTAATTGATTAGTTGTTCTGTTTGTATCTTCTTTATTCTATTTCTGTAAATTGTTTCACATCTTCTTTATTCTTCCCAACTTATCACTAATTTTTCACTCTGCTAGTAGCCACCCACTTTTCGTCCTACATCTAGTTTAAGTCCTTAGGATAGGCTGTAGAAGGATATAAGGGTTCCCAAAAAGGGTATGAGTGAACGCATAGTATGTGAAAATTTGATAAGTCATCAAAGAATTTAGATTGTCTTGAAACCATTTATAGAATTTAGAACCATGAGTCGATTATTCAGAAGTAACTGCTCAGTCAACTCTAGATTGACAACTTGAGCTCCCATACTGGATACAGTAATAAACGAAGAAGAACATGAATTTCAAGATTTAAAAATCAATTTAAGTTAGAATATCCCAAAAATAACAATTAAAGAAATTTATAAAATCAGTTTTTTAAAGTCATCTTTTAACATAGATTTACATGTAAAAACTGTTGAACAAGTTTATGCTTTAACAAAAATTCAAGAAACATGTCAATTATGAACTAAAGAATCAATCAGAAAACATCTATCCATTGGTCATAATTTTATTCATATAGGCTTAATTCAAGTAGCAGTCAAACCATTAACGACTCAATGATGTAATTCTTCTGTTTTGTTATGTTTATGAGATGCTTGATTTATCAATTATTATGATAGTTTAATGGGTATGATGGAATCAGGTCTTCATAAAGGTCCAATCCATTTTAATTGCTTTCTTGATTTTACTTTCAGTCTCCGAGATCCTCACATATTAAAAGCTTTAACATTGAATACCTAAATTTCTGGTGTATTTACTAATATGCTTGGCGGTGCACATTCTATTGCTTTAATATATTGTATCTATTATAAATGTATAAAGATCAATCTTAATGTTCATGCCTTATTTAAGAGTCCGAAAGACAAAACCTTACTCATGCATGGTAGTACTAATGAAACAAATATCGAAGTCCCTACAACTATTTGTTGGAAAAAAAGTAACTCTTCGTCATAGTTGGGTTACAATCAATGAAAATTATTCTCACCCATACCAATCTAGTAGTAATAATGTCCAACAAATTCAACAATATGATGATGGTTCAGTCCATATCTGTTTTAATTGCCTAACTTGTAGTCAATCCTCTCGTCATAGTATCTTCAGTATCCCCATTGATGACGATGAAATTTTTAGTACTCCTTTATTTACTTGAAGAGACAAAAAACTTCACATTAGTCAACCTTCACACACTAATGAAAGTAAGTTAAAAGGCATAGATAATTCCTCTACATCTTAGATTAGTAAACCCGTTTATTCAACACAAACACATCTCCATGATGAAGATACCACATCTCAAGATTCACCCACTCAAACTGATTTTGAAGTCATTTCTCCTGTTAATCCTCAATTATTAACCATTAGTAAACCATTTACGCCCAATCTTAATAAACTCCATGCTGAATTTAAGTTTAAAGATAATAAATGTAACACCCTCAAAATAATAACATTAAACCCATCAAATAAGACATGCATTTACATATAAACTAACAACATTCTTTTTTTCATTGGAGTTCCATTACATAAGTATTACATGTTAACATCATAACAAAATGCCCTACGGGCTTATAGCTTTCCAAGTTAACACTTGGTTACAACAAAAGAGTACTAACTCGTTTACACATAAAGCCCTTGGCTTGAAGTTACATGTAATACATCAAAAGTAAAACAACAAAACATGTCCGCCTCTAGCCTCCCAAGCTATGTCCTTGGAGGTGGCATGCTTCCTGCACCTGAAAATGATATTCCCATATAGGGTGAGCCACAGCCTAGTAGAAATACACTAAACCAACCATGAACAATGACTAAAATATTAGCAATTGATAGATGGCCAACACTAATACAATCACATAAATCACATATTTATGTCATACGACTTATGAGTCCAAGTTTCCTTTCATTTTCCCTTTTTCAACGGATAGACATATAAGCACTAATCACATTCTCAACAGATATGTATATCAACAATATCCACATTCTCAGATAAGCAAATAAGCTATATCCACATTCTACAACAGATATGTACATCCACAATATCCACAGATAAGCATATGAGCTATATCCACACATTCCAAAGATAAGCATATAAGCTCAATCTTCACTTCTAGACAAGCATATGAGCTGTGTCTACGGAGTTCATCCCCTATCTTCTCCCAACACTATCCGGTTTAGAGGTACATCCCCTATCTTCCCCTGAACCGCGGAGTACATCCCCTATCTCCTCCTCTACACATAACGTATATAAGCACATTGGTTCTATATACAATCACCCAATACATACAATTAATGTATTCTATCAATCGTCAAGTTCCATGACACATTCCATTGATTAGTTTCAGTTTGCCTAATCATCATGCATTGTCTACAACATTCACGACTATCCTCGACCGATAGCCCAAGCAGTTATTTCTAAACAGAAAATAAATGCACAATGGATATTCAATCAACATTTCATTTCTTCATTCTTCTCAATTAATTATCCCAATTAATTAAACAATGTAATTAGGTCAATTCCCATAATTAACATCTCAACCCTTAGGTCCCATTTTCATCAATGATTCAACAATCATTCCATTTTTTTCTATGCCAAACATGCATCTAGGTTTATTATGAATAAAACCCCAACTTTTGTAAAATTACACAAAAGCCCCAAACTTTCACAAAATTACCAAACCAACCCCAACATCTCAAAATATCAAAATTTAAAGACAAAATCCATAGAGAGGAGTAGGATATCCCTACCTTGAAGTTTTAGCCAAAAAGGAGATGAAGACCCGAAGACCAACTTGCTCCAAATCCAAACTTTTTCAGATTAAATCGAAGCTCTCAACACCCTCTATCTTTTTAACAAAGGCCCTAGGCTAGATTCACACCCTAGGGAGATCAAATCTTAGAGAGAGTGTAAGTTTAGAGAGAGAGAGGCTCGGTTTTAGGGTTTAATCGAAGAAAAGAAGTGAAAAAGTGATGTTTTAGACGCTGCTGTCCGCTGATATAAAACACTCTCGCTCGAGCGAAGGCTTGGTCGCTCGAGCGACCAGACACAGAAAACTCTCGCTCGAGCCAAGAAGTTCTCGATCGAGCGAAGAAAAACCCAGACCGCTCGAGCGAAGGAAGCTCGCTCGAGCCAAGAAAGACAGCTCTCAGGTCCAGAACCAGGTGCAACCGCTCGCTCGAGCGAGCCACTCTGGCTCGACCCACCATACTCGAACCCCACTCTCGCTCGAGCGACCAACTCCTCGCTCGAGCGAAAGTCCAAAATTCTGGGCAGCAACACTAGGCTCCCGAACACAACCAACCTGTAACAAACCTGCCCAACACATCCTATAACTCAAATATGAAGAAAAAGGAATGTAAACACGATAATAACCAACTACCAACATCCACGGACACATGTCCGGATCACTGTACAACAAGGGTAAACCCGGGATCGCTATAACCTCCCCCCCTTAAAGAATTTCGCCCCCGAAATTAAGCACAAGTTTTCAAAACAAACAAGTTTTTCTCCATTTAAACAATGTTATACTAACATTCAACAATTCGACCCATTACCGGTCATCCCATCCCTTTAACAAGAGACACATCACAATATGTAAACAACATATGTACTTTTTAACATGCATCAATATTATGCACTATCCTTCCAATTTCAACAATATATTCAACATATACAATGTTACATTCAACTTCCATATGAGGCAAGTTCCAAATCATACTTCCAATAATCAAAACATTTTCAATGTTTCACAACTTAAGACATATATATAAAGCTCTTAAGTTCAACAAAATGTAAAATTTAAATACAAGATCACATATCAACAAACAAGTCCGGATATTTCTCTCGGACTTCCAACTCACGTTCCCAAGTGGCTTCCTCCACTCCGTGATGTTTCCACAAGACTTTCACCAAAGGAATGGTCTTGCCACGCAGGACCTGATCCCGCCTATCCAAGACCCGAACCGGTCTCTCCTCATACGAGGCATCCTCATCTACCTCTAAATCGGTCCAATCCAACACATGTGATGGATCTGGCTCATACTTCCGAAGCATACTCACATGAAACACGTCATGCACTCCGGACAACTGCGGCGGTAAGGCTAACCGATAAGCAACCTCACCTATCCTCTCAAGAATCTCAAAAGGACCAATAAACCGAGGTGATAACTTCCCACTCTTCCCAAACCTCATCAGGCCTCGTCTAGGTGATATCTTCAGAAAGACATGATCACCTACCTCAAACGCCAAAGGCCTCCTCCTACAGTCAGCATAAGATTTCTGCCGACTCTGGGCTGTAACAAGCCTCCTACGGATAAGCTCAACTTTCTCCGTCGTCTCCCTAACCAACTCCGGACCCAACAAAGGTGCATCACCCACCTCGGCCCAACACACTGGAGACCTACACGGTCGGCCATACAAGGCCTCAAACGGTGCCATACCGATGCTAGACTGAAAACTGTTGTTGTAGGCAAACTCTACCAAAGGTAAGTGCCTCTCCCACGTCCCACTGAAATCCAGGACACAACCCCGAAGCATATCCTCGAGGATCTGAATAGTACGCTCGGACTGCCCGTCAATCTGAGGATGATAAGCCGTACTAAAGGTCAACTTAGTGCCCAAGGCACTCTGCAAACTCTGCCACAACCTAGCAGTAAAACGAGGATCTCTATCTGAGACGATCGTCACTGGGACCCCGTGCAATCTCACTACGTCCCGAATATACAAGTCGGCAAGATGATCCACCGAATCTCTCACGCGCATAGGAATAAAGTGCGCCGACTTAGTCAACCGGTCTACAACCACCCAAACAGCATCACTACCCCGCTGAGTCCTCGGAAGACCTACAAAGAAGTCCATAGTGACATGCTCCCACTTCCACTCGGCAATAGGCAAGGGTTGCAACAAACCCGCTGGCCTCTGATGCTCGGCCTTCACTTGCTGGCAAGTAAGGCACTTCGATACGAAAACAGCCACATCTCTTTTCATACCCCGCCACTAAAACTGGCGACCCAAATCCTGATACATCTTAGTACCTCCCGGATGCACCGCAAGGCGCGAATGATGAAACTCTCGGAGTACTTCCTCTCGGCAAGACTCCGGTACAAACAAACGGTCTCGGTATCTCACACTCAGGTCGGGATACACCGTCAAACCCTTCTCAACTTTCCCACTGGAGATCTTCTCTCGGAGGGATTCTACCTCAAGGTCACCTCTCTGTGCCTCTAACACTCTAATCACAAGTGTAGGCTGCGCAACAACAGAAAACAAGGCCGCAGCCTCAACAGATTCGCCCAGTAGCAAATCAAACTCGCCAAGTGCTCCCAACATCTCCCATTCCCGGATGGCTATACAAGCTACATCACTAATGGATTTCCTACTACGGGCATCGGCCACAACATTGGCCTTTCCCGGATGATAATGCAACTCAAAATCATAGTCCTCGATGAACTCCATCCATCTCCTCTGCCTCAAATTCAAGTCTCTCTGTGTAAACAGATACTTCAAACTCTTATGATCCGAGAATACCTCGAACCTCTCACCATAAAGGTAGTGCCTCCAGATTTTCAAGGCAAAGATCACTGCTGCTAACTCTAGGTCGTGTGTGGGGTAATTCTTCTCGTGTACTTTCAACTGACGTGAGCCATAAGCTACCACTTTCCCTTCTTGCATCAATACACAACCCAAACCCTCTCGTGAGGCATCACAATAAACTGCATAACCCAACCCTCTCTCCGGAATAATCAACACCGGAGCGGTGGTCAATCTAACTTTCAACTCTTGGAACGACTTTTCACAAGTCTCACTCCACACAAACTTGACTCCCTTCCGAGTCAGTCTAGTCAACGGTGACGCTAACCTGGAGAAATCTTTCACAAACCGACGATAATACCCAGCTAATCCCAGAAAACTGCGGATCTCAAACACACTCTTAGGCTGTGCCCAATCTTGCACTGCCTCTACCTTGGATGTATCAACAGACACCACTTCCCCGGATACCACGTGGCCTAAGAATATGACTTCCCTCAGCCAGAACTCACACTTCCCAAACTTGGCATACAGCCTATGGGCTCTAAGTAACTCAAGCACCACTCTCAAGTGTGCCTCGTGCTCCTCCTCAGAAGACGAATAGATAAGGATGTCGTCCACGAAGACAACCACAAATCGGTCTAAGAACTCCCTGAAAATCCGGTTCATCAAGTCCATAAAGACTGCCGGTGCATTGGTAGGCCCGAATGGCATCACCAAAAACTCATAATGGCCATACCGCGTACGGAATGCCGTCTTAGGAACATCCTCCTCCCTGACCCTCAACTGATGGTAACCCGATCTCAAGTCTATCTTAGAGAAACAACGGGAACCCTTCAACTGGTCAAACAAATCATCTATACGGGGCATAGGGTACTTATTCTTAACCGTAGCCCGATTTAACCTCCGGTAGTCTATACACAATCTCAAGGCACCATCTTTCTTTTTAACAAAGAGGGCCGGCGCTCCCCACGGTGAAACACTAGGGCGAACAAAGCCCTTATCAAGCAATTCCTGGAGCTGAATCTTCAACTCAACCAACTCTGCTGGAGCAAAACGGTAAGGTGCCATAGAAATCGGCGCCGTACCAGGCACTAAATCAATAGAGAACTCTATCTCTCGGTGAGGTGGCAAACTAACAAGATCTTCGGGAAAAACATCCGAATACTCACAAACCACCATCGGCAACACAATCTGAGTCTCAACACACTCACTACTCTCAAAGCTAGCAAGTAGACTACTAAGCTCACTTCGCCCTCGCGAATCATACCCCGGTGGCAAAACACTACCAACCCGGTCTCCCAAGAAATGGAACCACTCCCCGCTCAAGGTACATAA
The DNA here is from genome assembly GCF_055761805.1 of Camellia sinensis. Classification (NCBI taxonomy): domain Eukaryota; kingdom Viridiplantae; phylum Streptophyta; class Magnoliopsida; order Ericales; family Theaceae; genus Camellia; species Camellia sinensis. The sequence goes on from NC_138967.1 coordinate 185,540,638, forward strand.
CGTGACCCTCTGGCGGTAGCAATCAATAATAGCCCGGTATGACGATAACCAGTCCATACCCAAAATAACATCAAAACCCTTCATGGGCATGACAACAAACGGAAAAGGAAGCCTATAGTCGGCGACCTCTATATCACATCCTCTAACACCCTATTTCAGGATCAACTCACCACCCAAAGGCGATACTACACAAATAGGAGATGCTAACTGTGCTAACTCCAATTCCAAAACAGATACAAATGCAGCAGATACAAAAGAATGAGATGCACCCGTGTCTATCAACACACTAGCAACCGAGTTGCAAAATAGAAAAGTACCTCTCACTACTGATGGAGCCGGTACTAAATCCTGCGCGGTAGCAGCATACACGCGCGCCGTAGGCCCCTGGTCTACCTGCTCACCTCTCGGAGCAAAAGACTGCTGCACAGACTGGGATGACGAAACTCCCGGATTGGCCCTCGAGGCCTGCACAGACTGAGCTGGCTGAAAACCCTGCGTCTGCCTAGAACCAGACGCTCCCGAAGTGGCACTCAACTGTGGGCAAAACCTTTTTAGGTGCCCAGGCTGTCCACACTGATAACAAGTCAAGGGCTGCCCCCTGCCCAAACTCTGACTCTGCGGTCTAGCTGAAGAAGAAGCAGCTTTCTGACCCCCACCCTTCTGCGGGCAAACTGAAACCTTGTGACCCAGCTGGCCACACTTGTAACAAGTGAATTCCCCCTGACTGCCTCTCCCCGAGCCTACACTCGGCACTGGAAAGGTCGATCTAGAGACTGCACCCTGAGACTGCTGAGGGTTATAACCCTTCTGTCTCCTGCCATCACTCTGACTGTCCTGGCTCCTCTTGGAGCCCCTCTGTTCTTCCTCCTCCTCCTGCATCATAATCTCCATATGAGCAGCAGCATCAACTAGGTGTCTATACTCTCGGATATAAGACCCACCAACTCTCAACTTGAGGCCCCGCCTCAACTTCCGCTCAAACTCATAGCAACGGCGTTCCTCAGACGCCACCAGTTCCGGTGCAAACCTGGACAGACTGGTAAAAGTAGCCTCAAACTCGGCCACTGACAAGCCCTGCTGTTTAAGCCGGCTAAACTGATCCCTCAGCTTCTCCCTAGCTGCTGCAGACAGAAACCTCTCCTGAAAAGCATTCAGAAACGCCTCCCAAGTACCACCAACACGAGCCTTCTCGTACTTCCACCATTGACCCGCATCTCCCTTCAGCTGGAAGGATGCCAAGGTCACTTTCAGTGCACCGTCCTCGATGCCAAGCATCTCGAACGTCTTACTCATCTGTTCTAACCACTCATCAGCCTTCAGTGGCTCTTTCGGATCCCCAATAAACTCATCCGGATTAGACCGGAAGAACTCCCTCTTCAAGAAAGAAGGCCCCGTCTCAGCTGCCTGATTCCCAGCTCTAAGAATACCCAAAGCTCCTGCTATCTCTCTGGCCAAGGCACCCATAGCCTGCTGACCTACTGGCTCGACCACATTGGCCTGCCCAACTCCCTCCTGCACTGCCGGAATCTCACCCGGTAACGGTACTTCCTGCCTCGCAGGTCTACCACGCCTAGCTCCTCTTCCTCGTCCTGACATCCTAATAAAGGCAACACAGAACGTTAGCACATTCATAAATGTGCCGAAACTAAACACTCACGTCCTAATCCATGGACAACTGTAATTCACTCCACATAAGCACATAAACACATAAGCACTTACGAATTTCACTTCCGGATAATGATAGTCCCGAGACGTTACTAGAGTTCCGGTTAGAAACAGCATTTATCACTTAAGCACATAGCATATGATACTACATCTAAGTCTCTATCAAACGAGACAAACCCATTGTGATCCTAATCACTTCCCACGTACCCAAAGTATTCGAACTCGGTACGCTCTGATACCAAGTTGTAACACCCTCAAAATAATAACATTAAACCCATCAAATAAGACATGCATTTACATATAAACTAACCACATTCTTTTTTTCATTGGAGTTCCATTACATAAGTATTACATGTTAACATCATAACAAAATGCCCTACGGGCTTATAGCTTTCCAAGTTAACACTTGGTTACAACAAAAGAGTACTAACTCGTTTACACATAAAGCCCTTGGCTTGAAGTTACATGTAATACATCAAAAGTAAAACAACAAAACATGTCCGCCTCTAGCCTCCCAAGCTATGTCCTTGGAGGTGGCATGCTTCCTGCACCTGAAAATGATATTCCCATATAGGGTGAGCCACAGCCCAGTAGAAATACACTAAACCAACCATGAACAATGACTAAAATATTAGCAATTGATAGATGGCCAACACTAATACAATCACATAAATCACATATTTATGTCATACGACTTATGAGTCCAAGTTTCCTTTCATTTTCCCTTTTTCAACGGATAGGCATATAAGCACTAACCACATTCTCAACAGATATGTATATCAACAATATCCACATTCTCAGATAAGCAAATAAGCTATATCCACATTCTACAACAGATATGTACATCCACAATATCCACAGATAAGCATATGAGCTATATCCACACATTACAAAGATAAGCATATAAGCTCAATCTTCACTTCTAGACAAGCATATGAGCTGTGTCTACGGAGTTCATCCCCTATCTTCTCCCAACACTATCCGGTTTAGAGGTACATCCCCTATCTTCCCCTGAACCGCGGAGTACATCCCCTATCTCCTCCTCTACACATAACGTATATAAACACATTGGTTCTATATACAATCACCCAATACATACAATTAATGTATTCTATCAATCGTCAAGTTCCATGACACATTCCATTGATTAGTTTCAGTTTGCCTAATCATCATGCATTGTCTACAACATTCACGACTATCCTCGACCGATAGCCCAAGCAGTTATTTCTAAACAGAAAATAAATGCACAATGGATATTCAATCAACATTTCATTTCTTCATTCTTCTCAATTAATTATCCCAATTAATTAAACAATGTAATTAGGTCAATTCCCATAATTAACATCTCAACCCTTAGGTCCCATTTTCATCAATGATTCAACAATCATTCCATTTTTTTCTATGCCAAACATGCATCTAGGTTTATTATGAATAAAACCCCAACTTTTGTAAAATTACACAAAAGCCCCAAACTTTCACAAAATTACTAAACCAACCCCAACATCTCAAAATACCAAAATTTAAAGACAAAATCCATAGAGAGGAGTAGGATATCCCTACCTTGAAGTTTTAGCCAAAAAGGAGATGAAGACCCGAAGACCAACTTGCTCAAAATCCAAACTTTTTCAGATTAAATCGAAGCTCTCAACACCCTCTATCTTTTTAACAAAGGCCCTAGGCTAGATTCACACCCTAGGGAGATCAAATCTTAGAGAGAGTGTAAGTTTAGAGAGAGAGAGAGGCTCGGTTTTAGGGTTTAATCGAAGAAAAGAAGTGAAAAAGTGATGTTTTAGACGCTGCTGTCCGCTGATATAAAACACTCTCGCTCGAGCGAAGGCTTGGTCGCTCGAGCGACCAGACATAGAAAACTCTCGCTCGAGCCAAGAAGTTCTCAATCGAGCGAAGAAAAACCCAGACCGCTCGAGCGAAGGAAGCTCGCTCGAGCCAAGAAAGACAGCTCTCAGGTCCAGAACCAGGTGCAACCGCTCGCTCGAGCGAGCCACTCTGGCTCGACCCACCATACTCGAACCCCACTCTCGCTCGAGCGACCAACTCCTCGCTCGAGCGAAAGTCCAAAATTCTGGGCAGCAACACTAGGCTCCCGAACACAACCAACCTGTAACAAACCTGCCCAACACATCCTATAACTCAAATATGAAGAAAAAGGAATGTAAACACGATAATAACCAACTACCAACATCCACGGACACATGTCCGGATCACTGTACAACAAGGGTAAACCCGGGATCGCTATAATAAATTAAACCGACACACTTGTCAGACTAATTATAATGAGCAACAACAATCCAAAATCACTAGGAAATGGGGTAAATTTATGCATGAATTAGGTACTGAAGTCAATTTCTTTGATTATCTGGAAAATTATTATCAAAAAATAAATACTATTACAAAAACCAAATGGAAAACTTTCACGAATACTACCCGTTTATTCTAGTCATCCTCCTTTAGAAACTATCCTCATTGAACATAAAGGATCAACCATCAATGCTTCTTCTTTTAAAATACTTGGGATGAATTTGAATTAAAAAAGTTATTGAACAAAATAATTGTACAAATCAATGTTTAAAAACTATTGGTAAACAGTTAGATAAAATTGAGACTACTTTTGATGATTATTCAAATAGCCATACATCTACTAGTAAAACTCTGCAGAAACAACTTATTAACCTTCCTAGCACTAGGAATAGATTAAGTTTAGTCACCCATGATACTAATATAGTTGACGCAACTGAATAATTATTTACCGAATTATCTACCCCTTCCAAGGACAATTGAATCACTGTATTAACTCAGCAACTATCTTTAAATATTGACCCTGAGTCCGGCATATTTACAGCTACTAATCATGAAATTAGTCAATTAGAACAACAATTTCAAACTACTAATCTCAATCGACTAGTACATCCAAAAGTTAACCCTACTGTTACTAAAAATTGGTACACCCGACCGACACCACCTGATCTTCAATTTGAAGAAACTAATATCACTAATCAATTTTTTGTTTCTGTTAAAAAATTGTATGAATGGAATATTGATGGACTTAGTGAAAATCAAATTGTTCAAAAATTAAATCACACGTCTATGGTAGCAAATAGCTATCTTAGTAATTGGCCTGATTATACCCAACCTGAGATTGCCTCTCTACTTACCTCTGGTTTTACTGGAATGGTTAAATCTTGGTGGGACAAATATCTCACTAATGATATGCGCAAAACTATTCAACATGCCATCCAAGTAGATGAAAATGAATTCCTTATCTTTGATGAAGAAATAGATATGAGTAAACCTGATGGAATTAATACTTTAATATTTACTATCATTAAACATTTTATCGGAACACCTACTAATGTTCATTCACGAATCCATGATCAACTTAGTAATTTTACTTGCCCCACACTTAGTGATTTTAGGTAGTACAAAGATGTCTTTACTTCACGAGTTATGCTTAGAGATGATTGTATTAAATCATTTTGGAAAGAAAAATTTATTAATGGCTTACTTAATCTTTTTGCTCACAAACTTAGAGATGTCCTTAGTCAACCTACTGGTATCATTGAATATGATAATTTAACCTATGGTGATATAATTAGTACCATTCAAAAAGAAGGATTAAAAATGTGTATCGACATGAAACTCAGTCAAAAAGCTGCTAGGGATAAACATAAAGCTAAATATGAATTAGGTAATTTTTGCGAACAGTATGGTCTACCTCCTGTCGTGCCATCACGTTGCAAACATAATAAACCTACATCTTCACATAAAACACATACCAAATACCGTAAAAAATATTCATCTTCTAAATCACTTGATAAATATTATGCTAAACTTAAAAAGAAATATCACAAGAGAACTAAACACTCTAAGAAGTCGCAATCCACCCAAGTTGTTACTTGTTACAATTGTGGTAAAAATGGTCATTATTCTAATAAATGTAAAGTCAAAGATAAACTTAAGGATAAGCTTAATCAACTATAAATTACTGAAGAACACCAAAGTCAAATATTTGAAATATTTAACCTAAATAATAGCCAATCTTCTCATACTTCTAGTAAATCTTAAAGTGATAATAACCCATCAAGTTCTACTTACTATAACGATACTTGCTGATACCGATAATAATCAAATTGAATTAGGATGTAACGATACTTGCTATAAACAAGTCATTGTTCTTAGTAAATCACAACAAAAAGAAGATTCATTAATTGAATTAATTAGTAAATTAGAGAATCCTGAATTAAAAAGAAAATATACCAATAAATTAAAATGATTATTAATCAATGGAGACAATAAACTTCATCAAGATAAACCCATCATTAGTTTAACCACTACTGTAGAAAGATTCTGAAAAGATAAACATAAAGAAATAACTTTACAAAATTTACAAAATGAAATTATCAAATTAAAACAACTATTAAAGAACTAAAAAATAAGGATAAATCATTAGAAGAAGAAATTGCCATACTTAAGTCTAAATGATTTTCAAAATAGTAATGACACCTCCTCTGATGAATCTAGTTCTACTCATAATCCAAATTGCGTCATCTTTGATAATAAATCCACCAAATCTTATAGTGACAATGATAATCAAGACAATACTCGATTAAACATATTCAATCGAATAAATATTCAAAAATGGCATTCGAAAGTCAAACTAGTTATTAATGATTTTGAAATCGAAGTCATGGCCCTCATTGATACGGGTGCTGATTTAAATTGTATTCAAGAAGACTTAATCCCTACGAAATATTATCATAAAACTAGTGAACAACTAAGTTCTGCTAATGGAAGTCCAATGCATATTAAATATAAATTACCCAAGGTACATATTTGTCAAAACAATGTCTGTTTCAAAACATCATTTGTTTTAGTATGGAACATGACCGATAAGTCATTTTAGGAACTCCATTTATTTTTTTATTATATCCATTTACCACTACTAATTATGGTATAACAACACAAGCCTTTGGTCAAACAGTAACTTTTAAATTTTTAACTCTCCTGAAATAAAAGAATTAAATCAATTAAAAGAATGTTCCATATCTCAATCTATTAATCAATTAACCAAACAACTCAAATTTCTCAAAAAAGAAGTGAAATATAAACGGGTTGAATCCCAGTTAACTAATCCAATTCTTGTTTCAAAAATTGAACAATTTAAACAAAACTTAGAAACTATAGTTTGCTCTACTCTACCCTGCGCTTTTTGGCATAGGAAAAAAACATGTAGTTACTCTACCTTATATTAAAAATTTTAATGAACGTCTAATTCCTACTAAATCTAGATCAATTCAAATGAATAATGAATTAGTAGAAATATGTAAAAAAGAAATTAATGAATTATTAAAAAATAATATCATTTGTAAAAGTAAGTTACCTTGGTCTTGCCTTACTTTTTATGTTAATAAAAATGTTGAACTTGAACGTAGTGTTCCACAATTAGTTATTAATTATAAATCATTAAACAAAGTTTTAGAATGGATAAGACATCCAATCCCTAATAAAAAAGACTTTAATAAGAAGACTTGACCAAGTCGTCATCTTTAGTAAATTTGATTTCAAAAGTGGATTTTGGCAAATACAAATTCACCCTAATGATAGATATAAAACTGTTTTTACTACATCTTTTGGTCATTATGAATGGAATGTAATGCTTTTTGGGTTAAAAAATGCACCTAGTGAATTCCAAAATATTATGAATGAAATATTTAATTGCTTTAGTCAATTTTCTATAGTTTACATAGACGATATTCTTATTTTTTTCCAAGTCCATTGAAGAACATTGGAAACATCTTTAGATCTTTCTCCACATTATTAAACATAATGGCTTAGTCATCTCTACACCTAAAATTATGTTATTTCAAATCAAAGTCAGATTTTCAAGTTATGACATATACCAAAGTACTATTTTTCCAATTAGCAGATCTATCGAATTAGCTTCTAAGTTTCTTGATGAAATCTTAGATAAAACCCAGTTACAATGATTCTTAGGTTCTCTTAACTATATTGTTGAATTCTATCAAGACCTTAGAAAAACCTATCAACCCCTCTTTGATCGATTGAAGGATAATCCTCTTCCTTGGTCTCCCAATCATGCTTCTATTGTGCAACAATCAAAAAATATGTCAAAACTTTGCCATGTCTTGGAATTCCTACTGAAAATTCATTCAAACAGATGCCTCTGACATTGGTTATGGTGGTATTCTCCTACGACTCTCTCTCAAATCATCTGAACAAATTGTTCATTTCCATTCTAGTGTTCGGAACAAAGCACAAAAAAATTGTAGTACTATTAAAAAAGAAATTTTATCCATTGTCTTATGTATTAGTAAATTTCAAGATGATATTTTAAATCAAAATTTTTGAATACGTGTTGATTGTAAAAGTGCTAAATATGTTTTAGAAAAAGATGTTCAAAATATTGCTAGTAAGCATATTTTTGCCCATTGACAATCTATTTAAAGTATTTTTAATTTTGATATTGAATATATTCTTGGTAGTCAAAATTCTATTCTTGATTTCCTTACCCAAGAATTTTTATAGGGAGGCTAGTGTCATGCCTACTCCTTATATTTCCACCCACAAGTTACAAGTTATCAAATATCGCAAACTAATTCGTTGTTATGCTTTTAAAATATCCCATTTAAAGACAATTGACCAGGATCCTTATCTCCAATTCCATCAGATTAGGAGTCAACGCAATTTAATTGCCCATTACACCAATCTTCTTCACTTCCATGTTGAAAGTCTTAGATATCCTTAGTAGATGCTATTCTATTTCTGTTTTACAGATGTCAAGCCACAAACCCTCTACAAAATCTCTTGTCATCGTACCAACCAGTCAACCTCTTGTTGCTCCCCAATTGATCTAGTCAATAGATACCAAATTCTTGGTAATATACTTAAGCCTAGTTACACTTCAGCTCTGGCTTCAGACCTTTTTACGTGTTAGTCAATTGCTCCCATGCCTCCTAATTATCCATACAGATCAACCCCAAGGACAGATTATGTTCTTAAACCTCAGTCATCCAATTTTTTTTTTTACAAAGAACCAGTCCACAAAAACAGTCACAATGTCATTGACTTAGTTAAAATGTATTTCCCTTCTGGATGGCATTTCATTCCCTCTCATCCAAACAAGTCAATTACTTTTTATAAAGATATCTTCTTTCATCACAAATCCATAGTCATTAAACCTATTTATGATAGAGTTAATGTCAGTAAAATTATCTACCATTCCTTATACATACACAATATTGTATCCCTTGAAGAATGGGGTCACCCTTATTTACTGCGAGATCTTCCAAATCATAAGATACAATACAGTTATTATGATTGCATTGATGCATGGTTCAAAATCCTCCTGCATCAAAATGAGTCATTCATTCATTCTTGGTTTTTCTCTTTTGATCATAAATTCAAGTTCGAATTCTCTTCTTGGTTTATGAGATGGTGGTCTCAACATGGTGCCATCCACAGAAATAATCCCTTCTGATATAATGGACCAAGTCACTTATTTCTCTTTAGTTTACAAATTAAGTCAACACAAGAGTCAGTTCCCCATTTTACTCCATTTTATGTCCAAATACAAAGTCCTCTGGATATTTAAATGGCAATACAGTCTTTCAGACAATATAGTCACTTGACAGCATTCTGTCAAATGGTGGGATGCATTCAAAAGCCATCGCATTACTGATCAAGTCCAATAGGAATTTCCAGTCAATATTCATGCTCCTACTCCAGCAATGATCAAATCTACTCAGCAGAACCCAACTGCTTCAGTCACTCAAGGAAGCCCACTTCCTCTCACCATAATCAGGCTTGGAAGCCCAGCGACAAGTTCTGAACCTTCCAAATCCAAGTCATCCAAGTCCAAGCCTAAAGCAAAACCCAAGTCAAAGACCAACAATGAAGAACTCATCCAGAATGCAAAATTATTATTGGCCCAAGACAAGTCACAAGATGAAGATTATGCTTCTAATGGTTCAGCCTCATTCGAAGCCTCAACAAGTCATGATCCATATGATCCATAATTCCAAGAAGTTCAGGACTCATATGCCTAAGAACAATCATTGGATTCCAAATATACATCAACTTCAATCACTACTCCTACTTTGAGAAAAATTATTGATATATATATATATATATATATTGATTCCCTTTCAGTCAATCTTGCAGTCACATCTCTCCACCGAAAGTAAATGAGTAGTGAAAAAAGTCACTATTTACTATTCACAAAAAAAGACAAGTTAAAGTAGACAGCTCTCAATCAGTCACCGATTCAGCAGACAACGCCCATATGCCTCCTACTTTCCAGTCACATTGGCTCACAAACCTCATAGTCATCTCCTTCTCCTATAAATAATCTTCTTCAATCAGATAGAAGGTAGGATTTTCAAGAATTGAGAATACACACCTTTCACCTTCTCAGTTGTATTTTATATTCAAAATTCAGTTATTTTGAAGTTATGTATTTTGAAGTTACCAGCTGCTTTCAGTAATCAATTGTAAGTTTTAAATTAAAGCCTTATTTCAAGGTTATTTATTTCAAGTTATTTCCATTCTTTGCTTGTTTATCTTATTCTTCCGCTCTTTTCGCTCATTTAAATATTTTACATTGAAACAAACGAAACATAAATGTTTTTTGCATTTATTTTTGGAAAATGGACAACAGGTATATTGTCCACATTTCAAAAACAAATATGTTAAAATCATCTTATTACAATTATTAAATTAATTATATAACACAGGGACTCAATGCATCCTTAGGTCATGTGATAATATTGAGACACATGAATCTCGAGGTATAATTTAACAAATAAAAATGTATTAAAACGAGTGGAAAAAGACATGTCCTTAAAAAGATTGCATATTGAGATTCTGCTTTAGGCCTTATTAGGGGTTGGGCTGACCTTGTAAGAATCGATAAGATGAACAATTTAAATCATTACAATACAGTTTATTTGACTGGAATTTTATTTTTATTTTTATAAAAGTAAAAAATATTTTCAAACTAAGGTTTTACTAGGGGAAAATTAACATTAAGTGGTAATTTAAAAAACATATTACAAATTTATGAAATCGCCACCACCGTTGCTACCACTACTTTCGCCACCCTATGACTACACCACCCTTACTACCCTCGCTTCCACATTCACCCTTATCATTAATACAATCATTCGAACATATATAAAAACATTTTTTTAAATAAATATTTTTCATGAAAACAAAGAGAGCGTTAATATTTTGTAACTCTTATATGAAGTAATCTCACATTTTTGTTTGGTGTAATATTTTTTTAAGTTAAAAGTTGATAATTAAAAATTAAAAACTAAAAGTTTTATTTCCCAATTTTTAAGTGGGTCATTTTTTGATACATTCTCTTTCTAAGTGTTTTACTTCATCTAAGCCACATTCTTTTTGTGTATTTGATTAAGTCATATTTAATGTAATATGACCAAATTATTCTTTCTAATTTTTTTCACATGTTTCAATTTTGAAACTAATACATAACAATAGTCCTCATTTATGGAGAAAATTTTTCCCTTATTTCATGGAGAAAAGTTCTTCCTTATTCTAAAGTGAAAATCTCTCTCGCATTTCATCGAGAAACTCTCAAATTATGGACTTTGAACCTTTTTATAATTTGAAAATTTAAAAAATAATGAAACAAAAAATTTGAATAAAAATTAAAATACAATGTGAATGTTTATAGTAAACAACTAACACACAACTAACTTTTGAAAAACAAAACACATACTAAAGTACAATGTGAATGTTCATAATAAACAACAAACATACAACTAACCTTCGAAAAAATAAAATTCATATCAAAATATAATGTGAATATTCACAATTTATAATTAACATACGACTGGACTTAAAAAAATAACCCATACTAATGTAAACATTTATAGTGCAACATGAAAATATAAAACAAAATTAAAAAAAAAAAAAAGTGAAAATTGACTATTTCAATTATTCAATGGTAACAAAAATGATTGTTCAACTAATAAGTATAGTAACAAAAACAACAAACATACAATTAACTTTCGAAAAAACAAAACTTATACCAAAATATAATGTGAATGTTCACAATTTACAATTAATATACAACTAGCTTTAAAAATAAATAAATAAATAAACTCATACCAATGTGAATATTCACACTACAATGAGAAAACATAAGATAAAACTGGAAAAAAAAAAATCAAAATCGACTATTTTGATTGTTCAACCAGCAAGCATAGTAAAAAAAAAACAATAAAATACAACTAATTTTAAAAAAAAAAAACTTCAAAAAAAAAAAAAAAACTCATACCAAAATACAATGTAAATGTTTACAATTTACAATTAACATACAACTAACCTTAGAAAAACTAAATTTATACCAATGTGAACATTCACACTAAAATATGAAACAAAATTGAAAGAAAAAAAATTTACTATTTCATTTGTTTAATGGTAACAAAAATGATTGTTTAAATAACAAGTATAGTAACAAATAACCAATAATATGTGAACATTCATATCTTGTAAAATATATAATTATGTCCATATCTATATTCCAACACTTATTTCTCAGACTTTTAAACAATGCGAAATGTAAGCATTCACACTGATTGACAAAAAAATAGAAACAATGACAGCTATAGAATTAAAAATTCAAAAAAAAAACTCAATCACTCTAGAAACAAAAAAAATATCACCCACATCCTCACCTTCATCATCATTTTCATCATTATTACTATCATTAACAATCTATACAATTTCACCAGTCGACCAATCTAAATCAAACCAAACCCACCTTTGAAGAATATGTTTATAACAAAATTGACTAGACATAAATAGATCTTTGATTTACAACAATGGAGAAATATAGAGTTTCGAATACAGAGTAACAATAGACGAATATAGAACTTCGAACACAATGTAACAATAGAGGAACACAAAGTTTCACCACAACAATGGAGTAACATAATATTATTTCACCACCATATGTAAATTAGAGTTTCTAAATCCTACCAAATAGAGAGTTTTGAAACTCTAGTACAATGAAACAATACCACAAATGTGAATGAAACTGATCAAAAAGAAAAACGTAAATAATGGTAATTACCAAAATAGAGGTAGCAACAAAAATGAAATGTGTATATCTTTTTTTTATGTAATACATATCAACAATAAACATATGGGTATAATAGTCTAACAAACAATATATATAGCGACCCCGGTCTTTTCTCTTTAAATTATTGTATCCGGACTTAGGTTCCGTGGATCCTGTCATTACTTATTGGTTGTTGTTGTCCTTTAATCTCTTTGTATCTGAAGTATAGGTTGTGTTGGGCGGGTCTGTTACAGGTTGGTTGATTTTAGATGCCAATAGGTGATGCCCAGATTTTGGCCTTCACGCTCGAGCGGAAGTTTTAACGCTCGAGCGGTCCCTTCGTTGTTGCTTCTCCGCTCGAGCGGGAATTTTGACGCTCGAGCGTGATTTTCCATCTCCCAGTATTTTGCTCTGCAGTTCTTCCGCTCGAGCGGTAGTTTTTACGCTCGAGCGTGATCCCTTGTTTTTGCTCCTCCGCTCGAGCGGGGAGTTTGACGCTCGAGCGGGTGCCAGCACCTGCAAAACTTCTGGAAGGGTGCAATCGACGCTCGAGCGGCTTTCTTTACGCTCGAGCATGATTCTGTGTCTTACGCTCGAGCGGGGCTTTCTACGCTCGAGCGTAGAGTCGATTATATCAGTCCGTGATTTCACTTTTTGGATCACTTTTTGACCTACTTTTCCTTCATAACTTTTTAAAAACCGCCCCTGGAGTGTTTTTATCTCTTTCTCTCCCTCTACACACCTTCTCTCTTTCGATTGATCTACTTAGAGTGAGTTTCTACCTTAGATCCTTTATTAAAAAGTTAGAGTGAGTTGAGGGCTTCGTGTTAATCTGAGAAACTTGGGATTTGGAGCACGTTGGTCTTTGGTCTTCATCTCCATCTTCTCCATACGGGTTATTTTCTTCGAGGTAGGGATTTTCCTACTCCATTTTATATGCTTTGTTCTAAGTTTGGTATTTTGATAGGTTGGGGACACTTTGAAAATTTTGGGAAAAAAACCCTAGTTGAATTGCTAAATTGATTTGAGTAATTAATTTAAGGAAATTGGGGAATTTGGTTAAATCCATGAAATTGAGGAATTTATTGATTAAATGGTGTAGTTGGATAATATAAATCGCTCGCCTATTGAATTGTTGGTATATTTATTTTTTTCGAGTCTAGAAATAACTGTTTTGGGCTATCGGTGGAGGATAGTCGTGCTTGTTGTAGACATTGCATGCGGATTAGGGAAAATTGAAACTAATCAATTTGTTAAGTCATAAATTTAGACTATTGAATTAATACAGAAATTACATGTATTGATTGAGCATTGCATATGCATATTGTTTGGGAGGAGATAGGGGATGTACTCCACGGTTTAGGGGAAGATAGGGGATGGACCTCTAAACCGGATTATTGTTTGGGAGGAGATAGGGGATGGACTCCATTAGCACCATTTTTATGTGTGCTTATTATATTGAAGTGTTTTTACATGATTATTGATACAGCACTAAAATGTGTATCAAATGGGAAGTATGAAGTGTTTTGATATGAGCATGAGTCTCATTTGTTTTGTTGATATTGGAAGTAATGTGAATATGATATATAATTCACTGTTGTAAGTTTGGCCAGGTTCTGAGCCATGTTGATAATAATGGAAAGTGAAATGTGTCTTAGACATTAGTGTCATGAGACTGTTTAATGATAAAATTGATTATCTTGGTTAACCATCTATTGAATGCTATAGCTTTATTCAATGCTTATATTTGGTTTAGTATTTTTCTATTGGGCTGTGGCTCACCCTTTATGGGAACATCATTTTCAGGTTCAGGTGATAAGCTACCTCCACGGACTTAGCCTGGAAGGATTTGATGTTTGGGATTTTGAAGACTTGTCTTTAGTTATATGTTTTATTTTGTTATTTTTGAGATTTCATGTAAACATTCAAGCCTAGGGCTTAACTTGTAAATGAGTTAGTACTCATCCTTTTTGTGTCCAAGTGTTAGCTTGGAAAGATGTAAGCCCTTAGGGCATTTATTTTGATGTTGCAGGATGATACATGTGATGTCTTTCAATAAGAATACTCTGATGAATAACTCAAATGATTCGTTTTCTTTTATAAATGCATGTTAATGTTATGGTTATTATGGGTTTATTTTGAGGGCGTTACAACTTGGTATCAGAGCGTACCGGGTTCGAATACTTTGGGTACGTGGGAAGTGATTAGTATCACAATGGGTTCGTCTCGCTTGATAGAGACTTAGATGTACTGTTATGTGCTTATATGATAGCATGTTTATGTGATTATGTGGGTATGGAACGTAGTTTCTAGGATGTTAATTGGACCCTTGAGTTTCTAGTAGTCTTGTTGGAAAGGCACTTGATCAATGCTGTTTCCAACCGGAACTATAGTAACGCTTCGGGACTATTATTATCCAGGAATGAAATTCGTAGGTGCTTATGTGATTATGTGCTTACGTGGAATGAATTATTTTTGTCCAATGCATTAGGACGCGAGTGTTTAGTTTCGGCACATTTATTAATGTGCTAACGTCTTTGTTTGTTTCCTTTATTAGGATGTCAGGACGAGGACGAGGACGCGGTAGGCGTGGTAGGCCGGGTAGGCAGGAGGTACCGGTGCCAGAGGAGATTCCGGCAGTTCATGAGAGAATTGGCCAGGCCAATGTGGCCGAGCCAGTAGGCCAGCAGGCTATGGGCGCTTTAGCCCGAGAGATAGCAGGGGCATTCAGGGAGTCAGTAGGCATTCTTAGGGCTGAGAATCAAGCCCAGGTTGTTGTTGCGGATGCAGGACCTTCCTTTCTGAAGAGGGAGTTCTTCCGGTCTAATCCGGATGAATTTGTGGGTGATCCTAAAGAGCCGCTTAAGGCAGATGAATGGCTCGAACAGACAACGAAGACGTTTGAGATGCTTGGCATCGAAGACGAGGGGTTGAAGGTGACCTTGGCATCATTCCAGTTGAAGGGGGATGCGGGTCAGTGGTGGAAGTTCACTAAGGGGCGTATAGGAGGTACATGGGAGGCTTTTGTGAATGCTTTCCAGGAGAAGTTCTTATCTCCAGCAGTTAGGGAGAAGCTGAGAGACCAGTTCTGCCAGCTTAAGCAGTCGAGTTCTTCAGTGGCCGAGTTTGAGGCTGCATTTACTAGTTTGTCCAGGTTTGCACCTGAATTGGTGGCGTCTGAGGAACGCCGTTGTATTGAGTTTGAGAGGAAGTTGAGGCGTGGCCTCAAGCTGAGAGTTGGGGGAACTATGATTCGGGATTATGGGCGTTTGGTTGATGCTGCAGCCCACATGGAAATCATGATGCAGGAGGAGGAGGAAGGACAGAAGGGCTCCAAGAGGAGTCAGGATGGTCAGAGTGATGGTAGGAGACAGAAGAGTTTTAATCCCCAACAATCTCAGAGTAGCTTTTCTAGATCGACTTTTCCTGTGCCGAGTACTAGTTCGGGGAAAGGCAGTCAAGGAGACATTACCTGCTTCAAGTGTGGCCAGCTGGGCCACAAGTCTCCAGTTTGTCCTCAGAGGGGAGGAGTGCAGAGAGCAGCATCATCTTCGGCTCGATCTCAGAGCCAGAGTCAGGGTAGAGGCCAGCCACTCTCGTGTTATCAGTGTGGTCAGCCAGGGCATATGAAGAGGTATTGCCCGCAGTTGGGTGGCACACCTGGTGCATCTGGTTTGAGGCAGATTCAGGGTCAACAGCCAGCTCAGTCGGGTCAGGCCTCGAGGGCCAATCAGGGGGCTTCATCGTCTCAGTCGGTGCAGCAATCTTATGCTCCTAGGGGTGAGCAGGTTGATCAGAGGTCATCTGGGCGCGTGTATGCTGTTACCGCGCAGGATCTTGTACCGGCTCCATCTGTTGTGAGAGGTACTTTCTTGTTTTGCAACTCGGTTGCTAATGTTTTGATTGATACGGGTGCATCTCATTCCTTTGTGTCTGCTGCATTTGCATCTGTTTTGGAGTTGGAGTTAGCACAGTTAGCATCTCCTATTTGTGTAGTGTCGCCTCTTGGGGGTGAATTGATTTTGGAACACGGTGTTAGGGGTTGTGATATAGAGGTTGATTACCATAGAATCCCATTTTCCTTTGTAGTTATGCCTATGAGAGGTTTCGATGTTATTTTGGGTATGGACTGGTTATCGTCATACCGGGCAGTTATTGATTGCTACCGCCAGAGAGTCACTTGTTGTACCGTGAATGGTGAGTGTTTTCATTTTCTGGGGGACCGTGTTGGTAGTGTTTTGCCACCGGGGTATGTTCCGCGAGGACGGAGTGAGCTTAGTGGTCTACTTGCTAACCTTTCGATTAGTGAGGACGGTGAGACTCAGATTGTGTTGCCAAGGGTGGTGTGTGAGTACTCGGACGTTTTTCCCGAGGATCTTGTTGGTTTGCCACCGCATCGAGAGATTGAATTCTCTATTGACTTAGTGCCCGGCACGGCGCCGATTTCTATGGCACCTTATCGTTTTGCCCCAGCTGAGTTAGTTGAGTTGAAGATCCAACTCCAGGAGTTGCTAGATAAAGGCTTTATACGTCCTAGTGTTTCGCCTTGGGGAGCACCGGCCCTCTTTGTTAAAAAGAAAGGTGGTGCTTTGAGACTTTGTATAGATTACCGGAAATTGAATCGGGCTACGGTTAAGAATAAGTACCCTATGCCCCGTATAGATGATCTGTTCGATCAGTTGAAAGGTTCCCGTTGTTTCTCGAAGATAGACTTGAGATCAGGTTATCATCAGTTGAGAGTCAGGGAGGAGGATATTCCAAAGACGGCATTTCGTACGCGGTATGGCCACTATGAGTTTTTGGTGATGCCATTTGGGCTCACCAATGCACCGGCAGTATTTATGGATTTGATGAACCGGATATTCCGGGAATTTCTAGATCGTTTTGTAGTCGTCTTCGTGGACGACATCCTTATCTATTCACCTTCAGAGGAAGAGCACGAGGAACACTTGAGGGTGGTGCTTGATTTACTTAGAGCCCATCAGCTTTATGCTAAGTTTGGGAAGTGTGAGTTCTGGCTAAAGGAGGTGAAGTTCTTAGGCCATGTAGTTTCTAGGGAAGGGGTGTCTGTTGATACATCCAAGACAGAGGCAGTGCAAGATTGGGTACAGCCTAAGAGTGTGTTTGAGATCCGCAGTTTTCTGGGATTAGCTGGGTATTATCGCCGGTTTGTAAGAGATTTCTCCAGATTAGCTTCGCCTTTGACTAGATTGACTCGGAAGGGAGTCAAATTTGTTTGGAGTGAGACTTGTGAAAAGTCGTTCCAGGAGTTGAAAGTTAGACTGACCACTGCTCCAGTCTTGATTATTCCGGAGAGAGGGTTGGGTTATGCAGTCTATTGTGACGCCTCACGAGAGGGTCTTGGTTGTGTGTTGATGCAAGAGGGGAAAGTGGTTGCCTATGGCTCACGTCAGTTAAAAGTTCACGAGAAGAATTACCCTACGCATGATTTAGAGTTAGCAGCTGTGATATTTGCCTTGAAGATTTGGAGACATTATCTTTACGGTGAGAGGTTCGAGGTATTCTCGGATCATAAGAGTCTGAAATATCTGTTCACACAGAAAGACTTGAACTTGAGGCAGAGGAGGTGGATGGAATTTATTGAGGATTATGACTTTGAATTGCATTATCATCCGGGAAAGGCCAATGTAGTGGCCGACGCCCTTAGCAGGAAACCTGTTGGTGACATAGCTAGTATAGCCATCCGAGAGTGGGAGATGTTAGGTGCACTTGGAGAGTTTGATTTGCTTTTGGGCGAATCCGTTGAGGCTGCGGCCTTCTTTTCTGTTGTTGCGCAACCTACACTTGTGACTCGAGTGTTAGAGGCTCAGAGGGGCGACCTTGAGGTAGAATCCCTCCGTGAGAAGATTGCTGGTGGGAAGGTTGAAAAAGGTTTGACGGTGTATCCCGACCTGAGTGTGAGATACCGAGACCGTCTGTTTGTGCCGGAGTCTCATCGAGAGGAGGTACTCCGAGAGTTTCATCATTCACGCCTTGCGGTGCATCCGGGAGGTACTAAGATGTATCGGGATTTGGGTCGCCAGTTTTGGTGGCGGGGTATGAAGAGAGATGTGGCAGCTTTCGTGTCTAAGTGCCTTACTTGTCAGCAAGTGAAGGCCGAACATCAGAGGCCAGCGGGTTTGTTGCAACCCTTGCCTATTGCCGAGTGGAAGTGGGAGCATGTCACTATGGACTTCGTTGTAGGTCTTCCGAGGACTCAGCGGGGCAGTGATGCTATTTGGGTGGTTGTAGACCGGTTGACTAAGTCGGCGCACTTCATTCCTATACGCGTTAGAGATTCAGTAGATCATCTTGCCGACTTGTATATTCGGGACATAGTGAGGTTGCACGGGGTTCCAGTGACGATCGTCTCCGATAGGGACCCTCGTTTTACTGCCAGATTATGGCAGAGCTTGCAGAGCGCCTTAGGTACTAAGTTGACCTTTAGCACAGCTTATCATCCTCAGACTGATGGGCAGTCCGAGCGTACTATTCAGATCCTTGAAGATATGCTTCGGGGTTGTGTTCTTGACTTTAGCGGGTCATGGGAGAGGCACTTGCCATTAGTGGAGTTTGCCTACAACAACAGTTTCCAGTCTAGTATCGGTATGGCACCGTTTGAGGCCTTATACGGCCGACCGTGTAGGTCTCCTGTTTGTTGGGCCGAGGTGGGTGATGCACCTCTGTTGGGTCCGGAGTTAGTGAGGGAAACGACGGAGAAGGTTGAGCTTATCCGTAAGAGGCTTGTTACAGCCCAGAGTCGTCAGAAATCTTATGCCGACCGTAGGAGGAGACCTTTGGTGTTTGAGGTGAGTGATCATGTCTTTTTGAAGATATCACCAAGACGGGGATTGATGAGGTTTGGGAAGAGCGGGAAGTTGTCCCCTCGATTCATTGGTCCTTTTGAGATCCTTGAGAGGATTGGCGAGACTGCTTATCGTTTAGCTTTGCCGCCGCAGTTGTCCGGAGTACATGACGTGTTTCATGTGAGTATGCTTCGGAAGTATGAGCCGGATCCATCACATGTATTGGATTGGACCGATTTAGTAGTTGATGAGGATGTCTCGTATGAGGAGAGACCGGTTAGGGTCTTGGATAAGCGGGATCAAGTCTTGCGAGGCAAGACCATTCCTTTGGTGAAAGTTTTGTGGAAACATCACGGGGTGGAGGAAGCCACATGGGAACGTGAGTTGGAAGTCCGCGAGAAATATCCGGACATGTTTATTGATTTGTAATCTTGTAGTTAGATTTTGTAATATTGTCGAACTTTAAAGCTTTTTGTATATGTCTTAAGCTGTAAAACATTTAGAATGTTTTGGTTAATATTTTGGAACTTGCCTCGAAACGGAAGTTTAATGGAACATTGTATATATTGAATATATTGAAAATTGTTGAAATTGAAAGAAAATTGCATAGTGTTAATGCAGGTTGAAATATATGGTTGTTTTGCATATTGTGGCATGCCTCTTTGTTAAGAGATGGAATGGCCGGTGTTGGGTCAAGTTGTTTATTAGTGAGTTATCATATTGTTGGAATTTGAGAAAAACTTGTTTTCGAAACCTTGTGCTTAATTTCGGGGACGAAATTCTTTTAAGGAGGGGAGGTTATAGCGACCCCGGTCTTTTCTCTTTAAATTATTGTATCCGGACTTAGGTTCCGTGGATCCTGTCATTACTTATTGGTTGTTGTTGTCCTTTAATCTCTTTGTATCTGAAGTATAGGTTGTGTTGGGCGGGTCTGTTACAGGTTGGTTGATTTTAGATGCCAATAGGTGATGCCCAGATTTTGGCCTTCACGCTCGAGCGGAAGTTTTAACGCTCGAGCGGTCCCTTCGTTGTTGCTTCTCCGCTCGAGCGGGAATTTTGACGCTCGAGCGTGATTTTCCATCTCCCAGTATTTTGCTCTGCAGTTCTTCCGCTCGAGCGGTAGTTTTTACGCTCGAGCGTGATCCCTTGTTTTTGCTCCTCCGCTCGAGCGGGGAGTTTGACGCTCGAGCGGGTGCCAGCACCTGCAAAACTTCTGGAAGGGTGCAATCGACGCTCGAGCGGCTTTCTTCACGCTCGAGCATGATTCTGTGTCTTACGCTCGAGCGGGGCTTTCTACGCTCGAGCGTAGAGTCGATTATATCAGTCCGTGATTTCACTTTTTGGATCACTTTTTGACCTACTTTTCCTTCATAACTTTTTAAAAACCGCCCCTGGAGTGTTTTTATCTCTCTCTCTCCCTCTACACACCTTCTCTCTTTCGATTGATCTACTTAGAGTGAGTTTCTACCTTAGATCCTTTATTAAAAAGTTAGAGTGAGTTGAGGGCTTCGTGTTAATCTGAGAAACTTGGGATTTGGAGCACGTTGGTCTTTGGTCTTCATCTCCATCTTCTCCATACGGGTTATTTTCTTCGAGGTAGGGATTTTCCTACTCCATTTTATATGCTTTGTTCTAAGTTTGGTATTTTGATAGGTTGGGGACACTTTGAAAATTTTGGGAAAAAAACCCTAGTTGAATTGCTAAATTGATTTGAGTAATTAATTTAAGGAAATTGGGGAATTTGGTTAAATCCATGAAATTGAGGAATTTATTGATTAAATGGTGTAGTTGGATAATATAAATCACTCGCCTATTGAATTGTTGGTATATTTATTTTTTTCGAGTCTAGAAATAACTGTTTTGGGCTATCGGTGGAGGATAGTCGTGCTTGTTGTAGACATTGCATGCGGATTAGGGAAAATTGAAACTAATCAATTTGTTAAGTCATAAATTTAGACTATTGAATTAATACAGAAATTACATGTATTGATTGAGCATTGCATATGCATATTGTTTGGGAGGAGATAGGGGATGTACTCCACGGTTTAGGGGAAGATAGGGGATGGACCTCTAAACCGGATTATTGTTTGGGAGGAGATAGGGGATGGACTCCATTAGCACCATTTTTATGTGTGCTTATTATATTGAAGTGTTTTTACATGATTATTGATACAGCACTAAAATGTGTATCAAATGGGAAGTATGAAGTGTTTTGATATGAGCATGAGTCTCATTTGTTTTGTTGATATTGGAAGTAATGTGAATATGATATATAATTCACTGTTGTAAGTTTGGCCAGGTTCTGAGCCATGTTGATAATAATGGAAAGTGAAATGTGTCTTAGACATTAGTGTCATGAGACTGTTTAATGATAAAATTGATTATCTTGGTTAACCATCTATTGAATGCTATAGCTTTATTCAATGCTTATATTTGGTTTAGTATTTTTCTATTGGGCTGTGGCTCACCCTTTATGGGAACATCATTTTCAGGTTCAGGTGATAAGCTACCTCCACGGACTTAGCCTGGAAGGATTTGATGTTTGGGATTTTGAAGACTTGTCTTTAGTTATATGTTTTATTTTGTTATTTTTGAGATTTCATGTAAACATTCAAGCCTAGGGCTTAACTTGTAAATGAGTTAGTACTCATTCTTTTTGTGTCCAAGTGTTAGCTTGGAAAGATGTAAGCCCTTAGGGCATTTATTTTGATGTTGCAGGATGATACATGTGATGTCTTTCAATAAGAATACTCTGATGAATAACTCAAATGATTCGTTTTCTTTTATAAATGCATGTTAATGTTATGGTTATTATGGGTTTATTTTGAGGGCGTTACAACTTGGTATCAGAGCGTACCGGGTTCGAATACTTTGGGTACGTGGGAAGTGATTAGTATCACAATGGGTTCGTCTCGCTTGATAGAGACTTAGATGTACTGTTATGTGCTTATATGATAGCATGTTTATGTGATTATGTGGGTATGGAACGTAGTTTCTAGGATGTTAATTGGACCCTTGAGTTTCTAGTAGTCTTGTTGGAAAGGCACTTGATCAATGCTGTTTCCAACCGGAACTATAGTAACGCTTCGGGACTATTATTATCCAGGAATGAAATTCGTAGGTGCTTATGTGATTATGTGCTTACGTGGAATGAATTATTTTTGTCCAATGCATTAGGACGCGAGTGTTTAGTTTCGGCACATTTATTAATGTGCTAACGTCTTTGTTTGTTTCCTTTATTAGGATGTCAGGACGAGGACGAGGACGCGGTAGGCGTGGTAGGCCGGGTAGGCAGGAGGTACCGGTGCCAGAGGAGATTCCGGCAGTTCATGAGGGAATTGGCCAGGCCAATGTGGCCGAGCCAGTAGGCCAGCAGGCTATGGGCGCTTTAGCCCGAGAGATAGCAGGGGCATTCAGGGAGTCAGTAGGCATTCTTAGGGCTGAGAATCAAGCCCAGGTTGTTGTTGCGGATGCAGGACCTTCCTTTCTGAAGAGGGAGTTCTTCCGGTCTAATCCGGATGAATTTGTGGGTGATCCTAAAGAGCCGCTTAAGGCAGATGAATGGCTCGAACAGACAACGAAGACGTTTGAGATGCTTGGCATCGAAGACGAGGGGTTGAAGGTGACCTTGGCATCATTCCAGTTGAAGGGGGATGCGGGTCAGTGGTGGAAGTTCACTAAGGGGCGTATAGGAGGTACATGGGAGGCTTTTGTGAATGCTTTCCAGGAGAAGTTCTTATCTCCAGCAGTTAGGGAGAAGCTGAGAGACCAGTTCTGCCAGCTTAAGCAGTCGAGTTCTTCAGTGGCCGAGTTTGAGGCTGCATTTACTAGTTTGTCCAGGTTTGCACCTGAATTGGTGGCGTCTGAGGAACGCCGTTGTATTGAGTTTGAGAGGAAGTTGAGGCGTGGCCTCAAGCTGAGAGTTGGGGGAACTATGATTCGGGATTATGGGCGTTTGGTTGATGCTGCAGCCCACATGGAAATCATGATGCAGGAGGAGGAGGAAGGACAGAAGGGCTCCAAGAGGAGTCAGGATGGTCAGAGTGATGGTAGGAGACAGAAGAGTTTTAATCCCCAACAATCTCAGAGTAGCTTTTCTAGATCGACTTTTCCTGTGCCGAGTACTAGTTCGGGGAAAGGCAGTCAAGGAGACATTACCTGCTTCAAGTGTGGCCAGCTGGGCCACAAGTCTCCAGTTTGTCCTCAGAGGGGAGGAGTGCAGAGAGCAGCATCATCTTCGGCTCGATCTCAGAGCCAGAGTCAGGGTAGAGGCCAGCCACTCTCGTGTTATCAGTGTGGTCAGCCAGGGCATATGAAGAGGTATTGCCCGCAGTTGGGTGGCACACCTGGTGCATCTGGTTTGAGGCAGATTCAGGGTCAACAGCCAGCTCAGTCGGGTCAGGCCTCGAGGGCCAATCAGGGGGCTTCATCGTCTCAGTCGGTGCAGCAATCTTATGCTCCTAGGGGTGAGCAGGTTGATCAGAGGTCATCTGGGCGCGTGTATGCTGTTACCGCGCAGGATCTTGTACCGGCTCCATCTGTTGTGAGAGGTACTTTCTTGTTTTGCAACTCGGTTGCTAATGTTTTGATTGATACGGGTGCATCTCATTCCTTTGTGTCTGCTGCATTTGCATCTGTTTTGGAGTTGGAGTTAGCACAGTTAGCATCTCCTATTTGTGTAGTGTCGCCTCTTGGGGGTGAATTGATTTTGGAACACGGTGTTAGGGGTTGTGATATAGAGGTTGATTACCATAGAATCCCATTTTCCTTTGTAGTTATGCCTATGAGAGGTTTCGATGTTATTTTGGGTATGGACTGGTTATCGTCATACCGGGCAGTTATTGATTGCTACCGCCAGAGAGTCACTTGTTGTACCGTGAATGGTGAGTGTTTTCATTTTCTGGGGGACCGTGTTGGTAGTGTTTTGCCACCGGGGTATGTTCCGCGAGGACGGAGTGAGCTTAGTGGTCTACTTGCTAACCTTTCGATTAGTGAGGACGGTGAGACTCAGATTGTGTTGCCAAGGGTGGTGTGTGAGTACTCGGACGTTTTTCCCGAGGATCTTGTTGGTTTGCCACCGCATCGAGAGATTGAATTCTCTATTGACTTAGTGCCCGGCACGGCGCCGATTTCTATGGCACCTTATCGTTTTGCCCCAGCTGAGTTAGTTGAGTTGAAGATCCAACTCCAGGAGTTGCTAGATAAAGGCTTTATACGTCCTAGTGTTTCGCCTTGGGGAGCACCGGCCCTCTTTGTTAAAAAGAAAGGTGGTGCTTTGAGACTTTGTATAGATTACCGGAAATTGAATCGGGCTACGGTTAAGAATAAGTACCCTATGCCCCGTATAGATGATCTGTTCGATCAGTTGAAAGGTTCCCGTTGTTTCTCGAAGATAGACTTGAGATCAGGTTATCATCAGTTGAGAGTCAGGGAGGAGGATATTCCAAAGACGGCATTTCGTACGCGGTATGGCCACTATGAGTTTTTGGTGATGCCATTTGGGCTCACCAATGCACCGGCAGTATTTATGGATTTGATGAACCGGATATTCCGGGAATTTCTAGATCGTTTTGTAGTCGTCTTCGTGGACGACATCCTTATCTATTCACCTTCAGAGGAAGAGCACGAGGAACACTTGAGGGTGGTGCTTGATTTACTTAGAGCCCATCAGCTTTATGCTAAGTTTGGGAAGTGTGAGTTCTGGCTAAAGGAGGTGAAGTTCTTAGGCCATGTAGTTTCTAGGGAAGGGGTGTCTGTTGATACATCCAAGACAGAGGCAGTGCAAGATTGGGTACAGCCTAAGAGTGTGTTTGAGATCCGCAGTTTTCTGGGATTAGCTGGGTATTATCGCCGGTTTGTAAGAGATTTCTCCAGATTAGCTTCGCCTTTGACTAGATTGACTCGGAAGGGAGTCAAATTTGTTTGGAGTGAGACTTGTGAAAAGTCGTTCCAGGAGTTGAAAGTTAGACTGACCACTGCTCCAGTCTTGATTATTCCGGAGAGAGGGTTGGGTTATGCAGTCTATTGTGACGCCTCACGAGAGGGTCTTGGTTGTGTGTTGATGCAAGAGGGGAAAGTGGTTGCCTATGGCTCACGTCAGTTAAAAGTTCACGAGAAGAATTACCCTACGCATGATTTAGAGTTAGCAGCTGTGATATTTGCCTTGAAGATTTGGAGACATTATCTTTACGGTGAGAGGTTCGAGGTATTCTCGGATCATAAGAGTCTGAAATATCTGTTCACACAGAAAGACTTGAACTTGAGGCAGAGGAGGTGGATGGAATTTATTGAGGATTATGACTTTGAATTGCATTATCATCCGGGAAAGGCCAATGTGGTGGCCGACGCCCTTAGCAGGAAACCTGTTGGTGACATAGCTAGTATAGCCATCCGAGAGTGGGAGATGTTAGGTGCACTTGGAGAGTTTGATTTGCTTTTGGGCGAATCCGTTGAGGCTGCGGCCTTCTTTTCTGTTGTTGCGCAACCTACACTTGTGACTCGAGTGTTAGAGGCTCAGAGGGGCGACCTTGAGGTAGAATCCCTCCGTGAGAAGATTGCTGGTGGGAAGGTTGAAAAAGGTTTGACGGTGTATCCCGACCTGAGTGTGAGATACCGAGACCGTCTGTTTGTGCCGGAGTCTCATCGAGAGGAGGTACTCCGAGAGTTTCATCATTCACGCCTTGCGGTGCATCCGGGAGGTACTAAGATGTATCGGGATTTGGGTCGCCAGTTTTGGTGGCGGGGTATGAAGAGAGATGTGGCAGCTTTCGTGTCTAAGTGCCTTACTTGTCAGCAAGTGAAGGCCGAACATCAGAGGCCAGCGGGTTTGTTGCAACCCTTGCCTATTGCCGAGTGGAAGTGGGAGCATGTCACTATGGACTTCGTTGTAGGTCTTCCGAGGACTCAGCGGGGCAGTGATGCTATTTGGGTGGTTGTAGACCGGTTGACTAAGTCGGCGCACTTCATTCCTATACGCGTTAGAGATTCAGTAGATCATCTTGCCGACTTGTATATTCGGGACATAGTGAGGTTGCACGGGGTTCCAGTGACGATCGTCTCCGATAGGGACCCTCGTTTTACTGCCAGATTATGGCAGAGCTTGCAGAGCGCCTTAGGTACTAAGTTGACCTTTAGCACAGCTTATCATCCTCAGACTGATGGGCAGTCCGAGCGTACTATTCAGATCCTTGAAGATATGCTTCGGGGTTGTGTTCTTGACTTTAGCGGGTCATGGGAGAGGCACTTGCCATTAGTGGAGTTTGCCTACAACAACAGTTTCCAGTCTAGTATCGGTATGGCACCGTTTGAGGCCTTATACGGCCGACCGTGTAGGTCTCCTGTTTGTTGGGCCGAGGTGGGTGATGCACCTCTGTTGGGTCCGGAGTTAGTGAGGGAAACGACGGAGAAGGTTGAGCTTATCCGTAAGAGGCTTGTTACAGCCCAGAGTCGTCAGAAATCTTATGCCGACCGTAGGAGGAGACCTTTGGTGTTTGAGGTGAGTGATCATGTCTTTTTGAAGATATCACCAAGACGGGGATTGATGAGGTTTGGGAAGAGCGGGAAGTTGTCCCCTCGATTCATTGGTCCTTTTGAGATCCTTGAGAGGATTGGCGAGACTGCTTATCGTTTAGCTTTGCCGCCGCAGTTGTCCGGAGTACATGACGTGTTTCATGTGAGTATGCTTCGGAAGTATGAGCCGGATCCATCACATGTATTGGATTGGACCGATTTAGTAGTTGATGAGGATGTCTCGTATGAGGAGAGACCGGTTAGGGTCTTGGATAAGCGGGATCAAGTCTTGCGAGGCAAGACCATTCCTTTGGTGAAAGTTTTGTGGAAACATCACGGGGTGGAGGAAGCCACATGGGAACGTGAGTTGGAAGTCCGCGAGAAATATCCGGACATGTTTATTGATTTGTAATCTTGTAGTTAGATTTTGTAATATTGTCGAACTTTAAAGCTTTTTGTATATGTCTTAAGCTGTAAAACATTTAGAATGTTTTGGTTAATATTTTGGAACTTGCCTCGAAACGGAAGTTTAATGGAACATTGTATATATTGAATATATTGAAAATTGTTGAAATTGAAAGAAAATTGCATAGTGTTAATGCAGGTTGAAATATATGGTTGTTTTGCATATTGTGGCATGCCTCTTTGTTAAGAGATGGAATGGCCGGTGTTGGGTCAAGTTGTTTATTAGTGAGTTATCATATTGTTGGAATTTGAGAAAAACTTGTTTTCGAAACCTTGTGCTTAATTTCGGGGACGAAATTCTTTTAAGGAGGGGAGGTTATAGCGACCCCGGTCTTTTCTCTTTAAATTATTGTATCCGGACTTAGGTTCCGTGGATCCTGTCATTACTTATTGGTTGTTGTTGTCCTTTAATCTCTTTGTATCTGAAGTATAGGTTGTGTTGGGCGGGTCTGTTACAGGTTGGTTGATTTTAGATGCCAATAGGTGATGCCCAGATTTTGGCCTTCACGCTCGAGCGGAAGTTTTAACGCTCGAGCGGTCCCTTCGTTGTTGCTTCTCCGCTCGAGCGGGAATTTTGACGCTCGAGCGTGATTTTCCATCTCCCAGTATTTTGCTCTGCAGTTCTTCCGCTCGAGCGGTAGTTTTTACGCTCGAGCGTGATCCCTTGTTTTTGCTCCTCCGCTCGAGCGGGGAGTTTGACGCTCGAGCGGGTGCCAGCACCTGCAAAACTTCTGGAAGGGTGCAATCGACGCTCGAGCGGCTTTCTTCACGCTCGAGCATGATTCTGTGTCTTACGCTCGAGCGGGGCTTTCTACGCTCAAGCGTAGAGTCGATTATATCAGTCCGTGATTTCACTTTTTGGATCACTTTTTGACCTACTTTTCCTTCATAACTTTTTAAAAACCGCCCCTGGAGTGTTTTTATCTCTCTCTCTCCCTCTACACACCTTCTCTCTTTCGATTGATCTACTTAGAGTGAGTTTCTACCTTAGATCCTTTATTAAAAAGTTAGAGTGAGTTGAGGGCTTCGTGTTAATCTGAGAAACTTGGGATTTGGAGCACGTTGGTCTTTGGTCTTCATCTCCATCTTCTCCATACGGGTTATTTTCTTCGAGGTAGGGATTTTCCTACTCCATTTTATATGCTTTGTTCTAAGTTTGGTATTTTGATAGGTTGGGGACACTTTGAAAATTTTGGGAAAAAAACCCTAGTTGAATTGCTAAATTGATTTGAGTAATTAATTTAAGGAAATTGGGGAATTTGGTTAAATCCATGAAATTGAGGAATTTATTGATTAAATGGTGTAGTTGGATAATATAAATCACTCGCCTATTGAATTGTTGGTATATTTATTTTTTTCGAGTCTAGAAATAACTGTTTTGGGCTATCGGTGGAGGATAGTCGTGCTTGTTGTAGACATTGCATGCAGATTAGGGAAAATTGAAACTAATCAATTTGTTAAGTCATAAATTTAGACTATTGAATTAATACAGAAATTACATGTATTGATTGAGCATTGCATATGCATATTGTTTGGGAGGAGATAGGGGATGTACTCCACGGTTTAGGGGAAGATAGGGGATGGACCTCTAAACCGGATTATTGTTTGGGAGGAGATAGGGGATGGACTCCATTGGCACCATTTTTATGTGTGCTTATTATATTGAAGTGTTTTTACATGATTATTGATACAGCACTAAAATGTGTATCAAATGGGAAGTATGAAGTGTTTTGATATGAGCATGAGTCTCATTTGTTTTGTTGATATTGGAAGTAATGTGAATATGATATATAATTCACTGTTGTAAGTTTGGCCAGGTTCTGAGCCATGTTGATAATAATGGAAAGTGAAATGTGTCTTAGACATTAGTGTCATGAGACTGTTTAATGATAAAATTGATTATCTTGGTTAACCATCTATTGAATGCTATAGCTTTATTCAATGCTTATATTTGGTTTAGTATTTTTCTATTGGGCTGTGGCTTACCCTTTATGGGAACATCATTTTCCGGTTCAGGTGATAAGCTACCTCCACGGACTTAGCCTGGAAGGATTTGATGTTTGGGATTTTGAAGACTTGTCTTTAGTTATATGTTTTATTTTGTTATTTTTGAGATTTCATGTAAACATTCAAGCCTAGGGCTTAACTTGTAAATGAGTTAGTACTCATCCTTTTTGTGTCCAAGTGTTAGCTTGGAAAGATGTAAGCCCTTAGGGCATTTATTTTGATGTTGCAGGATGATACATGTGATGTCTTTCAATAAGAATACTCTGATGAATAACTCAAATGATTCGTTTTCTTTTATAAATGCATGTTAATGTTATGGTTATTATGGGTTTATTTTGAGGGCGTTACAACTTGGTATCAGAGCGTACCGGGTTCGAATACTTTGGGTACGTGGGAAGTGATTAGTATCACAATGGGTTCGTCTCGCTTGATAGAGACTTAGATGTACTATTATGTGCTTATGTGATAGCATGTTTATGTGATTATGTGGGTATGGAACTTAGTTTCTAGGATGTTAATTGGACCCTTGAGTTTCTAGTAGTCTTGTTGGAAAGGCACTTGATCAATGCTGTTTCCAACCGGAACTATAGTAACGCTTCGGGACTATTATTATCCAGGAATGAAATTCGTAGGTGCTTATGTGATTATGTGCTTACGTGGAATGAATTATTTTTGTCCAATGCATTAGGACGCGAGTGTTTAGTTTCGGCACATTTATTAATGTGCTAACGTCTTTGTTTGTTTCCTTTATTAGGATGTCAGGACGAGGACGAGGACGCGGTAGGCGTGGTAGGCCGGGTAGGCAGGAGGTACCGGTGCCAGAGGAGATTCCGGCAGTTCATGAGAGAATTGGCCAGGCCAATGTGGCCGAGCCAGTAGGCCAGCAGGCTATGGGCGCTTTAGCCCGAGAGATAGCAGGGGCATTCAGGGAGTCAGTAGGCATTCTTAGGGCTGAGAATCAAGCCCAGGTTGTTGTTGCGGATGCAGGACCTTCCTTTCTGAAGAGGGAGTTCTTCCGGTCTAATCCGGATGAATTTGTGGGTGATCCTAAAGAGCCGCTTAAGGCAGATGAATGGCTCGAACAGACAACGAAGACGTTTGAGATGCTTGGCATCGAAGACGAGGGGTTGAAGGTGACCTTGGCATCATTCCAGTTGAAGGGGGATGCGGGTCAGTGGTGGAAGTTCACTAAGGGGCGTATAGGAGGTACATGGGAGGCTTTTGTGAATGCTTTCCAGGAGAAGTTCTTATCTCCAGCAGTTAGGGAGAAGCTGAGAGACCAGTTCTGCCAGCTTAAGCAGTCGAGTTCTTCAGTGGCCGAGTTTGAGGCTGCATTTACTAGTTTGTCCAGGTTTGCACCTGAATTGGTGGCGTCTGAGGAACGCCGTTGTATTGAGTTTGAGAGGAAGTTGAGGCGTGGCCTCAAGCTGAGAGTTGGGGGAACTATGATTCGGGATTATGGGCGTTTGGTTGATGCTGCAGCCCACATGGAAATCATGATGCAGGAGGAGGAGGAAGGACAGAAGGGCTCCAAGAGGAGTCAGGATGGTCAGAGTGATGGTAGGAGACAGAAGAGTTTTAATCCCCAACAATCTCAGAGTAGCTTTTCTAGATCGACTTTTCCTGTGCCGAGTACTAGTTCGGGGAAAGGCAGTCAAGGAGACATTACCTGCTTCAAGTGTGGCCAGCTGGGCCACAAGTCTCCAGTTTGTCCTCAGAGGGGAGGAGTGCAGAGAGCAGCATCATCTTCGGCTCGATCTCAGAGCCAGAGTCAGGGTAGAGGCCAGCCACTCTCGTGTTATCAGTGTGGTCAGCCAGGGCATATGAAGAGGTATTGCCCGCAGTTGGGTGGCACACCTGGTGCATCTGGTTTGAGGCAGATTCAGGGTCAACAGCCAGCTCAGTCGGGTCAGGCCTCGAGGGCCAATCAGGGGGCTTCATCGTCTCAGTCGGTGCAGCAATCTTATGCTCCTAGGGGTGAGCAGGTTGATCAGAGGTCATCTGGGCGCGTGTATGCTGTTACCGCGCAGGATCTTGTACCGGCTCCATCTGTTGTGAGAGGTACTTTCTTGTTTTGCAACTCGGTTGCTAATGTTTTGATTGATACGGGTGCATCTCATTCCTTTGTGTCTGCTGCATTTGCATCTGTTTTGGAGTTGGAGTTAGCACAGTTAGCATCTCCTATTTGTGTAGTGTCGCCTCTTGGGGGTGAATTGATTTTGGAACACGGTGTTAGGGGTTGTGATATAGAGGTTGATTACCATAGAATCCCATTTTCCTTTGTAGTTATGCCTATGAGAGGTTTCGATGTTATTTTGGGTATGGACTGGTTATCGTCATACCGGGCAGTTATTGATTGCTACCGCCAGAGAGTCACTTGTTGTACCGTGAATGGTGAGTGTTTTCATTTTCTGGGGGACCGTGTTGGTAGTGTTTTGCCACCGGGGTATGTTCTGCGAGGACGGAGTGAGCTTAGTGGTCTACTTGCTAACCTTTCGATTAGTGAGGACGGTGAGACTCAGATTGTGTTGCCAAGGGTGGTGTGTGAGTACTCGGACGTTTTTCCCGAGGATCTTGTTGGTTTGCCACCGCATCGAGAGATTGAATTCTCTATTGACTTAGTGCCCGGCACGGCGCCGATTTCTATGGCACCTTATCGTTTTGCCCCAGCTGAGTTAGTTGAGTTGAAGATCCAACTCCAGGAGTTGCTAGATAAAGGCTTTATACGTCCTAGTGTTTCGCCTTGGGGAGCACCGGCCCTCTTTGTTAAAAAGAAAGGTGGTGCTTTGAGACTTTGTATAGATTACCGGAAATTGAATCGGGCTACGGTTAAGAATAAGTACCCTATGCCCCGTATAGATGATCTGTTCGATCAGTTGAAAGGTTCCCGTTGTTTCTCGAAGATAGACTTGAGATCAGGTTATCATCAGTTGAGAGTCAGGGAGGAGGATATTCCAAAGACGGCATTTCGTACGCGGTATGGCCACTATGAGTTTTTGGTGATGCCATTTGGGCTCACCAATGCACCGGCAGTATTTATGGATTTGATGAACCGGATATTCCGGGAATTTCTAGATCGTTTTGTAGTCGTCTTCGTGGACGACATCCTTATCTATTCACCTTCAGAGGAAGAGCACGAGGAACACTTGAGGGTGGTGCTTGATTTACTTAGAGCCCATCAGCTTTATGCTAAGTTTGGGAAGTGTGAGTTCTGGCTAAAGGAGGTGAAGTTCTTAGGCCATGTAGTTTCTAGGGAAGGGGTGTCTGTTGATACATCCAAGACAGAGGCAGTGCAAGATTGGGTACAGCCTAAGAGTGTGTTTGAGATCCGCAGTTTTCTGGGATTAGCTGGGTATTATCGCCGGTTTGTAAGAGATTTCTCCAGATTAGCTTCGCCTTTGACTAGATTGACTCGGAAGGGAGTCAAATTTGTTTGGAGTGAGACTTGTGAAAAGTCGTTCCAGGAGTTGAAAGTTAGACTGACCACTGCTCCAGTCTTGATTATTCCGGAGAGAGGGTTGGGTTATGCAGTCTATTGTGACGCCTCACGAGAGGGTCTTGGTTGTGTGTTGATGCAAGAGGGGAAAGTGGTTGCCTATGGCTCACGTCAGTTAAAAGTTCACGAGAAGAATTACCCTACGCATGATTTAGAGTTAGCAGCTGTGATATTTGCCTTGAAGATTTGGAGACATTATCTTTACGGTGAGAGGTTCGAGGTATTCTCGGATCATAAGAGTCTGAAATATCTGTTCACACAGAAAGACTTGAACTTGAGGCAGAGGAGGTGGATGGAATTTATTGAGGATTATGACTTTGAATTGCATTATCATCCGGGAAAGGCCAATGTGGTGGCCGACGCCCTTAGCAGGAAACCTGTTGGTGACATAGCTAGTATAGCCATCCGAGAGTGGGAGATGTTAGGTGCACTTGGAGAGTTTGATTTGCTTTTGGGCGAATCCGTTGAGGCTGCGGCCTTCTTTTCTGTTGTTGCGCAACCTACACTTGTGACTCGAGTGTTAGAGGCTCAGAGGGGCGACCTTGAGGTAGAATCCCTCCGTGAGAAGATTGCTGGTGGGAAGGTTGAAAAAGGTTTGACGGTGTATCCCGACCTGAGTGTGAGATACCGAGACCGTCTGTTTGTGCCGGAGTCTCATCGAGAGGAGGTACTCCGAGAGTTTCATCATTCACGCCTTGCGGTGCATCCGGGAGGTACTAAGATGTATCGGGATTTGGGTCGCCAGTTTTGGTGGCGGGGTATGAAGAGAGATGTGGCAGCTTTCGTGTCTAAGTGCCTTACTTGTCAGCAAGTGAAGGCCGAACATCAGAGGCCAGCGGGTTTGTTGCAACCCTTGCCTATTGCCGAGTGGAAGTGGGAGCATGTCACTATGGACTTCGTTGTAGGTCTTCCGAGGACTCAGCGGGGCAGTGATGCTATTTGGGTGGTTGTAGACCGGTTGACTAAGTCGGCGCACTTCATTCCTATACGCGTTAGAGATTCAGTAGATCATCTTGCCGACTTGTATATTCGGGACATAGTGAGGTTGCACGGGGTTCCAGTGACGATCGTCTCCGATAGGGACCCTCGTTTTACTGCCAGATTATGGCAGAGCTTGCAGAGCGCCTTAGGTACTAAGTTGACCTTTAGCACAGCTTATCATCCTCAGACTGATGGGCAGTCCGAGCGTACTATTCAGATCCTTGAAGATATGCTTCGGGGTTGTGTTCTTGACTTTAGCGGGTCATGGGAGAGGCACTTGCCATTAGTGGAGTTTGCCTACAACAACAGTTTCCAGTCTAGTATCGGTATGGCACCGTTTGAGGCCTTATACGGCCGACCGTGTAGGTCTCCTGTTTGTTGGGCCGAGGTGGGTGATGCACCTCTGTTGGGTCCGGAGTTAGTGAGGGAAACGACAGAGAAGGTTGAGCTTATCCGTAAGAGGCTTGTTACAGCCCAGAGTCGTCAGAAATCTTATGCCGACCGTAGGAGGAGACCTTTGGTGTTTGAGGTGAGTGATCATGTCTTTTTGAAGATATCACCAAGACGGGGATTGATGAGGTTTGGGAAGAGCGGGAAGTTGTCCCCTCGATTCATTGGTCCTTTTGAGATCCTTGAGAGGATTGGCGAGACTGCTTATCGTTTAGCTTTGCCGCCGCAGTTGTCCGGAGTACATGACGTGTTTCATGTGAGTATGCTTCGAAAGTATGAGCCGGATCCATCACATGTATTGGATTGGACCGATTTAGTAGTTGATGAGGATGTCTCGTATGAGGAGAGACCGGTTAGGGTCTTGGATAAGCGGGATCAAGTCTTGCGAGGCAAGACCATTCCTTTGGTGAAAGTTTTGTGGAAACATCACGGGGTGGAGGAAGCCACATGGGAACGTGAGTTGGAAGTCCGCGAGAAATATCCGGACATGTTTATTGATTTGTAATCTTGTAGTTAGATTTTGTAATATTGTCGAACTTTAAAGCTTTTTGTATATGTCTTAAGCTGTAAAACATTTAGAATGTTTTGGTTAATATTTTGGAACTTGCCTCGAAACGGAAGTTTAATGGAACATTGTATATATTGAATATATTGAAAATTGTTGAAATTGAAAGAAAATTGCATAGTGTTAATGCAGGTTGAAATATATGGTTGTTTTGCATATTGTGGCATGCCTCTTTGTTAAGAGATGGAATGGCCGGTGTTGGGTCAAGTTGTTTATTAGTGAGTTATCATATTGTTGGAATTTGAGAAAAACTTGTTTTCGAAACCTTGTGCTTAATTTCGGGGACGAAATTCTTTTAAGGAGGGGAGGTTATAGCGACCCCGGTCTTTTCTCTTTAAATTATTGTATCCGGACTTAGGTTCCGTGGATCCTGTCATTACTTATTGGTTGTTGTTGTCCTTTAATCTCTTTGTATCTGAAGTATAGGTTGTGTTGGGCGGGTCTGTTACAGGTTGGTTGATTTTAGATGCCAATAGGTGATGCCCAGATTTTGGCCTTCACGCTCGAGCGGAAGTTTTAACGCTCGAGCGGTCCCTTCGTTGTTGCTTCTCCGCTCGAGCGGGAATTTTGACGCTCGAGCGTGATTTTCCATCTCCCAGTATTTTGCTCTGCAGTTCTTCCGCTCGAGCGGTAGTTTTTACGCTCGAGCGTGATCCCTTGTTTTTGCTCCTCCGCTCGAGCGGGGAGTTTGACGCTCGAGCGGGTGCCAGCACCTGCAAAACTTCTGGAAGGGTGCAATCGACGCTCGAGCGGCTTTCTTCACGCTCGAGCATGATTCTGTGTCTTACGCTCGAGCGGGGCTTTCTACGCTCGAGCGTAGAGTCGATTATATCAGTCCGTGATTTCACTTTTTGGATCACTTTTTGACCTACTTTTCCTTCATAACTTTTTAAAAACCGCCCCTGGAGTGTTTTTATCTCTTTCTCTCCCTCTACACACCTTCTCTCTTTCGATTGATCTACTTAGAGTGAGTTTCTACCTTAGATCCTTTATTAAAAAGTTAGAGTGAGTTGAGGGCTTCGTGTTAATCTGAGAAACTTGGGATTTGGAGCACGTTGGTCTTTGGTCTTCATCTCCATCTTCTCCATACGGGTTATTTTCTTCGAGGTAGGGATTTTCCTACTCCATTTTATATGCTTTGTTCTAAGTTTGGTATTTTGATAGGTTGGGGACACTTTGAAAATTTTGGGAAAAAACCCTAGTTGAATTGCTAAATTGATTTGAGTAATTAATTTAAGGAAATTGGGGAATTTGGTTAAATCCATGAAATTGAGGAATTTATTGATTAAATGGTGTAGTTGGATAATATAAATCACTCGCCTATTGAATTGTTGGTATATTTATTTTTTTCGAGTCTAGAAATAACTGTTTTGGGCTATCGGTGGAGGATAGTCGTGCTTGTTGTAGACATTGCATGCGGATTAGGGAAAATTGAAACTAATCAATTTGTTAAGTCATAAATTTAGACTATTGAATTAATACAGAAATTACATGTATTGATTGAGCATTGCATATGCATATTGTTTGGGAGGAGATAGGGGATGTACTCCACGGTTTAGGGGAAGATAGGGGATGGACCTCTAAACCGGATTATTGTTTGGGAGGAGATAGGGGATGGACTCCATTAGCACCATTTTTATGTGTGCTTATTATATTGAAGTGTTTTTACATGATTATTGATACAGCACTAAAATGTGTATCAAATGGGAAGTATGAAGTGTTTTGATATGAGCATGAGTCTCATTTGTTTTGTTGATATTGGAAGTAATGTGAATATGATATATAATTCACTGTTGTAAGTTTGGCCAGGTTCTGAGCCATGTTGATAATAATGGAAAGTGAAATGTGTCTTAGACATTAGTGTCATGAGACTGTTTAATGATAAAATTGATTGTCTTGGTTAACCATCTATTGAATGCTATAGCTTTATTCAATACTTATATTTGGTTTAGTATTTTTCTATTGGGCTGTGGCTTACCCTTTATGGGAACATCATTTTCAGGTTCAGGTGATAAGCTACCTCCACGGACTTAGCCTGGAAGGATTTGATGTTTGGGATTTTGAAGACTTGTCTTTAGTTATATGTTTTATTTTGTTATTTTTGAGATTTCATGTAAACATTCAAGCCTAGGGCTTAACTTGTAAATGAGTTAGTACTCATCCTTTTTGTGTCCAAGTGTTAGCTTGGAAAGATGTAAGCCCTTAGGGCATTTATTTTGATGTTGCAGGATGATACATGTGATGTCTTTCAATAAGAATACTCTGATGAATAACTCAAATGATTCGTTTTCTTTTATAAATGCATGTTAATGTTATGGTTATTATGGGTTTATTTTGAGGGCGTTACAGTATAAATCAGAAAAAAAAAAAAAGACCTCGTGGAATAAAACTATGAATACATGAGACTAATTATGTTATAATTTTTCTTAGTGGACTTATTGGGTTAGAACAACCCTAAATGAGACTTATTAATAAAAAACTCTAAGTAAAAAATTCAACTTTTTAAATTAATTATACATGCTATAAGTAGAAATTGAACAAAACACTCTGTCACTATGGGTGGCAATTAAATGTGAAGGAGGAGGGATGGATATAGTAAAAACACTCTCTAAAAACAAGTTTCATTTTTAATTTTTTTTGAATTATTTCTTTGAAAAAAAAAAGAAAAAAAAGAGCAATATGTCATATAAATTTTAGTTTTCACATTTTTTTTAATAAAATAAAAACAGAAACAGAAATCTTCAACACTCTCTCTCTCTCTCTCTCTGTGCATTTGTATCTGTGTATGAATGAAAATCTCTCTGTTTCACACTTTCTGTCTCTCGCCCCTTCGATTTATTTCTTCTTCTCCCTTGGAGTTGAGTGATACTTCTGTCTAGCAACGGTAGCCAAAGAACTTCCGCGACGACGATCGTAGGTTAGTTTTTCTATCTTTATTTTTATTTTATTTTTTTGTAATTCTGCATAAATGGGTATCTGATTCAGTAAACATTGCTGGTTTATGGGAATTATAATTGTAATGGGTGTTGGATAGGAGAGAGATATATATAAAAGAATAATAATGGCCTGTTTGGGTGTCTTCTTAGATCTACTGCTTTAGGTAATTGTTATCTTCTTGGTTGGAATACCTCGATTTTTTCAAATACAAACAAACCCTCTTTCCCTCTCTCAAGCGCAAGAATACTGGATATGTACATCTTGAATATATCAAATTCAAATTTGAGTCAAAAACTCCCAAAACCCTCTTCACTCCTTTACTTGAAAAGCTCATATCAAAATGAATTCCCTCCACTCTTACTCAAATTTTTATCAATTTTACTCAAAACAAGGGAGGCCTATAGTGGAATGGTTCCATATGTTGGATAGGTCGCTTGTTAGTACAGTGGGAGAGATGGGTGGCAAGAGGATGAGCTTTGCTGCAATGTCTGATTGGGTACAATGTTGGTGGAAGACATCGAGAAAGGTTAAGGTGCGTCCATTAGGTAGCCAGGCCTTTCTCTTTGTTTTGTCAAGCAGACATGAGGCAGAGGTGTTACTACGACGACGGTGGATTGCAGATGGGAGGGATCTCCAGTTGGAATGGTGGTCGCCTTTAGCACTTTGTACATCGAAAGCTACAACCTTGACAGCGAAGACTGTTTGGATTCGGGTGATGGGGGTGCCCATCTACCTTCAAGGGGAAGATGTTTACCGTGCCATTGGTGATCGGTGTGGTGGTTATGTGGAAGCAGATGAATCCTCTGTGGATCTAGGCTATGTTCGGCTGCGAAGTAGAAGCTCTCATGGCACACCGACGCGTGTGGTCGTTCGTTGGGGTCGGTGGCAGTTTTCTTTAACTGTTTGGGTGCAAGAGGGACCTTCGGTGAAGTCGGCGGTGCCGGAGATGGTGCGCGGTGGAGGAGGGGGAATGGATAAGGATGGCCGAGATTCTTTGCAATCAGCTAGAAGAAAATGGTGAGATCTGGGGGTCAATGAATATCTGCAGAGATTTGGGCCAACTAATGGGGATAATGGTGGACATGGTTATTTATTTGAACGGACCCACTTGGGCCTGGATCAAGATTTAACTCGGGGTAATCAAAAGGGTTATTTGGGCTTTACTAAGGTCCAAGCTAAAAGGAATGTAGGTCTACCCAAACCGAAATGGGCCAAACATCAAGGGGTTACTAGAAGTGGGCCATCTCAAGGTGTCTTATTTAGTCAAAGGAGGGTTGAGAGGGCTCATTCTATGGAAGCCCATGCAAACCCAGTTCTCAGTCGGGTTTTCTCTTCGTTGCAAGTTGGGTTAGGTCCAAGACCAGATGACAGGTCTTCGCCAGTGGTGCGTGACTCGATGGGTATTGCCGAGAGGGTGACCACTGGCCCACTGCCGTCGTCTGCTGCCGAGAGGGTGACCACTAGCCCACTGCCGTCGTCTGCTGCCGTTGTTGATGTTCCTTCAATTTACAGGGAATGGAGCGGCACAATCGGGTTTCCGACGGATCTTCGCCGATGGTGCATGCTTCGATGGGTAATGCCGAGAGGGTGCTGACTTGTCCACCCCCGTCGTCTGGTGGTGTTGGTGATGTTCCTTTAGTTTTGGAGCGGCATGTTGACGAGGTGACGGAGCAGCGATCTAGTCCAGCTGGGCTTTCGGAATTGCAACTGCAGCAACCTGTAGGTGATGAAAATTGTTGGTCTGATATGATGGATGAGTTGGCCATGGTGGTCAGGCCTGAGGCAGGTTCGGATGAGGTGGTTGTGGAGTTTGGTGTGAATGAGAACATTGGTTCGGATGAGGTTGACCTTGACAGTGTTACTGTTGGTTCAGATGTTGATATATCGGTGCCAGAGGAGGTTTCTACTTGGGTTTTGTCTCGAATTAATGAGGTAAGCCAATCACTGGGGGTTTCTTTTGAGGGCCATGAAGAAGAAGCTTTGAGACTATTTTCGGCATTAGAGGAATCTTGGAAAGGTGAGGTTCCTCTTCAGCAAGGGATGGCTTCGACTAACCATAATGACAAAAATGCTAGGGAATTACATAGGTTGGAATGTACTGTTAATTATGACCGGTCTCAGGGAGGTGAAGTGCGATGTACCAGACGAGGACGTGATCAGCCATTGTTGTTATCATGCGGTTAAAAATTTTATCTTGGAATGTGCGAGGATTGAATGAAAAGGGGAAGCGGGTTTTGGTGAAATCCGTCCTTAGAAGTGCACAAGCAGATGTGGTTTGTCTTCAGGAAACAAAGATGTACTGTATTGAGGGGGCGGTAGTTTGGGATCTTTGGGGTGGTAGATTTGTGGCTTGGGATTTCCTCCCTGCACTGGGAGTGGCTGGGGGTGTTCTTCTGTGTTGGGATTAACGAGTGGTGGTAAAGGAGGATGTGGAATTGGAGGGGTTTTCTTTGTTTTGCCTTTTTCGATGTGTAGAGGATGATTTTAGATGGGCCTTCACAGGGGTTTATGGGCCAGTTCGGAGAGTAGAGAGACCAAGCTTTTGGGAGGAGCTACAGTCTATTGCTTATCGCTGGGGGGTCCCGTGGTGTGTGGGTGGGGATTTCAATGTAGTTCGGTGTTTGGAGGAGAAAATGAGGGCTTCCTCAGGGAGGGGTCCAATGCAGCATTTTTCTTCCTTCATTAATGATATGGAATTGGTAGATTTTCCGCTTCAAGGCGGTGGTTTCACTTGGTCCGGGGGTGGAGCTATGTCTCGAATTGATAGATTTCTGGTCACAGGGGATTGGGAGAAGCATTTCTTTCAGGCAACTCAACGGTGGTTACAACGTCCAACTTCAGATCATTGGCCAATATTGTTGGATAGTGGGGGTATTAGAAGTGGTCCGTCGTCTTTTCGGTTTGAGAACACGTGGTTACAATCTGAGGGCTTTGTGGAAATGGTTAAAGGCTGGTGGGTGACTTACAATGTGGTAGGATTGCCTAGTTCACGGTTAGCGAAAAAATTAAAACTCCTTAAGTTAGATTTGAAGAGATGGAATAGGGAGGTTTTTGGGCAATTGGAGGGGCAGAAAGCTAGAGGTTGGAGGAGAAACAAGGTGGTGAGGTGTTGTCTGAGGTTGATGTGGTTCGCCGAGAGGAAGTTCGGCAAGAATTTGGTCACATTGCACACTTGGAGGAGATTAGTTCCCGCCAGAAGTCTAGATGTCTGTGGTTGAAGGATGGTGACCGTAATATTAAGTTTTTCCATCATATGGCGAATGCTCATCGACGGGTTAATCAGATTGGTCGGATTCGAGTAAATGGGGTGGAGTTTTCATCCTCAGACGAGGTCAAGGCAAGTATTGTGGGTTTTTATGAGCACTTATTTTGGTGCGTAGGGAAGGAGTGGCGTCCGGGTTTGGATGGGGTAAGTTTTGATGTTATTTCAGATGAAGAATGTACTTGTAACGCCCTCAAAATAAAAGCATTAAACCCATCAATTAAGAGATTCATTAACATATGAAATAACCATATTCTTCCATTTCTTCAGAGTCTTATTACATAAGCATTACATGTTAACAACAAAAGCAAAATGCCCTACGGGCTTACAGTTTTCCAAGTTAACACTTGGTTACACAAAAAGGAGTACTAACTCATACACTTTAAGCCCTTGGCTTGTATTTACATGTAATACATCAAAAAGTAAAATGACAACATTATGTCCGCCTCTAGCCTCCCAAGCTATGTCCTTGGAGGTGGCATGCTTCCTGCACCTGAAAATGATATTTCCATATAGGGTGAGCCACAGCCCAGTAGAAATACACTAAACCAACCATGAACAATGACTAAAATATTAGCAATTGATAGATGGCCAACACTGATACATTCACATAAATCACATATTTATGTCATACAACTTATGAGTCCAAGTTTCCTTTCATTTTCCCTTTTTCAACGGATAGACATATAAGCACTACCCACATTCTCAACAGATATGTATAACCACAATATCCACAGATAAGCATATAAGCTATATCCACATTCTACAATAGATATGTATAACCACAATATCCACAGATAAGCATATAAGCTATATCCACACTTCACAAAGATAAGCATATAAGCTCTATCTTCACTTCTCTAGACAAGCATATGAACTGTGTCTACGGAGTTCATCCCCTATCTTCTCCCAACACTATCCGGTTTAGAGGTACATCCCCTATCTTCCCCTAAACCGCGGAGTACATCCCCCATCTCCTCCTCTACACATAACGTATACAAACACATGGGTTCTATATACCATCACTCAATACATATAGTTAATGTATTCTAACAACCGTCAAGTTCCATGACACACTTCATTGATTAGTTTCAGTTTGCCTAATCATCATGCATTGTCTACAACAATCACGACTATCCTCCACCAATAGCCCAAAGCAGTTATTTCTAAACAGAAATAAATGCACAATGGATATTCAATCAACATTTCATTTCCTCATTCTTCTCAATTAATTATCCCAATTAATTAAACAATGTAATTAGGTCAAATCCCATAATCAACATTTCAACCCTTAGGTCCCATTTTCATCAATGATTTAACATTCATTCCATTTCTCCATGCCAAACATGCATCTAGGTTTATTATGAATAAAACCCCAACTTTTGTAAAATTACACAAAAGCCCCAAACTTTCATAAAATTACCAAACCAACCCAAACATCTCAAAATACCAAAATTTAAAGACAAAATCCATAGAGAGGAGTAGGATATCCCTACCTCGAAGTTTGAGCCACAAAGGAGATGAAGACTCGAAGACCAACGTGCTCCAAATCCAAACTTTTTCAGATTAAAACAAAGCTCTCAACGCCCTCTATCTTTTTAACAAAGGCCCTAGGTTAGATTCACACTCTAGGGAGATCAATTCTTAGAGAGAATATAAGTGTAGAGAGAGAGAGTCTCGGATCTAGAGTTTGATCAAAAAGAAAAGATGAAAAAGTGATGTTTAAAACGCTACTGTCCGCTGATATAAAACACTCTCGCTCGAGCGAAGACTTGGTCGCTCGAGCGACCAGACACAGAAACTCTCGCTCGAGCCAAGAAACTCTCGCTCGAGCCAAAAACTCAAAAGTGCCCTCGAGCGAAGGAATGCTCGCTCGAGCCAACTACTCGAACCCTCAGGTCTGCAACCACAAGCACGCTCGAGCGACAGACCGCTCGCTCGAGCGAAGAACAAACCAGACCGCTCGAGCCAAGAAAAGCTTGCTCGAGCCAAGAAACACAACTCTCAGGTCCAGAACCAAGAGCAAGCGCTCGCTCGAGCGAAGCCGCTCTGGCTCGACCCACCAGACACAAC
Organism: Camellia sinensis; assembly: GCF_055761805.1. Classification (NCBI taxonomy): domain Eukaryota; kingdom Viridiplantae; phylum Streptophyta; class Magnoliopsida; order Ericales; family Theaceae; genus Camellia; species Camellia sinensis. The sequence continues at coordinate 185,583,979 of NC_138967.1, forward strand.
TCAACTCTCGCTCGAGCGACAAACTCCTCGCTCGAGCGAAGGTCCAAAAGTCTGGGCAGCAACACTAGGCTCCCAAACACAACCAACCTGTAACAAACCTGCCCAACACATCCTATAACTCAATATACAAAGTAGAGAGGATGCAAACTAGATAATAAACAACTACCAACATCTACGGACACATGTCCGGATCACTGTTCAACAAGGGTAAACCCGGGATCGCTATAGTACTTCTCTAGAAAGGCCATTTACAGAAGAGGAAGTGCTTAAGGCTTTGCAAAGTATGCCGGGGGATAAGGCGCCTGGTCCAGGTGGGTTCACTATTTCATTTTTTCAACACTGTTGGGGGTGGTGAAGTTAGAGGTGGTGGCTATGTTTGAGCAGTTTCATCAGTCAGGCGAATTTGAAAAAGTCTTAATGTTACATTTCTTGCCTTGATTCCCAAGAAGGGGAGGGGAGGGGGGCAGAGGACATTAGAGATTTTCGGCCTATTAGTCTTCTAGGGAGTGTGTATAAGGTGTTGGCTAAAGTTTTGGCGAATCGTTTGCGCGAGGTGTTGGTAGGGGTGGTATCGGAATCCCAGAATGCTTTTGTAGGGGGGAGGCAAATTTTAGATGCAGTTCTGGTAGCGAATGAATGTGTGGATTCGCGGTTGCGTCAAGGGAATGAGGGGATTATTTGTAAATTAGATATTGAGAAGGCCTACGATAATGTGGATTGGGATTTTTTGATGTATTTGTTGGAGAGGATGCAATTTGGGGCGAAGTGGCGGCATTGGATTTTGTTTTGCATTTCTACTGTGCGAATGTCAGTTTTGGTTAATGGCTCCCCAGCAGGATTTTTACCTACTCATCGCGGGCTGCGGTAGGGTGATCATTTATCTCCTTTGTTGTTTATCCTGGTTATGGAAGCTTTGTGGCGTTTGTTGGCAAGGGCGGTGCAAACAGGTTTGCTGAATGGATTTGAGGTAGGGGTGGCTCCTGGAAATGTGACGGTGTCTCATTTGTTTTATGCAGATAATGCGCTTATCTTTTGTGATGCGGAGGAGGCCCAGATTGGACATTTGAGATGTGTGTTGTTGTGTTTTGAGGCAGTGTCCGAGCTTCGGGTTAATTTAGTAAAATCAGAATTGATTCCAGTGGGGCAAGTGACGAGGTCTTCGGTTTTGGCAGCCATTTTGAGGTGCAAAGTGGTATCGTTACCTGTCACATATTTGGGTTTGCCTTTGGGGGCTTCTTTTAAAGCAACAGGGATTTGGGAAGGAGTGGTGGATTGGGTGCGTCGTCGGTTGGAAGGGTGGCAATGGCAGTATTTGTCGAAGGGCGGACGACTTACATTGATTAAAAGTATTCTGTCGAGTATTCCGACCTATTTTATGTCTGTTCATGTGATACCGGTTTCTGTGGCAAGGCGGATTGAGAAGTTGCAAAGGGACTTTTTGTGGGGTGAGGGTGAGGGTGGTCAGTATCATTTGGTGTCTTGGGATCGGATTTGTCGGTCTAAGGAGCAAAGGGGGATTGGGGGTTCGGAGGTTGGTCTTGTTTAATTTGGCCTTGTTAGGGAAGTAGCTGTGGCGTTTCGTGGAGAAGAGGGAGCGGCTTTGGAGGCGGGTGGTGGTTGCTAAGTTTGGTGTGGTTAGGGGGGCGTGGTGCTCGGGACGGGTGGGTCATTCTCATGGTTTCGGGTTATAGAAAGGGATTTGGTTGGGTCGGGAAGCATTTTGGCGACACGTGAGGTTCAAAATTGGTGTGGGGGATAGAGTTTGATTTTGGCGGGATAGATGGCATGGTGACTTGTCGTTAGAGCTTCGCTTTCCTTTGATATTTGCTATTGCTACGAATTTTGAGGTGTTGGTGAGTGCTGTGCGGGTTGGGGAGGGGCAGTTTAGGGTGTGGAACGTGCAGTTGCGTCGTCATATATAAGGCTGGGAGCTAGATCAATTAGTGGATCTCCTTGGTTTTTTATATGGTCTACATCTTGGACAGGCGGATAATGATGCCTTGGTTTGGGATTGTCCTAGGGTCAAAGGTATTTTCACGGTGTCTTCGTTCTATGGGGCGCTTGTTGAGGATAAGTGTGTTGTTGATGGCACCTTCGTCTATCCGTGGAAGAGTGTTTGGGTGTTAGGCATGCCATCCAAGGTTGCCTTCTTTGTGTGGACGGTGAGTTTGGGTCGTATTTTGACTACTGATAATTTGATTCGTCGTGGGCATATTTTGGTGAATTGGTGTTGCTTGTGCGGTCAGGATGCGGAATCGATTGATCATTTGCTTATTCATTGTTCGGTCTCTTCTCGTCTTTGGATGCTTGTGGTGGCAATGTTTGGGCTGGTTTGGGTTCAACTGGGTTCTTTGTTTGCAGTTTTGCAGAGTTGGGTTGGGGGGAGGGTGGGGAAGAGGCGTCAAAAGGCTTGGATTCTTGCCTTGCACTGTTTACTTTGGTTGATTTGGTTGGAGCGAAACAAGCGGGTGTTTCATGGGGTTGCTCATTCCATCACTTGGTTAGAGAGGCGCCTTCTTACTGTTCTGTATAGTTGGGTGACAGGTTTAGTGGATCCAGATGTATTGGCTTTTACAGATTTTGTGGAGAATTTGATTTGTTAGTTTCGATGGGCTCTCGAGGCCGTTGATTGTATTCTTTGCATCTTCTTGATACTCTTTAATAAAGTTTGGTTATTTATCAAAAAAAAAAAAAAAGGGAGGCCTATATTCGTTACTAAAATTTCTATCCAATCCAAACTTAACAATTGGGCACTTTCACCTAAACTTTCCACTAATCTCTTCTACTTCAACCCATAACTTTCACTCAAACTTGACACTTGGCAATTTTGCTCAAACTTGACATGTGGTTAATTTTTTTGTTTTCTACGTACAGAGAACCTAAAATACATTTATTCTTTGTTTCTTATTCTTTTATTCTTCTTCTTTCTTTTTTTAGTTGTAAAAACTAAAGTAAAATAAATAGCATATTTGGTATACTTAATTCTCAAAACATATAAAAACTATAAATAAATAAATAAAAAAGTTTGGTAAGTTATCAAAAGTAGGGGTGATAAATGAGCCAAACAATTGATTTCCTTGTTCAAAAAAAGAAAAAGAAAAAACAAGGAGCCGATTAGTATACTTTTCAAGCTTGGTTTAATAACTTTAATGAGTTTTAAAATTTGTTCAAACATGGTTCCTTTACTTTTTGAGTTGATCTCAAACAAGTTTTTCTCAAACCAAACTCGAATAGTTTCGTATTTTTATATAGTTTTTGGCTTATCGAATTGAGCCAAATAAGAATTGTCTGTTCAAGCTTGGTTTGAAAACTTTAAAGAGTTTCAAAATGTGTTTAATCATAACTTGTTTACTTAATAAACTGAGCTCAAATGAGCTTTTAATGAGCCAACATGAGTCGAGCTCAAACTGTTTGGTTCATTTATCACCCCTAACCAAAAGGGGGAGTGGTCGAAGATGGTCAGTGAAACAAAGAGGGTGGCCAGAGGATAGAGGGAGGCAAGAGGGAATGAAACTTAAGTAAAAGCACTTTTTTTTTTTTTTTGTTTTTGCGAATTATGAAATTGTAGCCATTTTTTTTAAGAGTGAAAACAATTACCAAACGTTTTTTTTTATTCAAATTTTCAAAATTTTTAAATCTAAAACAAAAAATTGTAATAATCATAAAAATAAAAACCTCACCAAACGAATCCTAAGATTTACAATCTCAATTAAAAAATTTGTGAAGTTACCAACTCAGAGTCAGGAGGTCAAATAACAGGCTCCTGATCTACTAAAAAAAAAAAATTGTAATAGAGAAAAAATACATAAATAAAGAAAATTTGGATCCCAATATAAATACAACAAATCAAGTACCAAGAGCACATGAAATAAATACATAACAAGTATTCTAAATGTGGTGGTGATCCAATATGGTTAGAGCTCTCTCCTCTCGCACTAAAGATAATATTCTTCCACATAGCCACGTTTTGTATTCACAATCCCAACCTCTGGTATGTGTGCAATTTTCCAATAATTCCCATCTTTTAAGTCTCTGTTCAGACTCGAACTCAATCCATTGGACATATCAACCAAATGAAGAGACTTAAGGTTGGTTAGATGTTCAATGCCAGAGGGTAACTCCTCTACCAATTCACATTTCCGGATAAGTAACACTTCAAGATGAGGCATGGAGCCAGCCTCCACTTTCACCCATCTCAATCCTTTTAATACAGAAAGTGCTAATCTCACAAGTCTTTGAAATCCACTAGCCTTGAAACACAATTTTGCCCCTTTATATGTCTGAAGAAGTTGAAGTTCAACCAAATTGGGCAAATCTTGAAGGGATTCCAGTGGATCAACATCCCGTAACTTACTCCATGCTAAAACTACTCTTACCAAGCTATGAAGTGAAGGTATCCAATGCGGTACCTTATGTAAACTTCCTACTAGGTAGAGCGTTCGAAGAAGTTGAGGAGGTGAAGAAAGAGAATCTAGATCAATGATCTCGTCTTCTCCTGTTGCACGAACAACTAATGAGCGAAGGTTACTAAGCTTCTCAAGGGACGAGCATAACACCCTCCCATCTTCATTTCTCAGTTTTTCAATGCGTAATTTCTTCAGTTGAATCAACTTCCCTACCTCTCCTAGTAAAATGGTCCCATTGTCATGGTTTGTTTCAATAGAACAAAGTTGTTGTAAGGATGACAAACTTCCTATTTCCGTCGGGGCTTTGAATCCGCAGTGATCATGAAAACAAATTGAAGGAACCGGATTTTGTATGTAGTGATACAACAAGATATGGCGAAGTCGTTGGAGCTTCAGGATATCATCAGGCAACTCAGTGACATACGTATGTTTAAGGTCCAATGTTTCCAGGTTTTGGAGCTTTCCAATTGACTTGGGTATTATTTTTACATTGGTTCCCCTCAAACTTAAATACCTAAGTTGAAATAGTTTCAAAACTTCATTTGGGAATGTCTCCAATGAGGCACCTCTCAATTCCAACACGGTTAGCAATCTTAGACCATCATTTGACGATGCAAGCATGGACAACATGGACAGTGAATTTATTGCATTGAACATAAGCAAAGAACGAAGTCGAGTGAAACACTTGCTTTGTTGTGTATTTTCCAAATGATTGTGGATTGATAAGCGCCGCACCGTTTCAAGCCACACTCTTCTTTGTTCACCCACTATTGTCACAACATTTTGCTCTCCCGACTTTGAAACAATAATTTCATGCCAGAGGTCATGGATGCGATACGTTTCAAACCTTCCATCTGATCTCATCTCTGCCACTTGAACTAAACTTCTATTGATTAGCTCATTGAGGTAGCCCTCAGCAACTTCTTCTAGAGTCATTCCTGCTTTCATTTCTACGAAGCCTTCTGCCACCCATAACCGAATCAATCTCGAGTGTTCAATCAAATAATCCTCTGGATAAACGCTTAGATATAGAAAGCAAAACTTTAGATAGTAAGGTAAATCAATGTAACTAAGTGACAATATTTTTTTCATGCTCAACAGTTTGTCATTTCCTTGTAGTTCTGATCCAAGGCTGCGGTAGATCTTATCCCACTCATCCACATTGCTCTTATCATTCGTTGATAAAAGACCACTAATTGTCACAATTGCAAGCGGCAATCCCTCACATCTATTCAAGATGGCTCTTGAAAGTCCTTCCAAATGTGAAGGGCAAGAATTCTCCATAAATGTTTTCCTACAAAACAATGTCCAAGACTCTTTGGGAGGCAAGGGCTGAAGGTTATAGACATCCCCATGATATTCTTTACTAGAGAAAGAAGCTAAATCTGCATTTCTGGTTGTGAGCACTACTCGACTGCCACAATTGCCAATGGGAAGCACATATCTAAATGATTGCCACGCATGAATATCCCATACATCATCAAAAACAAGCAGATACCTCTTTTGTTGCAGGAAAGCATGAATTATCCCTTTCAAGCTATTCATATCCATGTACTCCACCCAAGGTTCTGAAAAGCGGTTGCGGTCGCCGTAACGGTGGCGGTGACGCGGTTGCGGTTGCGGGGTGTAAAGGCCGTAGTGTAACGGTTGCGGTAACCGGAACCGTGAATTTTTTTATTCTTCGCACAATTTGAAAAAAATTTACCGATACACATATTTTTTTTCCATGATCATATTTATTGGGTTTAAAATAAATATTGATCAATTTTTGTAAATTTTTAAGTTTGATCCAATATATTTCATATTTTTAAATCATTATAAACTGAGTTTTTTACATTTTATTTTAATAATTAATAACTTTATATTATACAAAAAATCAATTACTAACTATTATATATAAGATAAACAATGACAAAAGTAAGAGAATAAATAAGGGCCTAAATATATATATATATATACATATTTTAACCAAACTAAATAGATAATGACCACACTTATTATTATTATTATTATTATTATTATTATTATTATTATTATTATTATTATTATTATTATTATTATTATTATTATTTTCAAACAATATATAGATAGACACACACAAACAAAATGGTTTAGTGATAGCAGCTGAATAGAATAGCATAAGTCTTACAGTTTCAATAAATCAATAACATGTTCTTCATCTTCCCTCTTCTCTCTCTCTATCTCTTGCTCCTCTATTTTCTCTCTTTATCTTCCCTCTTTTCTCTATCCCTCTTCCCCTATTTTCAGCTTTTTTGTGTGTTTTTTCGAAAGAAACAGTTTGAAACCGTTACGTAACGGTGCGTTACAGGCCGTTACGACACCGTTACGACCGCTATGGCAGCCGCTACGGCCGACACACCTATGAATCTTAATCACACTGCAAAAGCGGCCGTAACGGGTGGCGGTAAACGCCAAAACCGTTACGTAACGGCGTTACGTAACGGTTGCGGCCGCTTTTTAAAACCTTGACTCCACCCCTTGTGGGACTGGTTGGTTGACTTCTTCAAAAAGTTGTTTGATCATGCCTTTCAGGAGCTCCTTGATGTTAAAAGATTCAGAAACAGTGATCCAAGCATAGTTCTGGAAATGCTTCTTCACAACTGCATCATCGAAGACCTTTTTAACGAGTGTTGTTTTGCCCAATCCACCCATTCCTGATACGGAGAGCACCTTGAGTCTGGGATCTTCATGCACCAACCACCAAATCAGTTCCGATTTGGGTTCATCGATGCCCACAAGCTCTGCTTCATCGAGTAGAAGGGCATCGCCGCGACAATCATGCCATGCTTTGTTAAAACCAGTGGACCTTGAGCTTGAGCCTGCCTCTAACATACCATATCTTTCATGGTACCTCTGATGTCCCTTCGAAATATCGATGACACTAGCCTTCATTCTTTGAACTTCAGAAGCAATTTGGTGACGGGCTTTTAAAGTTTTAATAAAGCAAGAAACCTTGCGAAGAAAACCGCGAAATCCAGAGCCATGACAATGTCCGAGGCGAAGCATGAACAACTCGAGAACATCTCCAATGTCGTACGCAGCTTCTCGGACTTGCTTGACCCATACTTTGAGTTCGGGGTTGTTTTCTTCCATAGCATCGGCAACTCTGAGGAAAGCAGTCATGCGATCGAATTCATCTCTGATGTATTGGATCTCATCTCGAACTCCAGTCAACAAATTGGCCTCTTGTCGGAGGAAGGGTGCGAAGTTGGCTAGTAGATGGAACACTGCACTCTCGGCCATTTTGCAATGTTGATGACAACTCTAAACTGAAGATGATAAAAGTGTAGAGAATAAGGGGTGGAGGACGTCCCTCACACGTGTGGAAGCATCTATCAAAATTTGGTCACTCTTTTTTCTGTTTTAATTATATATTAGCAATTTTTATGATCCAAAATATATATATATATATATATATTTGCAATTTCATCTATTTAGTTTTCATAATTTTTAATTTTAATTCATGTAGTTCAGTTGGTAACAGTTTCACCGTAAAATTTGATTTGATAAAGATTATTTTAAAAGTTTGAACCACTTAAATTATGTAACCCAATACTCCTTTTTATCTTGATTTTCGTCAAATTAATTTTTATTTTTACCAACACATTTGTGTATTTAGGCAACCTCTACATAAATTTTTTTTCTTTTTGAACGAACCTCTAAATAATTGCTCAAACTCGAAGTATGAAAGCCCCATGCTTTGGTACCGAAAGTCCTACGTGTCCCACACATTTTAACCCCACGCGTTTTAGCGGACAAAAACGGATTTGACTAATTGTACATAGAAATGATAAAATATTAAGTTCATGGGTAATTATTCAGTGCCTTGGGATCCCCTCTCCCCAAAAATTGCTGTCCCTATGTGCCAAAGCACTCATGATTATTAGATATGTCTTGGGATTCTCAATTCTTGAGATTCTCACATGATCCAATGGCTTTGAGTGATTTGGAACAGGGGATCCTTATTGTTATTGGGTAATCTCGGAGTATGTATACATAGTCTTCTATAGTATTATGATTGGTGGAGAAGATGAATAAATAAGGTATTGTGTTAGATGATTGAAGAATATGAAAAAATATATTAAATGATGATTAATTAAAAAGTACATACACATGATATTCTGGAATTATTGAATAACTTTCCAAAATTTATAGTCCCTGTTTTGAATTTTGCTTTGAGGGTGGGGCAAACAAGGTCAATGGCTAGGGTAGGGTGGGCTGGGAGCAAAGCAGGATTGATTAATTTCATAACTCTAAAAAATTGTAAATATTAATGAAAGTTAAAAGATGAATAAAAATAACGTTAAGTATCATATTTTAGTGTTTTAATCTTATTATATTAAAAAAAATAAAAATTATATATTATATAAATATATTTAATAAATAATTTGGACCGGAGGATAAAATCTATGCAGAGCAAGGCATGGATGTAGGGGCGGAAGAAAATTATCATTCCTAAGAGTACAGTTGTTGAGCCCGTGAAATTTATCATGTATCTTACTTTGGAGATATAATTTTTTTGATTTGTTAATTTTTTGTATAAATTATTTAATAATCATGATTACATGCTTTTTACCTGTCTTCACAAATTGGATGACAAGTATACCGTTTATCTTTTATAAATAAATATAACAAAATTATCTGGTCATAATTATTAAATTTGTTTATTTTTTAATGTATAATTTACACACAATAACCAAGATAAACAATTTAAATCATTATAATAGGCCCAACTACACCACAACTTTCTTTGGGAGTTAGTTTTTTTTTTTTTTTTTTGTCTATTTTAGTTCGGCTTATTTTATCTTTATTTATTTATTTTTTGGTTTTAAATTAGAATCATTTAGATGAGACCAACCTAAAAATAAAATTGATTTTTATAAAATAAAAAATAAAAATAAATTGAAAAGATAAACTAGACCTTTTATAATTTTAGCCAAGGAAGTGAACTTAAGCCATGGCAATGGGTCAATTTAAAAAAAAGCCATGGCAATGGGCTAGCCCGGACCTAAAATTTAAGGCCTATGTCCATGGGTTTTGACCAGTCAACCGTGGGAGATCGAGCCCGGCCATCTCTTATGGACTTAAAAATACGAGTTTGTAGGATTCACGTCGGTCTTGGCTATATGAGCCTAATCTAGGCTTTAAATTCAAGAGAAATACTTTCAAGATGTGTACCACATAGAAATTATGTTATTTGCAAGTTTGATTATTATAAATGATATAATTTAATATTATGGGGGATTATAATTGAAAAAAATAAATAATTATAACTAAATATCATATAAGGTATAACCAAATAGTTCTTGAATTATAACCAAAATCTTATCATAACTAATATTACAATATGTGATATATGTCGTAAGCATTGATTCAAAATTCATAGCAAAAGATGCATTACCATAATTAGAATAGAATATTGAATCAAGAAAAACAAAAAATAAACTTTATTTCTTGAAATACATAATTACATTCATTATGATTATGTTATTAAACTCTAGGAATCTCTAATTTGATTAAAAATATAGTTATTAATTTCACAGTTGGAGTGCTACTCATTTAGTTTTAGAGAAAATTAGTGAAACAACTCTCTCCAACTTTGTGTAGTATGAGAAGTCTAAGATATTTTTTTTATTAGTTAAGATCCCTCAACATTTTTACGGAGAAAATTCGACTCAAAGAAATTTCACCCAATTTGGTATGATCACAGATAAATTTTTTAAAAAATTTCTCTATGGAAATTGAAATTTCTCTGAGTCAAGCAAAATTTCTCTGAATCAAATTTTCTCTGTAGAAATGTTGAGGGACCTTAACTATTATGAAAATATTATATATCATTTATCTTATAAAATCTTAATATCAAGAACCTTAAAAAAATTCCCCTTAGCTTTATATTATTTTACTAAAACTGTATTTGTACACAAAAAATAAAAATAAAAATAAGAGAGAGAGAATATTTATTATTTAAATATATATATATGAAGTCAATATGAACCTCCGACATAGGCCTATTGGCCAACTCATGAGTCCAACCCATATATTTTAAGGGCCATATCAGTTGGGCCTATCATTGGGCCTGGATCGAATCAAAAAACTAGACAAATCCAACTCTCTTTCTCTGTCTCTCTCTCTCTACTGTGAATTGTCTTTTGCTCTTGGAGAACTTCCATGACGATCATAGGTTAGTTTTCTACTCGCTGTCTTTCGTTCTTATCTGTTCTTTCACTATTTTTAGGTTCTTATTTGTTTAGGCTTCTCTACCTTTATTTTTATTTTATTTTTCAATTTTTTTTTATAAGTTTGCAATGATTGGGAATTGGAGTTGTTATTTTTATCTAATTCAGTTAAGATTGTGGGTTTTATGATATTTTGTAATGTGGGAATTTTAATTACAGTTAAGATTTGTGTAGCTTACCTCAATTGATTGGGAAGCTGGGCTTAATTAGGTTTGGTTTGTTTTGTCATCGAAGACCACTTGGGAAATGTATTGGTACTTGTAGCTCTTGAGATTAACTGACAATCTTTTGGACTAAATCTAGACCAGATAGTTTGATCCTAATCAGCAAGCCATTGAATTTAGACGTTGGTTTGGATGGATGATATACAATAACTAATATCTTGTTGGACAATTTTCACTGTATTTAAATAGATTAAATTCTATTATGTACTAAACAACAACTAGAATATAAAGAAATAAAAGAAATGAGAGAAAAATGTTTGATTACAAAAATAAAACTAGAAATAGAATTAAATAAATAAAAAAAGATTTTATTTTGTTACCAAAACAAAATTAAAATCTAATTTAAATAAATAATAATAAAACAGAAAATAAATAAATAACTTACTTGATTAATATCTTCAATAGTATTCTGATCAAGTCCAGTGTTTGACACTGTGTCCTTAAAACATATTCGTCCTCTCCACGGTACTTTCAGAATGTGAACGTCTATCTCCCAGATTGAAATGATCAACTATAAACAATAGCAGCACTACAAATTGTTTGCCTAACGAACACACTAAGAGTTTATATTCTTTCTCACAAAAAATTAAATGCTACAAAATGAAGAATAAATTTTGCAAAGGTGAAGTACGAAATTTCTTAATGTAAAAATCAAATGAAGGGCTGATCTATTTATAGGCAGAATTGTGGCTGTTAGTTTTGAATTAAACAGATGCAAAACCTGTTTGAACATGAATGATACATGTTCAGTTTGAATAAACAGATACAAGTCTGTTGGGTTCAAAATTTGAACAAATAAAAACAGGAAGGGACTTGTTTGGCTGTACAGAAAAAACCGAACCAGTTTATTTCTGGAATTAATTTGAATTCTGGATTTTATTTTTCAAAAAATAAAATTAAATTCAAATGTTTTTGACCCAAAAAGATAGGTATTGGGTCGAACAAGCCCAACCCAACTTCACACCCACGCCCAAGCACAAGCCCAACCCAGCCCGCCCGACCAACCAGACGGATGGCGGCGGCAGCGCGCGCGCGCGTATGTGGTGATTTTTGGGTCCAATGGGTCTAGCCCATTTTGCCCATAACCTCCCTCTCTAAAACACTTGGGTACCCCTTGGGGCACACCCATAGTTCCAATCCCATGCCTTATAAACTCATTCAAAACTTCCTACCAAATCAATGTGAGACAAGCCTTATTCAAACCTTTAAGGATTTTCCACCAAAACTTCATTTCCATGTAGCATACTTTGACTTCAATTTTTCATTCACTCGGCAATGGTTTTGAGCAACCAAATATACCACGTGAATCACAACGCGGCATAAAACACGTTACCACTTTGACCCGTCAAAATCGACGCTCGGGTTCCACCTAAATAATAGACCAAAGTTAGGAAAAAATTCTGATTTTACCTAGAATTTTCCAACCATTTCCAACAATCCCCCACATGAATGGAATTTGATGACAACGGAAATACAACAATATGCAGACTTTATCGAAAGAGTATAATTCAAAAATATCATACATCAGGATAGGAAGCTTTCGGCCTTGAACCTTCCCTAGTGATAACCTATCAGACTTACTGGCTAACCAATGGACGCGATGCCTTGAATTGTTCAGCTATTTGTGTAAGCCAAGATAATAGATTTCACACAAAATATCTTCTAACACATCGTGGTTCTCACTGTTGTGTTCATTTTAGCCTTGAACGCTCCTGGTTTTCATGAGTGTTTCTAGAGAATTTAGCCTTTTTTCATTCTCATAGAACCGGCCCCAATTCGACACTCATATAGGTGATTCTTATTGTGAGTATCTTCTTATACTCGTCTTGATTTTATGCCTCAATTAAGATATAAGTAATCATTAAAAGCAAAACTTATCCTTATACCCCTACATACAACATATGTTGCAGATATCACTCTCACCATAGGAATGGGTAAGGAATTTTAATCCCTTGGTGATTTCTGGCGAGCCACACATAACTTAGTTGTCCCTTTGAACTTAGTTTTTGGGATCTCTAGTCATATAAGTAGGGTTACCATTATGACAACTCTTATGTAATAGGCTTTAATCTCATCTCCTTCGATGAACTATACACTAGCTCTTTTGTCAAAACTTCTGTTAACAGATCCGCAATATTCACTTTAGATTTTATATAATCTATTGAGATTATTCCATTTGACGACAACTGCCTAACGGTATTATGTCGACGACGAATATGTCATGACTTACCGTTATACATATGATTCTGTGCCTTGCCTATTGCAGATTGATTATCACAATAAATGCAAATAGCTGGCACAGGTTTTGGCCACATTGGAATGTCTTTTAAGAAGTGACGAAGCCATTCTGCTTCTTCTCCTGCTTTGTCTAAAGCAATGAACTCGGATTCCATTGTGGATCGTGCGATGTAAGTTTGTTTCGTGGATTTTCAAGAAACAGCAGCGCCTCCCAGAGTAAAGACATATCCACTAGTGGATTTTGAATCTTTAGTATCCGATATCCAATTGGCATCACAATAACCTTCGAGTACTGCTAAATATCGAATAAAATTCAAACCATGATCATGAGTAAATCTTAGATATCTAAGAACCCGAATGATCACTTTCCAATGGTCTTCTCCGGGGGTTACTAGTGTACCCACTCAATTTACTGATTGCATAAGCTATATCAGGACGAGTACAATTCATTAGGTACATTAGGCTTCCAATGATTTGGGAGTATTTTAACTGCGACACCGCATCACCTTTATTTTTCGATAAATAAAGATTGACGTCTACAGGTGTTCTAGCTAAATTCATATCATCCTTGATAAATTTAACAAGAATTTTCTCAATATAATGCGATTGAGATAATGCATATCCGTCAGATGTTTTAGTAATTTTCATTCCTAATATAACATCTGCAACCCCCATATCTTTCATATCAAATCTTTTTTAAGCATTTCCTTAGTTGATTTGATCATGTTTCGACTACTTCCAATAATAAGCATGTCATCCACATAAAGACAAATTATGACATATCCTTGGTCAGTGTTTTTAACATAGACGCATTTATCACATTCGTTTATCTTAAACCCATTAGTAAGCATTGCATGATCAAATTTTTCATGCCATTGCTTAGGTGCTTGTTTTAATTCATAAAGAGATTTTACAAGCCGACAAACTTTCTTTTCTTGTCCCGACACTACAAACCCTTCGGGTTGCTCCATATAGATCTCTTCATTTAGATCACCGGTTAAGAAAGTTGTCTTAACATCCATTTGATTTATTTCTAAATTAAACAACGCTGCTATAGAAATAAGCATGCGAATAGATGTTATTCTTGTCACAGGGGAATATGTGTCAAAATAGTCCAGACCTTCCTTTTGTCTGTAACCTTTTACTACAAGTCTTGCTTTATACTTGTCTATTGAACCATCTTCTTTCATTTTTCTCTTGAATATCCACTTATATCCAAGAGGTTTAGAACGTGGTGGAAGATCCACCAATTCCCAAGTATGATTTTGCATAATGGATTCAATTTCATTATTAACAGCCTCTTTCCACAAAGGTGCTTCAGGACCTGTCATTGCTTCCTTAAAGTTTTGAGGTTCATTTTCTAACAGTTATGTCAAAAAATCTGGATCAAAGGATCTTGATGTTCTCGCTCTCTTACTTCTTCTTGGTTTATCATCAGTTAAATCCTGTTAGTCGAGACCATTACTAGTCTCTTGTGTTTGATTATCATTAGTCTCTTGACTTTGTGTACAATCATAAGTTCTTTTCTGTGAACTTAATTCTTGTCTTTTCTTGTAAAGAAAGATATGTTCAAAAAACACAGCATTCCTTGACTCTATAATAGTGTTCACATTTATATCAAGTATTTCTGATTTATAAGTCAGAAACCGATATGCACTACTATTCTGAGCATAACCAATAAACACACAATTCCAATTTTAGTCTTTTTTGAAACAGGAACTTCAACTTTTGCCAAACACCTCCACACTTTTAAGTATTTGTAGGAAAGTGGTCGACCTTTCCATAATTCATAAGGAGTGCTGTTGGTTTTCTTGTAGAGTATTCTGTTAAGAACATAATTAGCAGAAAATATTGCTTCCCCCCACAAGTTCTGTGGTAAGCCTGAACTTAGTAACATGGCATTCATCATTTCTTTTAGGGTTTTATTCTTCCTTTCAGCAATTTCATTTTGCTGTGGAGAATAAGGTGATGTAGTTTGGTGAATAATGCTATGTTGTGCACAAAATTTATTTGATGGTACTTCATATTCACCACTCCTATCACTTCTAACCATTTTAATGGTTTTACCAAGTTGATTTTCAACTTCTGTTTTGTAGAGTTTAAGCATTTCTAAAGCTTCATCTTTACTTCTAAGTAAATAAACATAACAATATCTTGTGCAATCATCGATAAATGTTATGAAATACTTTTTGCCCCCTCTAGTTTGAACAAATTTTAGATCACATACATCAGTATGAATTAATTCTAGAGGTTCGGTTTTCCTTTCAACCGATTTAAATGGAGCCTTAGTTAGTTTCGCTTTTATACAAACTTCACATTTATGATTAGGATTAATTTTAAACTTTGGTATATAATCCAAACCAATTAATCTACGCAAAGCATCATAATTTACATGTTCTAATCTACCATGCCATAAATTTGACTCAAGAATGTAAGCAAAAGATATGTTATTCTTATTCATAGCAACTTTCGGTACAACTATCATTATATTCAACTTAAAGAGACCGTCACTCATGTATCCCTTACCAACATACATACCACTTTTTGTTAATACAAATTTATCAGACTAAAAAACAAGCCTAAAACCATTTTTACTTAACAAAGAACCAGAAACTAAATTCTTCCGGATGTCAAGTACATGCAGTATGTTGTTGAGGGTCAGTTCTTTCCTTGATGTCATCTTCAAGATCACTTTCCTTTGTCCAACCACAGTAGAAGTAGAAGAATTTCCCATGAAAAGTTGTTCACCATTTGCAGCCTCATTGCAGGTAGTGAACATCTTCTTGTCCGCACAAATGTGACAAGTTGCTCCAGTGTCAACCCACCACTCTTTGGGATTTCCAACCAAGTTAGCCTCAGACACCACATCAGAGAGGTTAATGTCATTCACTCCGTTAAAGATGTAATCTAGTTCAGTTACATTGACTTGATTGGTAGTCTTCTTGCTTGTACTTCTATGATTCTTCTTAGGGTGGCGGCAGTCAGAAGCTCGATGCCCAGTCTTGCCACAGTTATAGCATTTTCCTTTGAACTTCTTGTTGCTATTGCCTTGTTTAGGACCATCTCCAGTAAACTTCCTCTTTTTGTTATGTGGTTTATGAACTTGTTCAACCACATTAGCCTCGGACTCAATGGGATTTTTCCTATTTCTCTTTTCCGCCTTTCGGTTATCTTCCTTAATTCTCAGTCTTACAATAAGTTCATCCATGGTCATTTCTTTGCGTTTATGTTTTAAATAATTTTTGAAATCTTTTCAAGCCGGTGGTAACTTTTCCACTAAAGCAGTGACTTGGAAGACTTGGAAAGACTCGCTCAGAGACATACCCTCAAAATGAATATCGTGTAAAATTAATTGAAAACTTTGAACTTGAGAAATTACCGTTTGGGAGTCTACCATAACAAAGTCCAAAAATTTACCGACGACAAATTTCTTCGTGCCGGCATCCTTTGTCTTGTATTTCTTCTCCAAAGAATCCCACAATTCTTTTGCTGACTTCAAAGAACTGTAAACATTATACAACATGTTGTCAAGGCCATTGAGGATGTAGTTTCTGCACAGGAAATCTGAATGTTTCCAAGCATCTATAGCGACAACAACTTGCCGATCACTTTCACCCTCTTTAAGTGCTGGAGCCTCTTCATGGATAAACCGGGCCAAATTAAGAGTTGTAAGATAGAACAGCATCTTCTGCTGCCATCTCTTAAACTCAGTACCGTTAAATTTTTCTGATTTTTCTCCATGATTGATTGGTACATGAACGTAGTTCTGGATAGAGACCGGTGTTGGTGTAACAATTGGAGTACCACTTCCAGTTGCAGTTTCAGTTGCAGTAGCCGTAATTTCTGATTACAAAAATCAGAAAAAATTAAAACACAAATTAATTTTCTAGTTACTAAAACCAAGAAATAAATTATTACACAAAATAATTTTATTTTCCTTATTACTAAAACTAAAAAAATAAAATACTCTAATAATTTTCTATAACACAAATTAATATTCTGCAATTGTTAATGACACCAGTATATTACTACTAGTTGTCAAAGAAAAGAGACAGTATATTACTACTATCTGTCAGATAGCATAAATCACTATTTGTTTTTCCAACCAGAATATGTCTTTATGAAATCACAGAAAATTAAATACAATGAAGATACCAAAAAATAATCTGTCTTAAGATTGTTGGACAATCTTCACTGTATTTAAATAGATTAAATTCTGTTGTGTACTAAACAACAACTATAATATAAAGAAATAATGGAAAGCAGAGAAAAATGTTTGATTACAAAAATCAAACTAGAAATAGAATTAAATAAATAAAAATAAATTTTATTTTGTTACCAAAACAAAATTAAAATCTGATTTAAATAAATAATAATAAAACAGAAAATAAATAAACAACTTACTTGATTAATATCTTGAATATTATTTTAATCAAATCCAGTGTTTGACACTGTGTCCTTAAGATAGATTCGTCCTCTCCACGGTGCTTTCAGAATGTGGACGTCTATCTCCTAGGATGAAATGATCAACTACAAACAATAGCAGCACTACAAATTATTTGCCTAACAAACACACTAAGTGTTTATACTCTTTCTCACAAAAAATTAAATGCAGCAAAATGAAGAATAAATTTTGCAGAGGTGAAGTACGAAATTTCTGAATGTAAAAATCAAATGAAGGGCTGATATATTTATAGGCAGAATTGTGGCTATTAGTTTTGAATTAAACAGGTGCAAAACCTGTTTGAACAGGTATGATACATGTTCAGTTTGAATAAACAGATACAAGTCTGTTGGGTTCAAATTTTTAACAGATAAAAACAGGAAGTGACTTGTTTCGATGTACAGAAAAAATCAAACCAGTTTATTTTCGAAATTAATTTGAATTCTGGATTTTATTTTTCAAAAAATAAAATTAAATTCAAATATTTTTTACCTCAAAAGATAGGTATTGGGCCGGACAAGCCCAACCCAGCCCGCCCGACGGACCGGACGGACGGCAACGCGCGCGTGTGGTGATTTTTGGGTCCAATGGGTCTAGCCCATTTTACCCATAACCTCCCTCTCTAAAATACTTGGGTACCCCTTGGAGCACACCCCAAGTTCCAATCTGATGCGTTATAAACCCATTCAAAACTTCCCACCAAATCAATATGGGACAAGCCTTACTCAAACCTTTAAGGATTTTCCACCAAAACTCCATTTCCATAGAGCATACTTTGGCTTCAATTTTCCATTCACTCGGTAATAGTTTTAAGCAACCAAATATATCACGTGAATCACGACGCGGCATAGAACGCGTTACCACTTTGACCTGCCAAAATCGACGCTCGAGTCCCACCTAAATAATAGACCAAAGTTAGGAAAAAATTATGGTTTTACCTAGAATTTTCCAACAATATCATCATTAAATTCTGGTGTAATACTTAAAATAAATGAAATGTCTACTGTCTTTATTTGTTTAAATTTTTTATTTGACATTGGACTTCTGTGTAGAGCCTTGACCTTCCTGAAATTCTTGTACAAGCTGAAAGGCGTGGGTCATCTTTTGATGAATTGTTGACAATTCCTGAGCATGATGATTGGATATACAGTGATGGGAAATCCACATCATGTGTTGTTTTCATTTTGGAAATGTCCAAGGAAGCAGGCTTGTTTGAGCCAATTGCAAACTCCATTCAAGTTACAAAGTTTACGGTGAGTTTGTTGTGAATATTCAATTTCATTAATTTAAATAACAAAGTCTCAAATTTGCATCCAATTAATGTTTGGGAAAAGCACCAATAAGTCCCAAAATTCAATTTGTTGAACCATTTAATCCTACCATTTATTTTGTAGACTGATAAATCCCAGTAGAATGTTAATTACGTAGAAACCCATGCAAGCAACACGCGACTTGTGTTTAGTAGAGGGTAAATGTGAGTTTTTGCTGATGTTGTAGTTACCAAAATACCCAAAAATATACCATGGCATTTTTATGTTTTCCTTCCATCCCGAACAAAACGGTCGAGATGTAATGGAAACTTCTGGATTTCCATCCCAATGTTAGTGATTGGAATCTTCATCCTGTGTGATTAAATATTCACATTCAGCAACGTTGATCATTCAATATACAATTCCAATGTTGTAACCCAACCCACAAAAAACCTAGAAAATCAAAAAACCCCTTGTTCAGCGTTAACATTTGTAGAGGCGATTCACTGTTCTTGACCTGTGATTGTCATCGATACTATAACATCGGCGAGCTAACATCATCGGTGAGTCGGCGTTGGCGTGGGTGCTATTGTGCGATGACAATAGGTATGTGAATTACTTTGATGTTGATTTGAATGTTTGTGGGTTAGAACATCACGGGGTTGATGTTCGACACCAATGATATTTTCGGTTTCGAAGTCGTATTATGGGTTGGAGGGTCGAATTGTTCTAGTTTTTGAAGATGTTATTTTGTTCCGAAATCGACTATAATGAACGAATCACCCAACACATGAACATCTTGAGAAGATGATGTTGCGAACCCCTATTCGTCGGACAATTGTGAATACGTTCCAAACACAACATCATACACTCATTGATCCAACAAACACCCCAAAATCGCTATTCGCTGTGAGAAATGAGGACTCTTGACCTGTGATTGTCATCAATCCCATAACATTGGCGAGCTAACATCATCTATGGTTATGTTGTTTTGTGATGTTCCAGTATTGTGTTTGTTACTGATGTTACTAATGTTGATGATGTTGTTTTGTGATGTTCCAATACTGTGGCCATGTTGTTTTATGATATCCCAAAATATAACATTATAAACCAAATACTAAACTAGGAATGGTGAAACAACTTCCAAAAGAGTCCATGAAATCCCCTCCTACAAAATAGTAATGTTACAACATCTTACACACACCATGACAAAGTCAAAATGAAATCACAATATGGGCAAAAATGTAAGCTCCATACACAATATATCAAAACATATATCATACCAAAAATAAAAAAAGACTGAATGGTTTAAGAAAAAACACGCAAGACTAACTAGAACAACATTTATTAAAAATGGGATTTATGAGTAATTTTTCCTTAATGTTTCACAATCAATATAATGGTTTTTTTTTTAAATTTATTTTATAATATTATTTATTGAATTGGCTTATATTAAATCTAATATTCAAATGTTTTTAACTATGTTATTGTATTTGCACGAGGTTGGAAGATCTCACGACTGCACCCTCACATTTCACCTAAGTTTGCATTGAAATGATTATTGACAAATTTTTCCCCAATAAAACTATTATTGTCTACATGTGCACTGCTTTGTACTTATTTACGTACACAAAATAAAAGAATGTTAGTTTATCATAACCATTTTTCATCCAAAACTTTAATTATTATTTTTTATTTTCTTTAATTGGCACAAATTATAAAATTTAAGATTAAATATATTTCGGTTGAAATGACATGAATCAAATTGACATAATCCATAAATAATCTGCAATAATCTAAATTGCTGACAACTAATAATATGCAAACTAGTTTTGATGAAAGTAAACACTAAAAAAAAGTTAAATTAGTTTTTTCTTTTTTTTTTTGGAACAAAAAAAAAAAAATGAATGATGTAAACAAAAAAACAAAACAAAACTTTTTGGTAGAAAAACGAAAAATAAAAAATTCTCATCATTTAATGGTTCTCTTTTTTTAAGAGATATATATATATATATTATTTTTTTTATATTGATTTTTGTCAAATTAATTTTTATTTTTGAAAAAATAGTAAACATATTCTGAAAACTCAATTACCCAAAATATTTTATCTTGATTTTCGTCAAATTAATTTTTATTTTTACCAACACATTTGTGTATTTAGGCAACCTCTACATAATTTTTTTTTCTTTTTGAACGAACCTCTCAATAATTGCTCAAACTCGAAGTATGAAAGCCCCATGCTTTGGTACCGAAAGTCCTACGTGTCCCACACATTTTAACCCCACGCGTTTTAGCGGACAAAAACGGATTTGACTAATTGTACATAGAAATGATAAAATATTAAGTTCATGGGTAATTATTCAGTGCCTTGGGATCCCCTCTCCCCAAAAATTGCTGTCTCTATGTGCCAAAGCACTCATAATTATTAGATATGTCTTGGGATTCTCAATTCTTGAGATTCTCACATGATCCAATGGCTTTGAGTGATTTGGCTAGGGTACGGTGGGCTGGGAGCAAAGCAGGATTGATTAATTTCATGACTCTAAAAAATTGTAAATATTAATAAAAGTTAAAAGATGAATAAAAATAACGTTAAGTATCATATTTTAGTGTTTTAATCTTATTATATTGAAAAAAAATAAAAATTATATATTATATAAATATATTTAATAAATATAATTTGGACCGGAGGATAAAATCTATGCAGAGCAAGGCATGGATGTAAGGGCGAAAGAAAATTATCATTCCTAAGAGTACAGTTGTTGTTGAGCCCGTGAAATTTATCATGTGTCTTACTTTGGAGATATAATTTTTTTGATTTGTTAATTTTTTGTATAAATTATTTAATAATCATGATTACATGCTTTTTACCTGTCTTCACAAATTGGATGACAAGTATACCGTTTATCTTTTATAAATAAATATAACAAAATTATCTGGTCATAATTATTAAATTTGTTTATTTTTTAATGTATAATTTACACACAATAACCAAGATAAACAATTTAAATCATTATAATAGGCCCAACTACACCACAGCTTTCTTTGGGAGTTACTTTTTTTTTTGTCTATTTTAGTTCGGCTTATTTTATCTTTATTTATTTTTTTTTTGGTTTTAAATTAGAATCATTTAGATGAGACCAACCTAAAAATAAAATTGATTTTTATAAAATAAAAAATAAAAATAAATTGAAAAGATAAACTAGACCTTTTATAATTTTAGCCAAGGAAGTGAACTTAAGCCATGGCAATGGGTCAATTTAAAAAAAAGCCATGGCAATGGGCTAGCCCGGACCTAAAATTTAAGGCCTATGTCCATGGGTTTTGACCAGTCAACTGTGGGAGATCGAGCCAGGCCATCTCTTATGGACTTAAAAATACGAGTTTGTAGGATTCACGTCGGTCTTGGCTATATGAGCCTAATCTAGGCTTTAAATTCAAGAGAAACACTTTCAAGATGTGTACCACAAAGAAATTATGTTATTTGCAAGTTTGATTATTATAAATGATATAATTTAATATTATGGGGGATTATAATTGAAAAAAAATAAATAATTATAACTAAATATCATATAAGGTATAACCAAATAGTTCTTGAATTATAACCAAAATCTTATCATAACTAATATTACAATATGTGATATATGTCGTAAGCATTGATTCAAAATTCATAGCAAAAGATGCATATAGTGTGTACAATAGAATTTCACTTAGTTCAACTTTTTTTTATTAAATTCAAAATAAATTAAGAAAAAAAGTTACTTATATAACACAAAATCTTAAAATGCATTACCATAATTAGAATAGAATATTGAATCAAGAAAAACAAAAAATAAACTTTATTTCTTGAAGTACATAATTACATTCATTATGATTATGTTATTAAACTCTAGGAATCTTTAATTTGATTAAAAATATAGTTATTAATTTCACAGTTGGAGTGCTACTCATTTAGTTTTAGAGAAAATTAGTGAAACAACTCTCTCCAACTTTGTGTAGTATGAGAAGTCTAAGATATTTTTTTTATTAGTTAAGATCCCTCAACATTTTTACGGAGAAAATTCGACTCAAAGAAATTTCACCCAATTTGGTATGATCACAGATAAATTTTTTTAAAAATTTCTCTATGAAAATTGAAATTTCTCTGAGTCAAGCAAAATTTCTCTGAGTCGAATTTTCTCTGTAGAAATGTTGAGGGACCTTAACTATTATGAAAATATTATATATCATTTATCTTATAAAATCTTAATATCAAGAATCTTAAAAAAAATTCCCCTTAGCTTTATATTATTTTACTAAAACTGTATTTGTACACAAAAAATAAAAATAAAAATGAGAGAGTGAGAATATTTATTATTTAATATATATATATATATATATATATGAGGTCAATATGAACCTCCGACATAGGCCTATTGGCCAACTCATGAGTCCAACCCATATATTTTAAGGGCCATATCAGTTGGGCCTATCATTGGGCCTGGGTCGAATCCAAAAAACTAGACAAATCCAACTCTCTTTCTCTGTCTCTCTCTCTCTACTGTGAATTGTCTTTGGCTCTTGGAGAACTTCCATGACGATCATAGGTTAGTTTTCTACTCGTTGTCTTTCGTTCTTATTTGTTCTTTCACTATTTTTAGGTTCTTATTTGTTTAGGCTTCTCTACCTTTATTTTTATTTTATTTTTTCAATTTTTTTTTTTATAAGTTTGCAATGATTGGGAATTGGAGTTGTTATTTTTATCTAATTCAGTTAAGATTGTGGGTTTTATGATATTCTGCAATGTGGGAATTTTAATTACAGTTAAGATTTGTGTAGCTTACCTCAATTGATTGGGAAGCTGGGCTTAATTAGGTTTGGTTTGTTTTGTCATCGAAGACCACTTGGGAAATGTATTGGTACTTGTAGCTCTTGAGATTAACTGACAATCTTTTGGACTAAATCTAGACTAGATAGTTTGATCCTAATCAGCAAGCCATTGAATTTAGACGTTGGTTTGGATGGAGTGATGTACAATAACTAATATCTTGTTGGATAATTTTCACTGTATTTAAATAGATTAAATTCTGTTGTGTACTAAACAACAACTAGAATATAAAAAAATAAAAGAAATGAGAGAAAAATGTTTGATTACAAAAATAAAACTAGAAATAGAATTAAATAAATAAAAAAAAGATTTTATTTTGTTACCAAAACAAAATTAAAATCTAATTTAAATAAATAATAATAAAACAGAAAATAAATAAATAACTTACTTGATTAATATCTTAAATAGTATTCTGATCAAGTCCAGTGTTTGACACTGTGTCCTTAAAACATATTCGTCCTCTCCACGGTACTTTCAGAATGTGGACGTCTATCTCCCAGAATGAAATGATCAACTACAAACAATAGCAACACTACAAATTGTTTGCCTAACGAACACACTAAGAGTTTATATTCTTTCTCACAAAAAATTAAATGCTGCAAAATGAAGAATAAATTTTGCAAAGGTGAAGTACGAAATTTCTGAATGTAAAAATCAAATGAAGGGCTGATCTATTTATAGGCAGAATTGTGGCTGTTAGTTTTGAATTAAACAGGTGCAAAACCTGTTTGAACAGGTATGATACCTGTTCAGTTTGAATAAACAGATACAAGTCTGTTGGGTTCAAAATTTGAACAAATAAAAACAGGAAGGGACTTGTTTGGGTGTACAGAAAAAACCGGACCAGTTTATTTCTGGAATTAATTTGAATTCTGGATTTTATTTTTCAAAAAATAAAATTAAATTCAAATGTTTTTGACCCAAAAAGATAGGTATTGGGTCGAACAAGCCCAACCTGTAACGCCCTCAAAATAATAACATTTAACCCATCAGACAAGACAAGCATTTACATATAAACTAACCACATTCCTTTATTTCATTGAGTTTCATTACATAAGTAATACATGTTAACACCAAAACAAAATGCCCTACGGGCTTACAGCTTTCCAAGTTAACACTTGGTTTCAACAAAAGAGTACTAACTCGTTTACACATTAAGCCCTTGGCTTGAAGTTACATGTAATACATCAAAAGTAAAACAACTACACTATGTCCGCCTCTAGCCTCCCAAGCTATGTCCTTGGAGGTGGCATGCTTCCTGTACCTGAAAATGATATTCCCATATAGGGTGAGCCACAGCCCAGTAGAAATACACTAAACCAACCATGGACAATGACTAAAACATTAGCAATTGATAGTTGGTCAACACTGATACAATCACATAAATTACATATTTATGTCAACGACTTACAAGTCCCAATTACTTTTCATTTTTCCTTTTTCAACAGATAAGCATGCTAGCTCTATCATCATTTCCACAGATATGTATAAAAACTATATCTCACATTCAGATAAGCGTAAAAGCTATATCCACATTCTCAACAGATATGTATATCAACAATATCCACAGATAAGCATACAAGCTGTATCCACACTCTACAACAGATATGTATATCAACAATATCCACAGATAAGCATACAAGCTGTATCCACACTTCACAAAGATAAGCATATGAGCTCTATCTTCACTTCTCTAGACAAGCATATGAGCTCTGTCTACGGAGTTCATCCCCTATCTCCTCCCAATACCTATCCGGTTTAGAGGTACATCCCCTATCTTCCCCTAAACCGCGGAGTACATCCCCTATCTCCTCCTCTACACATAACGTATATAAACACATTGGTTCTATATACAATCACACAATACACACAATTAATGTATTCTATCAACCGTCAAGTTCCATGACACATTCCATTGATTAGTTTCCATTTACCTAATCATCATGCATTGTCTACAACAATCTCGACTATCCTCCACCGATAGCCCAAAGCAGTTATTTCTAAAACAGAAAATAAATGCACAAATGGATATTCAATCAACATTTCATTTCCTCATTTCTCACCAATTAATTATCCCAATTAATTAAACAATGTAATTAGGCCATTTTTCATAATTACTATTTGAACCCTTAGGTCCCATTTTCATCAATGATTCAACAATCATTCCATTCTTTTCATGCCAAACATGCATCTAGGTTTATTATGAATAAAACCCCAACTTTTGTAAAATTACATAAAAGTCCCAAACTTTCACAAAATTACCAAACCAAGCCCAACATCTCAAAATACCAAAATTTAAAGACAAAACCCATAGAGAGGAGTAGGTTATCCCTACCTCAAATTCGGAGTCCCAAAGGAGAAGACGACAAAACCCAACGTGCTCCAAAACCCGAGATTTTCAGATTAAAATGAAGCCCTCGACGATCAACAACTTTTTTGTAAAGGCCAAAGGTGAGCAAATCACTCCTACTAGATCAAAACCTAGAGAGAAGGTAGTATCTAGAGAGAGGGACTCAACAATGGTGATTTTGGAAAAGTAAGAGAGAGAAGAGAAAGTGAAAAAGTGATTTAAAGAGTCACAAATTCGGGACTTTAACCCAGGTCTCCGCTCGAGCGTAAAACACCCCGCTCGAGCGTCCACTCACAGACTTCCGCTCGAGCGGCCAACCTCCCGCTCGAGCGCAGAATGCACTCGCCCAGCACTTTAGCAGAACCAGACCTCCGCTCGAGCGGCCACACCCACGTTTGAGCGTACAACTCTGCACAACAAATACTGGATGGGTGTATTTCCCGCTCGAGCGCCAACACCTCCGCTCGAGCGTACAGGCCAAAAATCTAGGCAACTAGTTTTGGTTTCTAAACTCAACCAACCTGAAACAAATCCGCCCAACACATCCTATAACTCAAATACGAAGTAAAAGGATGTAAACAAAATAATAAACAACTACCAGCATCCACGGACACATGTCCGGATCACTATACAACAAGGGTAAACCCGGGATCGCTATAACCTCCCCCCCTTAAAGAATTTCGCCCCCGAAATTAAGCACAAGTTTTCAAAACAAGTTTTCCTTCATTTTAGACAATGTTACAATTTAACATTCAACAATTCGACCCATTACCGGTCATCCCATCCCTTTAACAAGAGACATATCACAATATGTAAACAACATATGTATTTTCAACATGCATTAACATTATGCACTATCTTTCCAATTTCAACAATATATTCAACACATATAGTGTCACATTCAACTTCCATATGAGGCAAGTTCCAAACATACTTCCAATAATCAAAACATTTTCAATGTTTCACAACTTAAGACATATATAAAAGCTCTTAAGTTCAACAAAAAGTAAAATTTAAATACAAGATTACATATCAACAAATAAGTCCGGATATTTCTCACGGACTCCCGACTCACGTTCCCAAGTGGCTTCCTCCACTCCGTGATGTTTCCACAAGACTTTCACCAAAGGAATGGTCTTGCCACGCAGGACCTGATCCCGCCTATCCAAGACCCGAACCGGTCTCTCCTCATACGAGGCATCCTCATCTACCTCTAAATCGCTCCAATCCAGCACATGTGATGGATCTGGCTCATACTTCCGAAGCATACTCACATGAAACACGTCATGCACTCCGGACAACTGCGGTGGTAAGGCTAATCGATAAGCAACCTCACCAATCCTCTCAAGGATCTCAAAAGGACCAATAAACCGAGGGGATAACTTCCCACTCTTCCCAAACCTCATCAGGCCTCGTCTAGGTGATATCTTCAGAAAGACATGATCACCTACCTCAAACGCCAAAGGCCTCCTCCTACGGTCGGCATAACTCTTTTGTCGACTCTGGGCTGTAACAAGCCTCCTACGGATAAGCTCAACTTTCTCCGTCGTCTCCCTAACTAACTCTAGACCCAACAAAGGTGCATCACCCACCTCGGCCCAACACACTGGAGACCTACACGGTCGGCCATACAAGGCCTCAAACGGTGCCATACCGATGCTAGACTGAAAACTGTTGTTGTAGGCAAACTCTACCAATGGCAAGTGCCTCTCCCACGTCCCACTGAAATCCAGGACACAACCCCGAAGCATATCCTCGAGGATCTGAATAGTACGCTCGGACTGTCCGTCAGTCTGAGGATGATAAGCCGTACTAAAGGTCAACTTAGTGCCCAGTGCACTCTGCAAACTCTGCCACAACCTAGCAGTAAAACGAGGATCTCTATCTAAGACGATCGTCACTGGGACCCCGTGCAATCTCACTACATCCCGAATATACAAATCGGCAAGATGATCTACCGAATCTCTCACGCGCATAGGAATAAAGTGCGCCGACTTAGTCAACCGGTCTACAACCACCCAAATAGCATCACTACCCCGCTGAGTCCTCGGAAGACCTACAACGAAGTCCATAGTGACATGCTCCCACTTCCACTCGGCAATAGGCAAGGGTTGCAACAAACCCGCTGGCCTCTGATGCTCGGCCTTCACTTGCTGGCAAGTAAGACACTTCGATACGAAAACAGCCACATCTCTTTTCATACCCCGCCACCAAAACTGGCGACCCAAATCCTGATACATCTTAGTACCTCCCGGATGCACCGCAAGGCGCGAATGGTGAAACTCTCGGAGTACCTCCTCTCGGCAAGCCTCCGGTACAAACAAACGGTCTCGGTATCTCACACTCAGGTCGGGATACACCGTCAAACCCTTCTCAACTTTCCCACTAGAGATCTTCTCTCGGAGGGATTCTACCTCAAGGTCACCTCTCTGTGCCTCTAACACTCTAATCACAAGTGTAGGCTGCGCAACAACAGAAAACAAGGCCGCAGCCTCGACAGATTCGCCCAGTAGCAAATCAAACTCGCCAAGTGCTCCCAACATCACCCATTCCCGGATGGCTATACAAGCTACATCACTAATGGTTTTCCTACTAAGGGCATCGGCCACAACATTGGCCTTTCCCGGATGATAATGCAACTCAAAATCATAATCCTCGATGAACTCCATCCATCTCCTCTGCCTCAGATTCAAGTCTCTCTGTGTAAACAGATACTTCAAACTCTTGTGATCCGAGAATACCTCGAACCTCTCACCATAAAGGTAGTGCCTCCAGATTTTCAAGGCAAAGATCACAGCTGCTAACTCTAGGTCGTGTGTGGGGTAATTCTTCTCGTGTATTTTCAACTGACGTGAGCCATAAGCCACCACTTTCCCCTCTTGCATCAACACACAACCCAAACCCTCTCGTGAAGCATCACAATAAACCGCATAACCCAACCCTCTCTCCGGAATAATCAACACCGGAGCGGTGGTCAATCTAATTTTCAGCTCTTGGAACGACTTTTCATAAGTCTCACTCCACACAAACTTGACTCCCTTCCGAGTCAGTCTAGTCAACGGTGACGCTAACCTGGAGAAATCTTTCACAAACCGACGGTAATACCCAGCCAATCCCAGAAAACTGCGGATCTCAAACACACTCTTAGGCTGTGCCCAATCTTGCACTGCCTCAACCTTGGATGTATCAACAGACACCCCTTCCCCGGATACCACGTGGCCTAAGAATTTGACTTCCCTCAGCCAGAACTCACACTTCCCAAACTTGGCATACAGCCTATGGGCTCTAAGTAACTCAAGCACCACTCTCAAGTGTGCCTCGTGCTCCTCCTCAGAAGACGAATAGATAAGGATATCGTCCACGAAAACAACCACAAATCGGTCTAAGAACTCCCAGAAAATCCGGTTCATCAAGTCCATAAAGACTGCCGGTGCATTGGTAAGTCCGAATGGCATCACCAAAAACTCGTAATGGCCATACCGCGTACGGAATGCCGTCTTAGGAATATCTTCCTCCCTGACCCTCAACTGATGGTAACCCGATCTCAAGTCTATCTTAGAGAAACAACGGGAACCCTTCAATTGGTCAAACAAATCATCTATACGGGGCATAGGATACTTATTCTTAACCGTAGCCCGATTCAACTTCCGGTAGTCTATACACAATCTCAAGGCACCATCTTTCTTTTTAACAAAGAGTGCCGGTGCTCCCCACGGTGAAACACTAGGGCGAACAAAGCCCTTATCGAGCAATTCCTGGAGCTGAACTTTCAACTCAACCAACTCTGCTGGAGCAAAACGGTAAGGTGCCATAGAAATCGGCGCCGTACCAGGCACTAAATCAATAGAGAACTCTATCTCTCGGTGAGGTGGCAAACTAACAAGATTTTCGGGAAAGACATCCGAATACTCACAAACCACCCTCGGTAACACAACCTGGGTCTCACCACTCTCACCACTCTCAAAGCTGGCAAGTAGACTACTAAGCTCACTTCGCCCTCGCGAATCATACCCCGGTGGCAAAACACTACCAACCCGGTCTCCCAAGAAATGGAACCACTCCCCGCTCAAGGTACATAACGTGACCCTCTGGCGGTAGCAATCAATAACAGCCCGGTATGACGATAACCAGTCCATACCCAAAATAACATCAAAACCCTTCATGGGCATGACAACAAACGGAAAAGGAAGCCTATAATCGGCGACCTCTATATCACATCCTCTAACACCCTGTTTCAGGATCAACTCACCACCCAAAGGTGATACCACACAAATAGGAGATGCTAACTGTGGTAACTCCAATTCCAAAATAGACGCAAATGCAGCAGATACAAAAGAATGAGATGCACCCGTGTCTATCAACACATTAGCAACTGAGTTGCAAAACAGAAAAGTACCTCTCACTACTGATGGAGCCGGTACTAAATCCTGCGCGGTAACAGCATACACGCGCCCCGTAGGCCCCTGGTCTACCTGCTCACCTCTCGGAGCAAAAGACTGCTGCACAGACTGGGATGACGAAGCTCCCGGATTGGCCCTCGAGGCCTGCACAGACTGAGCTGGCTGAAAACCCTGCGTCTGCCTAGAACCAGACGCTCCCGAAGTGGCACTCAACTGTGGGCAAAACCTCTTCATGTGCCCAGGTTGTCCACACTGATAACAAGTCAAGAGCTGCCCCCTGCCCAAACTCTGACTCTGCGGTCTAGCTGAAGAAGAAGCAGCTTTCTGACCCCCACCCTTCTGCGGGCAAACAGATACCTTGTGACCCAGCTGGCCACACTTGTAACAAGTGAATTCCCCCTGACTGCCTCTCCCCGAGCCTACACTCGGCACTGGAAAGGTCGATCTAAAGACTGCACCCTGAGACTGCTGAGGGTTATAACCCTTCTGTCTCCTGCCATCACTCTGACTATCCTGGCTCCTCTTGGAGCCTCTCTGACCCTCATCCTCCTCCTGCATCATAAGCTCCATATGAGCTGCAGCGTCCACTAGGTGTCTATACTCTCGAATATAAGACCCACCAATTCTCAACTTGAGGCCCCGCCTCAACTTCCGCTCAAACTCATAGCAACGGCGTTCCTCAGACGCCACCAGTTCAGGTGCAAACCTAGACAGACTGGTAAAAGTAGCCTCAAACTCGGCCACTGACAAGCCCTGCTGATTAAGCCGGCTAAACTGATCCCTCAGCTTCTCCCTAGTTGCTGTTGATAAAAACCTCTCCTGAAAAGCATTCACAAACGCCTCCCAAGTACCACCAACACGAGCTTTCTCGTACTTCCACCATTGACCCGCATCTCCCTTCAGTTGGAAGGATGCCAAGGTCACTTTCAGTGCTCCGTCCTCGATGCCAAGCATCTCAAACGTCTTCGTTGTCTGTTCGAGCCATTCATCTGCCTTAAGCGGCTCTTTAGGATCCCCGATAAACTCGTCCGGATTACACCGAAAGAACTCCCTCTTCAAGAAGGAAGGCCCTGTCTCAGCTGCCTGATTCCCAGCTCTAAGAATACCCAAAGCTCCTGCTATCTCTCTGGCCAAGGCACCCATAGCCTGCTGACCTACTGGCTCGACCACATTGGCCTGCCCAACTCCCTCCTGCACTGCCGGAATCTCACCCTGTAACGGTACTTCCTGCCTCGCAGGTCTACCACGCCTAGCACCTCTTCCTCGTCCTGACATCCAAATAAAGGCAACACAGAACGTTAGCACATTCATAAATGTGCCGAAACTAAACACTCACGTCCTAATGCATGGACAACTGTAATTCACTCCACATAAGCACATAAACACATAAGCACTTACAAATTTCATTTCCGGATAATAATAGTCCCGAGGCGTTACTAGAGTTCCGGTTAGAAACAGCATTGATCAAGTGCTTTTCCAACAAGACTCCCAGAAACTCAAGGATCCAATCAATATCCCAGAAATTAAATCCCATACCCACATAATCACATAAGCATGTTATCAAATAAACACATAGCATATGGTACTACATCTACGTCTCTATCAAGCGAGACAAACCCATTGTGATACTAATCACTTCCCACGTACCCAAAGTATTCGAACCCGGTACGCTCTGATACCAAGTTGTAACGCCCTCAAAATAATAACATTTAACCCATCAGACAAGACAAGCATTTACATATAAACTAACCACATTCCTTTATTTCATTGAGTTTCATTACATAAGTAATACATGTTAACACCAAAACAAAATGCCCTACGGGCTTACAGCTTTCCAAGTTAACACTTGGTTTCAACAAAAGAGTACT
This sequence comes from Camellia sinensis, assembly GCF_055761805.1. NCBI lineage: Eukaryota > Viridiplantae > Streptophyta > Magnoliopsida > Ericales > Theaceae > Camellia > Camellia sinensis. The sequence continues at coordinate 185,616,283 of NC_138967.1, forward strand.
AACTCGTTTACACATTAAGCCCTTGGCTTGAAGTTACATGTAATACATCAAAAGTAAAACAACTACACTATGTCCGCCTCTAGCCTCCCAAGCTATGTCCTTGGAGGTGGCATGCTTCCTGTACCTGAAAATGATATTCCCATATAGGGTGAGCCACAGCCCAGTAGAAATACACTAAGCCAACCATGGACAATGACTAAAACATTAGCAATTGATAGTTGGTCAACACTGATACAATCACATAAATTACATATTTATATCAACGACTTACAAGTCCCAATTACTTTTCATTTTTCCTTTTTCAACAGATAAGCATGCTAGCTCTATCATCATTTCCACAGATATGTATAAAAACTATATCTCACATTCAGATAAGCGTAAAAGCTATATCCACATTCTCAACAGATATGTATATCAACAATATCCACAGATAAGCATACAAGCTGTATCCACACTCTACAACAGATATGTATATCAACAATATCCACAGATAAGCATACAAGCTGTATCCACACTTCACAAAGATAAGCATATGAGCTCTATCTTCACTTCTCTAGACAAGCATATGAGCTCTGTCTACGGAGTTCATCCCCTATCTCCTCCCAATACCTATCCGGTTTAGAGGTACATCCCCTATCTTCCCCTAAACCGCGGAGTACATCCCCTATCTCCTCCTCTACACATAACGTATATAAACACATTGGTTCTATATACAATCACACAATACACACAATTAATGTATTCTATCAACCGTCAAGTTCCATGACACATTCCATTGATTAGTTTCCATTTACCTAATCATCATGCATTGTCTACAACAATCTCGACTATCCTCCACCGATAGCCCAAAGCAGTTATTTCTAAAACAGAAAATAAATGCACAAATGGATATTCAATCAACATTTCATTTCCTCATTTCTCACCAATTAATTATCCCAATTAATTAAACAATGTAATTAGGCCATTTTTCATAATTACTATTTGAACCCTTAGGTCCCATTTTCATCAATGATTCAACAATCATTCCATTCTTTTCATGCCAAACATGCATCTAGGTTTATTATGAATAAAACCCCAACTTTTGTAAAATTACATAAAAGTCCCAAACTTTCACAAAATTACCAAACCAAGCCCAACATCTCAAAATACCAAAATTTAAAGACAAAACCCATAGAGAGGAGTAGGTTATCCCTACCTCAAATTCGGAGTCCCAAAGGAGAAGACGACAAAACCCAACGTGCTCCAAAACCCGAGATTTTCAGATTAAAATGAAGCCCTCGACGATCAACAACTTTTTTGTAAAGGCCAAAGGTGAGCAAATCACTCCTACTAGATCAAAACCTAGAGAGAAGGTAGTATCTAGAGAGAGGGACTCAACAATGGTGATTTTGGAAAAGTAAGAGAGAGAAGAGAAAGTGAAAAAGTGATTTAAAGAGTCACAAATTCGGGACTTTAACCCAGGTCTCCGCTCGAGCGTAAAACACCCCGCTCGAGCGTCCACTCACAGACTTCCGCTCGAGCGGCCAACCTCCCGCTCGAGCGCAGAATGCACTCGCCCAGCACTTTAGCAGAACCAGACCTCCGCTCGAGCGGCCACACCCACGCTCGAGCGTACAACTCTGCACAACAAATACTGGATGGGTGTATTTCCCGCTCGAGCGCCAACACCTCCGCTCGAGCGTACAGGCCAAAAATCTGGGCAACTAGTTTTGGTTTCTAAACTCAACCAACCTGAAACAAATCCGCCCAACACATCCTATAACTCAAATACGAAGTAAAAGGATGTAAACAAAATAATAAACAACTACCAGCATCCACGGACATATGTCCGGATCACTATACAACAAGGGTAAACCCGGGATCGCTATACAACCCAACCTCACACCCACGCCTAAGCACAAGCCCAGCCCAGACCGCCCAACCAACCGGACGGACGGCGGCGGCAACGCGCGCGCGCGCGTATGTGGTGATTTTTGGGTCCAATGGGTCTAGCCCATTTTGCCCATAACCTCCCTCTCTAAAACACTTGGGTACCCCTTAGGGCACACCCAAAGTTCCAATCCCATGGCTTATAAACCCATTCAAAACTTCCTACGAAATCAATGTGAGACAAGCCTTATTCAAACCTTTAAGGATTTTTCACCAAAACTTCATTTCCATGGAGCATACTTTGACTTCAATTTTTCATTCACTCGGTAATGGTTTTGAGCAACCAAATATACCACATAAATCACAACGCGGCATAAAACACGTTACCACTTTGACCTGCCAAAATCGACGCTCGGGTTCCGCCTAAATAATAGACCAAAGTTAGGAAAAAATTCTGATTTTACCTATAATTTTCCAACCATTTCCAACAATCCCCCACATGAATGGAATTTGATGACAACGGAAATACAACAATATGCAGACTTTATCGAAAGAGTATAATTCGAAAATATCTTGCATCAGGATAGGTAGCTTTCGGCCTTGAACCTTCCCTAGTGATAACCTATCAGACTTACTGGCTAACCAATGGACGCGATGCCTTGAATTGTTCAGCTGTTTGTGTAAGCCAAGATAATAGATTTCACACAAAATATCTTCTAACACATCGTGGTTCTCACTGTTGTGTTCATTTTAGCCTTGAACGCTCCTGGTTTTCATGAGTGTTTCTAGAGAATTTAGCCTTTTTCATTCTCATGGAACCGGCCCCAATTCGACACTCATATAGGTGATTCTTATTGTGAGTATCTCCTTATACTCGTCTTGATTTTATGCCTTAATCAAGATATAAGTAATCATTAAAAGCAAAACTTATCCTTATACCCCTACATACAACATATGTTGCAGATATCACTCTCACCATAGGAATGGGTAAGGAATTTTAATCCCTTGGTGATTTCTAGCGAGCCACACATAACTTAGTTGTCCCTTTGAACTTAGTTTTTGGGATCTCTAGTCATATAAGTAGGGTTACCATTATGACAACTCTTATGTAATAGGCCTTAATCTCATCTCCTTCGATGAACTATACACTAGCTCTTTTGTCAAAACTTCTGTTAACGGATCCGCAATATTCACTTTAGATTTTATATAATCTATTGAGATTATTCCATTTGACAACAACTGCCTAACGGTATTATGTCGACGACGAATATGTCATGACTTACCGTTATACATATGATTCTGTGCCTTGCCTATTGCAGATTGACTATCACAATGAATGCAAATAGCTGGCACAGGTTTTGGACACATTGGAATGTCTTCTAAGAAGTGACGAAGCTATTCTGCTTCTTCTCCTGCTTTGTCTAAAGCAATGAACTCGGATTCCATTGTGGATCGTGCGATGTAAGTTTGTTTCGTGGATTTTCAAGAAACAGCAGCGCCTCCCAGAGTAAAGACATATCCACTAGTGGATTTTGAATCTTTAGTATCCGATATCCAATTGGCATCACAATAACCTTCGAGTACTACTAGATATCGAGTAAAATTCAAACCATGATCATGAGTAAATCTTAGATATCTAAGAACCCGAATGATCACTTTCCAATGGTCTTCTCTGGGGGTTACTAGTGTACCCACTCAATTTACCGCTTGCATAAGCTATATCAGGACGGGTACAATTCATTAGGTACATTAGGCTTCCAATGATTTGGGAGTATTTTAACTGCGACACCGCATCACCTTTATTTTTCGATAAATAAAGATTGACGTCTACAGGTGTTCTAGCTAAATTCATATCATTATAACATTTGCGACCCCCATATCTTTCATATCAAATCTTTTTTAAGCATTTACTTAGTTGATTTGATCATGTTTTGACTACTTCCAATAACAAGCATGTCATCCACATAAAGACAAACTATGACATTCCTTGGTCAGTGTTTTTAACATAGACGCATTTGTCACATTCGTTTATCTTAAACCCATTAGTAAGCATTGCATGATCAAATTTTTCATGCCATTGCTCAGGTGCTTGTTTTAATCCATAAAGAGATTTTACAAGCTGACAAACTTTCTTTTCTTGTCCCGACACTACAAACCCTTCGGGTTGCTCCATATAGATCTCTTTATTTAGATCACCGGTTAAGAAAGTTGTCTTAACATCCATTTGATGTATTTCTAAATTAAACAACGCTGCTATAGAAATAAGCATGCGAATAGATATTATTCTTGTCACAGGGGAATATGTGTCAAAATAGTCCAGACCTTCCTTTTGTCTGTAACCTTTTACTATAAGTCTTGCTTTATACTTGTCTATTGAACCATCTTCTTTCATTTTTCTCTTGAATAGCCACTTATATCCGAGAGGTTTAGAACGTGGTGGAAGATCCACCAATTCCCAAGTATGATTTTGCATAATGGATTCAATTTCATTATTAACAGCCTCTTTCCACAAAGGTGCTTCCGGACCTGTCATTGCTTCCTTAAAGTTTTGAGGTTCATTTTCTAACAGGTATGTCAAAAAATCTGGACCAAAGGATTTTGATGTTCTCGCTCTCTTACTTCTTCTTGGTTCATCATCAGTTAAATCCTGTTGGTCGAGACCATTACTAGTCTCTTGTGTTTGATTATCATTAGTCTCTTGACTTTGTGTACAATCATAAGTTCTTTTCTGTGAACTTAATTCTTATCCTTTCTTGTAAAGAAAGATATGTTCAAAAAACACAGCATTCCTTGACTCTATAATAGTGTTCACATTTATATCAAGTATTTCTGATTTATAAGTCAGAAACCGATATGCACTACTATTCTGAGCATAACCAATAAACACACAACTCCAATTTTAGTCTTTTTAGAAACAGGAACTTCAATTTTTGCCAAACACCTCCACACTTTTAAGTATTTGTAGAAAAGTGGTTGACCTTTCCATAATTCATAAGGAGTGCTATTGGTTTCTTGTAGAGTATTCTGTTAAGAACATAATTAGCAGAAAATATTGCTTCCCCCCACAAGTTCTGTGGTAAGCCTGAACTTAGTAACATGGCATTCATCATTTCTTTTAGGGTTTTATTCTTCCTTTCAGCAATTTCATTTTGCTGTGGAGAATAAGGTGATGTAGTTTGGTGAATAATGCTATGTTGTGCACAAAATTTATTTAATGGTACGTCATATTCACCACCCCTATCACTTCTAACCATTTTAATGGTTTTACCAAGTTGATTTTCAACTTCTGTTTTGTAGAGTTTAAGCATTTCTAAAGCTTCATCTTTACTTCTAAGTAAATAAACATAACAATATCTTGTGCAATCATCGATAAATGTTATGAAATACTTTTTGCCCCCTCTAGTTTGAACAAATTTTAGATCACATACATCAGTAGGAATTAATTCTAGAAGTTCGGTTTTCCTTTCAACCGATTTAAATAGAGCCTTAGTTAGTTTCGCTTTTACACAAACTTCACATTTATGATTAGGATTAATTTTAAACTTTGGTATATAATCCAAACCAATTAATCTACGCAAAGCATCATAATTTACATGTCCTAATCTACCATGCCATAAATTTGACTCAAGAATATAAGCAAAAGATATGTTATTCTTATTCATAGCAACTTTCGGTACAACTGTCATTACATTCAACTTAAAGAGACCATCACTCATGTATCCCTTACCAACATACATACCACTCTTTGTTAATACAAATTTATCAGACTAAAAAACAAGCCTAAAACTATTTTTACTTAACAAAGAACCAGAAACTAAATTCTTCCGGATGTCAAGTACATGCAGTATGTTGTTGAGGGTCAGTTCTTTCCCTGATGTCATCTTCAAGATCACTTTCCCTTGTCCAACCACAGTAGAAGTAGAAGAATTTCCCATGAAAAGTTGTTCACCATTTGCAGCCTCATTGCAGGTAGTGAACATCTTCTTGTCCGCACAAATGTGACAAGTTGCTCCAGTGTCAACCCACCACTCTTTGGGATTTCCAACCAAGTTAGCCTCAGACACCACAGCAGAGAGGTTAATGTCATTCACTCCGTCAAAGATGTAATCTAGTTCAGTTACATTGGCTTGATTGGTAGTCTTCTTGCTTGTACTTCTATGATTCTTCTTAGGGTGGCGGCAGTCAGAAGCTCGATGCTCAGTCTTGCCACAGTTATAGCATTTTCCTTTCAACTTCTTGTTGCTATTGCCTTGTTTAAGACCATCTCCAGTAAACTTCCTCTTTTTGTTATGCGGTTTATGAACTTGTTCAACCATATTAGCCTTGGACTCAATGGGATTTTTCCTATTTCTCTTTTCGGCCTTTCGGTTATCTTCCTTAATTCTCAGTCTTACAATAAGTTCATCCATGGTCATTTCTTTGCGTTTATGTTTTAAATAATTTTTGAAATCTTTTCAAGCCGGTGGTAACTTTTCCACTAAAGCAGCGACTTGGAAGACTTGGAAAGACTCGCTCAGAGACATACCCTCAGAATGAATATCGTGTAAAATTAATTGAAAACTTTGAACTTGAGAAATTACCGTTTGGGAGTCTACCATAACAAAGTCCAAAAATTTACCGACGACAAATTTCTTCGTGCCAGCATCCTTTGTCTTGTATTTCTTCTCCAAAGAATCCCACAATTCTTTTGCTGACTTCAAAGAACTGTAAACATTATACAACATGTTGTCAAGGCCATTGAGGATGTAATTTCTGCACAGGAAATCTGAATGTTTCCAAGCATCTATAGCGGCAACAACTTGCCGATCACTTTCACCATCTTTAAGTGCTGGAGCCTCGTCATGGATAAACCGGGCCAAATTAAGAGTTGTAAGATAGAACAACATCTTCTGCTGCCATCTCTTAATCTTAGTACCGTTAAATTTTTCTGATTTTTCTCCATGATTGATTGGTACATGAACATAGTTCTGGATAGAGACCGGTGTTGGTGTAACAATTGGAGTACCACTTCCAGTTGCAGTTTCAGTTGCAGTAGCCATAATTTCTGATTACAAAAATCAGAAAAAATTAAAACACAAATTAATTTTCTGGTTACTAAAACCAAGAAATAAATTATTACACAAAATAATTTTATTTTCCTTATTACTAAAACTAAAAAAATAAAATACTCTAATAATTTTCTATAACACAAATTAATATTCTGCAATTGTTAATGACACCAGTATATTACTACTAGTTGTCAAAGAAAAGAGACAGTATATACTACTATCTGTCAGATAGCATAAATCACTATTTATTTTTCCAACCAGAATATATCTTTATGAAATCACAGAAAATTAAATACAATGAAGATATCAAAAAATAATCTGTCTTAAGATTGTTGGACAATCTTCACTGTATTTAAATAGATTAAATTCTGTTGTGTACTAAACAACAACTATAATATAAAGAAATAATGGAAAGCAGAGAAAAATGTTTGATTACAAAAATCAAACTAGAAATAGAATTAAATAAATAAAAATAAATTTTATTTTGTTACCAAAACAAAATTAAAATCTGATTTAAATAAATAATAATAAAACAGAAAATAAATAAACAACTTACTTGATTAATAGCTTGAATATTATTTTAATCAAATCCAGTGTTTGACACTGTGTCCTTAAGATAGATTCGTCCTCTCCACGGTGCTTTCAGAATGTGGACGTCTATCTCCTAGGATGAAATGATCAACTACAAACAATAGCAGCACTAAAAATTATTTGCCTAACGAACACACTAAGTGTTTATACTCTTTCTCACAAAAAATTAAATGCAGCTAAATGAAGAATAAATTTTGCAGAGGTGAAGTACGAAATTTCTGAATGTAAAAATCAAATGAAGGGCTGATATATTTATAGGCAGAATTGTGGCTATTAGTTTTGAATTAAACAGGTGCAAAACCTGTTTGAACAGGTATGATACATGTTCAGTTTGAATAAACAGATACAAGTCTGTTGGGTTCAAATTTTTAACAGATAAAAACAGGAAGTGACTTGTTTCGGTGTACAGAAAAAATCGAACCAATTTATTTCCGGAATTAATTTGAATTCTGGATTTTATTTTTCAAAAAATAAAATAAAATTCAAATGTTTTTTACCCCAAAAGATAGGTATTGGGCCGGACAAGCCTAACCCAGCCCGCCCGACGGACCGGACGGACAGCAACGCGTGCATGTGGTGATTTTTGGGTCCAATGGGTCTAGCCCATTTTGCCCATAACCTCCCTCTCTAAAATACTTGGGTACCCCTTGGAGCACACCCCAAGTTCCAATCTGATGCGTTATAAACCCATTCAAAACTTCCCACCAAATCAATATGGGACAAGCCTTACTCAAACCTTTAAGGATTTTCCACCAAAACTCCATTTCCATGAAGCATACTTTGGCTTCAATTTTCCATTCACTCGGTAATGGTTTTAAGCAACCAAATATATCACGTGAATCACGACGCGGCATAGAACGCGTTACCACTTTGACCTGCCAAAATCGACGCTCGAGTCCCACCTAAATAATAAACCAAAGTTAGGAAAAAATTCTGGTTTTACCCAGAATTTTCCAACCATTTCCAACAATATCATCATTAAATTCTGGTGTAATACTTAAAATAGATGAAATGTTTACTGTCTTTATTTGTTTAAATTTTTTATTTGACATTGGACTTCTGTGTAGAGCCTTGACCTTCCTGAAATTCTTGTACAAGCTGAAAGGCGTGGGTCATCTTTTGATGAATTGTTGACAATTCCTGAGCATGATGATTGGATATACAGTGATGGGAAATCCACATCATGTGTTGTTTTCATTTTGGAAATGTACAAGGAAGCAGGCTTGTTTGAGCCAATTGCAAACTCCATTCAAGTTACAAAGTTTACGGTGAGTTTGTTGTGAATATTCAATTTCATTAATTTAAATAACAAAGTCTCAAATTTGCATCCAATTAATGTTTGGGAAAAGCACCAATAAGTCCCAAAATTCAATTTGTTGAACCATTTAATCCTACCATTTATTTTGTAGACTGATAAATCCCAGTAGAATGTTAATTACGTAGAAACCCATGCAAGTAACACGTGACTTGTCTTTAGTAGAGGGTAAATGTGAGTTTTTGCTGATGTTGTAGTTACCAAAATACCCAAAAATATACCATGGCATTTTTATGTTTTCCCTCCATCTCGAACAAAATGGTCGAGATGTAATGGAAACTTCTGGGTTTCCATCCCAATGTTAGTGATTGGAATCTTCATCCTGTGTGATTAAATATTCACATTCAGCAACGTTGATCATTCAATATACAATTCCAATGTTGTAACCCAACCCACAAAAAACCTAGAAAATCAAAAAACCCCTTGTTCAGCGTTAACATTTGTAGAGGCGATTCACTGTTCTTGACCTGTGATTGTCATCGATACTATAACATCGGCGAGCTAACATCATTGGTGAGTCGGCGTTGGCGTGGGTGCTATTGTGCGATGACAATAGGTATGTGAATTACTTTGATGTTGATTTGAATGTTTGTGGGTTAGAACATCACGGGGTTGATGTTCGACACCAATGATATTTTGGGTTTCGAAGTTGTATTATGGGTTGGAGGGTCGAATTGTTCTAGTTTTTGAAGATATTATTTTGTTCCGAAATCGACTATAATGAATGAATCACCCAACACATGAACATCTTGAGAAGATGATGTTGCGAACCCCTATTCGTCGGACAATTGTGAATACGTTCCAAACACAACATCATACACTCATTGATCCAACAAACACCACAAAATCGTGATTCGCTATGAGAAATGAGGACTCTTGACCTGTGATTGTCATCAATCCCATAACATTGGCGAGCTAACATCATCTATGGTCATGTTGTTTTGTGATGTTCCAGTATTGTGTTTGTTACTGATGTTGCTAATGTTGATGATGTTGTTTTGTGATGTTCCAATACTGTGGCCATGTTGTTTTATGATATCCCAAAATATAACATTATAAACCAAATACTAAACTAGGAATGGTGAAACAACTTCCAAAAGAGTCCACGAAATCCCCTCTTACAAAATAGTAATGTTACAACATCTTACACATACCATGACAAAGTCAAAATGAAATCACAATATGGGCAAAAATGTAAGCTCCATACACAATATATCAAAAACATATATCGTACCAAAAATAAAAACGGACTAAATAGTTTAAGAAAAAACACGCAAGACTAACTAGAACAACATTTACTAAAATGGGATTTATGAGTAATTTTTCCTTAATGTTTCACGATCAATATAATGGCTTTTTTTTAAAAATTTATTTTATAATATTATTTATTGAATTGGCTTATATTAAATCTAATATTCAAATGTTGTAAACTACGTTATTGTATTTGCACGAGGTTGGAAGATCTCACGACTGCACCCTCACATTTCACCTAAGTTTGCATTGAAATGATTATTGACAAATTTTTCCCCAATAAAACTATTATTGTCTACATGTGCACTGCTTTGTACTTATTTACGTACACAAAATAAAAGAATGTTAGTTTATTTTAGGGTAAATTACACAAATGATTCCTAAAGTATACCCTTAATTTTATTTTGGCCCCTAATCTTTAATTTGATTCAATTGCATCCCTATATACTCCACATATTAATTTTCTTAGTCCACCAATTTAAATTAAAATGATTAGAACCCAATATTTGAAGTAGTGTTTACTTGCGAAGGTTTTTTTTTTTTTTTTTCCCTCCTATGTACGAAGAATATAAAATATGTTTATTTTTTATGGTTTTTATTTTTATTTTTGTAAAAACTACAATAAATATCATAGTTAGTATACATGTTTTCAAGAACATAAAAAATCAAAGAGTAGTGCTACTTTAATAAAAAAGTTAGACTTATTTTTCAAGTCTAATGATGTAATACTCCATTAAAATATTGATAAATTATAAATATACTTTTTGAGATTTGCTTAAAATATATATTGTCCTCTGTGATTCTAAAAATTACATCTCCCTCTTTAAGTTTCTAATTACATGACAAATAACTCATTTTATTAATAAATTATCAAGTTAATTAATGGGCGAATTACACTAACAGTCCCTATAGTTTAATACTTGTGTCACTTTGGTCCCTAATTTTTCAATTGTGACACATTTCACCCTGAATTTTGAATCTTGTTCCAAATAAAGACAATTGAAGATAACATTGCTCAGTTTCAAAGACAAAGTCATCAATTTGATAAAATATAAACTAATTTGACAAAAATAAATGTCAAAAAATATTTTTAAATTTTTATAAATATACCTACCAAAAATAATTATGTAAACTTGATAAATCTTTTACATATTTATTTATTACCAAATTAACTTTTATTATATGTTTGGATGATGATCATGTAATGGTTGAATTTTTTTTTTTTTTTGTATATGCTTTTTTATGGTTATTATGTAATAGATGATTATATTTGTTGTTAACAAATATTTTTGGATGATTATCATATAATTGATGGTTATTAGGCTTTTAATGTGTAATTGATATATTGAACATATGAAATGTTTTTAGTTTTGGATTTTTTGATATAATGGATTGGTTTAATAATGATATCAAAGTTGTCGCCATATTTGACTTTTGAAAAAATAGAAACTAATTTAATGAAAATAAAAACGACCACTCATTGTATGATTATCATCCAAATATCTATTAAAAATTAATTTGTTAAAAATAAATAAATAAATATTTAAAAGATTTATCAATTTGATATAATTTTATCTTTGTTGGGTATAAATAATTTTTAAAAATTAAAAAATAATTTTTTGATATTTATTTTTGTCAAACTAGTTTATATTTTATCAAATTGACTACTTTGCCTTTGAAATTGAGCAATGGATTTCCAATTGTCCTTATTTGAAACAAAATTCAAAATTAAGAATCAAATGTGTTACAATTGAAAAGTCAGGAACCAAAGTAACACAAGCGCCAAACTATAAGCATCGTTAATGTAATTCGCTGTTAATTAATTGTTTTTAACGATGTCATAAATATATTTCAATGAAAAATTCAATAATTTTATTGTTCTATAGGAGAATAATTAAAATTTTCATATTTTTGTTAATTATGTTAAATAATTTTTTTTGATAATGAGGCATTTGTAATTTTCAAAATTATAAGGGACAATCTATATTTTAAGTAAATCTTAGGAGGTGTATTTGTAATTAACTAAGAATATTTAAGTCAACTCTCAGCCAAATACTTTCTCTAATCATCAATCATTTATTTCTTTTACATTATACATCACCGGGTTTGGAAAGTAAGTTTATAAAAATATATTTGTATATCATTTTTCAAAATGAAAACAAGTATAGTAAGTTGCCAAAAGGAACAAGTGGTCCAAGGGTGATTGCCAGAGCGAAGACACAAGGGTGAGGATGGTAGGAAAGAATGAAACTTGTTTTGAAAATAAGTAAAATCATAATTTTCTTATTTCCAAAAATTCTAAGAATTGTAGCCAGATTTTTTTGAAAGTGAAAATAATTAACAAATGTGTTTTTTATTCCGATTTCAAAAAATCTAAAACTAAAGAAAAATAAATAAAATAAAAATCTCACCATTCAAAAATTTGTGAAGTTAGCAAACGTGTTTTTTTTTAAATTGAAAATAATTAACAAATGTGTTATTTATTTCAATTTCAAAAAAAATCTAAAGCTAACGAAAATTTTAAAAAATTAAAAAAAAAAAACTCACCAAACAAACCTTAGGATTTACAATCCCGATTAAAAGATTTGTAAAGTTACCAACTCTCTAGGATCAAAATTAGGAGGTCAAATAACAGACTCCCGAACTACTAAAAACACAAATATGTAATAGAGAAAAAAAGAAAAGAAAAATAGAGAAAAAATTGATCCCAATATAAATACAACAAATCAATTACCAAGAGCACATGAAAATAAATACATAATAAACATTCTAGGCGTGGTGATGATTCAATATGATTAGAGCTCTCTTCTCCCTCAATATAGATAATTTCGTTTCCAATAGCCTAGTTTTGTGTCCCAAATCTTAACTTTTGGAATGTGTGCAATTTTCTAATTATTCCCACACTCTAAGTCTCTGTTCAGACTTGAAATCAATCTATCAGACATACCAACCAAATCAAGTGATTTAAGGTTGGTTAGATGTTCAATGTCAGAGAGTAACTCCTCTATCAATTCGCATTTCCAGATAAATAACTCTTCAAGATGAGGCATCGAGCCAGCCTCTACTTTCACCCATCTCAATCCTTTTAATCCACCAAGGTATAATCTTACAAGTGTTTGAAATCCACTAGCCTTGAAACACAATTCTGCCCCTTCATATGTCTGAACAAGTTGAAGTTCAACCAAATTGGGCAAATCTTTAAGGGATTCCAGTGGATCAACATTCATTAACTTACTCTATGCTAAAACTACGCTTACCAAGCTATGTAGTGAAGGTATCCAATGCGGTACCTTACGTAAACTTCCCATTAGGCGGAGCGTTCAAAGAAGTTGAGGTGGTGAAGAAAGAGAATCTAGAATAGTAACAGGTCGTATCACATAAGTTAGATCGTCGCTGATTTCCAACACCTCTGGTAATACTACTTGGGAAGAGTCTTGCACACACTTCCGCAATAAAGATACATGGAACACATTATGAATCATAGCTAAAGCAAGTGGTAGGGCTAATTCGTAAGCCATATTACCAATCTTCTCAGTGATCTCGTATGGTCCCACAAATCTAGGTGCCAATTTTCCATTCTTTCCGAACCGCAGATACCCTTCATCGGCGAAACCTTCAAAAACACATATTCTCTGACATTCAACTCAACCCCCTTACGTTTTCTATTAACGTAACTCTTTTGGCGACTCTATGCAGTCTTAATACTTTCCCGAATAATGTTCACCTTCTTTGTGGTCTCTCTCACCAACTCTGGCCCTAATAACGACGCATCTCCTACTTCCATCCAATAAGCAGGTGATCAACATGGCCTCCCATACAAAGCCTCAAAAGGTGCCATTCTGATACTAGAGTGATAGCTATTATTATAAGAAAACACCACAAATGCCAAGTGTTCTTTCCAACTACCACCAAGATCGAGGATACAAGCCTCAACATATCTTCCAAGATCTGATTCACCCGCTCAGTTTGCCCATTTGTCTGAGGATGATAAGCCGTGCTCAGGTCTAACCTAGCACCCAAAGCATGCTGAAAACTCTTCCAAAACTCTGCAACAAACAACGGATCACGATCCGAAACTATAGAAACTGGCGCGCCATGAAGTCATACCATCTCTCGAATATATAACATAGCCAGTTTATCCACAGTTCGGTGAACACTGATAGGAGTAAAATGAGCAGACTTGGTGAGTCAATCCACTATCACCCAAATAGATTCATTGCCTCACGTAGACCACGACAATCCATCCACGAAATCCATAGAGATGTACTCCCATTTCCAAGTAGGGATCTCGAGAGGTTGCAAAAGTCCAAATGGCCGTTGGTGTTCTGCCTTAACCTGTTGACACACATAACATCGAGAAACATACTCTCCTACGTCCTTCTTCATACATTCCCACCAAAATGTCCTCTTCAGGTTATGATACATCTTAGTCCCACTAGAGTAAATGGTATATCGAGACCTATGGGCATTATTCATAATCTCTTTCCTTAATTCAACTATGTTAGGTACACATCATCTGCCCCTGAATCGCAATCCCCTATCTGAGTCCAAAGTCCAATCAGTAGGTCAATCGTCAATCAAATCCACCACAACGTCATCAAGCTTGCTGACAAGGAACCCATCTAAATTCTGCATCTGACGAACCTTACCCAGTAATGTCGGTTACACGGTCAAACTACCAATGTGTGCCCTTTTGACACTCTCTATTGGTTGAACATCGAGCATCAAAATTAACTCCAAAGACTTTCATTCCTGAATCATCAAAGAAGCTATAATCCCATGTTGTCGACTAAGTGCATCTACAACCACATTTCGTTTCCCTAGGTCGTAAAGGATCTCAAAATCATAACTACTGATGAATTCAACCCACCTTTGTTGCCTCATGTTCAACTCTTTTTGGGAAAAAAGATATTTAAGACTCTTGTGATCTGTGTATAACTCAAAGTTCTCCCCAAACAAGTCGTGTCACCACACTTTCAATGCAAAAACAACTGCTGCTAGCTCTAAGTCATGAGTAAGGTATCGTCTCTCATGAGGTTTTAACTATCGAGAAGCATAAGATACAACCTTTTGATGCTGCATCAACACACATCCCAAACCAATTCCACTAGCATTCCCCTTGTATTGGTATAGTTAACACTGGAGCTGTAGTCAAACGCTACTTTAACTCCTGGAAAGCTCTCTCATAATCATATGACCATAAGAACTTCACATTCTTGCAGGTCAACTTGGTCATGGGTGCTACAATAATGGAAAACTTCTCAATAAATCTCCTGTAATAGCCGGCTAGTCTTAAAAAACTCCTCACCTCTGAAAGATTTGTGGGCTACTTCCATTCTTTGACCGCAACAATTTTCTCAAGATCTACCACTATCCCCTAATTAGATATAATATGTCCCAAAAACCAGACTTCTTTCTTCCAAAAGTGACACTTACTGAACTTAACGTATAACTGCTGCTCCCTCAAAGTCTGTAATATAACTTTCAAGTGTTCTCTGTGTTCTTCCTCATTCTTAAAATACACCAGGATATCATCTATGAAGATAATCATAAACTTATCTAGATACGATTGAAAAATTCTATTCATCAAGTCAATGAAATAGGCAGGAGCATTGGTCAAACCAAAAGGCATTACAAGAAATTTGTACAATCCATACCGAGTCTGAAAAGCAGTAAACGATATACTTTCCTCTGACACACCCATCTGATGGTAACCTATTCTGAGATCAAACTGAGAGAACACAACTGCCCCCTTTAACTAATCAAACAAGTCATCAATTCTAGGTAACGAATACTTGTTCTTGATAGTCACCTTGTTCAGCTCTCTATAATCTATGCACATGCAGAGAGTGTCATTTTTCTTGGAGACAAAAATCGTGGGTGCTCCACACGGGGAGTTACTTAAATGAATGAACCCTTTCTGAAGCATCTCTTACAGCTACTTCTTTATCTCCAGAAGCTCCTTAGGCACCATTTTGTATGCCGCTTTAGAAATCGGTGCAGTTCCCGGCACTAAGGTCAATGCGAAATGCTACTACTCGTCGAGGTGGAGGTCCAGGTATCTCCTAAAATACATCCTCATACTCACGCACCACATCTACCTCACTAATATCCTGCTTAGAGATTTCTACCGAGCACAGAAAACTCGTCATCTCCGGCTTTTCTCCATCGCTAGAAGTGTGGGTAAGCCGTGGCATACCGGGAATATCTATATTTACAGTCCTTCCAACCTAATCTAGAGTCACAAAGTATTTTTGCATCCAATCCGTACCTAAAATAATTGTAAACCCCTCAAACCCTAACACAATTAGGTCCGCATACAAGACTCTGCCCGCAAAATCAATTTCGAAATCTTTACACATCTCAAAAAAAGTAATTGCCCCTCTTAAAGGGGTCTCAATATGAATAGGTCTAGACAAAGAGATAGTTAGAAGGTGTTCTCTTTCTACAAACTATCTGGATATGAAAGAATGAGAGGCACTAGTATCAAAAAGTACTCTAATGGGTTTTTGAAAAAGATTAAAGATACCTTCCAGCCATCACTTTCAAGTTAAACACATAAAAAAGAATTCATTCATAAATACTATGAATAAATTCAATCACCAAACTAAACTAGTTAACCCATGTTTCCACAATCCGAGGATCACCTAAACTCTCATAAGTCTAAGGTAACTTAAAGCTTTGATACCATTTATTTGTAATGCCCCAACCCTTTACATGTCATCAATATTGTCCGCTTTGAGCCATGCCTGCACGGATTTGTTCTTTCCAGTGGGTCACCCATCTCAGAACTACTCCAGTCTAAGCACGCTTAACTGCAGAGTTCTGCTAGGGATTTTACCACCCAAGAAAAGGCCTCGATGCCATATAAGGGTCCAGATTTTTTACTTTTATAGCCCAAGAACTCCCCCTCCATTCCCTGTGTGAGACACCGGGACCTTACAAGATATAATAAATTTTATAATACCAAACACAAATAATTGTGAGACAAAGTATCTAAAAAAAGGAAAGCAACGATCAATGATGATATAGAAGCACATCTGACAATTTAATTGAAGGTATAACCAGATAAATCACCATAAAAGAGGAAAACAACCTTTATTTTTTATCACAACAATTACATAACTCAATATATAATTTTAATGTCTGTCACTTTTCCATACATTCAATTCTTTATCAATATTAGAATGAATGCATGAACCAAAAAATGGAATATTCGAAAAGACAAAGAGATATGGTTTGAGACCTTTCAACTACTGAATTCTATTAATTAATAGTTATTAGGTTTCAATTGTTGGACTTTTAATATTTGTTAGCCATTAAAGCTGAGATCTTTGGTTTAATTTATATTCATTTGATAATTTGAGAGTTAACACATGTCAAGCCTTTACACAAATACTTGACAAATTTTTTGCGCATTTTTAATGATATACTTAGTGTAATTTTTTTTTCTCTTTTTTTTTTCCTTCTCTTTTTTGCAATTGCAACCTCTTGTTTTTATAAGAATTTATATTTATTTTAGATATTTTTTTAATATACAAATTATTTTTTACAATGTAATTTTTTTCTCTATTTTTTTTCGCAATTGCAACCTGTTATTTTTTAATAAAAATTTATATTTATTATAGATATTTTTTTAATATAGAAATTATTTTTTTGTAGATTTTAATGAAATGCACAGTATATTTTTTTTTCTTTTTTTTTACACAATTGCAAACTGTTATTTTTTAATAAGAATTTATATTTATTTTAGATATTTTTTAATATAATTTTTTTTTTTAGATTTTAATGAAATGTATAGTGTAATTTTTTTTCTCTTCTTTTCACAATTGCAACTTGTTATTTTTTAATAAGAATTTATATTTATTTTAGATATTTTTTTAATATATAAATTATTTTTTATAGAGTAATTTTTTTTCTCTTTTTTTTTTCACAATTGCAATATGTTATTTTTTAATAAGCATTTATATTTGTTTATATATTTTTTTAATATACAAATTATTTTTCTTTAGATTTTTTATAAAAATAATTTAATAATCCCATCACTAACCATAGCGTATAAGAAAAGTTGAAAATAGTGCGGTAGTAGGTATGGGAGAAGTCAAAAAGGCTTGTGGGTTGGAAGAAGTTAGTAAATGCTGAGTTTTTTTTCTTTTTAAAATCAAAAAATTAAAAAATTAAGACTGAGATATTGAAACTCCTACAAAGCTTGTGGATTAGAAACACTATTTTCCTTATATAATATATAGATTGTATAATTGAATTTAAAATTTAAAAATTAAAATGAATTTAAAAAAATCATAAGTCAAGAGATTTTGAAAAACAAAATAAATAAATAACTTGAATTGGGGACATAACTGCCCATATAGGGGTGTAAATTTGGTCCGGCCCGGCTCATGTCGGGCGTCACAGGCTCTCGCCAAAATTCAGGCTGACCAGGCCGACCCACGGGCCAAAAAAAATAGGCCTAGGCCCAACCCTAGGCCCAAGGGTATTTGGGTCTTGGGCGGGCTAGGCTGGTGGACCTGGGCTTGACTTTGGGCTTGGGTGGGCTGACTAATTTTTTTTGTTTTTTTTAATTTTTTCAACCAAAATTTTATTATTTTCCACTAAAAAAAACATTGGGCCTTGGCCCGAGCCCACGGGTTGGACCGAGTTTCAAAATGATGGCCCAGGCCTAAGCCTAGGGGCTCGAGCTGGGCTCAGACCCGAGCCCAGCCCAGGCCACAGGCGGGTTTTGAACTGACCACGAGCCGCAAGCCATTTTTATACTCCTATGCCCATACCACTACTATAGGGATATTTAGGAAAAATCTAGACATGAACATCAACTCTGACCTTTCCATATAACATTATCAATATTATTTTTTATTGAAAATTTTCATTTATAGACATAAGTAGATTTTATACATTTATTAATGTGCAATGTTATACATGATTCCTTTTTTGTACAATTTACTCTCTTCTAAATACAAGGTAATAAGATCTACACTAATAAATACACATGAAATTAAAGCCTCGTTTGAAAACATGCTATTTTAGTAACTTTTTAGTTTTTTATAAAAAAATATACAGAAAAGTAGAGAGAGTGATATGATAACTTATAATGACTTTTTGACTTTTTGATTAAAATTAAAACTTTCCAAACGAAGCCTAAGAATAGAAATTAAAAAAATAATAATAAGATAAAAAATGAATTATATATAATATTTTTCTTTATTGTCTCAAAATAATGCAATTACTTATAATAGTTTAGTCATTCCATAAGGTTATGATTATGGGGTTGATTATGACGTTTTTGTATGGTTGGGCCGAAAATGTGAATTCTCCAAGAAGTTATTGGGTGGTACAAGAGCATGGTTAGTTGGTTCTTTTTAGGATTGTGATTTGTTGATAATCTGATGAATTGACACTATTATTCAACCACACCCCACTTGAAAAATCTAGAAATCCCCTAGATGTTGATTTGTGATTATGTATCAATTTTAAGCAGTATATAACAATTCCAATCAAACAATCAAGACAAATTGACACAACGATTTTAACGTGGAAAAGCCACAATTGGAGCACCTCCAACTGTGATAAAAAACCACGGGCAACAACCACAAAACAATCCACTAAGAAGATATAAAAGAATTACACATGTATGCTCTCAATTACCTAGTGAATCCAAGCCCGAATTGAACCAACCCCTATGTGCCTCTTCCAGCCCCGTCTTCACCTCGGAATTGTCTTGACGATGAGCCACTCTAGAATCCACCAAAGCATCAGGCTCGAATTCCCCAAAATCTACTGAAGAACAACTCTCTTTTTTGTGTAGAATAAACAAACAAACCTTTGATGTATGCTTCTTAAACCATGAGTTGAATACTCAATGAAACATCAAAGAAAACTAGCAAAATAGCCCCAGATATAAACCCTAGAACCCAAGAAGAAGATCTGGAGGCGTAATCCTAGATTTGGAGCAACTTGTGAATTTATAGAATCTGAAATCGCGAGGTCCGCTCGAGCGTGGGAATTGACGCTCGAGCGGGGACTCTATATGACGTGTTCCGCACTGGGGTATACGCTCGAGCGGGGAAATGGACGCTCGAGCGTGAAAACAAGGATCACAGTATATTTGCAGACTCACCAAACTTCTGAAACTCAGCATTCTCCGCTCGAGCGAGAAAATTGACGCTCGAGCAGGGAGGCAACTTTGAATGCATTTTTGCATTTTGCTTCGGAGACGCTGCCCCTCGACCTCGCAGTGGTGCTGCCCCCGACCCGCCAAGGGGCGCTACCCCCTGGACCCCCGCGAGCTAACCGGGTAGCTCGATCCCCGTCATACTCAGCGAAGTGGCAATCTTGAAAGAATTAACATCACAAAACTTCTCTACAAGGCACAATTCGGGTTGGATTCGCATCTAAAAACACATAGCCTCACTGAAATAAAAGTGCGAAAATAAGTACAATTGAAAGGAGTTTTGTCAAAGGGGATTGCCAAGAATAAAAACCTAACAATCTCTCCCTTTGGCAATGCCGTGACAAAACCCACCTAACAAATAAAATCCTAAACACCCCAACGCATTACAGCCAACAAAAGCCAACTTCTTTCTCAAGGTCATTATCTGCAAAATAGTTATTAGTGCCACAATCTCCAAAACAACTATTAGTCCCACAAGAGTATATGAAAAAGCAATACACATATGACAAGATTATCTTGAAGTATGAGATGAAAAACATGAAAACCTGAGACACATGCACCCGACAACATAACTCTCCCTTTTTGTCACGAATTGACAAAGGAAGCTTAAACAACTATAGCATGCAAGAAGGAAACAAGAAAGAAGCAGTGCATAGCAACATGACGCAACTAAGGCTAATCTCCCTTACCAAAACAATTCAAAGAGTTCATGTTAACAAGCTCTTTCAATGATAAACCAAACTTCCCATCACGAAAAACAACCACAAACATTGAAAACAATGAACATGAAGAAACCGGCAAAAATAATATGGTGGAGCAAGCAAGGAATTTCAGATTAGTACCTTAAAATACACAAGACTATCCAAGAAGCACAATTACTTGAAAACACAATGTGCACAGCCTCTAGAAGATTCCTCATAAAAGAAAGTGATGCATTATGTGAAAAGCATAGATCCTATGAGAAGAGTGTGTGTGTGACTCTTGGAGTTCGACAAACACAAGATTCAATCCTAGTAGTGATCTGATAGCTGGATCTCTGACAAGAGAATCTAAGCATAACTAAGAAAAGTCAAACCACTAGGAATCAAGGGGTATTTGATGAGTAATAGCAGAGGCTCCCCCTTAATCAATGAATCCTTTATTTGATCCTTTTTTTTTTCTCACATCTTTTTCTTTTCTTTCTTTTGCACATCTTTTTTTTTTCTTCTTTCTTTTGCACACTCATTGGCGGCTGACACGCTCAAGAGTATGGAAACCGAACCAGAGAAGCATGGATATAATAAGGATGGTCTAGTTGGTGACTCTGAGATAGCCTTTTTCTCATGCCTGGACTACAAAGAACAGAGGGGAAAGCCGTGAAGATGCAAAAAGATGGAAAATGGTTTAAGAGACTCAACATCACCCATGATATGCTAGTATAGGTCAATTCCTCTAGAAAAGCAAAAGATACAATGCCAGAAGTCCATAAAAAAAATAATCACTAAGGCGGAAGACTCCGATATTTGCTAATCCAAGAGTGTGTACAGAATAAGATACTAATCAAAGAACACACACTCCGAAATGAGTAATGACCGCAAAAACCACACATATATTAACATATAATGGTTATTCTCATCAATTCCAATATGCACCAAGGACATCTCAAAAAAATTCAAGCTTGCAAAACCATACAAAGAAAATCTTTTTGGATTTGTTTTTGTTTTTTTTTTTTCAACAATAAAGCAAGACAAAAAATGAACAATCACACAATTTTTTTTCTAAACAAAGCAAGACAGAAAACAAACATGCACACATTAAACGACTCAAAGAAAAAACACACAGAAACCCAAAAACTAAAAAGAATAAACAAATTAACACAAGTCAAGTTTTCTCACCCAAACCGCTTTAGTATGAAAAAAGTTGAGCGCATTGCGGTTCTTGGGTGGTGTCTTGACGTTGTGGTTCCCTTTGCTTTCAATGGGAACCCGTCTCGACTTGGTTTCCAACTTCTTATTTCTAGGTCTAGGCAAATACAAACTCGCTCCATGTTTGGTCTCAAGCTGATCAAAATAACGAGGTCTAAAATGACCTTTAACCTCATTACTACCAATGAAGTGTCTCCTACCCGACGAGATGTTGGAATTTCTTCCATCTCTATGAGACACTCTCCCATGCAACTTATAACAATAAGGGCGAATATGACCATGCATACCACAATGATGACAAATAAAAATAGGGTGTACAGGATGTACCTTCTTTTCTTTGACCTTACCAACTCTAGGAAGATTGAGAAGTCCATCCTCATGTTGAATTTTTTGTTCTCCCTTTCCTTGAGTTCTGGCATCATGGGATGTAGATGCACACTGTTTGTAACGCCCTCAAAATAACAACATTAACCCCTCGGATAAGACATGCATTTACATACAAACCATCCACGTTCCTTTATTCATTAGAGTTTCATATACATATGTATTACATGTTAACATCAAAACAAAATGCCCTACGGGCTTACAGCTTTCCAAGTTAACACTTGGTTTCAACAAAAGAGTACCAGCTCGTTTACACATTAAGCCCTTGGCTTGAAGTTACATGTAATACATCAAAAGTAAAACAACTACACTATGTCCGCCTCTAGCCTCCCAAGCTAAGTCCTTGGAGGTGGCATGCTTCCTGTACCTGAAAATGATATTCCCATATAGGGTGAGCCACAGCCCAGTAGAAATACACTAAACCAACCATGGACAATGACTAAAACATTAGCAATTGATAGTTGGTCAACACTGATACAATCACATAAATTACATATTTATGTCAACGACTTACAAGTCCCAATTACTTTTCATTTTCCCTTTTTCAACAGATAAGCATGCTAGCTCTATCATCATTTCCACAAATATGTATAAAAACTATATCTCACATTTAGATAAGCATAAAAGCTATATCCACATTCTCAACAGATATGTATATCAACAATATCCACAGATAAGCATACAAGCTGTATCCACACTTCACAAAGATAAGCATATGAGCTCTATCTTCACTTCTCTAGACAAGCATATGAGCTCTGTCTACGGAGTTCATCCCCTATCTCCTCCCAATACCTATCCGGTTTAGAGGTACATCCCCTATCTTCCCCTAAACCGCGGAGTACATCCCCTATCTCCTCCTCTACACATATCGTATATAAACACATTGGTTCTATATACAATCACACAATACACACAATTAATGTATTCTATCAACCGTCAAGTTCCATGACACATTCCATTGATTAGTTTCCGTTTACCTAATCATCATGCATTGTCTACAACAATCTCGACTATCCTCCACCGATAGCCCAAAGCAGTTATTTCTAAAACAGAAAATAAATGCACAAATGGATATTCAATCAACATTTCATTTCCTCATTCTTCTCAATTAATTATCCCAATTAATTAAACAATGTAATTAGGCCATTTTCCATAATTACCATTTCAACCCTTAGGTCCCATTTTCATCAATGATTTAACATTCATTCCATTTCTCTATGCCAAACATGCATCTAGGTTTATTATGAATAAAACCCCAACTTTTGTAAAATTACACAAATGCCCCAAACTTTCACAAAATTACCAAACCAAGCCCAACATCTCAAAATACCAAAATTTAAAGACAAAACCCATAGAGAGGAGTAGGTTATCCCTACCTCAAATTCGGAGTCCCAAAGGAGAAGACGACAAAACCCAACGTGCTCCAAAACCCGAGATTTTCAGATTAAAATGAAGCCCTCGACGATCAACAACTTTTTTGTAAAGGCCAAAGGTGAGTAAATCACTCCTACTAGATCAAAACCTAGAGAGAAGGTAGAGTCTAGAGTGAGAGGCTCAACAATGGTGATTTTGGAAAAGTAAGAGAGAGAAGAGAAAGTGGAAAAAGTGATTTGAAGAGTCACAAATTCGGGACTTTAACCCAGGTCTCCGCTCGAGCGTAAAACACCCCGCTCGAGCGTCCACTCACTGACTTCCGCTCGAGCGCACAAACTCCCGCTCGAGCGCAGAATGCACTCGCTCAGTACTTTTGCAGAACCAGACCTCTGCTCGAGCTCCCAACCCTACGCTCGAGCGTACAACGCTGCACAGGAAAATACTGAAAGGGTGTAATCTCCGCTCGAGCGCCAACATCACCGCTCGAGCGTACAGGCCAGAATCTGGGCAACTAGTTTTGGTTTCTAAACTTGACCAACCTGTAACAAACCCGCCCAACACATCCCATAACTCAAATACTAAGTAAAAAGGATGTAGACAAGATAATAAACAACTACCAACATCCACGGACACATGTCCGGATCACTGTACAACAAGGGTAAACCCTATACTGTTTTTGCCCTTTTTTACCACCAAAGCCAATGACACTCTTGTCAGAACAAATTTGTTGAGACCCAATGATATTATCCAAAGTCTTTGATCCTCTGTTCCAAAGACCAATGGTAGCCATAGCACACTTGAGTTCTTCCTCTCTCTTGATCATTAGTTCTTCCAAAGCAACTTGAGACATCTCGAGAGTTTCAATTTTTTCTTCATATGTTGCATAGATTTGCTGTAGCTCATTCCTCTCTGTCTCACAAGTCAAGAGTTTTGCACAAAGAGCTTGTCGATCATTAGCTATCTTGATGGCATCAATCCTAGCCTCGGAAATCTCCTCCTTTAGTTTGACATTTTCACTTTCACATGCTTTGAGTTTCATAATGAGTTTGTCATTCAATTTGGATAACTTAAGAGATTCCTTCTGCAACTTTTCATAAGTTTGCTCATGCTCTTCATCATCACTTCCCGATGATTCATCATTAGGGGCATCCTCAACCGGGCTCTTCGGATACTCTGTTCGTCCTTTAGTTTCGGAAGCCACCATGAAAGCAAGGAATTGTTTATGTCCCTCTTCGCCTTGATCTTCGTTGTCACTTTCATCCTTATCAGATTCTGATTCATCATCCCAAGTGATGGCGAGGGCTTTCTTCTTCTTCAAACGAGTGGGCCATTCTGAAGCAAAGTAGCCAAATCCTTGGCATTCATAGCATTGGACTCTTTCAGAGTTCCCTTGTATCTTTCCTTTCTCTTTCTTAGCTATAGAATTAATTTTGAGTCTATCTTTGCCTTTAGATTTATGAGTATGAGTAAATTCCAAAAGATTAGGATTCTTTTTCAAAAAAGATTTTTTAAATTGTTTAACAAAAGCAGCCGTAATCTTGGAATCTATCTCATAATCCTCATCAGAATCCTCTCCAACTCTATTAGCACTACTAAAAACAATAGTATCTTTTTGTTTCTTTTTGAAATTCCTATGTGCCTCATAAGTTTGGAGATTTCCAACCAAGTGATCCAGCTTGAGGTTGTCAACATCTTGAGCCTCCTCAATAGCCGTAACTTTTGGTTGGAACCGATCGGGCAAGGATCTCAAAATTTTTCCCACAACTTTGGATTCTGGTATTTTTTCACCTAAATTGAAGCTGGAATTTACAATGTCACTCAACTTCGCATAAAATTCATCAAAGGTCTCACTATCTTTCATTGAAAGGTTTTCGAAACTAGACGTGATCCTTTGAATTTTTGAGTGTTTAACAGAAGGAGTGCCCTCATGAATAGTTTGTAAGATATCCCAAGCCTCTTTTGCGACTTCACAATTGCAAATTCGACTAAACTCTTTAGGTGTGACAGCGCAAAAGAGAGAATTGATAGCTTTACTATTCCAGCTAATAGTTTGGTAATCAATTGTGTCCTACTTATCAATTGGTTTGGGAAAAGTTACTCCATCAACGGTAATCGTTGGTTCAGTCCACCCATACATGACAGATTGCCAAACTTTTTCATCAATAGATTTTAAAAATGATCTCATCCGAGCTTTCCAAAATGAATAATTGGATCCGTTAAGTAGGGGTCGTCGAACTATAGAATTTCTCTCGCGAATTGAATCCATTATCACAAATCAAACAAGATCTCGTTCTAAAAGGATTTTTAAAAAAAAAAAAATAGAACGACCTACTCTGATACCAATTGAAAAATCTAGAAATCCCCTAGATGTTGATTTGTGATTATGTATCAATTTTAAGCAATATATAACAATCCCAATCAAACAATCAAGACAAATTGACACAACGATTTTAACGTGAAAAAACCACAATTGGAGCACCTCCAACTGTGATAAAAAATCACGGGCAACAGCCACAAAACAATCCACTGAGAAGATATAAAAGAATTACACAGGTATACTCTTAATTACCTAGTGAATCCACGCCCGAATTGAACCAACCCCTATGTGCCTCTTCCAGCCCCGTCTTCACCTCGGAATTGTCTTGACGATGAGCCACTCTAGAATCCACCAAAGCTTCAGGCTCGAATTCCCCAGAATCTACTGAAGAACAACTCTCTCTTTTGTGTAGAATAAACAAACAAACCTTTGATGTATGCTTCTTAAACCATGAGTTGAATACTCAATGAAACATCAAAGAAAACTAGCAAAATAGCCCCAGATATAAACCCTAGAACCCAAGAAGAAGATCTGGAGGCGTAATCCTAGATTTGGAGCAACTTGCGAATTTATAGAATCTGAAATCGCGAGGTTCGCTCGAGCGTGGGAATTGACGCTCGAGCGGGGACTCTATATGACGTGTTCCGCACTAGGGTGTACACTCGACCGACGAAATGGACGCTCGAGCATGAAAACAAGGATCACAGTATATTTGCAGACTCACCAAACTTCAGAAACTCAGCATTCTCCACTCTAGCGGGGAGGCAACTTTGAATGCATTTTTGCATTTTGCTTTGGGGGCGCTGCCCCTCGACCCCGCCGTGGCACTACCCCGGACCCGCCAAGGGGCGCTACCCTCTCGACCCCCGCGAGCTGACCGGGCAGCTCGATCCCCGTCATACTCAACGAAGTGGTAATCTTGAAAGAATTAACATCACAAAACTTCTCTGCAAGGCGCAATTCAGGTTGGATTCGCATCTAAAAACACATAGCCTCACTGAAATAAAAGTGCGAAAATAAGTAAAACTGAAAGGAGTTTTGTCAAACGGGATTGCCAAGAATAAAAACCTAACACCACTAATTAGGGGTGCTTACAAATCTAACCGATTTATTAAAATCGAACGATCTGATTTAATTCATTTAGTTTTAAGTCAGTATGAGCGAACGGATACGAATATAGATTTTTTAAATTTACCTATGTTCAGAAGGATGACGAATGAGAGGCCACTTAACCAAACTGAATCTGCCAACCCTCCTTAAAAACATAATGTTATGTTTTAATACTTTGAATGTTAAAAAATAGACATTTTATATAGTAATAACATTAGCTATTTATGAAATATGAAAATTTGGCCTTTCTTTTTGATGATGTTGCTGATCCAAGAGAGGACGGGTCGAGAAGACCTACACTTCCCACACCCTTCACCGGCTGCTGAGTTCGTTGGTGTGCCTGCAAAAATGTCCAACGGGGAACGGGAGTCCCCTAGCGGACCCTTTGATGATCAAATTAGAAGAGAGCAGATTGACGGTGTAGAGAGAGAGAGAATAAGAATAGAGAACTTAACATTTTTGTGTCTTGGAAGCCTCCTTATATCTTTTGTCCATCATTTCCTTGTTCACTCTGACCTGTCGTGTTGGCCAAAAGTCTATACTCTAGTTTGCATTGTTCACGGTGAGGCTGTTCATTCCGACGTAAAAGGGTTATCGCATTTGATGCTACAGGAGCCTCATTAATGGCTGATGTGTGATATAATAACTCTGACAAGTGTTTAGATGCCATTGGCTCTTGGTGCAATGTTGGGTTCTCAATGATGTTGGGCTTTAGTGTTTGAATCATGAATTGGGCTCCAAGTGCTGGGCCAAAAGCTTCTGTGGACCCACCGATGTCAGTCTGATGATGTTGCTGATCCAAGAGAAGACGGGTCGGGTAGAGCCACACTTCCCACACCCTTCACCGGCTGCTAAGTTCACTGGTGTGCCTACAAAAATGTCTAATGGGGAACGCGAGTCCCCCAGCAGACCCTCTGACAATCAAATTAGAAGAGAGCAGATTGATGGTGTAGAGAGAGAGAGAGAGAGAATAAGAATAGAGAACTTAACCATTTTGTGTCTTGGAAGCCTTCTTATATCTTTTGTCCATCATGTCCTTGTCCACTCCGACTTGTCGTGTTGGCCAAAAGTCTATACTCTAGCTTGCATTGTTCACGGTGAGGCTGCTCGTTCCAACATGAAGGGTGTAGACACCCCATTTTTGACCGTCCTCAAGACTTAGACGTCACCGTTTGAACACTCGGTGATCATCCTTGATCGTGTTTGTCTTGAGTTCCCGGAGGTCTTGGCTACGCGCCTTGCCTCAGGATCTCTCGGCTCGACTGTTTTGTGTTTGGTTTTGTACCAAACACTTGTGTTTTTACTTTGGAGGGCAGGGAATGGCTTATTGGCCATCCCCACACTTCACCGGCCACTGTTTTGTTGCCACCGGCCAAATGTTCAGCCGACCGGCACTTTTTCTGGTCGACCGGCCATCTATTTTGGTCAAATTGCATTTTTGGCTGGCCGACCACTGTTCATCTACTTTTGTAGATATTTTTATGCCAGCTGTGCTAGCTGGCATACACTTTGCTCCCCTCCATACACGTGTATGGAGGGATCTCCCACTTGTTAGCTTGCCTTGGAAGCTTTACAAGATTGGATTGTCTATAAGAGGAGGTCTCTTCTCCCTCTATTAGGTTGGACAACATTTTTCCAGAGCTTGGAGTTCTAAGGTTAGGGTTTGCATATATCCTATCTCTATATCTCTCTTTCTTTGTGTATTTATGTGTGTTTAGTCTTGGTATTGCACACAAACACCCACCATTACACCCTCTCTTGGAACTGAGGTCCTTGGAGGTTGTTCTTGAAGTTTTGGAGCTGGTTTGGACCTAAGGAAGCTGCTGGTCCACCTTTTTTGAAGAGGATCTACAAGGGTAACCATTTTCCCCTTTTTTATTCCCCATTTTTGCATAGTTCTTTTGACTACCTTGCAACTCTTTTTAGGCTTTACATATACCATATAAAAGTATTGTTTTTCATTGCTTTAAATAGTTGGTTAAGGGTGTTTTGAGCTTTGAGGTTATTTGACCCCTCTTAGGGCTTATTTGACCCCTTTTTTGTGCCATTTTGGTGAGCTCTGGGACCATTGTGTTTGGGCCTCCTCACCACTGAAATTCCTCACCACTGAAATCTTGAGGGATTTCAGTGGTGAGGATGGTTCCTTGAGGTCCTAAGAAGGAGAGGGCCACTCCCTCTCCTTGTTGTCCTTGGAAAGGGCCATTTTTGCCTCATGTGTGAGCATCTAATTTAAGTGCATGTTGGCCATGTCTTAAGTGTTATTTGGTAGTATTTTTCCATGTATTACCTCTATTTTTAGTTGGTTTAGACACATCATGCATGCTTAGCATACTTGTCTTGTAATGCCATGTTTTGGCCTTAACATGCTTTAAGTGTTGACCATTGTTTTAGCATGATTTTGGCCAAGCTTTGTGAAGCTTTTGTGTATGTTTTAGTGTGCTTTAGCTCTGTTTTCAGTTGCTTTCGTCATGCTCAACATGTTTTGTAATATCTCTTTGCATTCTAGCTTGTGGGCCTTGAATGTGTGATGTCATGAGCATACTTTACTTGCTTTAATTAGTTGGTTTGGCACCTCTATTTTATGCAATTTCAGAGTTTGGTATGCTTGCCATATGTCCATGATCATCTCTTTTAAGTGTGCTTAAAAGTTGCCTTTTGACGCTTAGGAATTAGATCATGTATGCATGCATGCTTGTATGTGCATTTGGCCCCATTTCCATAGTTTATGGCCACTGTTTTAGGCTTGTTTGAGGGCTGCCTAAATTAGTCTAAGTTCATCCTTCATGTGTTACAGCATGCTTATCATTAACATGATTGTTATATGCCTTGTATATTTGCTTGAATACTTGCATGCTCACATTGCACCTTGTATGCTTGTCACTAGCATAGTGGTTGCACGCTTGTTTGCCTTGCATGATTATTTGTTTAGGTTGCATGCCTAAATACACATCGCATGTCCATGTTGCATACTAGTTTACATGCCTAGGATGCATTGCATTACATGCATCTTTCACCTCTTGATCAAACCATGATAGAGGTTGAAAGCCCCTTTGTTTGATTATGTGCATTGCATTCCATTTGAAATCAAAATGTACACTTGGTTTCCTTGGGCCATCACGCATTGAAATGCGCGATTGGTGGTCCGAGAACCGAGAACCATGTCCCTTTGCGTCATAAACATGATAAGGGATGTGGTGGTGCACACATTTGCTTGAAATGCATTGCCATGCTATGTTTTGCCCTCTACTGCTGTCAAAAACAGATTCTGCAGGAAGCTTTGGCCGGTCGGCCATCTCCAGTGCCGACCGACCATCCATCAATGGCCAATAGCTTAAACAAGTGGCCGGTGATCATTCCCCTTGGCCGGTGGCCATTCCTCTCAGCCGGTGGTGTTCCACAGCACTCAGAGAAGCAACCCTGGGACTTGTGTAGTCTTCAGAAGAGGATAACAGTCAAAGTAGAGGCAACTTGTGCATGGCAGTGGCTTTCCGAGCTGAGCCGAGCAGGCATTGCATTGGGCCCTCTTCCCGAGGTTGTTTACTGTTTTATTAGATTAGTTAATTTGTTAACTAGTTTAATTGGTCTGTACTATTTAATTAGCTTGTAGGCTAGTTAAATCTGTATTATTCTTTCGGTCCCTCCGAGTGAGGGCTAATTTGTAATAAGTGTGGGTGCGTGTGTGCATGTCTTCCAACCCCCACTTCTTTCTCCTTTTTATTTACCTGCTTTGATGGTTAGTATTAGGACATGTTTACTTTAGCATCCCTATGCTATGCATGCGTGCACCATTCATCAGTATTGCATGCACCGGGCTTGGCGCATCATACTAACTACATAATATTTCAAATCTAACTTGAATATGTGCTACTTGTTGCATTCCACATGCCATCCTAGGATTAACCGAGCCTATTCTAGTGACATTTTGTATGTGTTGCATTAGCCACTTAACATGGACTTGGATCATGCATGATTGCTAACGTGTTCTTTGTTTTGGCTCGGAGTACGATGTAAGTATTTATGCTTTAGCATCTTGCATGAGTGTGAATGTTAACATGAAAGCATGCTTACCATGTGGATAGATGCTTATGTGATATAACTGCATGAATGCCTATGGGTGAAGGTTAGATTGTTTGAGTTGGAACGACTCATTGAAATCCATGTTTTAACCTACTTGCGAGTAGCAAATTTCAAACGTTTTCTAAACAAACAGATATGCAATGCTCTGTTCCAAATTAGGCGATCTAGTTTATACTTTTGTGTTGCGCGCATCACATAGTAAGATTAGCTAATTAATCGGAATAAGAATACATAACATTTTCAAAACAAGATATCATGGTTAGTAGAGGCCGATCTTCGGATCGGGCGAGAGGGGGTGCTCATAGCTGACCTTCCCCGATCGTACCCAAGTTCCCGAGCCGAGGCAACTTTGGTGATGACGGACACGTGGCCTTAGGCAAACGAGTCAGGATTTCCTAAATTCCCGCAAAATAAAATATTTAGGTGGCGACTCTGTATCTGACAAAGCAATCCATGTTTGGCACTTCTTTTCTAAAAATCTGTTTTTCTCAAAAACGATTTGCCGGATTTGGACTCTTTGGTTCAAACTTAGAACCGTGACACAAATCGAGTCCGAACTGTGGAGGGGCCCTCATGCGGGGCAGCGTCCACAGTTTCTGGCGACTCTGCTGGGGATATTAGAGAGCTTGACTCGAACTCGTGATATCTTGTTTTGACTACACTTATGTGTTTCTTTGCATTGCATGTGCATTGGTGCGCCTAAGACACCGTGTTGGCCATCTGCTATTCCTGAGCGGTTTGCCGGAGGCTTGTCTTGTCAAGGCATGCCATAAGGCTGACCGGTTGCGGGCTCTGCCAGTATGGGAACACAAACTCCGATTTTACCGGGGCACCCTTTTCGACCATTCGACCTAGTGCATACTCGGAATCCATAGTGACCATTCCAAACTAGGATAGGTTGCTTACCCGATATAGGTTGTTTGAAACCGTTGTGTGCGTAGTGAAATCCTAGCTCCTGACAAAATAGGACAAGGAAACCCTATCCCAATGTAGGGGTGTTTTAGCTCTCTTATACTTGTTATGTGTTTTTGGAGTGTATCTCTGCAGGAACGTACATATCAGTCTGTGAGTTTGAGCATCAGGCTTGCGGGCATCCGTATCAGTGTTTCTGAGAAACAGTTATGTCTGCGGGTATCTGATTTAGTGTTTTAGGGCAGTAATTTTAGGGAACAGTGATCAGTATTAGAGTACAGTTGTTCAGCTACGCCTGTGTTTGTTCCGTTTGGGCTGAAATGCTGCATGTTTTCTCTTTCAGTTCAGAGATTCGTGTACAGAATAGCCAGTGTTCTCCCTCGCTGAGGCAAGACAGATATCTAATCCGTTAGTCACCGTTCAAGTTTGGCAGACTTATGATGATCCAAAGTTCGGAGGAAATTGTAGTTATGACAGCTGCATTGGACCAAGGAATCATCTTGTAGGGTGAGACCGATGTTGATGTACTGCATCCGCCCAGGTCGCCTGCTGCACACCTGATTCGGACACCCCAGTTGTATCAAGCTCGTGAACCCACCACGTTCGAGTTAATGGGAATGATTGGCGACCTTCAGAGGTCCGTGGCTGATCTCGCCTATGGGATGTCGGCTTCACCACGAACTACGTCATACGCCGGGAATTTTATGCCAAAGGAGCCCCCACTACTGGGACGGATCGTAATTGAGCTCAGCCAACCGGAAGCTATTTCAAACTCCGGCAATGACATGTCAGCAACAACCGGGTTTCGCTATGATATAGCAACCCAAACCCTCAATCAAGCTAAGGCCAGAGATAAGAACAAAATAAAGGCAGATGTCGATCCCGTTGAACAACTGTTGTGGGCAGTCGAGGCTTTGAAAGCCGGGGGAATGAATAAGCAATAGGTATTCGCAGTCGCGGCCAATGGTGAGGGAGGTGATGCGTTAGTAGGAAGGGAAAGGTTAGGACTAGGATAGGACATGAAAAGGCGAGGGTTGTAAACTTTTTGAAATTTTCAAACTGGCAAATTTTAACCTTAATCCTTGGCAAATAGGAAAACCGTGGGCATTTGAAGTTATCCGTTTTACATATCTCATTGCGAGAAACCAACACATCCCAGACCTAACCTCATTCGTTTCGAGTGACACTCCCCTCCAATAGTTTGTGAACTTTCGCGCACCTGCATTCAAAGCAATATTCAGAAACGTAAAAGAGATAGCTTGAGACGAAGTGCCAGCCATGAGGTTAGAGGCGTTGGGCGAGGACGACGTGGTGGAGTTGGCGGAGCAATATAGAACATAGATGCAAGAGGAAAGAGGAGCGTAACAAGTGGTGCGACCTCGACCGTCCACAATGATCGTGGCTGGGAGGTCGATTAGCTAAGTGGGGTTGACCATTGGCACACCAAGGCCGACAAATCAACGTTTACAGCAGAGGAGTTGGAGGAGGTGCGTAAGAAGTACCAAATTTCATCGGAGATAGAGTTAAGGTTGCAGATGTCTAAGGAGAGGGCATCGGTTGCACGGCCAATAGAGCTTACGCTATATGAGGAGGCGTTACGGGGGGGGCTGAGGTTGCCGCTCCCATAAATAGTAGTGGACGTGCTGAACCGGTTTGAGGTGGCGCCAAATCAGCTTATGCCCAACGCGTGGAAAATATTATTGGCCTGCACGATCACATGGCCACGGGCGACCCGGGGAATAGCGAGGACAGTAGATGAGTTCTTTTCTTGCTACAAGGCGTCTGGTCAACAAGAAACGTGGGTGACCTTGCAGGCGGTGGCGGGCAGAGGACTAGTGATGAGTCTGCCATCGTTAGTGAAGGGGTGGAGACCACGGTGGTTTTATGTATCAGCAAATGATGGGAGGGGGGTGCGCACAACGTGGAAAATTCCCATTAAGTCAGTCGAGCCAAGGTTGGAGGCAAAGGTAGGGGATAGGGTTAAACAGGTGAAGGAGTAGAGGGAGAAGGAGGCTGTGAAGTGGGATGACCTTATTCAGCTTTCAACCTTGTTTGCCTTGAGTCTGTGGCCATAGCCGATTGAGGGGGACCTTGCGCCGGAAGGGTTGGAGGCGAGGAGGAAGATGCAGGAGGCAGAAGATAAAAGGACCTTTGCCAAGGCGGACAAGTATAAAGAGGCGCAGTTAGGCCAAGCACAGAAGCTAGTCATGAAAGTCCGACCACACGCCAAACCTCTGGGAGATAAGGATCTGACTGATTTTGCATCGCTACCGCCCCCAGTGGATCCGCTGAAGGAGAGGAGCAAAAAGAAGATGGAGACGGTGTTGATGAAAAAGAAGAAGAGGAATGTGATGGTAGAGAAGAGTGAAGGGAAGCCTCTGTTGAAGAAGGTGAATGAGAGGTTGGCATGAGTGACCCCAGAAGTAGAGGTGGGGGAGACAAGGGTAGGGGTAGGAAAGGCCATGGGCCCAAGTGCCCAAGGGGTGAGTAGCGCTGCTAAGCTAAAGGAAGGCGAGATGTTGGAAGAGCAATCGCCCAAGAGTGGGCTTGTGCCAGAAGTGTCCCCAAGTCCTGAGGAAGGGAAGGGGGGAGTGAGTAAATTAGAGATAAGCGCCATGTTGAAGACCGCCACGTATCATGTGCATGCGATGGCTGGTTGATCGGCGGAAGAAGGGGGCGAAGCCAGGATCGTCGCCGATCATCTTCTGGGGGTAGTAGAGGATGCGGCTGTGCGGTTGATGGCGCGATTTACAAAGGCCGACCTCCTGAGGGGGTTCTGCTTACTGCAGATGGAGGCTGCGACCTTGGCCGGGGCCTTACTGAATAAGGTGGGGCGCGCGAAGGCAGAGGCGGAATCGCTAAAGGCCCAGCTGAAAGGGGTGAAAATACAGTTGCAAAACCTAAAGGTCAAGACGGTGGGCTGGAGAATAGCCGCGCGAAGTGCCTGTACAAAGGGCCTGGATTATGCGCAAAGGGCTAAAAAGATGGAAGTACTAGCAATGGTGTAGAGCTACTTGGCAGAATGTGCTGTTTCCGAGCTCGCTGTGGCCAAATCAGAGCTGGAAGCGGTACGCCACAAGGTGGTATCATTGGAGTTTGAGTTGGCGGGCGAGCAGAAGAAG
Source organism: Camellia sinensis (assembly GCF_055761805.1). Taxonomy (NCBI): domain Eukaryota; kingdom Viridiplantae; phylum Streptophyta; class Magnoliopsida; order Ericales; family Theaceae; genus Camellia; species Camellia sinensis. The sequence goes on from NC_138967.1 coordinate 185,651,743, forward strand.
GTAGGCGAAGTCCAAGAAGCCTACACCGCTGCCAAGCAAAGGTTGGAAAAGGCCCTTGCCAATAACAAAGATCCGCGCGATCAGGCGCTTAAAGACAAGGAAGAAGTAGATGGGCGCATTGCAGAGTTGAAGAAGATATTAGAAGAAGAGAGGGCCAAGATGGCCTTTGAAAGGGCGGCATACCTAGACTTATGTGTGGCGGCGGTGGAGCAATTTAAAGGGTCTGCCGAATTCCTGATACCCACTGATGCGGCGGTCGCCAGAAGCTTGGCTAAGGAAGGGAAAGGCGGTGCTGGGCCATCAAGGGTGGCCGCTAGAGATAGGAGCGAAGAAGAAGTGATCCAAAGCTTCTAGCGGTCAGACTTCTACAAGTACAAGATGAGCCAGTACTAGGACAGCGACTGGATGAGCTTCAAGTATAAGGTGCAAGAGCTGTTCCTAGATGTGGACTTCAGTCGTGTGAAAGTAGAAGAGAACGACATCGCCTAAACTCCCCTGGATGAGAAGGTGGAAGAAGAAGATCTGGCATCCAGCGAAGGGGAGTGACGGCTGGGTGTTCTTCTTTTTTTTTTTTTTTTTTTGTAATGAAGTAAATGTAGTTTTTGTAATGAAGTGTATAATTGTGCAAATTGTTAATAAAAGTACCAGTTCTGTTATTGTTGTTGTTGCTGTTTAAATGGTAAAGTTTATCAAGAAAGTACATGAATGGTAAAATTGGACAAGTAACCTAATTTTGTATAAGTGGCAAAAATAGATAAGTGAGCTAATTTGTATGAATGGTAAAAACGAACTGAGATTCAACCAAGTCTGGTGGAGATTAGTTTTAATTGCATACTTTGTTTGGGTGAGACCAGTTTTGACTCAGTTTGGTTGAGGCTCGGAGGGCTCAGTCGAGCTGAGGCTTTGATTAACTCAGTCTGGCCGAGCTCTTCATGCTCAGTCTGGCTGAGCTCTGCATGCTCAGTCTAGTTGAGGCTTGGAGGGCTTAATCGGGCTGTGGCTTTGTCCAAAACATGTCATTGAGATGCAACACAGATAAATGGAGATGTGAAATTGTTGTCATCAAGGCACAATATGTCAATCATAAATTTACACCGTGTATGGGAAGGGCAAAAACGAACAAGTGCGCAGATTGGCAAAAGAAAACATACAACAATTGAATGATATAAAAATAGGAGATGCCATTTTACTGGAAAAAACGCTTCAAGTGCTCGACATTCCATGGATGGGGGAGGTCTCTACCTTCCATATCTTGGAGACGGTAAGTACCTGGGCAGGGTCTGCTCTTGACAACATAAGGTCCTTCCCATTTGGCTGCCAGCTTGCCCTCGGTCAGATTTTTAGTGGCAAGGGTTGCTTTGCGTAAGGCTGGGTCTCCCACTATGAACTCTCTCGGTCGGACTTTGCGATTATAATGTGTTCTCATTTTCTGCTGATATGATGTCCGTCTGGTAGTAGTTGTCTCTCGGAGCTCTTTAATTAGGTCCAGGTCTGCCCGACGCAACTCTTTATTTAATTCCGGATTCGGGTGTAAGACCCGAGGGGTCGGCAGGCCGATTTCCACTGGGATAACTGTCTCGACACCGTATGTTAGGGGAAATGGGGTCTCCCTAGTAGGGGTTCGAGCGGTCGTTCGATAAGCCCAGAGTACATTCGGCAATTCCTCGGCCCAGAGTCCTTTAACGGTTTCCAACTTAGTCTTGATGATCTTCAGAAAGGAGCGATTGGTGACTTCGACTTACCCATTAGCTTGGGGATGGCCTGGGGAAGAGAAACAGGGCCTAATGTTGAGCTCTTCACAGAATTTTCAGAACTTGGCATTGTCGAATTGTTTGCCATTGTCCAAAACAATGGCTTGGGGGATTCCAAATCGACACACGATTGACTGCCAGATGAACCTAGTAGTGTTTCGCTCAATGATCGTAGCAAGGGGTTCTACTTCCACCCATTTGGTGAAGTAGTCAATGACAACCACCGCGAACTTGGTTTGGCCCCTGCCAGTGGGCAAATGACCGACTAAGTCGATGCCCCACTTAGCGAATGGGTAGGGACTGCTGAGTGTGATCAGTTCTGTTGGTGGAGCATAAGGGATGTTGGCAAAGTGCTGACATTTATCACACTTAGTACAAATTCGTTGGCATCTTAATTGAGAGTAGGTCAGAAGTAGCCGGTGCGGAGGATTTTGTGGGCTAGAGATCTTCTACTCGAATGATTACCACAAATGCCCTCGTGGACTTCTCTCATCACATAGGTCGCTTGAGCAGGACTGAGATACCTGAGGTATAGGCGTGAGAATCCTCGTTTGTATAGTAGGCTGCTGATGAGGACGTAATTGGACGACCGGGTTCTGACTTTGGTGGGTTGCTGTTTATCATCGAGTAGCTCTCATTGTGTAAAAAACTAAAGGATGCCTTGAGCCCATGGGATCAATTCATTCTAGAGGAATTGAACTTCCTGTGGTTCTGGCTGAGTAGTCGGATGGGCCAGGTATTCAATGCGGATGCCATGGCTGAAGTCTAACTGGTCGGCCGAGGCTAGTTGAGCCATTTCGTCTGCGTTGGAGTTTTCTAACCAAGGAATGTGCCTGATCTGCAAAGTATTGAAGAGCTGGACAAGGGGAAGGGCAGTGTCCCTGTATGCTCGCATCGTCTTTTCCTTTGTGTCGAACTCCCCTGTAATCTGTCCAACAATCAATTGGGAATCACTGAATACTTGGATATGACTTACACCAATGTCTCTGGCTAGTCGAAGACCTGCTATCAAGGCCTCATATTCGGTTTCATTATTGCTTGCATCGAACAGGAAACGGAGGGCACACTTGAAGTACTCACCTTCTAGAGTGGTGAGGATAAGACCGGCTCCACTACCTTCTTTGCGAGATAAACCATCAATACTAAGGGTCCAGGAATAGGGGTCTTCTAGATCGGCGATGAAGTGTGCTGGCAGAGGAGGCATGTTCGGAGTGAGATTGGTAAATTTCAAGATAAAATCAGTGACAGTCTGACCTTTGATTGTTGTTCGAGGTCGGTAAAAGATATCAAATTGACTTAGCTCGACGGACCATTGCGTAAGTCTGCCTAACAATTTTGGTTGTTGTAGGACCTTTTTTAGAGGCTGGTCAGTGAGAACCACAACGGAGTGGGCTTGGAAATAAGGTCGGAGGCGTCTGGAGGCTATGATCAAGGCGAGGGCCATTTTTTCCAGGAGAGGGTAGTTCTGTTCTAACCCCCTGAGAGCGCGACTAATGTAGTAGAATGGACGTTGTACAGAGCCGTCTTCCCTGATGAGGGTAGCACTGATCACAGTGTTTGACATAGCTAGGTAGAGGAAGAGGGTTTCGCCTGGCAGTGCTTAAGAGAGGAATGGAGGGTTGGCTATGCACTGCTTCAGTTGTTGAAAAGCCTCATCGGATTTAGTGCTCCATTCGAACGCCTATCGGAGGACTTTAAAAAATGGTAGGCAATTGTTGGTTGCCCGGGAAATAAAGCGGTTGAGGGCGGCAACTCTGCCCGTGAGTCGTTGAACCTCCTTGACTGTTCTGGGAGACCGCATTTTTATCAGGGCCTTGATCTTTTCAGGGTTAGCCTCAATGCCCCGTTGGCTAACCATGAAGCCCAAGAACTTCCCAGATCCTACATCGAAGGCACACTTTTCTCGATTTAGCTTCAGTTGATATTTGCGTAAGGTTTCAAAGGCCTCTCGCAGATCTGCCAAGTGATCGGAGGAGAGTTTACTCTTGACTAGCATGTCATCGATGTAGACTTCCATGTTCCGACCTATCTGGTGTTTAAAGATGGCATTAACCAGGCGTTGGTAAGTTACTCCAGTATTTTTCGGGCTGAATGGCATGACACGATAGTGATAAGTTCCTCTGTCCGTGATGAAGGAGGTGTGTTCCTGATCGGCCCGATGCATTAGGATTTGATTGTATTTGGATAAGGCATCCATGAAACTAAGCATCTGATGTTCGGCAGTTGCATTGACCGGCAGATCTATTTGGGAAGGGGATAACTATTTTTAGGGCAAGCCCGATTGAGGTCGAAATAGTCAATGCAGAGTAGCCATTTGCTATTGTTTTTGCGGGCCAAGATTACATAGGAAAGCCACCTGGAGTAGTCCATGTTTTTGATGAATTGTGCCTTCAGTAGTTTATCCACCTCAAAGGCAATGAGGGTGTTGCGTTCCAGGTGAAAAATACGATGTCTCTGTCGGAAAGGTAGAAACTGGGGCTCAATACTAACACGGTGAGTGTTGAAAGAGGGATTGATACCTGGCATGTCTGAATGGGTCCAAACAAAGACATTGTTGTGCTCGGCTAAGAGAGCTATAAGATTGGCCTTGGCCTGAGAAGTTAGTTGGCTGCCAATCCTGGCTGTCTTGGCTGAGTTGGTAGGATCAATGGGCACTTCGACAAGTTCCTCTACTGGTTCACCTCTGACTAACTCGTCCTCGTCTCTGACGTCGAGATTTTTGATGATCATAGCGTCCTCAGCTTGACCTCTTTTAGTGAGGTGATGTAGCATTCTCTGGCCATCTTCTGCTCACCCCTCACGGTGCCGACCCCGAGGTTGGTCGGGAATTTCATGGCCAACTGGTATGTGGAGGTGACAGCTTGGAAAGCGTTGAATGTCGTGCGTCCGAGGATTATGTTATAAGCAGAAGGACAGTTGGCAACGAGAAAAGTGAGTAGCTTGGTGGTCTTCTGTGGATATTCTCCGATGGTAATGGGAAGGTCGACGGAGCCTATAGAGGTCACCCGATCGCTAGTGAAGCCGACTAGCGGGGTTTGGAGAGGGGACAACTTTTCTTCTCCGAACTTGAGTTGGTGAGAGGCGGTCAGGAAGATGATATCTGAAGAGCTGCCATTGTCGACAAGCACCCGTCTAACTTTGTAATTGGATAGGAGAGCGGAGATGACGAGGGGGTCGTCGTGGGGGTAACGAATGCTTATGCAGTCGGCCTCTGTAAAGGTGATGGGTTCAGAACATTGCTTGGGGTGTTTGAAGGGGCGATCCGATGTCATGACTTCTTTGTCGGAGCCTTGTTTGGTTCTTCTGAGTTCGGTTCGCTGGGTCGAACGAGATAGCCCTCCGCATGCAAGCCCGCCAATGATGACTCTGATCTCTCCGACGGGAGGGGAGCGGGATTGCCTTGCACCCCGGGTGGTGGTGGGGGCCGATCATTGTTTCGCTGAGGTTGTGCAGGTTGTTAGGGGGTTATATCGGCGGTGGTCCCCCGGTAGGTCGGTCTTTGGTCGTTGTTGGGGACGGGCTGCAGTGAACCGACTGAGGCATCCCTGGCATATCAAATCCTCTACCTGGTCTTTAAGGTTAACACATTCCTCAGTGTTGTGGCCGTGGTCTTGATGGAATCAGCAATACTTGGACTGATCTCGCCGATTAGAGGGAGACCATGATGGTTGCGGCCATTTTAGGTTGTAATCTCGTTGGATTTGGTTCAAGACTTGCTGCATAGGGGAATTGAGGGGGGTGTATCGGTCGAACCGACCGGACGGTCTGGTTAGGGCCGGTCAGTCGATTCAAGCAAGTCGGTCAATATATTGAGGGGGTCGCTGTGTATATTAGGAGGATCTGGGTTCAGATTCTTTTCTTTTGTCCTTAGGGGTTGAATTTTTAGGTGTGGTATCTTGGCGGGCTGCCAAATAGTCTTTAGCGTTCATATATTTTTGGGCTTTGGAGAGGAAGGTGGCCATGGTGGTTGGAGGGTTTTTAGAAAGGGAGAAGAGGAAATTGGACGATCGTAAGCCGGCCATGAAGGCTGTGAGGATGACCTTGTCGTCGTTTTCCGCCACCTATAGGGCCTCAGTGTTAAAACGGGTGACAAAACTACATAGTGACTCCTCTTCCGTCTGTCCGATATTAAGCAGTTGAGTTGCCGAGCGCCGTTGGCGCTAAGCACCAATGAAATGGCTCAGGAAGGAATCACTTAGGTGTTGGAAAGTAGAGACAGAATCCGACGGTAGCTGACTAAACCATAGTCGAACCGACCCATTAAGCATCACGGGGAAAGCCCAACACATGATCTCGTCAGGAAAAGCATGGAGGATCGTGAGGGTCCTGTAGGTCTCCAAATGGTCAACTAGATTCGTTGTGCCGTCGAAGGAGTCGATCGAGGGCATTTTGAACTTGGGGAGTAGAGGTTTGTCCCTGATAGAGGTAACAAACAGGGAGTTAGCTGTTGTGAAGGGTTTATTCTGCATGTTTTGCATGACTCCTTGAAGCTGGAGTTTCATGGCTCGAAGTTTCGTATCCCAAATAGGAACATTGTCCGCTATAGAGTGTAGTGGAGGCTACTAGCCTCTCCTTTAGGAGCAGGTGCTTGAATCGAGGGATGTAAACCCTGAGGTGGCGGGTTCATGTCTTGAGAGGGGGCTTGCAAACCCTCTAAGTTGGATAGATGGGCTTGTTGGAAAGGATGGCTCGGGATCCATTCACAATTGAGAGGGATATCTTGTGGTGGTGGAGGAGGTATAGGGAGGTTTCGCTGGAGCAAAGCGTTGATCAAGGCCTGGTTTTGCTCGCGCCAAGCGGTTGATGTTGTTGATGAGCTCTATGAAGTACTGAGGTGGGTTATTTGAGTTGTTTGGGTTAGGAAGGTCGGCTTGGGGGTCGATGACGTTGTGTTGGGAAGCCATGGATCTCATTGTAACCATCCACCTCGATGACAGATAGGGAGAAGTTATCGGGAACGGATCTCCGACAACAATGAACACAACTGCTACCCAGAGTGGTGTTTCCACAGATAGGGCCAACTGATAATGTTGCTGATCCAAGAGAGGACGGGTCGGGCAGACCCACACTTCCTACACCCTGTACTGGTTGCTAAGTTTGCTGGTGTGCCTGCAAAAATGTCCAACGAGGAACGGGAGTCCACCAGCGGACCCTCCGACGATCAAATTAGAAGAGAGCAGATTGACGGTGTAGAGAGAGAGAATAAGAATAGAGAACTTAACCTTTTTATGTCTTGGAAGCCTCCTTATATCTTTTGTCCATCATTTCCTTGTCCACTCCGACCTGTCGTGTTGGCCGAAAGTCTATACTCTAGCTTGCATTATTCACGGTAAGGCTGCTCGTTCCGACGTGAAGGGGTTATCGCATTTAATGCTGCAGGAGCCTCATTAATAACTGATGTGTAATGCAATAACTCTGCAGGATCTTTGTCTGCTTACGTGACTAGTTCCCTTCTTGACAAGTGTTTAGATGCCGTTGGCTCTTGGTGCAACGTTAGGTTCTCAATGATGCTGGGCTTTAGTGTTTGAATCGTGAATTGGGCTCTAAGTGGTGGGCCAAAAGCTTTTGTGGGCCCACCGATGTCAATTTTAATTATAAAAAATGAACAATAAAAAATTTTAGATTCTCAAAATAGTAAAAAATTACTCTAAAAAAGTTTTAAGAAAAACATAAAATAGTAAAAAATTACTCTAAAAAAGTTTTAAGAAAAACATAAAATAGTAAAGCCCATACTACCAAATCATTCTACATTCACTCGCCAGTCTGCACGGTCCGCTCAATCTGTATCCGCCAACTGAACAAGCGAGAATGCGAATTGTATTTTTTTAATCCATCTAAGTTTGAACAAATGGTAGATGAAAGGTCATTTGATCTGCAAACACCCCTATCACCAACAAAGGGTCTAGCCAATAAGAATGGCATTGGCGGAACACGTGAAGCTGCCCTAGGCCAACTAACAATTTTCTAAATGTCTTACTTAAATATTAGCTCAAAGTGTAAATGATAGATAGGTCGAGATGTGTTCCACATGTTTTTGCTGGCAAAAAAAAAAAAAATTTGGCTAGTCTCAATATGAGGTGTCGTCATGTACTTGTCTTGGTGAATTTTAGAGCATATACAAAGTTTTTAGCCGGCAAAAAAAAAATATTTTGGCTAGTCTCAATGGATCATGTTCTTATCTCGGTGGATTTTAGAGCATATAATATACAAAGTTATTTAAGAAGTACTAAATAAGTTGATTTTTTTATTTATTACAAAAAATGTATAAGAAAAAAAGAAAAGTAATGTGATCTAAATAAATTAAAAAATTAATAAATTGATTTATAAGTCACTTTCTACTAGTTTGAATGATTTTTATTTAAAATTTAAAATTTTAATTAATAATTAAATATAATATATTTATATTTATAAATATAAATATGAATGTATATTTTTCTTAATTATTATATATATATATTCTTATTTTTTTTAATTAAAATTTCTTATTTATGTCGACGTAAGTAAGTGAATTTTACATATTTTTGTTAATGCGTAATGCTATACATTGTTATTTTTTATATTATTTTCTTATGAGTGATGCTAGGAATCCCAAATAATCTATTAAATTTTATACCAAACATGAGACCCACACACATGTGGTTTGTGTGGGTCTCACACCTATATGAGAGATTTGATAGAAAATTTGGTAGATAATTTGAGGTCCATAGCATTTTTCTTTTCTTATTATTATACAATAATGAGATCCACGTTGATAAATGCACATGTGACCGACTTACTTGTGTGTAGTGGTGAGAAAATGAGAAAAAAAAGAGAAAGAATTAAATGTAACATTTTTAGGGTAAATTACATTGACAACCTTGGAAGTTTGTGTTTAATACAATTTTCCTTTCACATTTGAGAAATTAACTAACCTCTTTATTAGACCTTTTTTTTTTTTTTTTGAACATTTGTGATAGAAAATATAAAATTACCTTATTACCCTTTGATGTTCAAACAAAATTACCTTATTGTCCACGTCTTACCATGGTCATCTTTGTCAATCTCAAAACGCCATATCTCTTTCTCTTTACAAGTAACGCTTCTTCCTTTCTCACTCTTACTCTCACCATGTTTTCATTTTCACCAATGCCTCCATCTCCTCTTTCCCTTCCTCTACCCCATATACATCATTCCATTCTTTGATGATATAACCCTTTCTTCATAATTGTGAGCCACCGCTCACTCTGCATCCATATTATTATTTTTTCTACTTTCCATATTCCTTCGTAACCAACATCATCCACTCCCAAGTACGGCCAGACCCAAGATTTGTCGATGGGGTGGGCTAATATTAAAGTAAAATTATATAATATATTTTAAGTATAATCACATAAGAAAAAAGATAATTTAATAATATAATTTAGATTAATATCTAAATTTATTGATTAGAAACAATAATTCTTGAGTGTGCAAAGCATATGGTATGCCATTTATTTACGTATTTTTGTGATGTAAGTTACACATTTTTGTGAGAACTTACGATACATTTTTATGAGTTAACTTACGCGAATTTATATTAAGTTATGCGATTTTGTAAGGTGACTCACATATGTTTATGAGAGTTTATGATAAATTGTGATTTTTCAAATTTTTATGAATTAAATTACGCAAATTTGTGTTTAAATTATACGATTTTACAAGATAATTTTTATGTTTTTATGAAAATTTACATACCCTTAAACACTTCCTCCCCCAATAAAAATGGCATAGGTGCAACGCGAGGAACAGCTCTTTGACTTCTGAATAACTCACTTAAATATTTGCTCAAAGTGTGAATGCCATATAGGTCCAAGATGTGTTCCACATGTTTTGTCCGACAAAAAAAATATTTTGGGTTTCAATCCATGGAGTCATCATGGTCTTATCTAGGTTGATTTTTATAACATCTCTAATAAACTAGACATCTTCAATATATCAGTTACATAATATTTGTTTGTTAAAATGTCTAATTAACTCATTTTTTTTTTTAGAATAATACTTGGGATTTCCAAAATTTGTGATTCCCACAACTCTCAATTGATTTGTGACCACTCATTATTTTTTTCCCTCTCTCTCCTCCTCTCTCTAAAAAAATGTGTAAGGGTGTGGGGTCCCGGGGGTCTCTATCATCACTGATTTTTTTATTTGTTGAGTAATATTAGAGACATTAAGAGGTATATTAATATTTTTATTAAATGTCTTATATGAGTATGACTCTCATACCCATGTGAAACATTTAAAAACATTAATAGATTTCTTGAGATGCCTAACATTTTTCTTATTTGTTTCTACCCAATGCATAGTAGAGGTGTTCATAATTTGTTTGTCACTAAATTTGAAACCAACCCAATCGTAATCGATTTTGAGTTTTTGGACTTAGAACTAAACCAATCGTGTACTAAAACCAATCCAACCCAACCTAAACGATTCCACTATATTAAAAATAAGCAAATCACTCAATAATAAATAATTAAAATAAATAAGTTTTTAACATTTAGACATGCCACAAACTAAGAGTAAAATATTATTTAATACAAGCCAATACAAATTAAATCTAATTTAAGCTTTAAATATAATCAATATAAATTAAATCAACTGCAAAATTGACTCAAGCTTCTAATACTTTTTTCGTTTACCTAATAATTTTGTATATAAAACTTATAAGTGTAATCAAAATTCATTGTGACATAACAATAAGACAAAAACATGTCAATATAAATAAAATTTTTAAAAATATATACATATATATAAATTGGTTCAATTTAAGCGGCAAAAAAATATTATGACTTGTCTCAATCCATGAAGTCATCACGGTCTTATCTTGGATTTAGGAAAAAGCTTGGGACTCTTAATTTAGGACCCTCATGACTTCCAAATGTTTGTGATTGGTTCATTTGTGTTTTTGTTTTATTTATTTTTCCTTTCTCTCACATAGAATGATGTAGGGGTTGTGGGGGTGAAGTTTTTGTAGAGGCTTCAATCATTACTCGTGGATTTAATAGCATCCCTAATACACTAGACGATTTCAACATACCATTTATATAATGAATAAAGATTGAGGACTCTAATTTTGAAGATCTAAAAAGAACTCCAGTGATGTAACAAGGACTGGGGCCCATATGTGTTGTGATGTGCCTGTCTATATTTTTGTTTTATTTTTTTATTTTTTTCTCTTGCCACATCACTAGAACTTTCTTTAGAATTTCAAAATTAGAACTCTTTATCATTGTTGTTATATAATATTTGTTACTAGTTAAAATGTCTAATTAACTCATTTTCATTTTCTTATTTGTTTCTAACCAATGCATACTGTACAAAGTTTTTGTTTCAGTTTGAAGTATTAACCAAACACTAGAAAAAGATTATGTTAGTGCAATGTAGGTATATAAATACATTAAAACAAATGAAACCTATATGTTTTTTTCATCTATTTTTTAGAAAATGGACAAAATATGATAAAATTATACTGGGGTATTTTTTTATTTTTATGAATCATACTTCTACTATCTTATTACACTTTTAAAAAATTTAATTTTTTTTGAAATTAATAATCTACACGGAGGAACTTAGCCTGCGTTTGGATGTGTTTTGTAAATGTGATTTGAGAGTATGAGTTGTATTTTGAGTTTGTGGGTTGTAGAATTATAATTTGAGTGTAGAAAATTTGTTTAGTTATAGTTTTTAAATAGAGTGTTGAATTGTGTTTTGAAGATGTATTTTGAATTAAGGCCTTGTTTGTCATGTACTAAAAAAGTCAAAAAGTCACTATCTTATTTAAGGAGTTGTTTGGGGTGTCCTAAATAAGTGCACTTTTTATCTTTTTGGACTAAAAAATTGAGGTTGAAAATATGGATATTTGGGTTAACTTTTTGACTTTTTATGAAAAAATGTGTAATAAAAAATTATAAAAATTGATTTGTAGGGAAAAATTCGAATTGGGAGTTGTGCAACCGTAATTGTTGACTTTTGGTGAATAGTGTTAACTTTTTAACTTTTTGAATAACTTTTTGACTTTTTAACTTTTTTACAAGTTCCCAAACTTGGCCTAAGTCACATCATCTTATTTAAGTCACATCACCTCTCTACCACATCACTTCAACCCAATCCAAACCCAACCCATATTTCATAAAAAGTCAAAAAGTACACTTATTTAGAGCATCCCAAACCACCCATAAGTTTTGAAAGTTTGATGTGACATGTGAAAGGTGAAAATTTGTTTGGTGATGTGTTTTGAAAATAATTTTCAAAACTTAATTAAACCAATAATTTATCATCAAGCACACAACTCATGTATCGATATCCATATTTTTTATCAACAATAATAACCAAACTATTTTTAAAATACTGAAATTAAAAATTGATTTTTTTTGTCAATTATTTTTTTTTTGTAATTTTTTTGAACAATTGTTTTTTTGAAATAATTTTTTCATTTTAAAACAAACCTATGTCAATTATTTTCTGCCAATTAATTTTTCTATCAATTCATTTGTAAAATACGTTTTTAATTTTTTTCTAACATTTTGTTAAAGTCAACAACTTTTAAAAATACATATTAATAAAGAAGGAATAAATACACTAAGTGTAATATTTTAAAATACAAATCATAACGTAAATCTTACAAAAACATTATCAAATTTTTTTTTCCATTTATTACATGTTATGAATTTCGTCCAGATGTGATAACAGAAATGCAATGCATTATTGTACCCGTTGAGCTCATATAATTGTGGGGATTGGCATACGAAATGACTATTATGCCCCTCTTCACTTAAATGGAAACTGGTTACATAGAACAAAATATAAAGGGTAAGATAGTAATTTCACTTACTTACTACTTACCCCCTATTGTTTCATAGCTGTGTGTTCAACACTGAGGTAAAGAAAAAGGAGAGGATGCAGCTGTGTACTAAGTATACGGATGTGATATCATTAAAAAAGTAATAATATTAAAAACAAATAATATTTAACAAATGAAAAGTAAATAAAAAAAAAACATACAATATGAACCTTTTGAACCTCACCCTTTTTATTAAATCTGAATCTCATTCCGTTTACCACACCAACTTCACCATCTTAGAAACACCTTCTCCAGTTACATCAGAAAACAAAAATTAGAGAAATAACGCATATCTAGCATCTCATTAGGTTCTCCTTCTCCACTTCCATAATTTACAGGTTAGTTTTGATGCCAGTTCATCTTTATATTAGCTTCAGACATTAGCTTCAGAGGGAGGGGAAGAGGAGGACAACCGGGCGGTTATCCCGGTGGTCTACCGGCCGGTCATCCCGGCCCAGTCTCCGTATCTGTTGGCTTTGTTTCATATCTGTTCCATTTTCATCTGTTATATTTTCTTATTTCTTTTCTAATTTTGTCACACTATCATTTATTTTTCTGATTATCAGTTTCTAAGTTATAATAAACTGTATGAAACAAACCCAATATAAATGAGAAATGTCATTCCCTATGATTTTTTTTTGTATAAAAATTTGTTTCTATGGCATCTGCCTAATTAAATTTTGTCACCAAATTTTTTTATATTTATTTTTTACATAAAAATAAGTTTGTATGCACAAAAATGTACTAATGGTTGATATATTTTTCATACATTTTTCTTACCTCTCATATGTTTTAATATACAATTTTCTTTCACTTTTGCAGTCATCATGCCAAGAACAATCATGCCAAGAACAAAACGAACCAGGCCCGAACTTGGTGAATCCTCAAACCCTGTACCACCACCACAGCAACAACATGATGGCTATCCAACTAATGATTTTGCAACATATCATCATGAACAAGCCTATGAACATTTCATTACACGACCAATTGTTACGAGGAGAAACGTAAAACTACCTTCTCAATATGATTCACTCTTACTTGGCAAATTAGATACAATGGGATGGTTACCTGTCACGATCCAAACCCGCCCCTATGGGTTTAGCACCGTAACCGACCAGTAATCCAAGATTACCGAAGGCCTGCTTAACAGTAATACAGTAAAACAGAGTACAGGGGCATGGCGAAAGCCAAAACAGTAAATAAATAATGTCCAATGAGCTGTGACAATCTGGATGCCAAAAAGACTTCATACACATATATATGAACAGTACAAAACAGTATGTACATATATACAGTCATTCGGTTCAGGGACCTAATCCCTATTAAACAGTACAGTACAGTAAACAAAATGGTTACAGAGACAGAAGGGGGAACTAAAACACCTCTAAGCCATAACTTGACAGGCTCGGAACCTCGCAGTGAGGCACAGTGGTTGGCTTGACAAAACTGGAGCTTACCCCGATGCTTCTAACCACAGTCTGGTGCCTGTACACCTACATATATATATGAGCAGTGAGCTAAAGCCCAGTGAATAACATAATGCGTAAAGAGGTTAAGAATGAATGTCCTTACAGTAATGAAAACAGTTCATTAAATCAGTATATTAGTCGTTCAGTCAATACAGGCATATGTGGTACATCCATTAGCATAACAGTACAGTAAACAGTAGGTCTTGAAAGACCGAACAGTCAATGATGGCCATCAATCAGTAAACAGTAGTGGTTCCAACAGGGGAACAGACAGAGATCTTTGTAACAGTAACAGTAAACAGTAGTTGCTAAGGATGCCACAATACAGTTTAGAATATAGGACATACATTCATTCAATTAACAGTATCAGTTCAGAAAGCAGTACAGTTCAATTGTTCAGAAGATAATCATTTTGAACATATCTTTACACAGTTGTTACTCACAGAGTTCTGGGCTACAGTAAAGCTAGAGCGCGTCCCCAGTCGCCAACCCTACACAGTTTACAGATTGAACACACACTAAGCTACACAGTTGGAAAAATAATAACTTCATCCCTAATTTGCCTCGGTGTGGTTCTGCATCTATATCCTTATTAAGATGCCTTAAACTAGGCCTAATAATGCCTAGGATGAGATGAGAATGCAAAGATGCACTTTAAAAGCATTTTCAGGATTTTCAGAAAATAGGGGTCACGCTCGAGCGTAGGTTACTCCGCTCGAGCGGACATGTAGACAAAGGTTTCCGCTCGAGCGCATACTCAACCGCTCGAGCGTAGTGCAAAACAGTCAAAAGTGTTGGATAGGTGAAATCCACGCTCGATTGGGCGCTCGACACCCGCTCGAGCGTAAGACACAAGGTCCCGCTCGAGCGTAAATTACCCCGCTCGAGCTAACTTAAAAACAGAACAAAATGCTGGGAGCACGATTTCTACGCTCGAGCGCCAGTCACCCCGCTCGAGCGTGAGTTCAAAATCTGGAATTCCCAGATTCGAACTTCAAGCTTAAAATCAAGTTTCAAACACCAAATTCGATCCTCATGGGCTCATTTTCTGGAAAACACTTCAAAGCTCATAGTTTAACATGATTCAAAGCTCAATTTGTAAAATCAAAGCCCAAAGGAAGATCAATTAAACTCATTTTCAAACCAAATTTCAAGAGCATAATCCAAGCATGACATGCATGAGTTTAGCCAGCTTCTAAGCTTCCAAAATATGCTCCAATGAGCCAATTCTTTTCAAAACAAGATGAAATCATGGACTTAACATATTATGAGCATGCATGTAACATTTTTCCATGAAAACAACTCAAAACTCAACAATCCAAACATGCATGCATGAATTAAGCTATAGTTCAACATGTTAGAACTAAATTATGACTTAGCTCCTCAATTAGACATGAACCATGCATGAATCAATTAAAGACACAATCAAGAGGATGAAATTCATACCTAGGTTCCTTAATTACTAGTCTTGAGGTTCCATCTAGCAAGAACTCCTTTCAATTCCTCCAATTTCCAAGCAATTCTAGATGAAATCACCCGATCTCCCTATTCTCACTCTCTAGTCGGCAATAACAAGGGAAATGAGCTGAGCAAATGTTTGATCTAGGTGTAATGAGGCTCAAAGGTGGTCTTAGATAGTGGCCACTCACAATGGCAAAATAGTAATTAAGTCAACAATGCAATTTAGCCCATTTTAATCTAATTTAATCATACCAAATCAATTTTCAAATAAATATACTATAAAATCACATAAATTCTACTGATCATAAAACACTAATCAATTTCTGGATCGGCCGCCGATAAGGCCTTCAATTTGTAGTTAAACACAAAGGCATGAACAAATAATCAAACAGTCAACAGATAGACATACAATTAAACAGATATACTTAATCAATTCAGTTCCAGATTTTAGATAGTCAGTTCAGTACTTCAATCAATTCAGTTACCAATCATAATCAGTCTCAGTTTAGCAGTAATCAGTGGTTAATGGGTAAACAGTGACGAGGGTTGTTACATTACCATTAAATAATTTACCAAATAAGATATATCCCCGTCTTCTACGATTATTTTATGTTCACTTGACACCGAGTGACCAACAAAATGAACCGTTCAGTCTTACCTATTATGTTAAGGGGAAAACAATCACACTCTCTCGCCATCGTTTTGCATAAATTATTGGAGTTGAAACAGGAGATTTACAATGTTATTTTCAAAACAAGTCTGCCTTAGAAAAAATTGTTGATGATGTCAGTCAGATTTATACCACAATTTGGGACAACCGATTTAGCGGCACTAATTTAGAAGTCAGCCATTTAAAACCTCACATTCGTATTCTCCATTGATGGATAGTTGAAAATGTCACTCCTAAAAAAGGACATTATAATCGTGTTTCATGTTTTCAAGTTTACTTGTTATATTGTTTTGAAATTGGACAAAAATTAGATTTATGCTTTGTATTACTAAAAGAAATGATGATTGCAAAATTTGAAACTCTGAGTGGCCAGTCACTACCTTTTGGAGCTTTGTTAACCATAATTTTCAAAGCCCATGATGTGAACCTTAAAGGTGAAGGATGGATCATAATCACTTCACTAATTTCTGAGTATACATTGACCCGAGCTGGTGGTGCTGACACCTTGATGGGCTCTATTAATCTTGAAAATGAACCAATACCTGATAAGGAAGAACCCAATGACAATGCCATGCCCCCACATGAACAACCTCATTATTGGACTGATTATTTAGCCTTGGAACAAGAATGGTACAATCAACGCCTACAATGGGAACAACAAATGGCTAATCAGCTCAATACATTGGGTACTCGGTTCGACGAATTTGGTACTCTGTTCGATGAAATTGCCACCGCTCAGAACTCAGTAATTCATCAATTTGGTGAGTTTCGTGTAGACTCAGAGAGACGTGCTGAACTTGTCACGACCCGCTCCCCGTACCCAAGGGTTAAGTATCGTGATGGCCAGTAACTGAAGTTACCTACGGCCAATTCATAAACAAATCAAATAACGCAAGCGGAAGTAATATTTAAATAAGGGTACCAAAATAATCATTGGTGCTTCTATTTTTATTACAGAATTATTGACCAAAAAGGTCGATATTTACATAGAAAAATATCAATAAAAGTGCTGTGTATGTCTATTCCGCAGCCCCGCGCCTAACACTTTCCAAAAGTTATTTCTGAATCGCATGTTTCCTGAAAATTGGTAAACAACTATAAGCACATGGCAGAGTGAGAAATATTATACCAAGAGTATAAGGGACACGAAATAACCATGGATAGTTAATTAGGCCAAAACATTTATACAAATAAATCCTTTGAGTAGCAGAAATCATTTGAATAGCAGAACTGAAATACATAGATTATGTAAGTAAATAGCCATAACCACGGTACAGAATAGAACAGAACAGAGGTCACAGAAGTGACAGTCATAACAGAGGTACGGATTCAAGAGGTGGCTCGTATGGATTCTAGAGGTGGCTCCCACAATAGTGTAGCACTTTGGTCCGCACAGAACAGAGGTACGGATTCAAGAGGTGGCTCGTACGGATTCTAGAGGTGGCTCCCACAATAGTGTAGTACTTAGCTCCGCACAGCACTTTGGTCAACACAAAACAGAGGTCAGTGGATCAGAGGGCCACAAAGTAACCAAACAGACGCCAGTGATTATTTAAGTCCCCCAAGGCGTGGGACTCCCGTGGTGGTACTTACAAAACATAATTTTATATAAGGTCATAGCCAAATATTCTTTAAAATATAAACAGACATATCCATGGGTTTCCTTTTAAGGAAATAGGGTTCAGAAAATAAACCACGTAACTGAAACCTTTATAAAACATAACTTTTATTAAAAACATAACTTGTATAAAACAGTTTTTGGTAAGTTAAAACATACGTAAAATACATTTTGGTAACTCAAGGTATAATATAACTCACCTTAACTTTAATACCTTACTCTTTCTTTCCACTATCAAAAACTCTTTCAACTTCCTTATCTTTTTTTTTTTTCTTTTTCTTCTCTTTCTTTCCTTTCTTTCTTCTTTCTTTTCTTTTCTTTTCTTCTTTCCTTTCTTCTTTCTTTCTCCTTTTCTCTCCAGTGAACGTCTCCTCCTTTTATAGGGAGGAGAGACGAGTACGTAGCCTCCACGTGGCTCAAACGTCGCTTTCGTTCAGATTTAATACATAATTATATAGATTCATTCTTATCCTTAATAGATATTTAAGATAATTACCCTTTGACCTAATATTTTAATATAATTATATAAATTAATTAATTCTTAATTAAATTACACATTATCACATACTAACAGAAAATTAATTATTTATTTTATTATTATGTCCATTATTATTATTATTATTATTATTTATATTTTGACCCCTAAACTTTTAATAATTATATTATAAAATTACACATAATAATATATAATAAATTATATATTTTCCGAACTGAGATTAAATAATATTAGTATAAATTCTACAGAATAATTAAAAATCTGGGTTGTTACAGAACTGACAAGGAACCGCATTAATCAGATTGACTATCGAGTCACTCAGCTATACCATCAACATTTCCCTCCACCTCCAACACCACCTGATAATGATGCTTAACTTGTTCAAAAATCAAGTAAAATGGTTCACAGATATGGTGATTATATTTTTTTCCCTTTTTTTGTTTTGGTTATTTGTTTCCTTATTTTGTGCATCCATTCACATGACGTTCATCATTGTTTCTGGATGTCCATTTAATAGGCCGAAGATGTAATCATCACCTCTGAATGGACACGTTCGCTGCGGTCGGCGACTACTTGACGCGTTGATATGGTCATGCATTAAAGCAATCATCAAAAAATCCATAAAATCATCAACAACCTCATCCTCCTCTGATGAGAGCTCCATTGTATTGTTTTCTCTGTCGGATGCCATATGGTTTTGTCTACATCACAGTAAAAGGATAATTAAATAATTTGTTATTCATGCTGTAATAGTTAGCATTATTGGTGAAACAGTAAAATTCAGATGAGAACAAAATTTATTTAACACATGGTGATATTATAATAACAGAACATAGTTTTAATATAACAGAAAACATTTAAAAGTTCAAAAAAAAAAAAAACATACGAACATAGAAAAGGAAAGAGGATATGATGGAATGAAAAAAAAAAAAAAAACCAAATCAAGAATAATGAAATCATCAAACAGTTCAGCTAAGAAGATTTGCGAACACAAGCAAAACAGAACTTCTCAGTCACTGCAAAGTGAGGATCATGGCTAGGCGCAAATGGGTAGGAGTGTGCATAAAAAACCTTCGCCATTCTTTATCCTTGAACAGTGTCAATGCCCTAACGTACTGCAATGGTGGTATGTCCCTGAGCTCTAGCAATGCATCTTGACATGCATCAAGGGAATAATCATCACCACCTGCACTTACAGCCTCAGTCTCATTTTCTCATGCACGTGAATGTCCTGTTTTGGCTTGTATATAGGATGTGAAAGCTGCGCACACATCATCAAACCCACTTGACCGGGACTTTTTGGAACAACCACTGTCAGTCTGGCTGGTTGCAGGGCCCCTCTTGTGACTTTTGCCCTTTGCTGGATCCATATACTCATCCTCGAATAAGTCAACAGGAATGGCCTCAGCAGCATTACTCCCACCAGCGTTACTCCCACCAGCATCAGCATTCCAAAATTTATTTAACATGTCATCTTCTTCTTCTGAGTCAAGGGGTCCTTGTGTGGATGCACGAGACAGGGCCCCTGTGGCACAACAATTTTCAACAATTTCTGCCATTTCTTGAAAATATTCAAACCCTTTTGTCCTAAACTTCTTCACATTTCTGCTAGCCTACAACAAGTACAAAACAAGAATTAAGCACTGTATATATCATGAAATATTTAAAATAAATTTAGAAAATAGTATAGATTAATGGAAAACCTTATCCCAAAATTCATTGGGTGCAACAACAGTGCCTATAATAGGATCCCATCCCAGACCAGTCTGTGCCTGGAGTCGCTTAAATGTCTGGTAATCAGCTTTCAATCGCTGATATTTTTGGCGCACCTTGACACCTGTATACCGAAATCCATATATGTTGTGCAACTGATTTGCATAATGATTCCAATGCCTAATTGTCCACGAAGTAGTACGGCCCGTTGTTTGATTGTTTCTAACCTCATCTCTCAGCATATTTATTAATTTCGTTTCAATTCTGAGCGTCCACATTTTGGTGTTCTCATTGTCGTCGGAATTATTTCCATCCATCTATAAACATACAAATTATATTTAAACTGGTTTGAAGGAGAACACAGATAAAGGAAAAAGAACATATGATTTTATTTCGAGAAAAAAAGTACGTAGCAGATTAATTGAATTTAAATAGCAGAAATATAACCACAAAAAAAAAAACATTCAACAAATAATAAAAAAAAATCAGTTAACATTGTGTTTAAATAGTAGGAAACAAATCAGTAAAAGAAAAATTAAGGAAAAAAAATCAGTAAAAAAGCCCGGTAGGTTCAAACAGTTGAGGGGAGGACCGGTAGGTTCAAACCATTAAGGAAGAAATGGAAAACGGGAAGACAAAACCGGAAGAGGTGGGAGGACCGGGTGGAAGACCGGCGGGATGACCTGCAGGACGATCGGCCGGGTGTCCCAGGCACTCTCGCTTCAGGTTCTGATCGATGAAAGGTTCAAATAGTTCATAATTTAAAATAACAACCGATCTGAAATGGAAAATATGCCTCTACAATTTCTCATAAACCATTTAGGAACTGATTTCAACTTCTCCGAAATCATTTATACATAACAGATGAATGATTTACTGACTATTCTTGAAGAACTAAAAAGTTGAAACAGTTCAGGATGAATGATGAAGAATGAAAACATTTATCGACTCGTCTGAAATCATTTTCAGATAACAGATGAATGATGAAGGATTTATTTACCAGATTAGTGGGAGTTGAATAGTTATCGCCGGTGATGGAATGTGTATACTGATTGAATGTACCACTGTTTGCTCGTCGGATTCGACAATAAATTTGATAAATTTGACCTGAAAAAAAATAAAAAAAAATTAGGATGAATTTCTCAAATAATTTCCCTATAAGAAAATATGTAAATAAATTTTTGAGTAATTTTACCTCGCAGTCGTTGTTTGGTTGCCCGTAATAAAAATTGTCCGCAACGCACAAATCGTAACTCAGTCGATTTGTGAAATATGATACCAGTACAGAGTGGGTTGGGTGGATTCATTATTTATAAAATGAATCTGACTTCTAAAACCCACCCGTGATGAATCTGAAGTAGGATGTTTGATACAGAGAAGCCACCCATGATGAATCTAAAGGACTGATATAGATGAGGTTCACGTGAAAGTTGCAGAGACGATGAAGAAGGCAGAAACGTTGAAAGAGAGATACAAGCTGCAAAACAGATTTTCAAAATGTAATTTGAATTAACACGTGGAATCAACTTTTGAATGTCGTATCCAAACGTCATGCGCGAGCTCACGTGTTGAAAATTGATTTGAATTAACAACCAAATAGAGCCGAAGACTTTCTCTGATTTCAATGAAGCTTTGTTTTGACTATTCCCTTGCTTCTTTTGCTCTCGTTTGGAAACCGGCTAATTTAATAATTTTTTAATTATTTGGTTAAAATATGAGATAAAAAAATTAGTATATTTAGGATGATTTTTTAATTTTTTACGAAAAGATATGCAAAAAGTAAAAAGAAAATAGAATCTTTGACTTTTTGGTATGAATTGTTGGCTTTTAGATTAATTTAGTAACTTTTTGATTTTTTTGGCTAAAAAGGAGAGTTCCCAAACGATAAAAGTATTGGCTGGGTAAAAGTTGAGACTTTTTTGGGCTATTCTAAAAAGTTAAAAGTTAAAAAGTCACTATCGTATTTAAGTCACGTTATCTTATTTAAGTGACATCACCTCTCTACTACATTCTTTCAAATCCAACTCATATTTCATAAAAAGTCAAAAAGTACACTTATTTAGATTATCTCAAGCCACCTCTTAACCACTTGATTTTATTTACTACTGTCTTTATATAGGCTCATACATAATAGAAAATATCATAAAATAGGCATTTCCTAGCGCTAATAGCATGAAAGTAAGCACTGTAACTCTTATAGACTAAGGATTGTTTGGAAATTGCTAGATTAGTATATTTTTTGACTTTTTATGAAAAATGAGTTGGATTTGAAGTGATGTGATAGAGATGTGGTGTTACTTAAATAAAATGATTGTAACCTAAACAAGATAATGCACTAAAGTAGCATGTGCTATTTTAGCACATACCAAACAACCACTAGGTAAATAAAAATAATCTGTAGAACAATATTCCATTATTAACCAAATCCTAAAAACTAGGACAATCAATCCCTACAAACTAGGACAACTTTGACTGACTCAATACAGAGAAAATAAACATGCAACTCTAAATTATTCAACAAACCCTCCCTTAAACTGAAAGCTTTCATACTTCAGTTTAATTATGCAGTACTTTCTTCAAGCAACATTTTCCAAAGTGCAAACTCCTAGCAACTTCCTCAAATTGTGAAAAGAAAAAGATCTGAGAGGTTTAGTAAATATATCAGCCAACTGATTTTCACTTATGCAATATTTCAATCAATTGCTCAATCATTGTTGAGATCTCTTCAAAAATAATATTTCGCATCAATATGTTTGCTTCTTCCATGTAGCACAGGATTTTTGAAGAGTTTGATGGTTAAGCTGTTGTCACAAAAACTTGGCGTAGTTCCCACTTGCTTGAAATGCAACTCTTCAAGAATTTTCCCCAGCCATATAGCTTAGTAAACACAAGCCGTTGCAGCAACAAATTCAGTTTCAGTGGTGGACAAAGTGTCGATTGGTTGCTTCTTAGATGACCATGAAACAGCCCCTGTACCCAGCATAAAAACATAACCCGAAGTGCTCCTCCTATCATCTTGATCTCCTGCATAATCGCTGTCCATAAACCTAATAAACTCTGACCTTTTACCCTTCTTGTAGAGCAACTCAAAATCTTTAGTCCCTTGCAAGTAACGAAAATTTTTCTTGGCAGCTAAAAGATGCAGCTCTGTTGGATTCTCCATATATTTGCCGATTAGACTCACAAAGTGCATTATGTCAGGTCATGTTGTAGTTGAATACATCAAACTATCCACAATTTTCTTATAGAGTATGTTGTCCACCTTCTTTCCTCCATGATCTTTGTGTAGCTTCAAGCTAAACTCGGTTGGAGTACTTACAGGATTATAATCCTTCAGCTAAAAACCTGTCCAACATTTCTCACACATACTTCTTTTGAGAAATAAAAATTCCAGTGGCAAATTGCACCATTTCAATGCCAAGAAATAATGTATCATACCAAGATCAAACATTTGAAATTCAACCATCATAGACTTTTTAAACTTTTCGAACATGACATTGTTATTGCTAGTAAATATAAGATCATCTACATATAACCAGACAATGAGTATTTTCCCTCAATCACTAACTTTAACAAAAAGTATGTGCTCATATGGATATTTTTGAAAACCTTCATAAGCCTCAATGCGACTATACGAAGCCCGTGGGATTTGTTTTAATCCATAAAGAGCTTTCTTTAATCTATACACTTTATGCTCATCTCCAATCTTAATATGGCTAGGAGGTTGATAAACAAAAACCTATTCCTCCAAGTTTCTATGCAAGAATGCCGACTTGATATCCAATTGGAAGATAGGCCATGAATTATGTGCTGCCAGCACAATTACCAATCTGATTGTATCATGCCTTTGCAACCAGGGCAAAAACTTCTTTATAGTCGACTCTAACTCTTGCTTGTATCCCTTAGCCACCAATATACTTGTCAATTTCACCATTTTCATTCAATTTTGTTTTGTAAACCCACTTCACGCCAATGGTTTTGTGCCCTTTTGGAAGATCAGATAGCTCCCAAGTATCGTTTCTTTCTAAGACTGCAATTTCATCATTCATCACCTTCTACCATTTTGATTCTTGGATAGCACATTCAAAAGTTATAGGGTCACAATCTGAAAATAAAGCAAAATGAGTGATTGGATCATCATTAGAGAGTTTATCTCTACTTACATAATCACTCATCCAAGCTGGTCTTTTCTATGGACGTTGATTCTCAGGTGGCTGCTTAGTTTTTGATGAAATCACTGAAGAACTGGGCAAGTGTTCATCAAAAGACTGATGTTGCATTTTAGTCCTATTCTCTACATCATCAAAAACAACTGGAATTTGTTGTAGTTCTTTGCCCTTTCCAGTCCAATCCCACATCTTTTCTTCATCAAAAACCACATCTCGACTGGTAGTTATCTTCTCAGTAATTGGATTGAACAACTTGTAGGCTTTGGAGTGTTCACTAACTCCAAGGAAGGCACATTTTTCTCTTTTGTCATCAAGTTTCTTCTTTTTCTCATCTGGGACATGCACATAAGCTATGCATCCAAAAATTCTGAAGTGATCTACAGCTAGTTTATGCCTGCTCCAAGCCTCCTCAGGTGTCATGTTTTGAACAAAAAAAAGTAAGACTTCTATTTAACACATGAATGCTCCAATTTACTGTCTCGAACCAGAATCTTTTGGAATATTTCCTCTTGGCAACAAGCTTCTCACCATGTTGAGGATGGTTATATTTTTCCTCTCTGATACACCATTATACTATGGTGTATAAACGACTGTGAGTTCCCTTCGAATACCATGATCTTTACAATAACCTTCAAATTCTTTTGAGCAATATTCTCCACCACGATCAGCACGAAGAATTTTGTTGGTTTTTCGTGTTTCATTTTCGACTCGCGTCTTGAAGCTTTTAAATGTACTAAAAGCTTTTGATTTCTCCTGCAAAAAATAAACCCAAGTTGTTTGAGTATAATCATCAATGAAGATAATAAAATATCTTTTACCCTTATTAGAAGATGGATTTATCGGCCCACAAATATCTGAATGAATCAACTCCAAGACAGTTTTGGCTCTTCACGACTTTTCTTGAGGGAATGGGGAACGATGTGTTTGCCAACTTGAGAAGGAGTGACAATTTGAGGGAGGCCAATAACCATATCTTTATGTTGAAGAGTCTTTAATTTTCCAAAATTCAAGTGGCTATAGCAAAAATGCTACTTCAACCATTAAACAGGGTTGAGTTATTGTTATCTTTAAAGGAAACAATCTATTTGAACTCATCTTAACGATAGTAATTGCTCATCTTGAAGGATTCATAAATCTCACAAGCACCTTTTTAATAGTTATCACATAGCCCTTTTATTGCAACTAACTAGCACTTAACAAATTACTTTTCAAGTCAGGTACATAAAAAAACATTGGAAATTGTTTCTACAAAACCATTCTTGGTTCTAATATTAACATCACCTTTTTCCCATTACTTTCACAGTAGAACAATCACCAAAATAGACAATAGAATGAAAACCTTCATTTAAATAAAAGAAAGAAGACTTACTTCTACACATGTGGTTGTTGCAACTCGTATCCATATACCAAACATCTGACACAGGTTCCGCACTAACATGAGAAGCCATTAACAGAGTTTTTACTTCCTTGTTTTTAGCAAAATTTGATTTCTTGAACTTCTCTTTATTGTTGGACAATTTGGTGTAGCATTCAGACTGATAATGACCAAATTTATGGCACCTGTAGCACTTGATCTTGGGTTTGTCAACTTGTTGGTCGTGTCCTCTATAATTTGAGTGATGTTCATCACCTTTAAAAATCTGATGTTGCCGGCTTCCATCTCTATTGCCTCTACCTCCCTTTCCTCTATCTATACATATACCTCTAACTTTACCTCTTTCTCTATAATTTGAGAACTGAGTAAAGGTAAAAGCTTTTAGAGCTTGCTCAACCATAGTTGAACTTCAGTTCATCTTTTGCTCGTGGACTAATAAGGAACTCTAGAGTTCATCAAGAGATAATTCATCTATATCTTTCGATTCTTTAATTGAACAAACCACATAGTCATATTTTGGGGTCAATAAACATAGAATCTTCTCAACAATAGCCACATCTTTCATCTTTTTACCATGAAATCGCATCTTATTTGCTATCCCCATAGTCCTTGCACAATAATTGATAATTGACTCACCATCTTTCATCTGTAGAGTCTCAAAATCCCTTCTCAAGGCTTAAAGCTGTGCACGCTTCACTCTTGAGAAGCCTTTCTTCATTGAATCCCAAATATCCTTGAAAGTTTATTTGCTAAGAATTGTTTCCAAGATAGATCGATCAATGGCCTAAAATAAGTAATTCTTTGCCTTTAAATCTTTTAACTTTAGTCTTTCCAGCTCTATTTTTTGTGCATTTATGAGTGGCACGCCAGCTGCAGGTGCTCTTACACCAATTTCAATGACTTGCCAGTACTCTTTAGACCTTAAGAAGTTCTCCATCAACATGCTCCAATGGTCATAGTGACCATCGAAGCGAGGGATTGCTGCCTGCACAAAATTAGTCTCTGTAGCCATCATTTCCTGTAATAAAATCAGAGGAGATAAAATAGTTGCTGCTATTTTGGATTGTTTTGGGGACTGTTTTGGTGACTCTCACAGCTTTGGGAACTCTCTTACTTTCTCACAAACTAAACCTTGCACTGATACCACTGTTACAAACAATGAAGATGAAGAAAAGCTGGGACTTAAGGACTTGATTTTATTCATCAAATAAAACTGCCTTAATATAGGCTCATACATAACAGAAAATACCATAAAAGTAGGCACTACTCAGCACTAATAGCGTGAAAGTGGGCACTGCACATCACTACTCAAATGTGCAAAACAAACTCATATAGACTAGGTAAATAAAAACAGTCTGTAGAACAATGCTCCATTATTAATTAAATGCTAAAAACTAGGACAACCAATTCCTATAGACTAGGACAACTTTGACTGACTCAATACAGAGAAAATAAACATACAACTCTAAATTATTAAACAAAGGGATCATCAAGTGTAGGGGTTAGGGTTTGATGTCATGAATGACGCCATGGAAGTATCTTTACTAGCATTGGTGAAAGGGAACTACCTTTTTGCTAGCAACTTTCAGCCAAGAAAGAGAATCACCATTGGTGGACACAGTTGGGCAGTTAACAATCAGTTAAAACTTGAAAGACTTTTTTGTTTTTCAATAAGGTCATTAAAGGACCTAAATTACAATTAGTTTATTTGGTTTAAGTTTTCTGAGTTTAAGTTTTTGAAAATTGAGTTTTTTATTTTTTGTATTTTTTTTATTTTTAGTGAATATTTTTAAAATTTTAAGCAATTTTTAAAATATTTTTTTAGATGCACTTTACTTAGATATATCTAAAAAGTAAAATATTTGTAAAAAAATATTTTAAAAAATCAATAAATACACAGGATTATAAATTTTTTGTTTAACCAAGTTTTGGGAACTTTTATCAAGTAGAGGTTGGCCTGCCTACTTCTGAAATGCATTTATCAAACTCTTTAAAATATTGTCACTGGATTATGAATTTGGATAGGGATTTGAAAAAAGAATGGGAAATGAAAATGCGGGGAAAAAAAAAAGCTTATATTTCATTTACATTTACATTTCACTCGCATTTTTCTTTCTCTATCCAAATCCCTTACCAAATCGATAATTCAAACGTGCAAGGTTGTGTTTAAATCATGAATTAGGTAGAAATTTAGAAAGCAAAATGAAAAGTTATGTGAAATGTCAAAACCCTAAACCTTAAGAGCCGTGTTTGGATTATGAATTTGAGTTGGAATTTGAATTTTTAAACATTTCCCTTTTTCCTTTCCAAAGCCTAGTCAAATCGATAATCCAAACAAGGTTGCAACGTGAAATACCTTCAGCATAACATATCTATGAATTCACATTTTAACTATTCAATGTCTTGGTGTACATAAGTTATAATAGCAAACATATTCTTAGCTTGACATTTTAACAAACACCTCACGCATACAATGAGCTGAGTATTCTGATACCAAGTTGTAACGCTCCTAAAATATAACCACAGGTTCAACCGAATTACAAATAGATAATTACATAAATCAGAGTGTAACGTTCTTACATTTCATAGAGTTAATAGTACAAAAGAGTTAAACATAAATAAATGCCCTTACACCTTTCTAAGTCTTGACTTGATTACAACAAAAATGAGACTAGCTCATACAATTTAAGCCCTAGGCTATACAAAAAGTGAAACAAAACAAAGAAGCTCTTGCTTCCCCAAAAAAGAAGTCCCTCCAGTGCTATTGCCTTGGTGGAGGTATACCCGAAAATGCTTTTCCCAAATAGAGTGAGCCATAGCCCAATAGGAATAATATAAAACAGTATATGAGATTTAACAAAGATATAAGTACAATGTGCATACACAATACAAGAGATAAAATATGCACATTTTATATAATCATAGAATACCAAGTCCATATTTCATTTCACTTCCCTTCAATTCATTTCAATACATGAACTAATTTCATTATTTTTCAAGAATCCAAAAGAGACTATAACTCAATGGTTCTACAATCACATCATTAACACACAACACTTCAATCTTGCCATTTTACGGATATTTCATCCTCGGGATTGGCACCCATGTATAAATTTTGGGATTTTCACCCAGGACACTCTGGCCAACTTAATTATAATGGAGTCCATCCCCTTTCTCCTCCCAAACAATCATACACATGCAATGTATTTAAACACATAATCACACATGGAGTACATCCCATTTCTCCTCCCAAATAATCATATATATACAATGTATTTACAACATGATCATATTCAATGATAACCAACCATGGATTTATTTTAATTCATCTAATCCTCATGCAATTTCTATAGCAATCATAACTATCCTCTACCAATAGCTTAATACAGATATTTCTAAACAGATATACAATCTCAACATTGATAATTTATTCAAAATTTCTTAAGGTGAGACATATCACCTACTCAATTCCATCATCTATTTCAATATTTGACCAATTTCATATCTACAACACCAATTTCATTTATTTATACAAAATAAATATCATAATCATTTTAAGGCAAACTCCCTCTCTTCCCAAATATCAACCAAGTGCCCAAAATTAACAATTTTGACATCATATAACATCATTTTCAAATCCCACAATCATTTTCTTTTCAATTACCAAAAACCCTCTTTGCACTTTATACCCAAACCCTAGGTTTTGTTCATATTACCCCCAGATCCCACCATTGTTACACAACGACAAATAACTAAGTTAAAAATCATATTAAAGTGCGGAAAATCCCTACCTCAAGAAGAGAAGACCAAGCAAGGCAAATGAGAAACCTCAAAGATGCTGAAATCTAACTCTATTCAGATCAAAGTGTAGATCTTGAGATGTTCTAGCTTTTTAACAAAGGCATTAGGATAGAGAACCCAAAGGATCTAGGTCAAAATGTAGAGAGAGAGAGAGAGAGTATTTTGGAGAGAGAGGGTCAAGATTTAGGTTCTTGAAAAGTTTTTGGGAGAGAGAAGAATGAAAATGTGATATAAAATGTCACTTTCAGAATTTGATATACGCACAGTTCGCTCGAGCGGAAGAGTTGACGCTTGAGCATCGGACACAATAAGTTGTTCCGCTCAAGCGTAGAATACCCGCATCCAGTACTTTTGCAGACAACAGACAAACCGTTCGAGCTTAAGAAAGGCCGCTCGAGCACTCACCCACTCGAGCGTGATAAACACCCCTCTAGTACTTTTGCAGACGTACAAAGTACTGAGTGTTTGTAAATCCCACTCGAGCGCAAGAAAAGCCGTGTAAACTCCCCATTTTTTACTGCCTTCAAGACTTGGATGTCATCGTTGGTGCATACGATGATTGTGATTGTTTGTGCTCATTTTGGTGCCTGAAGTCCTCGGCAAAATGCCCTATCTTTGAGCTTTCAAACCCCCATCCATTTTGTGCCCTGTTTTGGGCCAACATCTTCTAGCCTGCAACCCTTGGTGGTTGTCGGCCACCAATTGAGGCTGCCGGCCACCCAAGTGGCTTGCTGGCCATCACTGGTGGCCGGCCAGCCACATTAGTGGCCTGCCAGCCATTGATGTCTTTTTGCAGATATTTTCTTGACAGATGTTCCAGCTGTTGGCACAATCAGCTTGATCACCATACATGTGTATGGACTGATATAACTTAGCCAAAAGCTTGTTTTTCTATAAATATGGGACCTTTCCCCCATTGAAGAGGATTAGAAATTTTGGAACAAAATTCTCTCTCTCTCTCTCTCTCTCTCTCTTACATTTCTCTCTCTCTCTTGAACTTTTGTGCATACAAGTGTGGATACACTTCAAGTTTGCCTATCAACCCTCAATCAAACTTGACCACTTTTGACCTGAGGTCCTTAGAAGGCTTCTTGGAGCTTTAGAAGGTGTTTTTGACTTGACTTTGTGCCTAGAATTGTTGCTTACTTCAAGAGGTATAGCAATTCCCTTTTACACTTGTTTTGCATGCTTGTTTTTCCATCTCTTTCAATTGTTTTTGGCCTGATTTTGAGCTGTAAAAAACTCTATTTTTGTGGCCTAAAGGTGGTGGTTTGAGGCCATTTTCAGTTAGGGGGTGGTTCACTCTTCTTACTTCTTTGTGTGTAAAGTTTTTGTGCCTTTGTTCATCACTTTCAAACCAACTTTCTTGGCCCTTTTAACCACTAAATTTCAGAGGTTTTTCAGTGGCAAAAAACTCATTTTAAAGTCCATATTTAGAGGGGTTAGCCTCCCCTCCTTGTGTCTTGTTTGCATGCCTAGTTAGCTTCACATGTTAGCATGTTTTTCTAGCTTAACTTAACTCAAGTCTAGCATGTGTTTTGCCTCTGAAATAGCCTGCTTTAGGTCTATTTTGGGTTGTTTGGGTCGGTTGAGTCTTGTTTTGCATGGTTGTAGTGTAATAGTCCTCACAAGGTGGTGTTTTAGGGTCTTAGATACCTCTTGATTGAGTTGATAGCATCTTTTGGTGTTGTTTTTCAGTCCATTTCAGTACTATAAACTTTGCAACCTACCTCTTTGCTTCACTCTTTCATTTTCTTTTGAGGGTTGTTTCAAGTTTGGGATCCTTTAAGCTTGAGATTGAGGTCATGCCTAATGGTTTAATCCTCTTTGAGGGTTCATTATCAACGGAATGATCTCTCTTTTGCCTTACATTATCCCTTGGTTGACACTTCTTTCATCTTAGAGGACACTCACCAAAGGACAAATTGATTAAAGAATGATTTGGTAACTAAAATGTGCAAACAAAATTGGCAAGTAAAAGTGGCAAGATAAGCATTCTTTGTGTTGCATTGCGTGTGTTCAAATCAGACGTTAATTTGAACATAAAGAAAATGGGGCATTTCATACTCAAAAGTGATGAAATGTGCCACTTTTCTAGGTCTCTATTGCCCTTGATCATGCATGATAGGGTGATGACATTTGAGTCTTATTTTGCATTCATTGAACTTGTACAGTTTGGTCCCTTAACCATCATGCATGGAAATTGCTTGATTGATGGTTTGAGGACAAAATGTATCACTCCTTTGAGCTTGTGTTGATGATAAGGGGTGATACATAGTACAAACAACCTGTGAGAATGCCTTTTCTTTGTCCTGTTTGTTCTCTATTGTAGCAAAAAAGGAGCATCACCAGTGGCCGGCCGGCCACTGCTATTGGCCGGCAGGCCACCACTGTTGGACGACACCCCTTGCTAGTGGCCGGCCGGCCATGACTTCTGGACTGCCGGCCACCAATGAAAATTTGGCAGAAAGCTTGTCAAGCAGAGTAGATTTGATCTGGAAAAAGAAAACCAGTGCATAGGGTGTGTAATAGAGGCAATTGGAAACAAAATAGTGAGCGTTCTTTGGATAGAAACCGAGCATGCATTGGGTATCCCTTGCCTCCCGGGACTATTTGTTTAAATTGATTAGTTAGTTAGTTGTAGCTAAATAATTAATGTTGTAATTATTTAAGTAGAGTAGTTAACTAATTCATATTATAATTAATTAGCTTAGTTGCTTTGTAATATTTAATTAGCTTAAATAGTTAATTATTTAATTGTTTTAATTAACTAGCTTAGAGTAAGCTCGTTATTCATTTGACGTGTTGTAATAATTAGCTTAATTAGCTTAGTTTAGCTAGCTAGTTAGCTTTATTCATTCGGACCCTCCTTCGTGAGGGCGTAATGTTGTAATAAGTGTGCGTGCGTGTGTATATGTCTTCTAACCCTACATCTTTCTCCCTTTTATTTATCCGCTTTTGATGGTTAGATTAGGGACATGTTTCAATTAGCATACCTTATGCCTTGTGCTTGCATCTATTCATTCGTATGGCATGTATCGAGGCTCGGCGCATCATTCAAACTACATTGCAATTTCAAATAATTCTTTGAATACGTGTTTAACCGCATGTTGTTTAAATTGCCTCATATGCCATGCTTGGATAGCCGAGCCTATTAAATTGCATTCATTGCATGTGTTGCATTAGTCATAATCGTATAGTTAGGAATCATGCATATTTTTCTAACTCATATTTTCTTGGCTTGGAGTAATAGGTGAGTTTTTACGCTTTAGCATACTTGCATGAATGTGAATGTTGACATGTCTAGCATGCTTATCATGAGGCTATATGCTTAAATGCTGAATTGCTTGAATGCCTATGGATGAAGGCTTGTTGTTTAAATTGGAATGGTTCAACGAATGTATGTTTTTAGCCCACTTTGTTGAGTGGAAAATCATGTTTTAAGCCCACTATGTTTGGTGGCAAATCTACAAACTTTAAGTCCACTTAAGGTGGCAAATTCAAACTATTTTCGTAAACAAACATGAGCTAAATTGTTCAAAATTGAGCAAACTAGTCTATATTTGCTTATGCGCATCACGTAATAAAGCTAGTTTAATAACCGAAACAAGAGCACATAATGTTTATAAAAAATCATATCATGATTAGTAGAGGCCGATCTTTGATCGGGCGAGCGGGGGTACTCAATCCATGACCTTCCTCTCTCGTGCCTAAGTTCCCGAGCCGAGGCAACTTTGGTGATGACGGACACGTGGCCTTTGGCACGAGTCATGGGTTTCCTAAATTTCTCCAAAATAAAATATTGAGGTGGCGACTCTGTATCTGGCAAAACAATCCAATTTTGGCATTTTAGATTCAAAATCAATTTTCCAAAACGATTTGCCGGATTTGGACTCTTTGGTGTTTATCAGTTTCACATTGCACTTGTGAGATTAGATTCAGAACCATGTGAGTCTGAACTGTAAGGCTTTCTTTTCAAGCTTCCGAAAGGGGGCGTGAAAAAGCCGAGCTACAGGCCACTCGAGCGAAGGACCAAAATTTACATAGCCCGCTTGAGCGCAAGAATGGCCGCTCGAGCAGAGGAGCAAAAATCTGAGCAACAAGGTTTGGAAAAACAAGCAACCAACTTATTCCAAATGCACAACTACAACTCGATAACCAAAATAGAGGGGAGACAAGAGAAACAAGATATAAATCACCATTCAAAACCATACAGACCTGAGTCCAGAATACAACAAGTGATAGGTCAAAATCGGAATCGCTATAACCTTCTCCCTTTAAAGAATTTCATCCCCGAAATTACAAACCAAATTCAAAATTAACATTAGACCATTCATAACAATGTTATTCTCACAAATTCAATACCACGACCCATTCCCCGGTCATCTATCCTCATCGACTCGATACACAAGTCCCAATCTAAAATGAAATTTATAATTTCCCAAAAAATTTACAACGTTTAATCAAAGTTCGAGTTTTCAAAATTTACACAACATATACAATGCTTCCAAAAACAACACATCATCAATATTCCATATTCTCAAAACATGTGCAACGTTTATATAAATTCATGTTTCCAAAATACCCATAACATATACAATGTCTTCACATTTTATTTACATAATGAAAATCTCAATATAAAATTTAAACATCCACGAGTAAGTCCGGATATTTCTCTCGGACTTCTAATTCACGTTGCTAAGTTGCTTCCTCTACTCCGTAATGTTTCCACAATATCTTAACCAAGGGAATAGTCTTGCCTCACAAAACTTGATCTCGTTTATCCAAGACTCTCACCGGTCTCTCCTCGTACGAGGCATCCTCATCTACCTCTAAGTCGGTCCAATCCAACACGTGCGATGGATCCGGCTCATACTTTCGAAGCATACTAATATGAAATACGTCATGGATCCCGGAAAGTTGTGGCGGTAACGCCAAATAGTAAGTGTCCTCTCCAATCTGCTCAAGGATCTCAAAAGGACCAATAAACCGAGAGGACAACTTCCCACTTTTCCCAAATCTCATCAAACCCTGCCTAGGTGATATTTTTAGGAACACATGGTCTCCTACCTCAAAAGACAAGGGTCTTCTCCTACGGTCGGCAAAATGTTTCTGGCCACTCTAAACCGTAACCAACCTCTTACGAATAAGTGCCACATTCTCCGTTGTTTCTTGAACCAAGTTTGGACCTAACAAATGTGCATCAACCACCTCGGCCCCACACACCGGAGATCTACACGGTCGGCCATACAAGACCTTAAATGGTGCCATGCCAGTACTCAATTGGAAACTATTATTATAGGCAAACTCCACTAAGGGCAAGTGCCTCTCCCACAACCCTTTAAAATCAAGGACACATCCTCGAAGCATATCCTCAAGGATCTGGATGGTACGCTCGGATTGCCCGTCAGTCTGAGGGTGATACGCAGTACTAAAGGTCAATTTCGTGCCCAAGGCACTCTGCAAGCTCTGCCATAATCGAGCTGTAAAATGTGGATCTCTATTCGAAACAATCGTCATAGGGACTCCGTACAATCTCACTATGTCCCTAATGTACAGGTCGACTAGATAATCTACCGAATCGTTCACACACATAGCTATAAAGTGCGCTGACTTGGTCAACCGGTCAACTACCACCCAAATGGCATCACTACCTCGTTGAGTCCTCAGAAGGCCCATAACAAAATCCATCGTGACATGCTCCCACTTCTACGCTGCTATAGGCAAGGGTTGCAACAAACCTGCTGGCCTCTGATGCTCGACCTTCACTTGTTGACAAGTAAGGCATTTCGATACAAATACGGCTACATCCTTCTTCATACCTCTCCACCAAAACTGGCGACTAAGGTCGTGATACATTTTTGTGCCTCCCGGATGCACCGCAAGGCAAGAATGGTGAAACTCTCGGAGTACTTCCTCTCGGTAAGACTCTGGCACGAACAAACAGTCACGATATCTCACACTCTGGTCGGGATACACATTCAAACCTTTCTCTACCTTCCCATTGGAGATCTTCTACCAGAGAGATTCCACCTCAAGGTCACCCCTCTGCGCTTCTAATACTCGGTTCACAAGTTTAAGTTAAGTAACCACTGAAAACAAAACTGCAGACTCAACAGACTCGCCCAGGTGCAAGTCAAACTCATTAAGAGTACCCAACATCTCCCATTCTCGGATGATGATACAAGTTACACTGCTAATTGATTTCCTACTCAAGATGTCGGCCACAACATTGGCCTTTCCCGAATGATAATGCAACTCAAAATCATAGTCCTCTATGAATTCCATCCACCTCCTCTGTCTCAAGTTCAAGTCTTTCTGTGTAAATAGATATTTCAGACTCTTGTGGTTGAAAAACACCTCAAATTTCTCCCTATACAGATAGTGCCTCCAAATCTTCAAGGAAAAAATCACCGCTGCTAACTCTAGGTCATGGGTAGGGTAATTCCTCTCATGTGTTTTCAACTACCGTGAGCCATAGGCCACTACCTTCCCTTCTTACATTAATACACAACCTAAACCTTCCCATAAAGCATCACAATATACCGAATAGCCCAAACCCCTCTCTGGAATGATTAAGATTGGAGCAGTGGTAAGTCTAACCTTAAGCTCTTGGAACGACTTCTCATAAGTCTCACTCCACACAAATCTGATTCCTTTCCTCGTCAACCTAGTCAAAGATGAGGCTAGTCTAGAGAAATCTTTCACAAACCTCCGATAATACCTGGCCAACTCCAGGAAGCTACGGATCTCAAAAGCATTCTTAGGTTGTGCCCAATCCTACACTGCTTCTATTTTGGATGAACCTACAGTCACCCCTTCTCCAGATACCACATGGCCTAAGAATTTAACCTCTTTCAGCCAGAACTCACACTTCCCAAATTTAGCATACAGCTAATGGGCTTTAAGAAATTCAAGCACCACTTGTAAGTGTTCCTCGTGTTCCTCCTTAGAGGGTGAATAAATCAAAATATCATCCACGAAAACGACCACACAACGGTCTAGAAACTCCCAGAAGATCCGGTTCATCGAATCCATAAATACAGCCAGTGCATTGGTCAGACCAAAAGGCATTACTAGGAACTCATAATGGCCATACCGTGTACGGAATGCCGTCTTTGAAATATCCTCCTCCCTTTCCCTCAACTGATGATAACCAGACCTCAGGTCTATCTTAGAGAAACAACAAGACCCTTTCAACTGATCAAACAAATCATCTATACGAGGCATTGGATACTTATTCTTAACAGTAACTCGGTTGGTTTCGTCTTTTTTTTTAGCAAAGAGAGCTAGCGCTCCCCAAGGTGATGTACTAGGGCGGATAAAACTCTTATCTAACAATTCCTGGAGTTAAATCTTCAAGTCACTCAACTTAGCAGGTGCAAACCGATATGGTGCCATAGAAATTGGTGCCGTGCCAAGCACTAAATCAATAAAGAACTCGATCTCCCAGTGAGGTGGTAAACTAGTAAGATCCTCGGGAAAGACATCTGGGTATTCACAAACCAACCTTGGTAACTCAACCCGGATTTCATCACACACACTACTCAAGAAGCTAGCAAGAAGACAACTAAGTTCGCTCCGTCCATGCGGATCATATACCGGTGGTAAGACTCTATCCACTTGGTCCCCCAAAGAAATAAATGCAATCACCGCTCAAGGTACATACCGTAACCCTCTAACGGTAGCAATCTATAACAGCCTGGTATGACGATAACCAGTCCATACCCAAAATAACATCAAAGCTAGACATGTCAAGCAATACAAATGCAAAAGGTAATCGACGACCGACAACCTCAATGTCACAACCCCGACATCCCCGTTTTATGATAACCTCACCACCAATAGATGACTTTACACAAATAAGAGATGCTCATTGTGCCAACTCTAACCTCAAAATCGATGCAAATACAGATGAGATAAATGAATGGGATGCACCCGTATCAATCAACACATTAGCAACTGAATTTCAAAACAAGAAGGTACCTCTCACTACCGAAGGTGTTGGTGCAAGATCAGGCGCAGTAACAGCATACACATGCCCCGTAGGCCTCTGCTCAACCTGCTCACCCCTCGGATTATACGTTTGATGAACTGATTGAGCCTAAGAGGCTCCCTGATTAGCCCTCGAGGCCTGTGCTGATTATGCTAGCTGGTGACTCTGAGTCTGTCTCGAACCAAACGCACTAGATGTGCCACCCAACTGAGGGCAAAATCTCTTCAGGTGCCCCGCCTGCCCACACTAATAACAAGTGGGCGGCTGCCCTCTACCCTGACTCTGGCCCTGAGAACGAGCCAAAGACAGTGCAGACCGCTGCTCTCCTCCCTTCTGTGGGCAAGCTGGAGACTTGTGGCCCAACTGACCACATTTGAAACAGGTCACATCCCCTTGACCACCTTTTATAGCACTCTGTGCTTCCTATTATAATGGAACTATATTTGACCCTTTCATTAACTTTATTGAGAACCTTCTTAGTTGTTATTTGAGCCATGGTTAAGGTGTTACCATAGTGGTTGGGTGAGACTGAATCAGAAACTCCAAATTTGAATAAATGTTATTGAGTAGTTTTCACTCTTTCATCATTTTCTCTCTCCATACTTTGAATCTTGATGTGAGGCTAGAACCATTGGAAAGCTTACTTCCGAGGCTTCAATTTGGACACAAGAACTACCCTAAATGGAGTCTAGACGAAAGAGTTATACCTGTTTGAATTTTGTGTTTCTGTGTTGGAAGCATGCTCGCTCGAGAGAGCTTTTCTTCGCTCGAGCGAACTGTGTGAGTTTTAGAAATTCTGAGAGCTTCTTTTGTACGCTCAAGCCAAGCTTCCTTCGCTAGAGCGACCACGTCGCTAACAGACATTATAAAGTGATTTTTTGACCTTAAAACTCTATTTTTCTCCTTATCTTCTCCTTTTATCCTCCAAAACAAAATCCTAACCTTCCAAACTCTTGATTTCTCTTCTATTTACCCAAGATTCACCCCAAATCTTTCAAGAATGTTGAAGAGCAAGCACAGATCAAGACTTCTACCGATTGTTCTGCGATTTCATTGGAATTTCCAGTTGGGTCTTCATCTTTAGCTTCAAATCTTGAGTTTCGAATCTTCAGGTAGGGATTTCCTTATTCCTTTTCAACACCTCATCTATAAATAGATATGCGGTAGATTTGTATTGCATAAAAATCATATCCATTATGGATTTCTTTGAAAGCTATGAAAGGGAACCTAGGGTTTGTTGTTTGGGAATGAGATTATTAAATTGATTGTTGTTTGGGTTAATTAGGGAGTAGTCTAGCATGTTTATGTTGAAAGAAGAAAAATCCCTAATATAATGTTTTCACTTGGTGAATTAAAAATGGGTAAAGTTGAATAATGTTTATAAATTGTTATTATGAGTTGTGTAAATGTGTTAATAGTTAAAAGGGAGAATTAACTATGACATTGGAATTATTTTGGATTGAACATCTTAAATTGATTTAGGTTATGGCTTTTATATCCATGGAATTAGTTTTGTGAAATGAAAAGAATGGATTGGGATAAAGGATGGAGTATGTTAACTTGGAAAATAAGAGAATTGATTTTTGAAATGGAAAAATGAAATGATAACACTATGTGAATTTCAGAAATTAACTTGAGGTTGGATTTAAAATCTCATGAGAGTTGAATTATTATAATACGTGTGTTGGATACATGCATTTGGAAGTTTTGTCCTTAGTTATCTTACTATTGTTGTTGTTGGATTTAAAATCTTGTGAGAGTTGAATTATTATAATATGTGTGTTGAATACATACATTTAGAGGTTTTGTCTTTGGTCATCGGTGGAGGATGACATTGTTGTGTTGAATTGTTGTGTATGCATTACACTTGTGTTGGTTGTAATTGGTTGAATAGTTTATATGTATGCATTACACTTGTTGGTTGTACTTTGTCATGTTGTAATGATTGGTAACGTATACTGCGCTGAGAATGAGAGGTACCATTACCTTCCAGCTAGCACTTGGAGAATTGGCCACGCTGAGAATGAGAGGTACCAGTACCTTCCAGCTAGTGCCTAGAGAACTAGGTTGAGGTACCATTACCTTCCAGTCGGTGTCTGGTAAATTGGCATTTTATTGTGGAAAGGTATATCCTTGGCTTACAGTGCTTAAGACAGGTAGAGCAGAACTTATTTATCATTATTGTCTCAGTGTATCTGGGTATGTTATGGGTTATGATGGTTATAGTTTTGGAAGGCTGAGTTGCCTCATTTATTGATTAGATACTTGTTGGTTGCTTATTGTTTCCTTTTGTACTAAAGGTATGCATGTATAGATATGAATGTGTTGGAACAGACGTAAATACTATATTGAGATTGTGAATAATATGAAGGATATTGGATACTTGTGAACATGTTTTGAAAAGGCAAATTAGGTGCAAGTCCGAAAAGTGAGAGAAAACGTAATGGGCTTGGTGAAATTGTTTTCTAGAATTTGTTATTGTCTTATGAATTTTGGAAAAAGGTAACAAGAAGAAAGAAAAGTGAATTGCTTACACTATTGAATGAAATGAATGATTTTGAGAAAAGTTCTTATATACGTATATTTATGTATAAGCCGTCATATTATTATTATAGTATGAGACTAAGCATTCATGATCATAGCTATCTGTAAGTTGTTATTGTCTAGGATCATGTTGAGATCCTTACTGGACTTTATGTTCATCCCACGTTGCCAATCCTTTTTCAGGTGAACGACGAGAAATGTTTCAAGGTCATGGATCTTCTTTACTTGTTGGCCACGGGGCCTTTTGTGGACTCGTTTTTTTCCGCGCCCCGCCTTTCGGAAAGGGTTTGAAAAGAAGGCCTCACAGTTCGAACTCCCGCGGTTCTGAATCTAGTCTCACAAGTACAATGTGAAACTGATAATCACCAAAGAGTCCAATCCTGCAAATCATTTTGGAAAATCGATTTTAAATCAAATAACACCAAAATTAGACTGCTTTGTCATATTACAGAGTCGCCACCTAAATATTTTATTTTGAAAAAATTTAGGAAACCCTGACCCGTGCCAAAGGCCACGTGTCCGTCATCACCAAAGTTACCTCGGCTCGGGAACTTGGGTATGAGAGAGGAAGGTCCTGAAATGAGCACCCTCGCTCGCTCGATCAAAGGATCAGCCTCTACTAATCATGATATGATGTTTTATAGACATTATGTATTCTTATTCCGGTTATTAATCTAACCTTACTATGTGATGCGCACACAAGCGAGTATAGACTAGTCGCAAGACTTGGAACAATTCAACTCATGTTTGTTTTGAAAATGGTTTGAATTTGCCACCCTCAAGTGGGCTTAAAGATACGGATTTGTCGCTAAACATAGTGGGCTTAAAACATGATTCGCCACAACAAAGTGGGCGTAAAACTCACATTCGTTGAATCGTTCCAATTTAAACAACAAGCTTTCATCCGCAGGCATTCATGCAGTTTAGCAAGTAAGCACATAGTCTCATGGCAAGCATGCAAAACATGGCAATATAGAAATCGCACTCATGCAAGTATGCTAAAGCATAAAACTCACCGAGTACTCCAAGCCAAAACAAAAGCTAGTTAAAAAGATGCATGATCCTAACTATACAAGATGCCTAATGCAACACATGCAATATGAAATTAATAGGCACGGCTACTAATATGGCATATGAAATAATTTGAACAACATGCGATTAAACACGTATTCAAAGAAGATATTAAAATAACAATGCAGTTTGAATGATGCGCCGAGCCTCGGTGCATGCAATACAAATGAATGGATGCAATCATACAAGCATAAGGTATGCTAATTGAAACATGTTCCTAATCTAACCATAAAAAATGATTAAATAAAAGGGAGAAAGACGTGGCGTTGGAAGATACGCACACACGCACGCACGCACACACACTTATTACAACATTATGCCCTCGTGAAGGAGGGTTCGAATGAATAAGCTAACTAGCTATGCTAATTAAGCTAAGCTATTACAATGCGAAACTAATTACCTATTCTAGTTAACTAATTATTACAAACCAAATTGAATAACTAGTTATGCTAAGCTAATTAAATATTACAAATTTGATTAACTAGTTACTCTAACTAATTAAGTACAACACTTGAATTGAATAATTAGCTACGCTAACTAATTAAGGCAATTAAATGGCTTCGAGGGCAAGCGACGCATGCATGCTTGGTTGCCTTCCTCTCGAAAATCCACCGCCTTGCCATCGAACACCTCTGTTTGCACTTGCTTGAACGCCAACAGTGCTACCAACTTCCAGAACACCTCTGTTCCAACTCAGGAACACACTTGTGCAAAATTTCTCTTCTGGCAGGTCAGCTACCAATGGTGGCCGTCAACTACTACTGGTGGCCGTCGGCCACCCCTGCGCTGAACTTCCTTTTTTGCTGCAACAGAGAGCAAACATGGGCAAAGCAGTGTATTCTCAAGGAGTGTATGTATTGCTACCCTCCTTATCATCGCACAAGCTTAAAGGAGTGTAGCTCTTGGCCCTCAAACCATCAATCAAGCATTTTCCATGCATGATGGCCAAAGAACCAAGCTTATACATGCTTAATGAGTGCAAAACAAGACTCAACAAAACCATTACCCTATCATGCATGATCAAGGGTGATGGTGACCAAGGAAAGTGACACGTTTCATCACTTTGAGTATGAAACGTCCCATTTTTCTCGTGTTCGAATTATTGTCCGATCCGAACACATGCAATGTAACATGAAAGATGCTTATCTTTCCTCTTTTACTTTGTTCATTTTGTTTACACATTTTAACTTACCAATCCATTCTATAATTGATTAGTCCAAAAGGTGAGTGTCCTCTAATGGAAAAAGAGCTTAAACCACAAGTACTTTGAGCATGAAAGAGACCTTATGTTGTTGGTAGTGAAGTCCCAAAGGAATTAAACCATTAGGCATGAGGGTCTCTATTTCACACTCAAGCCAACAAGAGGTTCAAAGCCACTTTCAAAATAAATGAAAAAGTGAAGAATAGAGGGAGATTGCAGAGATTTCAGTGCTGAAATGGAGTGCAAAATGACACCAAAACATGCAAGAAACTTATGCAATTCATGCTTAAAAACCTAAAACACTAAGCTAGTGAAGGAAATTGCTCTACAACCATGCAAATACAAGCCTCAAAGGACTAAACCAGCCCCAAAACAGAGCTAAGACAAGTCAAAATATAGCTTAAAACATTCTGAAATTAAGCTAACACAAGCTAGAATAAAAGGCTAAAACATGAAGCATGCTAGACTAGTAAGCAAGACACAAGGAGGGGGAGGCTATTGCCTCCATTTTTGGACTTCAAAACATGTTTTTAGCAACTCTGAAAAACAATGTTTAAAAGCTTGGAAAAAGATAGTAAAATGGTGGGAAACAAAAGGGCAAAGGCCTCCAAAACAAGGTACAAAGAAGGCAATCAACCCCTCAACCTTTAATGGCCTTAGGACCCAAGCTTCAGCGCAAAAACACAGAGTTTTTATAGCCCAAAATCAATTGGAAAACATGCTAGAATGAAAACAAGAGTAGCTAAAACAATAAGCTAAAACATGGAGTTGCACTACAACCATGCAAAAGACTACTCATACAACACAAACAGAGCTAAAGTAGCCCAAATCAGAGGCAAAAACATGCTGGAAATAAGCTAAATTAAGCTACAAAAACATGATAACATATGAAGCTATTAGGAACTCAAACAAGACACAAGGAGGGAAGGCTATCCCCTCCAATTTTGGACTTCAAAAGAAGGTTTTTACCACTGAAAAACCTCTGAATTTCAATAGTTTAAAGGCCTAAAAGTTTGATTTTAAGGTAAGGAAAGATGGCACAAAAGCTTTAACAATAAAGGAGTGAGAAAGGTGAACCATCCCCTAACTTGAAATGGCCTTAAACCACCACTTTTAACCCACAAAAATAAAGGTTTTTTTTAGTTCAAAACCACCCCCAAAACAGTACAAAGAGATGGCAAAAACAAGTATGAAAAACAAGATTAAAGGGTAAAGGTTATACCTTTTGAAGCCAAGCACGCTTTAGGCACAAATGAGGCACCAAACCAAGCTAAATCCTCCTTCTAGAGCTCAAACAAGGCTCCAAGTAATCTCAGCCCAAAGGTAAGCAACTTTGGTTAAGGGTTGATAGGCAAACTAGTAGTGTATCTCTATTTGTGTGCACAAAGGTTCAGGAGAGAGAAAAATCTAGAGAGAGAGAATTATAGAGAGAGAGGCTCCCAAATATTTCTAACCTTCAAAACAATAGAGAATGGCCTCAATATATAGAAATACAAGAGCCTTGGTTGAAAATATCTGAATTAGAGATAGCTGGAGCAGTGTGATACAGTTGGAGGAAAATATCTGCAAAATCTGAGCCTTCTGGACACTTGTGGCCCATCGGCCACCATTGGTAGCCGACAAGGGTCACTCATGGCCGATATATAGCTAGAAAACTCCATTTGTGGCCGACACATGGCCGACAAGCTTCACTGGTGGCTGGAAAGCAAAAACTGGTTTCTGGCACCGACTTTAAATAGGCATATCTCCTTCATCTGGACTCCTTTATAGGTCATTCTTAAGTCTAAATTATAGCCCCAGAAGTCTTCTTGTCAATGGTGGCACCCTCACATCAAAATTCTAAGTGTGAACAAATATATGCTCCTTTTAGTGAAGACTGCTCATTTTTAGCTCAATTGAATTGATGCCTAATTTCAACCAGCCATATCTCCCTCATCCAGACTCGGCTTTAGGAGATTCTTGAGTGTAAAATAAAGCCCCGGAAGTCCACTTTCCAACGGTGGTGGCCTCACAGCTTAAGTCCAAGTGTACAAAAAGATAAACTTGATTTAGTGAAGGCTGCCCAGTTTTCTCTGAATGGTTCATGCCCAACTTTTTCTCCAACTTGGTTTCTTCTCTCCCCTCTTATTTTCTTTAACTCCAAACCTCTAAATAAGGTGTTTTGAAAGATTTTTTAGAAAGTTCACCTCTTGTAGCAAGCCCGCGGGGGACCTCGCCACAGCTCGGACTCGACTTTCGTAGTCACGGTTCTTAATCTGAACCAAAGAGTCCAAATCCGGCAAATCGTTTTTGAGAAAACTGATTTTTTGAAAGAAGTGCCAAACATGGACTGCTTTGCCAGATACAGAGTCGCCACCTAAATATTTTATTTTGGGAAATTTAGGAAACCCTGACTCGGTGCCAAAAGGCCACGTGTCCGTCATCACCAAAGTTGTCTCGGCTCGGGAACTTGGGTACGATTGGGGAAGGTCACTTCGTGAGCACCCCCGCTCGCCCGGTCATAGACCGGCCTCTACTAACCATGATATCTATTTTTGAAAACATTGTATGTTCTTATTCCGGTTATTAGC
The DNA here is from genome assembly GCF_055761805.1 of Camellia sinensis. Classification (NCBI taxonomy): domain Eukaryota; kingdom Viridiplantae; phylum Streptophyta; class Magnoliopsida; order Ericales; family Theaceae; genus Camellia; species Camellia sinensis. Next base: position 185,696,506 of record NC_138967.1, read on the forward strand.
CTAGGTTACTATGTGATGCTCACAGCATACAAGTATAGACTGGATCGCCTGAATTGGAACAAAACATTTCATGTTTGTTTTTTAAAGAGGTTTTGCTACCCGCAGGTAGGCTTGAAACATTTGATGATTTACTCCAATTCAGATAACCCAGCCTTCACCCACAGGCATTCAGGCAGTTATATCATATAAGCACATAGCCTCATGGTAAACATGCTATTCATGGCAGTCACTCACACGCATGCAAGGATGCTAAAGCATAAAACTTACCGGGTACTCCAAGCCAAAATAGAAACTTCATTAGAAATCATGCATGATCCTAATTATACAGAAATGCCTAATGCAACACATGCAAAGATGCAACTATAGCAGGCTCGGCTATTCTAAACATGGCGTATGGAATGCTACAACTAACATGTATTCAACTTTGAAATTGAAAGTACAATGCAGTTAGTATGATGCGCCGAGCCCGGTGCATGCAAAACGGATGAATGATGCAAACATGCTGTCATACTGTATGCTAAATGAAATATGCCCTAATCTAACCATCATAAGTGGGTAAATAAAAGGGAGAAAGACGTGGGGTTGGAAGACATACAACACACACACGCACACTTATTACAGTTGTGCCCTCGCGCAGAGGGTCTGAATAAATAATACAGTCTGAATATTACAGTCCCGAATAAAAGAATATTACAGTCCAAAATATTACAAAACCCTAATTAATTAACAAATTAACTAAGAAAATAAATAAAACTGGCATGCAAGCCAGGGACTGCCTTGCTTCTGATGGATGATGCATGTCCGGGTTGTCTTGCGCGGAAATCCACCGGAATGCCCCAATTAGCCTCTGTTTACACCTGTTCTTGAAATGCGTGCCAAGCCCCGAAAAGTTGCTGATCCTTCGTTTTGCTGCAACAGAGAGCAGGAAAGGGGCATAGCAATGTATTTGCACAGATATATGCATGTCTCGATTCTCGTGCCACCAATCACGCATACCGAGGCATGATTGCCGAGGAGTCGAAATGCACAACTCAATATAGGATGAATGCACATGAAACTACGGCTAAAACCTAACTCCATCATGGATAATCCGGAGTGTCGGTGACTTGGAATTGAGACACGTTCCGTCACTCGAAGTACGAAACGCACCTCGTTTCCCGTGCCCGGGCTAACTCCTATTCCGGAGACGATGCAATATGCATGATATACATGAAATGCAACTAAGATACAATCCTAACATACACAATGCTATGGAATGACATGCCTCGAAATGCGTGCACACAGGCACGCAAATCGAGAAAATGACAGAATGTGATCTAAGATACAACCTAGTATGCACTATGCTATGAAAATGAGATGTCTCGAAGTGCGTGCACACGGGCACGCAAACCGAGGCAATGACATACGCAATGTAAATGACATGGAAATGATATGGGCTTATACCAACATGAGTGAGCCTCAGCCACACTCACATAGGATGCCGATGAATGAAAAATGAAGTGTCTCGAAATGCGTGCACACGGGTACGCAAACCGAGGCGATGGCAAAATGCGATGTAATGACATGAAAATATGATATGGGCTTATACCAACATGAGTGAGCCTCAGCCACACTCGTATAGGATGCCGGCGGATGAAAATGAGGTGCCTCGAAATGCGTGCACACGGGCACGCAAACCGAGGCGATGGTAAAAGGCGATGTAATGACATGAAAACATGATATGGGCTTATACCAACATGAGTGAGCCTCAGCCACACTCACATAGGATGCCGATGGATGAAAATGAAGTGCCTCGAAATGCGTGCACACGGGCACGCAAACCGAGGCGATGGCGGAATGCGATGTAATGACATGAAATGAATAGCAATCATTCTAATAGAATTTCAGCAGTAAAATATGGGGGAAAACAGTCCCGAAATGAGGCGAAATGACACCAAATGCATGGAATTGTCCCGAAATGCGAATTTAGGCACCCGAAATGGCCTATAGCTATGCCAAACATGCACAATATGGACATGAAATGCAAAGACAGAAGCTAGGCAGTCCCAAAAAAGGCACTTTCACAGTTATAAACATGGCCAAACAGCAAGCATAGTTATGGCAAAAATAGCATGCAAGAATAGGGGCCAAGAGAGGGGTAATGAAGCAAGTGATATAAGCAAAATCCAAAATGAAAAATTCCCTTCTACAACACTGAAGAGGGACGAAAAATATGAATATTTACAGTATATGGCAAACCTCAAATCAATATACAAACATGCTAAAAAAAGGCACAAGATTGAGGCTCAAAAGGTGCTATAACATGAAGTATACAAAATAATCACCAAACAGCCAAAGACCCTTAATAAAACATGTAGAATGGGCCAAAATAGGACTATTTCCAAAACTGTAAAATGGCCAAAAACAAAAGAATGGTAGGCTAACTAAACATGCAAGAATGGGGAATAAAAGAGAGATATAACATGAAGTGGCATATGGAGGTCCCAAACCATGAAAGGACCTAAATGAAACATGAATAATGGACCAAAATAAGCACTTTTTCAGAACTGTAAAATGGCCAAAAACAAAAGCATGGTAGGCTGCCATTGCATGCAAAAAAAAGGACCAAAAGGGGAGTATAAAGGTAAGTACAACATGGAAGTCCCAAATGGCGTTGAGCCCTTCTTCAATGTTGAAGAGGGGCTCAAAATAAGCCTAATATCAGTTTACAACATGCTCAAAAACAGATTACTCATGGGACAAAAATAGCATGCAAGATTATGACATATAAGAGGATCAATGAAGCAAGTGTATCATGGAGGGCTCAAACAGGGTTGAGCCCTTAATGAAAAGTGAAAATGAGCTCAAAAGAGGGCCCCTTTCAGTTAGGGCCGGAGCTTGAAACAAAAATCAAGTGGGGCTTACAAATAGATCAAGAAAAAGGGTCAAAGAGGAGAAAGGTCACTCACCCTTGAAGACTAAAGCTTTTGTTGCTTCTTGGATCAATTTGCAGCTCCTTTAGCCTTTGAGAAGCCTTCCTTGTTGCTGGAAATGAGGTGGTGGTGGTAGAGCTTGGTGGTGTAGAAGAAATGGTGATTAGGGACTTAGAAGTTTTCAAGGAAATGAGAAGGATAAAGATGGCTTTGTATATGGAAGCTTGAAGAACAATTTTTCTAACCCCTACAAGTGAAGCCACCAGCTAGTTATAAGGGCCAAAAAGGGGGTGTAAAGGTGGGGGAAAAGGAGAGCAACTTTCCCCCACAAAATATCCCCCGGATAAAGATATTTTATGGGGGATAAAGCTCCACAGCTGTAAAGTGCACAGTGCAAAGAACTCGGCCGGCCTGTTACTTTTGCTCCAGGTGGCCGGCCGGCTAGGGGTCAAAAGGGTCAAGAAGATTTAGTGGCCGACCACCAACTGATAGTGTCCTCCTATCTGTGTACAACACAACCCTGTGGTTAAAAGTCCAAGAAAGTGGGTCCAAGGGGTTCAACATTAGCTCAGAAAGAGGGGTTGAAAAGGGTCAGGTGGAATTACTGGCCGGCCACCAACTTTTAGGGTCCTCTCATGTGTGTACATCACAAATATGTGGTTCAAAGTTCAAGAAAATGGGCCCAAGGTGTTCAACATTAGCTCGGAAGGAGGGGGTCAAAAGGGTCAAGTAACATTAATGGCCAGCCACCAACTTTTAGGGTCCTCCCATGTGTGTACATCACAAATATGTGGTTCAAAGTTCGAGAAAATGGGCCCAAGGTGTTCAACATTAGCCCGGAAGTGCGAAAAACGGGCGCCGGAGGGCGTCGGAGGATGTATAACTGGTTGCTGCAACAATTACTGGCCTCTCACCCTTCAGTGACCTCCCCGGTGATAAAACAGAGGTACCTGCCAAAAATGAACGAAAACCGTTGCAAAACGAATGTTCGGGGGCCAAAACGAGCAGTTCGGGGTCCCGAAAATGGGCTGTTAAGCACCGAAAATGGTATTCGACCTCGAAGTGGGTTTCTCAACCCCCAGTGTCCCTCAAAAGGGAGAAAATAGGAAGTACGCCAAAAACCAGAGCAATAGGAGATGGTTAAGCGGTCCCGAACCGAGGCACACGGCCAACGGTCCCGAAAAACACCGGAAACCGGACTCCGAAATGGGAAAAATGGCCTACGGCCACCAAATGTAGCCTACGGACATTGAGAGATGGTCTACGGGACCTCTCCCTGCCCTCAGGAAAAGAAACAAAGAAAACCGAGCCTGCTTCGCAAACCGAGGCAAAGTACAAAAGAGGGTTCGGAAGTCCGGAGGCAGGGCTCACGGCCGCAACTCTGAAACTTCTGAACGAGCACATTATGCAACATCACCAAGCGCTCAATCAGTGACTTCTGAGTCTTAAGGTCGGTCAAAAATGGGGTGTCTACACCTCTCTTTCATGTATTTCCACTTTGTCCTTGCTCGGTTTACCGAAAAACGCAATATTTAAAGAAATGCGAACCTCAAAACATCGTAGAAACTTTTTCAAAAATATTTTGAGAGAGAGGGTTTTAAGGTCTAAAATCATTTTGGTCAAAAGGATTTGGTCCAAAAAGGGGTTGTGGGTTGGGATTTGACGCTCTCCTTACAAAAGAAATTGAACCTTTGCACAAGATAACCTGCACCATCGAGTGAGCAATCAGTGGCGCCCAAGTCTTATGGGCAGTCAAAAATGAGGTGTCTACAGTTGCCCCTTTTTGACAGAGCTCAGAGTCAAGAAATGACGTGAGTGAATGTCAAAGTCCAGAGACGACCCATTTTGACAAGGCCGTACGACTTGGGCAAACAAACAAAATGCAAATACAATTGGTTGAACCCGATGGTTGCCTACGTATCCCTTTGCAAGGAATCAAACTAGCGTAGTTCAGGGGCAGGATGCAAAATGATACACAATATAACGAAACAATGTAATGAAATAATGCACATGATATACAATGTATTTGAATCATCAAACCACCAACAACGCAATACCACACAAATATCATAAAGGAATGGAGATGCAAAATCAAACTATGTTTAAATAGAAAATGTGCCAGAACCCTCAAACCACAACTCTCTTAGTGGAATAGGCGTGTGCACATGCAGAACTATGTGTTTCGCAGAAAGAATACAAATAATTAGGCGGTATGATATAAGTGAGGAATGATCTGCTGAGGAAAGATCGTGATCCTAAATGCTGAATGCAACAAAACAAAGTACAATGCAGTAGATGCAATGGATGCAGTGAATAAGGCGCAGGCCGAACCAACTTTTACTCAGAAAATGTATGGACACAAAATAGACCACGTCTAACACAGAAAAGGTGCCGCAACCCTTAGACCACAATTCTTGCAGAACAGGCGCGTACACATGCAGAGCTATGTTTCAACATGAAAAGTATGGGCACATGACAAACTAAGCTTAACATAGAAATGATTCAGGCGATAAGATGGTATGATGTAATGGATGTAATAGATAGTGTAGTAAATGCAAAGGGTGACATACTCCAACCATGTTGGAATTATGAGAGGAGGAAGAATAAATTCCAAACACGCCGAAATCGTGTAAGGAAATGAACACTCTAATCACGCTGAAATCGTGAGAAGAGGTCCGAAAACAACTACTTAGGGGCGCGTTCCACGCAACCTGAGATAAATTCCAAACATGCTGAAATCATGTGAGGAAAGGGACACTCTAACCACGTTGAAATCGTGAGAAGAGGTCCAAAGAAAACCAATCAGGAGCGCGTTCCACGCATCCTGAGATAAATTACAAACACGCTGAAATTGTGTGAGAAAAGGAACACTTTAACCACACTGAAATCGTGAGAAGAGGTCCAAAGAAAACCAATCAAGAGCGCGTTCCACGCATCCTAAGATAAATTCCAATCACGCTGAAATCGTGTGAGGAAAGGGACACTCTAACCACGCTGAAATCGTGAGAAGAGATCCAAAGAAAGCCAATCAGGAGCGTGTTCCACACATCCTGAGAAAGCCCCGGGGGACAACAATCCTAAATGCTGCTCAGCATAAAAGGATAAATGATACAAGATAACACAAGATGAAAATAAATGCAATACGTGCGATGATATGATACATGTTACAAGCAATGTAGTGCATGATACTTAGAGAAATGCAATAAACAAACAAAGCGGCGCTTTAAAAAGCACCTCATGGGGTGAGCGGCGATGAACCGCTTTACTCTGATAGGGATCTCCCTCTTGTGTTCTTCAAACTCTTACCTTCAGCTCATAATACAAAGGTCCTGAAATGCTGACAAAGAGCAACATCTGCATATAGAAGCCACGGATGCCGCTTGTCTTCCTGATCATATTCACAACTTTCCCTATTCTCCAACGGGGTGGCAGACTAGGTTGGTTCAGTATCCAAAATTGAGGCGCACACATGCTATCTCAATCTATGGGGCTTCCATACAGATTTCAAGCCAGGGATACACCCCTGGGTATTCAAACAAAACTTTAGTCTCAGAAATTCCAAACCTTTATGTTCTAGGCATCGCCATTCGAACTCTAGTTTCCACCGTCGCAGTTGGTCTCCTACGAACTCATTGCAAACACAGCCAAGATGCCTCTAGCAGGGAATGGTACTCAGGGAGAGCACTTCTGATCGCCATTCTGGCTTGAAGCAGGCTTGAGCTTGAGCTTCAAGTAGACGTACACTCATACTTCGAAGCATTGACAAAGCCTGAAAAGGTATATCCGGAATACAATCTCAGCATTTTCTGAAGTTGAAACACACTCAGATGCTCCGCATTTTCCCTCTTTTCTTTTGGTTTGCAGTCTGGAACCCATGTAGTACATGACCTGGTTTGAACCCTATAGTTTATGAAAGAAAGAATCCTATTTTGTACAAATGTAGAGAATGACACAGCACTCTGAGCACAAAATAATTTTTTTTGAAATTGAAATTGAGAAATGAGTCCTTAACCGGGTATTGAGCCTACGACTGACCACAATACACCACGACTCAACAAAGGGAAAACAAATAAAAACAACACATCTATTGATACTCAAAACAACTCAAAAAAGGCAAGAGACCCCTCGATTCACGAGGAGCCTGTTTCTCTGAGTATTGTTTCCCACCCTTTCTCATCTGTGATTCTCACATCACTCTGGCACTCAATCTCTTTTTCTTTGAAAAACCCTTTCCTCACTTTTTCTCTCAGCGCACATCTCTCTATTCTTTAATCTCTGTTATTTTTTATTATCCCTCCCCTAGGTGGTTGATGGATAAGTAGGAAGTTATGGGCTCTTGCCCCTAGTATTTTATTAGATTCTCCTTCTTTCGCTCACAACTCGTGAACTTTTCCACAGAGGGGTTGCGCTACAACTGAGTGTGCAGCAGATCCGCAACTAACATCAGTTGACGACACCACTAGTTTAGCTTGATCGAGGTGAGTTATAGCATGTCCCACCGGCCAGGCATACAATTGATTGGTCTTATACATTGCATTTTCTACGTCCCCATTCCGGGTCAGATGCCAATTTGGGTGTGATCGTTTGGATGAAAGAACCGAACATCCTGCTCCAGTTCGTGCTTTGCACTTAGCTTGGTACCTCGCTGCTTGGAGGATATGAGATCTTTCAGCCCTTTGCTATTAGCTTCAGTTATGCCCTTTCTGGCGAATCTGGTGCCTTTTCTGGCAAGTATGTTGACAACGGAAAAAAGACAAAAAACCTGACTCAACTGTGCCCCTAGTTCATCATTTTGGCCATTCTTTGTTTTGGCTTTCTGTTAAAACAATTTTGACCAACATGAGGGTTAGATTAACATACTTGTTCGATTTTTTTATTTGAAATCATGCAAGTCAGGTTGTGAGCACTGAAAATTTTCCTTTTTTGGGTCCAAGAAATGGTCCAGTTTTGGAAATATAGAATAATTTTCGAGAAAATTAGTCAACCTCATTAAAAATTCTCAACAAATGTTTTAGCAAATGGCCACTACTTGACCAATGTGGAATTTACTCTTGAGATGCATAACCTCAGATCTAAACTTGAATTGTCTTGTAGCTGAATCTTGTAACGGAATAGAACAACCAAATTTGAACGGAGACAAGCCAATTTGCACATGGATAAGATAGCCGAGTTTGAACAAGGATAAACCAATCAACATGGATGAGCTAAGCGGGCCGAAAATGATTGGGGTCAGACTTTAGAATGAAGTTGCCTACGTACCCCAAACATGAAAATCGGGTCGTGCGTAGTTCCGAATTGAGGTTCACTCGTGTGATGACCCCGTCACGTATAATATTTTATATTTGGTTAATTAAGGAGATTTGGGATTTTAATTAGTCGTTATCCTAATTTAATTTGGGATTTACGTGAACTATGGAATCTGATTCGTATATGATTCTATTGAAAATTTATTTTAAGGGTCCAAATGGCTTAAGGAAGCGAAATTAAGAAGTTGAATCAATTTAATTTTAATTACGGACCCATTTGGAAGCTAATTAAGTTAATTATGTTATAAGGTTTGAGAAATTATGATTATTATGAATTAAATCTATCTTCGAGGAATCCAATTTGAATATGAAATTTGACAAGGATTTTGGATTTGATTTGAAATTGAGGGCCTTGGTGATTTACGAAATAAAAATTGATGATAATAATAAGTTCAATTTAATATTTGGAACCTCCTTGTTTTATTTTGGGACATTGATCGAAGTGGTAACATAATGGTAAAGTAGGAGTGAACCAAGAATTTAATTCAGATAATTTTTCCTACGAACAACCGTCACTCTTTTGCCCTTTTCTTTTTCCACACTGTGAATTTGGATGTGAGGCTAGAACCATTGGAAATCTTATTTCTGAGGCTGCGATTTGGACATAAGAACGACCTAGAACGGAGACCGAATGAGAGAGTTATGCCCGTTTGAAGTTTTGGAATTTGCACTGGAAGCAGGTACGCTCGAGCGAGAAAATCTACGCTCAAGCGGACTACGTGAATTCAGCAAGTTTAAAGGCACATTTCTAGATCATTCTTTGTATTTTCCATTTCCTTCCTCTTTCCTCTCACCCTAGGTCCAAAAACCCTAGGTTTTTTACCCTAAATATCTTCCATTCCTCTAAGTTTTGGCCAAGATCTCTCACCAAGAAGTGAGGAAGGCTTGAAGATCTCACTTTTCAACAGATTGGATTTCGAATTGGCGAAGGATTCTTCTTGGAGTTTTGCTCTTTTGCTTGATTCTTGAGGTAGGGGCCCTAGTTCTTCTTCAATACTTGCATTAATAGATAGATTTGTGTTATTTTGATCATATAAATGCAAAATCTACTTTTTTTGAGCATATAGTGTTATATCATGGAAATTGGAGGTTTAGGGTTTGAAGTGTTGGGATTCAATTGTTGGGTTAAGATTATGGATTATGAACCTTGGATGTATAATCAATGGGAAAATTGGAATAAAAAAAAGTGGTGTGAGAAGTTTTAATTTTTCTTGAAAGTCTTGATTTTTCTTGAAAACCGTAAGTTGATTCATGATGATAATTAATGATTTTGCCCAAATTGAAAATAGAATCATGAAATTGAGATGTTGAATTATATATATACAAATTTAATTAGATTTTAGAACTGTTTTAAAATTATGTTAAAAATTAGCGATTGAACCTTTATTATGGATATTGTAAATTTACATGCATCATAGATTTCTTGGAATTGATTTCATGTTTTGATGAAATAAGAACTAAGCTTTTGAAAATTATGAATTTATGAACAAAGAACTTAATTTTTAAATTAAAGGAGTTTTGATGTAATGATTTAAAATTGATCATGTTTGATGAAGATGAGCATCAATTGTGTTATTTAAGTTGAAAATGAAGCCTATATCTCACATGCATATGAAATTCAAAGTGATATGGAAATTAATTTGCATGAGTTTTAGAGATATGAAGTTAGTATGGGTTGTCAAGAAAAATGTGAAATAATTTGGGAATTGAATTGTCATTTTGGACAAATTAGACTCAATTTTCTTATGGCCTCATATTGTATAAGGATTTCCATAATTTTGTATCAAGAACATGAGATTTAGACCTTTTGAATGCTAAGTTTGAGCTTCAAATGCAATTCTGGAAAATTCCAGAATTCGGCATGTCCGCTCGAGCGGGGAAAGTGCCGCTCGAGCGTAAAATGTTGGCTTCCAGAACTTTTGCAGACATTGATGTCCGCTCGAGCGGAAAGAGTCACGTTCAAGCGTAGAAATGTAGTAACCAGTACTTTGGCAGACCAAAGGGGTTCGCTCGAGCGGCCAAATCCGCGCTCGAGCGGAGAGCCCTGTTCCTGAAATTATGAAAAATTGTTTTGTGTTTTGTTTTCTGTTCTCTTTCATTTCTAAGCACCCTTAGGAATATATTGAGCTTTGTAAATGACCTAAAGAGTAAAGAAAGAAGCCTAAGAGAAATAAATAGAATAAAGAACGGATTGAATTGTTTGTGACCCAATATGTGTTATGAATTGTGTAGGGTCGAGCATAAGGACGAATCCACCGGCAGAACACTGTGAGTAATATCTTAGTAAAGATATGTTCAAGTATGTTGTTTTCCCAAACGTTACTTGTGTACATGCCTTATAGATTTGTTTGTTTGAATTAAGAATGAGTATTCTAAATGTCAGTCTTTTGCTTAAGACTAAGTAAATACAAATACGATCATGATCATGAGTATGAAACACACACAAATCCGTCTGACATGAACGATTGGGCCAAAGGCCGTCTGACATGAATGATTGGGCCAAAGGCCGTCTGACATGAACGATTGGGCCAAAGGCCGTCTAACATGAACGATTGAGCCAAAGGCCGTCTGACATGATTGACTGGGCCAAAGGCCATCTGACATGAATGATAGTTTGACATGAATGATTGGGCCAAAGGTCGTCTGACATGAATGATTGGGCCAAAGGCTATCTGATATGAACGATTGGGCCAAAGGTCGTCTGACATGAATGATTGGGCCAAAGGTCGTCTAACATGAATGATAGTTTGGCATGAATGATTGGGCCAAAGGCCGTCTGACATGAATGATTGGGCGAAAGGCCGTCTAACATGAACGATTGGGCCAAAGGCCGTTTGACATGAATGACTGGGCCAAAGGCCGTATGACATGAATGATAGTTTAACATGAATGATTGGGCCAAAGGCCGTCTGACATGAATGATTGGGCCAAAGGCCGCTTGACTTGAACGATTGGGCCAAAGGCCGTTTGACATGAATGACTGGGCCAAAGGCCGTTTGACATGAATGATTTGACATGAATGATTGAACCAAAAGCCGTTTGAACCAAACAAATTGGGCTCGAGGCCATTTGATAAGAGCGAATTGGGCCTGAGGCCGTTTGATATATTAGATAAAAACGTGAATGGGCCTAAGGCCGTTAGATATGTCTGTTACGAATTTCATTCATGTAACTTCTTTCTTTTGATATCATTCACTAGGCTATCGCTCACTCTCATTTATATGTGTGTAGGTGAGCAAAGGGATGTCCAAACCCAACCTCAGTGAAAGATATGAGAGAAAGTCAAGTTTTGTGGAGTCAGCCCGTACGTCTCACGCACGAGACTTTATTTTTGTTCATGTGTTTACACTTTTTCTTTATTGGTGAATACGTTGGATCATCCATGCATATAAGTTGTTTTGTCTGGCTATCTGCATGTCTTGGAGTTCCTGGGTGTATAAGATATTAACTCTGTTTTTATGTGTGAGTTATTATGGACTGTTTATGAAATGTTTCGCTTTATCATGTAAGCACAGCTCATTGGACAAAATTTTTTAAGTCTACTTCCGCTTTTGACCCCGTATGATTATTTAAAAATCTATTTTCTGTCTGAGGCCATAGGTAATCTAATGATTACTGGCTGGTTATGATCCTAACCTATAGGGGCGGGTTCAGGTCATGACAACTCGGGTGTTGACACTCTCCTTTTGCGCTAACTTTTGCCAAGGCCGCCATTCCGGGTTTTCAACCTTGCGAGCTATGTTTTTCTTTTCTTTTTTTCATTCTTTTTTCTTTTCTTTTCATTCTTTTTTCTTTTCTTTTCTTTTCTTATTTTCTTTTTCTTTTCATTTTCCCTTTTTTGTTCTTTTCTTTTCTTTTCTCCTTGCTTTAACTTTTGCCTAGGTCGCCCTTCCTGGTTTTCGCCCAGCGAGCCTTTCAAGGGTAAAAAGTTCAACTTTGTCCATGTTGATTGGTCATAGGATCTCTAAGCCATCTTAATCCAGGAGAATGGTTGTTGTTCACTGATGATGTAGGAGTTCATCCAATCGGGTCTGAATTTGCCCCTAGTGTTGTGGATAGGAACTCGATTGTCCTTCAGCAATAATTTCTCTTCTCTCAGATTCTGGGATTTGGCTTTCTTGCCAGTCTTCATTGGTTTGCGGAATGACACCTCTTTTGAATCTTTGAGCACATCTGACATTTTTGCCCCTAGTTCAAGGACTACTTCTGATCTAACTTTGCAAACTTCCTTTTATGACATCTGACCTTCTTCCATAGTTCAAGGGCTGCTTCCAATCCGGCCACACAAGCCTTATATTGTGGTTGATCATTGAATATTCTGAGTCAAAGTTCAAGGTTTGAAAGCAAAAGGGGTCGAGTCTCGAGGCTGAGAGTGATCTTATGCTGCACAATCTCAAGATCAATTCCAGGCATGTCTTTGTAGAACCACGCAAAATATTTTTGAAATCTTTTAAGAAAGTGACTAGTCGCTCGCGTCGAAGACAATGCAGAACCAATCTGGATCAAGCCAGGATCCTTCTCAGTACCCACATTAACGAACATGATCTCATTCATTAAGGGCTTAGCATGCCTCTCTTTCTCTCAGTTGATCAAATTTTTACAAATCCTAAGAAATTCCTTCCTCTTTGTTTTCATCACAGTGTTAGAAAAGTTTTGAAAAACTTAGGTCAATGCAATGATTTCAAGGCACAGAAAAGTAGGTGAAAATCTCTGTCGTTTCATTCAGAACTTCTGGCACAATTGGCGCAATGGCAGAAACAGACGCAAAAGAAAGAGTGTAAAAGACAAACACAAAACACGATAGTAATGTCCGAGGTAACACCCCCAAAATCACCTGACTCTGACACAACAAGACAGACTCTCAAAATGACGAGACTGACTCAATACAACACAATAGAATTGACTCGATACCGAAGTCAAAATGTACAATAAACAACATTTTGAAATTGTTCAAAATAGTGTGTGTCATCCACCACATCTGGAGTAAAAATGAAGGCCATCAGCAGGTGGTTCATCCCCCAATCACATAATCACATTGTCCCCCAAATTCATTGATCCAGTGCCGATAGAATTTGCAGGACCTGATGCGACGATGACCTCTTTGTCAATCAAATCTTGTATTTCATGGCGAAGACGAAAACAACTGTCAGTGTCATGGCCGGTTTGTTGATGGAAGGCACAGTACTTGGCCAAATTATGCTTAGCTAGAAGGGGAACCAGGAGAGGCCGAGGCTCAAAGGATTTAAGATGGTCTTGTCCTATAAGGATTTGGAGAGCTTTGGACAAGGTCATGTAAAGCGAGGCTATGACCCTCTGGCCTCAGGGTTGATGTTTCAAGGTTTGTGCGGTCGGGTTGAATGTACCGGCAAAGGGGTTGGTAGGTGCTGACTGGGTTTAATGATCTCTTTCGAATGTAGAATTGGATCTAAAAGGGGTGTTTCTAGTGCGGCAGCCCTTCTCCCGACTTGCCCCTTGATTCATTAACAGTCTTTGCAACAACTGTGAGCACTTGCTGTTTGTTCAGTCCTTTAGCCTTCAAAGCCTCAACAGCCCACTGAAGATATTCATAGGGACCAATGCCTGCCCCATCCTTGTTCTTGCCATTTTCCTCCACTTTGCCAAGGGATTGGCCTTTCTTCCAATGCAGCCAATCCCAAGATTAGGGAGCCTTTTGACATGAAATTCCTGGTATGTGATATGGTCGATGACGGAGCCAATATCCAAAAGGCTAGATCTGCCCCTGTTCTCTGAAGATCTTCAATCATTCTCATCAACTCAGAAGTAGTGGGTTCATGGGTTTGAGATGATTGGGGTTCGAGTGCATCCATCATGCACAAGTTCGTGCTTTTTGGAATGAACACCTCAGGCTTGGGTAAATGAGCTGGGGTGATATATATGCTGGGGTTGCAGGTAAATGGCAGTGTATGGATTAAATTGAGGTGTAGGGGTGATAGGTTAGGGGTGGCTTGAGGTCCTTTTGGTGGAGCCATGATCTCTTCGTCAATAAGATCCTGAATCTTATGTCGAAGATGGATGCAATGGTTCGTATCATGACCGTGTTGTTGTAACAACCCCAACCTCTGATTAACGTTAATCCGTACTTAATTATGTCTAATGGTAATTTAGGAAGGATTTGGGATTAATTTACATGTGCATTGCATTATTTTTGTGTTTCTATCTGTTTGCGATAAAATGACCTGTTTATGTCTTTCACTTTAAACTGCGAATTGAAAGCCTTATCGGCAACCGATTCAGAAATTGTGTTTTATACTAGTAAGAATATATGTGATTTTATGGTAGGTTTAATTAAAATTTGATTTGGTTTGATTAAATTAGATTAAATAACATTAAATTACATTAGTTAAGTTTATTACCAAATTGCCATTGAGTGGCCCATTACCTAAGGCAACCTTGAGATTGATTCATACATTTGTTGCATCTTTTCATCATCCATTGATAGACCAAACCGTGGGAGAGAGTAGGAGATAGGGAAAAACTTAGTTTCAACAAGATTTTGCTTGGAAATTGGAGGACTTGTAGAAGAATTGCATAATTGAGCCTCCATACTTGGAATTGAAGATATACCTTGCACGGTCCATGGTAAAATTGAAGATTAAAGTCAAGAATTGGTTTAAATGTTGAATTGAGTAGTAATTCATGCATGCATGTGCACATTATTGAGTTTTGAAGATGTTTTCATGAATTCCCCACATGCATGTCCATATTTGGGTTATAGTCCATGAATAACCCATGTTTTGAGCTCAAATCTTACATTTGGCCACGTTTTAGAGCATTAGATTTCTAATGAACACTTGCATGTTAAGTTCTTGCATTATTCTTGAAGCTTCTTTGGATTTGGTGTTCAATTGTCTCACCTTTGGGCTTGATTTTACAAATGATCTTCAAAACATATTATATTGTTGATTTTCAAGTGTTTTCCAGAAAATTGGCCCAAAAGGTTAAGTTTTGGGGTGTTGAATTCTTGGTTTGAGCTTTGAAGGCAAATCTGAAAATTCTAGTTTTGGCTTCCTCGCTCGAGTGAAGGATTCCACGCCTCGAGCGACCACCTTTTGTTCAGAGCTCCGCTCGAGTGAAAGAGTGTTGGCTCGAGCATAGATTGCAAGCTCTCATGTTTTTGGTGCACGCAGACGCATGCTCGAGCGAAGAGACCTACGCTCGAGCGAAGAGCTGTGTCTCACGCTCGAGCGAGCATCGAGCGGGGATTTTCAACAACCAGTACTTTTGCATTTTTACAAACCGCTCGACGAAGGAGTTTACGCTCGAGCGACCCCTCTGTTTTGGTAAGCTCGATCGAGCGAAGAAAGCCACGCTCGAGCGAGACCCTTGTTTTTAGCAAGTTTTGAAAAATGTTTTCCAAGGCATTTTTGCATCCGCATTCCATCCTAGGCATTCCTAGGCCATGTTTAAGACTCCATAGTGAGGATTAAGGGTTAGAAACACATTAAGAGCCAACGAAGTAAATTATGTACGATTAGATTGTGTGTTTCAAGTGTGTGCCGGTTATGTGTTATGTAGGTTACGTGCCGCGTACTGTTTGACTAATCTACTCCATCTGTCTGTCTCAAGGCCAACTGTGAGTAATAACTTAGTAAAGTTATGTTTAACTGTATCTATTTTCTGTGTGACAAAATGAGATCTGTTTTCTAAAATGATATATTCTGCACAATGAATGATTGTCCAATTTCTGTTATGTATTCGTGACATCCTTAGCATCATGTGATATCTGTTGGCTGTTAGCCGGTATCAGAGGTTCCTTTATGGAACTTAATCTGTCTGCACTTTGTTACTTGTACCAGAGGCTCCCTCACCGGGGCTCAGCGTATCTGTTCTCTGTTACCCGGATCCGGAGGTTCTTTTATGGAACTGGTTATTCGTAACCCTCACGTGTCTGTATCTGTTCTGTATCTACTCTGTTAATGCTAATGGATGTATCACGTAAATGTAAACATGACTCATGATTTCTGTATATGATCTGGGCAAACTATGAATTTGATACAAAATTGAATTATGATTTCTGAATCTGTACAGACTCATTCATTGCAACCCCTTTACTCTGTTATTGTTCACTGGGCCTTCGCTCACAGTTTATATTATGTATGTAGATGAGCCGGCATGTGACCAGGGCCAGAGTTGAAGGCCTTCAGTTCTGCTTTTGTCAGCCAACCGTTGTGCCTCCCGAGGAGGTTCCGATCACAGTATAGTTGCATGGCTGTTTTTATACTTATGTTAGTCTCTGTGACTGTTTGTAAAGTCAGGTCTTGGGAAGTACACTTCTGTAGATATTTGTAAATATTGATGTCCTTTGACTGGCATGCTTATGTATATATATAAGTTTTGAAATCTTCTGTCCCATGTACGTTATCACAGCTCATTGGACCTTGTCTATTTTGTATAATTGCTTCCGCGGCCCCTTATTTTGTGCTTATCTGTTAAGAGGCCTTCGGTGATCCACGGATTACTGGCCGGTTACGATGCTAAACCTACAGGGGCGGGTTTGGGTCGTGACAGTTGTTGATGATATGCACAGTATTTAGCTGGGTCATATCTTGGTGGAAGAGGATTTGAAAGGGGTTGGGGTTCTAGGAGTTCTAGGTACCCTTTTTCTCGCAGCATTTTCAAAGCTTGAGAGAGACTCATGTAAAGAGGATGAAAATTTCGGGCTTGGGGCCGATTTGAGGTGGTTGGTTTTTGGCCATTGATGGGAGTGGTGACAGTGTTTACTTCTGAGCATTTCACAACTATGCTACCATTAGTAACAGTGTTTGAATTGCGAACCACATTCTTCTTCAAAGGTTCATCATCTTCCACAAAGATACCTTGTCTGATGGCATCCTCGATTTGAACCCTCGTTTCATGAAACTTTGGAAAAGTAAACAGAGGTAGAACGATCATCTTCTGTAGTAACTTGCCATGCAGATTCCAAACAATCATCCTGATCTGATCTTTGTCGGAAGGCCTTGTAGTCATCATCGAGGCCTTCATTCTCCATCTCATCACGAACTCTGAGAAACCCTCCTTTAGCTCTTGACGGGTGGCTTCGAGATCACGAGTTGTGACATCGATCTGTGTGTTGTAGGAGTATTGAGTAATAAAGGCCTCAGCCATCTTTTTCCAGTTCTGTTTCACAGAGTCCTCCAATTTCGCATACCAAATTGCGGCTATCCCAAACATGGTTCGACCGAAGAGAGACAACTTCTGGGCTGGGGTCAAACCCATTGGCCTCAGGATATCAGAAAACAGACAGAGGTGCACCATTGGGTCTCCAGAGTCGTCGAAGCGGTTGATATACGGCATTTTAAACCGCTACGGTAAGGTAACTGGAGATTCAGTATACCCGTCCTCTAAATCCGGGATAGAGTTCACTCCTTGTGCTCATTTGAATAACTTCTTTAGTTTATTAACCTTAAGTGCAGTTGAGTCAACCTCAAATTCAAATGGAGCTTTGACTTGGGTGACAGGAGCTTTAGAGGCCTGTGCTGGGATTGTCTCCGTCGGATTGCCCTGAGTCTCTGGGACATTAGCAGTATGGGCAGTGGCTCCGAGTGTCGGGTTACTCATAGGAAGTGCATGAGATGTAGAAGTCGTAGCTGGCTATGGCTGTTGTTGTTGTAGCCGGGTTATCACTTCGGCCTGACGAGCCATGACTTTAGCCTGACGAGCTGTGACCTCGGCCTGACGAGCAGCGTCTTGCTGCAGTGCTTCAACTGTTTGTTGTAGGTGTTGCATAAGTTCTTCCACACTGGATGGGGGATATTGTGCCATTTAGAATTGATGTTTGAACTCGTGCTAAGTGAGAAGCAGATGACCGTTCTCGGACCTAATTGGATACTGGTGAACCGAAGGGTGACTGCTATAGACACTGCACTGGTGAATCCTGCCTGAACCTCCTCCGCCTTGTACCCCGGGGGGGAGTGAGGTAAAAACAAGTTGCTTCTGAACAATTTCCGACCTAACAAAGTCTATCGACAGAAGTCCAAAGTACCTGGGGGATATTGGAGACTTCTGAAGCTATGGTTTCAGGACTACCTTGCAAAAAAAAGAAGACAGACAGCATCTCAACCCAATCTCTCTACTGAGTTTTGCCCCAAAATAGAAACCAACTTGGCAACTGATATGCACATCCTTATATAGTTTCACTGTAAAGCACATACTAATTAAAGAGAGCCAAAGCACCCCTATGATGGGGGTAGGGTCACCCTGTCCTAATTTCGTCAGGAGCTAGGGTTTCACTACGCAAAGTAAGCGGTTTCAGACAATCTTGCATTCGGGTGAGCAACCTGTCCTAGTTTGGAACAGTCTCTATGGCTTCCGTTATGCAATTAGGTCGATTGGTCAAAAAGGGTACCTCAGCAAGACTACCTAATATACCTCTCACACCTAACACCAAGAAGTGAAAGGAGGATCAAACGGTACAACGGTAGTCCAGATCCAAGGGTTGTGTTTCCATCTTGGCAGAGCCCGCAACCGGTCAGCCTTTTGGCAAGCTTCTCCAAGCAAGCCTCCAGCAAACCGCTCAGGAATAGCAGATGGCAAACACTGTGACTTAGGTGCACCGATGCAAATGTAAATACAAATGCAAAGAAACACATAAGTGTAGATAAAACAACATATCATGAGTTTGAGTCAAGTTCTCTAAATCCCCAGCAGAGTCACCAGAAACTGTGGACTCGCCTTTTTTCGCGCCTCACCTTTCGGAAAAGATTTGAAAAGAAGGCCTCACAGTTCAGACTCCCACGGTTCTGAATCTAGCCTCACAAGTACAATGTGAAACTGATAATCACCAAAGAGTCCAATCCGGAAAATCATTTTGGAAAATTGATTATAAATCAAATAATGCCAAAATTGGACTGCTTTGCTAGATTACAGAGTCGCCACCTAAATATTTTATTTTGGAAAAATTTAAGAAACCCTGACTCGCGCCAAAGGCCACGTGTCCGTCATCACCAAAGTTACCTCGGCTCGGGAACTTGGGTACGAGAGAGGAAGGTCCTGAAATGAGCACCCCTGCTCGCTCGATCAAAGGATCAGCCTCTACTAATCATGATATGATGTTTTATAGACATTATGTGTTCTTATTCCGGTTATTAATCTAACCTTACTATGTGATGCGCACACAAGCGAGTATAGACTAGTCACAAGACTTGGAACAATTCAACTCATGTTTGTTTTGAAAATGGTTTGAATTTGCCACCCTCAAGTGGGCTTAAAGATACGGATTTGTCGCTAAACATAGTGGGCTTAAAAACTCACATTCGTTGAATCGTTCCAATTCAAACAACAAGCCTTCGTCCGTAGACATTCATGCAGTTTAGTAAGTAAGCACATAGCCTCATGGCAATCATGCGAAACATGGCAATATGGCAATCACACTCATGCAAGTATACTAAAGCATAAAACTCACCGAGTACTCCAAGCAAAAAAAAAGCTAATTAGAAGGATGCATGATCCTAACTATACAAGATGCCTAATGCAACACATGCAATATGAAATTAATTGCCTCGGCTACTAATATGGCATATGAAATAATTTGAACAACATGCGATTAAACATGTATTCAAAGAAGATATTGAAATAACAATGCAGTTTGAATGATGCACCGAGCCTCGGTGCATGCAATACAAATGAATGGATGCAATCAGGCAAGCATAAGGTATGCTAATTGAAACATGTCCCTAATCTAACCATCAAAAGCGATTAAATAAAAGGGAGAAAGACGTGGGGTTGGAAGACATGCACACACGCACACACGCACGCATGCACACTTATTACAACATTATGCCCTCACGAAGGAGGGTCCGAATGAATAAGCTAACTAGCTACGCTAATTAAGCTAAGCTATTACAATGTGAAACTAATTAACTATTCTAGTTAACTAATTATTACAAACCAAATTGAATAACTAGCTATGCTAAGCTAATTAAATATTACAAATCTGATTAACTGGTTACACAAACTAATTAAGTACAACACTTGAATTGAATAATTAGCTACGCTAACTAATTAAGGCAATTAATTGGCCTTGAGGGCGAGGGACACACGCATGCTCGGTTGCCTTCCTCTCGAAAATCCACTGCCTTGCCATTGGACACCTCTGTTTGCACTTGTTTCAACACCAATAGTGTTGCCAACTTCCAGAACACCTCTGTTCCAACTCAAGAACACACTTGTGCAAAATTTCACTTCTAGCCGGTTGGCTACCAATGGTGGCCGTCGGCTACTGCTGGTGGCCCGTCGGCCACCCCTGCACTGAACTTCCTTTTTTGATGCAATAGAGAGCAAACATAGGCAAAGCAGTGTATTCTCAAGGAGTGTATGTACTGCTACCCTCCTTATCATCGCACAATCTCAAAGGAGTGTAGCTCTTGGCGCTCAAACCATCAACCGGGCATTTTCCATGCATGATGGCTAAAGAACCAAGCTTGTACAAGCTTAATGACTGCAAAACAAGACTCAACAAAACTATTACCCTATCATGCATGATCAAGGGTGATGGTGACCAAGGAAAGTGATACGTTTCATCACTTTGAGTATGAAACGTCCCATTTTCCTCATGTTCGAATTAATGTCCGATCCGAACACATGTAATGCAACATGAAAGATGCTTATCTTGCCTCTTTTACTTTGTTCATTTTGTTTACACATTTTAACTTACCAATCCATTCTTTAATTGATTAGTCCAAAAGGTGAGTGTCCTCTAATGGAAAGAGGGCTTAAACCACAAGTACCTTGAGCATGAAAGAGACCTCATGCTATTGGTAATGAAGTCCTGAAGGAATTAAACCATTCGGCATGAGGGTCTCTATTTCACACTCAAGCCAACAAGAGGTTCAAAGCCACTTTCAAAATAAATGAAAAAGTGAAGAATAGAGGGAGATTGCAGAGATTTCAATGCTGAAATGGAGTGCAAAATGACACCAAAACATGCAAGAAACTCATGCAATTCATGCTTAAAAACCTAAAACACTAGCTAGTGAAGGAAATTGCTCTATAACCATGCAATACAAGCCTTAAAAGACTAAACCAGGCCCAAACAAAGCTAAGACAAGTCAAAATATAGCTTAAAACATTCTGAAATTAAGCTAACACAAGCTAGAATAATAGGCTAAAACATGAAGCATGCTAGACTAGTAAGCAAGACACATGTTCTTATCAACTCTGAAAAACAATGTTTACAAGCTTGGAAAAAGATAGCAAAAGGGTGGGAAACACAAGGGCAAAGGCCTCCAAAACAAGGTACAAAGAAGGGCAATCAACCCCTCAACCTTTAATGGCCTTAGGACCCAAGCTTCAGCACAAAAACACAGAGTTTTTAGAGCCCAAAATGAGTTGGAAAACATACTGGAATGAAGACAAGAGTATCTAAAACAATAAGCTAAAACATGGGGTTGTACTACAACCATGCAAAAGACTACTCATACAACATAAACAGCCCAAATAGAGCTAAAGCCGCCCAAATCAGAGGCAAAAACATGCTAAAAATAAACTAAGTTAAGGTACAAAAATATGCTAACATATGAAGCTACTAGAAACTCAAACAAGACACAAGGAGGGGAGGCTATCCCCTCTAATTTTGGACTTCAAAAGAAGGTTTTTACCACTAAAAAACCTTTGAATTTCAATGTTTTAAAGGCCCAAAAAGTTTGATTTTAAGGTGAGGAAAGATGGCACAAAAGCTTTAACAACAAAAGAGTGAGAATGGTGAACCACCCCCTAACTTGAAATGGCCTTAAACCAACACTTTCAACCCACAAAAATAGAGGTTTTTTTTAGTTCAAAACCACCCCAAAAATAGTACAAAGAGATGGCAAAAACAAGTATGAAAAACAAGCTTAAAGGGTAAAGGTTATACCTTTTGAAACCATGCACGCTTTAGGCACAAATGAGGCACCAAACCAAGCTCAATCCTCCTTCTAGAGCTCAAACAAGGCTCCAAGTAATCTCAGCCCAAAGGTAAGCAACTTTGGTTAAGGGTTGATAGGCAAACTAGAAGTGTATCTCTACTTGTATGCACAAAGGTTCAAAAGAGAGAAATCTAGAGAGAGAGAGAATTGTAGAGAGAGAGGATTGTATAAAGAGAGGCTCCCAAATCTTTCTAAACTTCATAACAATAGAGAATGGCCTATATATATAGAAATACAAGAGCCTTGGTTGAAAATATCTGAATTAGAGACAGATGGAGCAATATGATACAACAGGAGGAAAATATTTGCAAAATCTGAGCTTTCTGGACACTTGTGGCCCACCGGCCACCATTAGTGGTTGACAAGGGTCACTCCTGGCTGACATATGGCCGAAAAACTCCATTTGTGGCCGACACATGGCCGACAAGCTTCACTGGTGGCTGGAAAGCGAAAAATGGTTTCTGGCCCCAACTTCAAACAGGCATATCTCCTTCATCTGGACTCCTTTTGTCATGACCCAAACCCGCCCCTGTATGTTTAGCATCATAACCGGCCAGTAATCCTTGGATTACCAAAGGCCTCTTGGCATAATAACATATAGCAGGGGTTGCAGAAGCAAATAATCAAGACATGCGTAGTACATAGAGCTATGTAGACGTACATGGAACAGATAACTTAAAACTTTTTATAATAGTGGTACAAACTTTACACATTACTTCTAGATATACATTACCAGAGGTCATGTCCAAACGCAACATAGTGTAAAGTATAGCCTAACATGATTACAAAAACAACCATGAAACTTGACTTCAAACGGAACCCCCTCGAGAGGCACAATGGTTGGCTGACAAAATCGGAACTCAGGCCGTCAATTCGAGGCCTGGTCACGTGCCTGCTCACCTACATACATAATATAAACAGTGAGCGATCGCCCAGTGAATAATAACAAAGTAAAGGGGTAAATGAATGATGTCCTATAACCATATTCAATTCATGGATCACAATTGGGTTCTTATTTTAAACACATATAGAATTCAGAGTTCATGCTTCATTTCACATAATGCATTCGTTTAACGCTGGCAAATCATATACAGAGTGTCATGATCATACTTGTTAGTTCTGTAAGGAACTTCCGGCCGGATAAGAATAACTTGTCAGTTCCTTAAAGGAACCTCCGGACTGGGACTTGTATTCTTGTCAGTTCCACTTAAGAACCTCCAGTTGGGTATAGATAACTTGTCAGTCCCATGAGAGACCTCTGGTACCGGCAACTTGCATATACTTGAATCATGGCATAATATCATAAGAGCTCATTAAATTTGGACAATCATTCATAGCATAAAACATAGGGTAGTTCTCACTTCGTGAGTAGAAAATAATTTACCTGAACATAGCTTTACTAAGTTATTACTCACAGATAACCAGTAGTTCCAAGTAGACGGTAAGGTGGGCAATTCAGCTAACTGGAGACGCGTGACCTACATAACATAGCAGATTCATGCGTTGAAATACACACTTGGATTGCACATAACTTATCTCATTTGTTCTTAGTGTGTTTCTAGGCCTAATCCCCATTATGGTCTCTTAATCATGACCTAGGAATGCCTAGGATGGAATAAGGATGTCCAAATGCACTTGAAAATATTTTTCAAAACTTGCTGAAAACAGGGGTCTCACTCGAGCGTAGACTTCTTCACTCGAGCGAGCTTACCGAATATGAGTTGTCGCTTGAGCGCACATTCCTTCGCTTGAGCGGTCTGCAAAATGTGAAAAAGTACACAATCCTTCGCTCGAGCGTAACTCTCGTCGCTCGAGCATGCTTCCAGACGCACAAACACCTAAAAGCATGCAATTTACGCTCGAGCCAACCCTTTTGTCGCTCAAGCGGAAGTGCGAAATAAAGTTGGTCACTTGAGCGTGGAATTCTTCGCTCGAGCGAGGAAGCAGAATTCTGGGTTTTCCAGATTTGCTTACAATCTTCAAAACATGAATTCAACTCTTCAAAACACATCTCTTAGCCCCCAAAACTTGAGATAACATAGTAAACTTGTAAAACATGATGAATTGAGGATTATTTCACAAAATTATGGCCCAAGAGTTTGCCCATTTGCACAAAATTATAACATAAATTTTATGAATAACTCATAAGTGCAACAAGCATGAACTCCCTTGAATTCAAGCACTTCAAAACAAGATCAAATTTGGCAAATTGAAGGAGAACATGTTAAATTCCCAAAATGTAAGTGAGAAGAACACATGCATGAAAGAAATCTTTGAAATCATACTCAATGTTTGAAGAAATGAACATGCATGCATGGTATGGCCCAATTCTTCTCAATTCTAATGCACCTAATTCTCTTGAAGTCTTGTAGAGTCTAACTCAATTACACAATTAAGGGTTTGTTTCCTGACCTAGAGACTTGAATTCCCAAGAGATGAAGTTAAAACTCTCAAATCTTCCTCAAATGGCAACAATTCCTAGCAATCCCTTGATTTGAGCCCAAATTCTCAAGTCTTGGACCAATTCTCCCTTCTCTCCCTCACTCTCACGTTTGTATCATCAAAGGAATGCATTGGGTGTGTTTGGTGCTCAAATAAGTCCACTAATGCCTTAATTAGATTTGGACCAAAGTGTAATTAATTTGAAGCCAAATAAAGGACATTAATTTAATCTAATTTAATTGTTCCAAATCGACTTTTAATTAAACTTACCATAAAATCCTATAAACCCTAATTAACATGTAAATCAAGTCAATTTCTGAGTCGGATGCCGCTAAGGCCTTTAATTTGCAAATTAAAACTAAAACATAAATAAATTTTTCTACGTCAAACAGATATAAACACAAAATGATGCAATGCACATATAATTGACTCAAGATTTCTTCTTAATTACTTATTTGGCATACTTAAACATGATTCAGTGTTAATCACGGGTTGGGGTTATTACACCTTTACAGGTCATTCTTGAGTCTAAATTGTAGCCCTGGAAGTCTTCTTTCCAGTGGTTCAGCCTCACATCAAAATTCCAAGTGTGCACAAAGATATGCTCCTTTTAGTGAAGACTGCTCATTTCCAACTCAATCGGATTGATGCCTAACTTCAACCAGCCATATCTCCCTCATCCGGACTCAGCTTTAGGAGATTCTTGAATGTAAAATGAAGCCCCAGAAGTCCACTTTCCAACGGTGATGGCCTCACAACTTAAGTCCAAGTGTACAAAAGGATAAACCTAATTTAGTGAAGGCTGCCCAGTTCTGTCTTAACGATTCATGCCTAACTTCTTCCCCAACTTGGTTTCTTCTCTCCCCTCTTATTTTCTTTAACTCCAAACCTCTAAATAAGGTGTTTTGAAAGATTTTTCAGAAATCTCACCTCTCTTTCATGCATTTCCATTTTGTCCTTGCTCCGTTTACCGAAAAGCGCAATATTTAACGAAATGCGAACCTCGAAACATCGTAGAAAATTTTTCAAAAATATTCTCAAAGAGAAGGTTTTAAGGTCTAAAATCATTTTGGTCAAAAGGCTTTGGTCTAAAAAGGGGTTGTGGGTTAGGATTTGACGCTCTCCTTGTTGAAGAAATTGAACCTTTGCACAAGATAGCCTGTACCATCGAGTAAGCAATTAGTGGTGCCCAAGTCTTATGGACAGTCAAAAATGGGGTGTCTACACTTTTATTTGTGGGTGTAATGACATTGATGTAAAAGGGTTAAACCCTTCCTTTTAGTTTAAAAGATGTAAGCCTACAGGCAATTTATTTAAATACAACTCTTGTTGCATTCATATTATATTCGGATGAGAGAATCTTTATTCATGTGTTCTTGTAAATATAAAGAGTTTTTGAATGTTATCTTTGAAATTGAATATATAATAATGGTTTGGTAATGGAATTTTGAGTAATAAAAAGCGGGGCGTTACAACTTGATATCAGAGCGAGCCGGGTTTGAATACTTTGGGCTCGTGGGAAATGGTTTTTACCACAATGGGTTTGCTACGTGTGGTGAGGACGTTGCATATAGTTAGCATAAATGTTAGGACTTGTATGTTGCATTTATGTGAGCATGGGATTATGTTTCTTGGATAGTACTCGTAGCCGGTGAACTTGCTTTGAGGTCTTATTAGAAATACACCTGATCAATGTGGTATCTAATAGGAATTCCTTGAGGGTTCCGGGATGAGTGGCTATCTTTGTGGACTTAATTTGATTATATGCTTAGGTGTTTAGATGTTTATATGTAATAGAAATGTATGTTTTGGGGCTAAATGTGTCTTATAACTTAAGGGTGTTAAGTGTGTGCCTCGAGGAAGGCTGTTGTGTTGTGTACTAAGCTTGGTTTTTTTTCTGGGTTTTATAGGATGTCTACATGAGGAAATAGAGAACGGATGGGTAGTAGGAGTGCCGATAGGGGCACAACCATTCCTTTAGCACCTGGCTTTGCAACATCAGCTGTCGGTGAGGAAGTTGCACGCGAGATTGTGAGAGCGGTGCAAGATGCTCTAACTCGCAATAAAGGTGACAACGGGCATAACCTCAAGCTTACTAAGGAGTTTCTTCGCTCCAATCCACCAGAGTTTTGGGGGAAGGCTAAACCGTTGGAGGCAGATAGTTAGATAGAACAAATTACCAAGACTCTTGATATGCTCAGAGTCGAGGATGAAGGGTTGAGGATTTCTTTGGCGACTTTCCAATTGAAGGGAGATGCGGGTTATTGGTAGAAGTATGCTAAGAATATCGTAGGTAACACGTGGGTTACTTTTACCGAGCCCTTTTTAGCCAAGTATTTCCCTCCTTTTGCTCGAGAAAGATTGAGGGAACAGTTGTTTTAGTTGCTTCAGGATGTTACTCCGGTGGCACAGTTTGAGATGCGGTTTAGTTTGTCAAGGTTTGCTCCAGAGTTGGTGACAACAGAGGAGCGTCATTGTTATGAGTTTGAGAGGTGGCTGTGTAATGATATCCGGGAGAAAGTAGCTGGCTCCTTATGGAAGAATTGCTATGCTCTATTTGAGGCGGTGGCCCATGTAGAGGCCATGGTTATGAGTGTTGGTCGGGTTAGGGAGGAGGCCATCTCGACAACTCCTACGGGTCATAAGCACTCTAGGCTTAGGAAGAGGTGGATGCGAGCACATGCTCAGTCCTAGGTTCAATCCTTATCTTCGTCAGGGGTTTCGGACTCTTTTATTGGGAGGTCCAGAGAGGTTCAAGTTTTAGGCCAGTCTCAGAGTAGGGAGTCTGGTGTTTGTTTTGATTGTGGTCAGTTGGGCCATGTTAGACGTTTATGCCCTTTGCGTGTGAATTCTTCGAGTGTTTCGGAACCTAGTCAGACTTAGTCTTATCAGTCCATTCGGGAGCGATATCGCTACCAGAAACGGGAAGGCCAAGCTTCAAGAGCCTCGTGAGGGTCGACTTATCAACTAACACAGTAGTATTACCTTGGAGAGGGGCTTTTGTATTGGAGGCCAGTGATTTAATATGTGAATCTTTTATTGTTGACCAATGTACTGTTGGATGCTAAGACATCATGATTATGTATTGTATATATATTGTTGTTTGTTTATCCTCATGTATTGGAGGCACGCAGTGAATCTCGAACTCTCTTTTATATATATGTAGTGAGAAGTTGATAATGGAATCGATGATCCTAGTGTTGTTGTATGTTTGGTATTAAATTATGAGATAGTTATATGATGGCCTGTGAGCCTTGTTCAGTTTGGAAGTTATTTGTTGAGAATGAGTGTAGACACCCTATTTTTGACCGACCTTAAGACTCAGACATCATCATTTGTGCGTGAGATGATCGCGCATGTTTGTGCTCGTTTTGAGTTTCCAGAGCTTTCGGCTGAGTGCCCTGTCTCGGGACCTCTTAACTCTCTTCTTTTTGGTTTGTTTTTGGGATTGTGCCTTGGTGCCCTTGCCTGGAGGGAGAGAGAGGCCTGTAGGCCACTTTTTGTAGCTGTAAGCTACTTTTTCCTCTTGTAGGACATTTGCGATGGCCTGTAGGCTAGTTTCGGGAGCTTTCGGCTGAGCGCCTTGTCTCGGGGCCTCTTGGATCTCTTCCTTTTGGTTTGTTTTTGTGCCATACTTTGTCACCCCTTGCCTTGAGGGAGGACAGAGGCTGTCGGCCACTTTTTGTCGTTGTAGGCCACTTGAGGTGGCCGACATCCATTTTCTTGCTTTGGCAGATATTTTTATTGCCTGCTATGCCAGCTGTTAGGCACAGAAGGCATCCTCCATAAGTGTATGGAGGGATTGCACCAAGCTTCTAGCTTGTCCAACAAGCTTGAGACTTGGAATTCCATAAGAGGGAGGCTCTCTCTCCCTTTTCCAGGGTTAGAAAATTTAGAAGAGTAAAAAGTTTACTCTCTCTCTATATATCTCTCTCTCTATATATATTTGTGTCTTAAAGTGTTATTTCTTCATACTTTTGCACACAAACACCTACTCAAACACCTTCTTCTTGTTGTTGAGGTACTTGGAAGCCTTATTTGAGTGGTTTTAAGCTAGTTTTTGCCTCAGAGGTTGCTGTTTTGCAATGGTTCTTCAAGAGTGAGTAGTTACCCTCTTGAAGCTTTGTTTTGCTTAAGTATTTGGCCATCCTTGTATGCTTTTTTAGGCCTTACTCTCAACTGCAAAAAATTTTGTTTCTAAGTGTTTAAGATGTTTGTTTAAGGCCTTGTTTGAGTTAGGGGTGGTCTAAACCCTTTTGTGCATTATTTTGCTTTGTTTTGAGCTATCCTTTGAGACCTTTGAGATCACCTTTATTTGGTCTTTTCACCACTGAATTCTAGAGGAATTTCAGTGGTTGAAAGTGGGTTTTGAGACCCAAAATGAATGGGGGTGGTCCCCCCCCCCCCTTTTGTGCTTTGTTTGCATGTGTTATTGGCTTAACACTTTGGCATGTTTTTCTACCTTCTTGAGGCTCTATGTTAGCATGTTTTAGGCCTTATTCTAGCATGATATAACTCTGTTTTGGGTTGGTTTGGTTGCCTCTTACATGCTTCACACACTTGTAGTACAATCTTGCATGCTAGCCTAGCTCACTTGATGTTTTGGCCTATTATTTTAGCTTGTTTTAGCTCTACTCCAGCAGGTTCTTAGCCTTGTTTTGACTTGCTTAAACTCTATTTGGAATGATCTTGGCCCTTTCAGGCTTGCCTTGTATGGCCATAGTGTAGTGGCCTTAGCTAGTCTTGTGTCTTAGGACCCCTAGCATGCCTTATTTGTGACATTTGTGTGATATAGCATTATTTGGTCTGTAAATTCAGAGCTTAAACTTCTGTCATAATCTCATGATTATCGCTCTTTCATTGTGTTTAAGAATTATGCCTTTATGCCTTGTGTTGGTGGCCTGTGTTTCTCTCATTTGCTAGCTTAGGGCAAGCATGTTTTTGTGACTTTTTAGACCTGCCCTAACTCTGTTTTGGGTTGGTTTGATCATTGGTTTCATGCTTCACACGCTTGTAGTGCAATCCTCCTTGTTGGCCTATCATGCTTCATGCTTCTCATTCTAGCTCATGTTAGCTTTATCTCAGTATGTTTTTTCCACTAATTTTCCATGTCATAACTTTGTTTTGGGTTGGTTTGGTTGCCTCTTGCATGCCTCTTACACTTGTAGTGCAATTTTGTTCACTAGCCTAGTGTATTTGTTGTTTTAGCCTATTGATCTAGCATGTGTATGCTCTGCCCCAGCACATTTTTGGCTATGTTTTAGCATGCTTTAGGTCTGATTTGAGTGGTTTTGGTCATGCATGCTTGGCTTTGCATAGCTATAGTTCATTTGGCTTTGCTAGTCTTGCCCTTTGAGACCTTTAGCATGTCATATTTGAACTTTTTCCATGGAATGGCATCATTTGGCATGTTATTTCAGACCATATACGTCTATCATATTCTTGTATTTATCGCCCTTTCATTGTGTTTGAGGGTTGAGCCTTATGCTTCATTTGTAAGCCAATACATATGCATGCTTGTCTAAGCTTTTGAGCTTCCATCTCAGCATGCTTTGGTCTTTGTTTTGGCCTAACTGAGCTCTGTCCAGGTTTGGTTTGGACATTTGTGCTATGTATTGCATGCCTCTTGAGTAGTGCTCTTTACTAGCATTGTGCTTTAGGCCTTCTAGCATGCCTTATCTGCGATGTTCATGTGATATGGCATCATTGAACATGTTATTTCAGAGCATATAGCCTTGCCATACTCTCTTATTCATCACTCTTTCATTGTGTTTGAGAGTTGTGTTTAATGCCTAACTTGCGAGCCAATGCATGAGTTTGTTGTTGTAGCTTTTGGTGCTTCATTTCCAACATGATTTTGCCATTGTTTTGGCATGATATAGGTCTGTCCATATGTGGTTTAACTATTTAGGATTGATAGCGCATGCCTTATGTGTAATGTTCTTTACTTGATTTAGAGCTCTTAGTCTCTTAACATGTTTTGCATGCATTGCTTACATGATAGAGCCTCGTGCATGCCATTCTAGCGTCGATAGATGAGCATGTTGTTTGCATGTGTGTTGCATTGCATGTGTTTGGATCGGACGTTAATCCAAACACGAGAAACGAGAGACGTTTCATACTTGAAGTGATGAAACGTGCCTCATTTCTCAGTCGTCGTCCCCCTTGATTGTGCATGATAGGGTGGAGGCCTCTCGAGTCTTGTGTGTTACTTGTGCATTCATTAACTTGTACAAACTCAGCTTCTCGGCCATCGTGCATTGTGATGCTCGGTTGGTGGCCCGAGAGTCGAGTACCGCACTCTTTTGAGCTTGAGAAATGATAAAGAGGGTGGTTGTACACACATGCCCTGCAAATGCCTTGCTTTGCCCTTGTTGAACTCTGTTTGCAGCAAAATGGAAGTGTGTAGAAGCAACTCACCGATCGGCCACTTTAAGTGGCCTACAACTTACTTAAGTGGCCAATAGGTGGCCTACAGCCTCCCCTGGTGGCCAACAGTCCACCAGCTTGAAGATGGTTCAAAGTTGTTCTGGTCCTGGAGCAGAAGCAGTCTGGGAATTGGTTTGGTGTTCAGAATAAAAGCGAACGCAAACAGAGGCAACCGGTGGCAAGGCGACGGGATTTCGAGAAGAAGCAACCGAGCATGCATGCATTCCTCGCCCCGAGGCTCCTTTTAATTGCTTTGATTAATTAGTTAATTCGTCGGTTTTGTACTTAATTAGTTAATGTACTTAGCTAATCAATTTGTGTTGTAATTAGTTAGCTAAAGTTAGTTAATTAATTGATTTGTAATAAGTAGCTTAATTAGCGTAGCTAGTTAGCTTTCATTTCATTCAGACCCTCCGTCGAGAGGGAAAATGTTGTAATAAGTGTGCGTGTGTGTGTGAATGTCTTCCAACCCCACGTCTTTCTCCCTTTTATTTACCCGCTTTTAATGGTTAGTTTTAGGGCATGTTTCAATTAGCATACTTATGATTTGCATACGTGCATCATTCATTCGTATTGCACACACCGGGCTCGGCGCATCATTCAAACTGCATTGTATTTCAATATACTTACTTGAATACGTGTTTCAAAGCATGTTATCAAGTGTTGCACTCATATGCCATCTTAGAATAGTCAAGCCTATTTAGCTGCATTTTGCATGTGTTGTATTAGGCATTGTTGACATAGTTTGGATCATGCATCGATTACTAACTAGCTTCTGTTTTGGCTCGGAGTACCAGGCGAGTATTTATGTTTTAGCATCCTTGTATGTATGTAAGTGTTGCCATGACAACATGCTTGCCATGAGGCTATTTGCTTACTTGATAAACTGCATGAATGCCTGTGGATGAATGCTTCATTACTTGAATTGGGACAATTCATCGAAATGTAAGTTTTAAGCCCACTTGAAGTGGAAAATCATCATGTTTTAAGCCCACCTTGTTTGGTGGCAAATCCGCGTTTTAGCCTACTTGCGAGTAGCATCTTCAAACCATTTTCGAAAAAACAAGCATGGGATGTTTTGTTCCAAATTGAGCGATTTAGTCTATACTTGTGTGTTGTGCGCATCACGTAGTAATGATAGATTAATAACTGGAATAAGAACGCATGTGTTTTCAAAAACAACATATCATGTTTAGTAGAGGTCGATCCTTTGATCGAGCGAGCGGGGGTGCTCATGTCATGACCTTCCCCTCTCGTACCCAAGTTCCCGAGCTGAGGCAACTTTGGTGATGACAGACACGTGGCCTTAGGCACGAGTCAGGGTTTCCTAAATTTCTCAAAAACAAAATATTTAGGTGGAGACTCTAAAATCTGACAAAGCAGTCTATGTTTGGCACTTTTTGATTCAAAATTGATTTTTCAAAACCAATTGCTGGATTTGGACTCTTTGGTGATTTATCAGTCTTACATTGCACTTTATGAGATTAGATTCAGAACCGTGACAAGAGTCCGAACTGTAGTAGCTAAGAACCCAATTCGCGCCCTCGTGCGCTGAGCGAGTTCGGGCGATCTACAACGGGGAATCCGTGGGTTACTGTGATTGGTGTGGTGGTATCGTAAGGGTCGAGTTATAAGGCTTTAGTTGTGTTGAGTTTAAGGGAATACGAGGCTTTAGAGTTTTGTGGTATTGGCGAAGTTATGTGAGAATGTCTGAGGGAGTGTGAGATTTGTATCTCAGTTAGTAAGAATGGTACTGGTGTATTGTTTAGTGTTTTGGGTTTTGTTGGTTAGTGAGTTCGTTGTGATTCTATCAATCATGAATAGGGGTAGTGTTTGTGTTGTGATTTGTTAAAAGTTGGTAATTATGTGTGGGTGAAATGGGTTGGTGGTGCTATTAGATATTGGATGGAGTTTATGAGTAGGAGGAGAATTTTGTGAGTAGATGCTACAAGTATTCCTTGGAAGAAAGAACGGTTTGTGTTCTCGGGTTATGAGGGTAGCGTTGGTCGAAATTGTTTTATGTATTAAGGATTGTGTGATTGCCATTGACCATGTCGGTCTTGTGTTTGAGATGTAAGGGCATGCTTACTATGTAGGCATAGGGATGATGATTTCCTTTGGAACAATGATGGTATGGTTTGATCTTGAGGAATCCAGTGAGATTAAAAAATATGAGGCTTGTGCGTGGAACTCCATTTTTGGAGTAAATGGTGTTGAGTAGCACATCAGTGTTTGGTTTATCGAGTGTAGAGGTTTATCGAGTTGATTAGTCAGCTTGTTAATATCGGGTTTTGGTTGACAAGTGGTCACCTTGAGGAAAGCTTGGTCTTGTGTATAAAGGTTGATAGGTTATGGCTGCCTTGGAATGATTTTACGAGCTTTGAGTCTCATGTATGTGGTCGAGAAGCTTGTGTGAGACTTGTTTTGGATTAGTGGAAAACCCCAGGTTGGGGTAACATGTTGTGGATTCTTCGTTTGCGTATGTATTTGGCTTGTGTAGTTGATAATTTATGATAATAATTATAACGAAATGAAATTGAAAAATTGTGGATTTTCTTGTGCCTTATCGTGTTGATAGCACAATTGTTGTTTCTATTAACTGTTATTACAGAAATGTTACGTTTTATGTTGGTTGTGGCATCACCATATGAGTGATGGGTGTTGTTGGGTGACGGTAGAAGTTCACCGATTATTATATTGGAAAATGAATTTTTCCTAGTGTTATGGCCTTCTAATGGCTTTGTTAAAACAGATATGTTGAGGATTTGATTTAATTTAAATGGTATGAGAAATTTCAATGAGTAGTCTTTGGCAATTAAATTATGGATGGTTATGTGTTATGGGTAACACATTGTTTATGAAAAATGTTTACAAAACTTTTGAGTTTCACATGGAAAATGCAGAAGTATATTTTGATTATGAACGGTGAAAATTTGAGTATCTTTTGAGAAATGTTTCATATACAAGAGAATGATTTTTTTTAAAAAAAAAAGTTTTGCTATGGTTTGTTTTACTTGGGATGATGAATGTTGAGTAATGACTTAGCTTGGATCATTAGTCGTGTGTTTAGGTGTTTTGTTTTGAGGAGGGTTTGGTATTGTTGGAGCTTATCATGCCAGAGCGTTGTCTTTTGGGATGTGTTTTCCTGGTAAGTCCTCTTCTTTTGTGAGAATTAACTGAAGGTTTTTTGTGAGGGTAGTTATCTTTTCCTAAGTGCTTGGGTGTTGAGCGCTCTGTAGTCGGTTTGCCATGTGTTTTGGTGTATTATTAATTTCGGGGACGAAATTTCCTAAGGTGGGTGTCATGACCCGAACCCGCCCTCGTGGGTTAAGGACATAACCGGCTAGTAATCCTGAGATTACCTACGGCCTTAAACCAAAACAAATGTATTTTAATAGAGTTAATGGGGGGCAAACAGAAGCAGTTGAAAACTTTGTCCATAGAGCTGTGCTTACATGGCACATCCAAACGACCAAACATACATACATTAATAACTCACAACAGAAATACAGTAGCATAAGTTCTGTACAAATAGGATCATCCAAAAACTAAGTCAACCCATGAAAACTATATACAAACATATGCAAAGTCCTCGCCAACATGACAAAAATAACACAGCATAGCAGAAAGGCGAAAACGAGTCTCGTGCGTGAGACACAAGGGCTGACTCTCTCAAAAACTTTTGTTGTTCCACATAGACTTCACTGGGGCTGGATCTGGACCTCTCTTGGCTCACCTATAAACACATGAATGAGCGTGAGCGATAGCCCAGTAAATAATATCAAATAAGAAGATACAAACGATATGTAGAATAACATACTGCGAACGACCTTGGGCCCAATTCACATTTTTATTTAACATTTATATACACAATTTAAGTCAAGTGACTGTGGTTTCAACATACTAGCCTTTGGTCCATTTATCTTTCATTCCTGTCAAAACGGCCTCTGGCCCATTTATTTATGTCAAAACGGCCTCTGGCCCATTCATTCATGTCAAAACGGCCTCTGGCCAATCCATTCATGTCAAAACGGCCTTTGGCCCATCCTTTCATTCATATCAAACATTTGTCCATAATTCAAACTGGCAGACTCATAAGGCTTATAAGGAAATAAGCAATTGGACAAATGACAAGTTTCAAATATCGATATTACTCACAGTGATCGGTTGGTTGGTTTGCCCTGGAGCTCGACCCTACACGGTCCATGAACACAAAAAGGTCACCAACAATTCAATCCGTTCTTAAATTCACATTTTCCTCTTTAGGCTTTATTCTTATCTCTTTAACTCAATTACAATGCTCAATGCATGCCTAAGAGTACTTAGAAGTGAAGGAGAACGGAAAACGAAACATAAAACGCATAAACAAAATTTTAAAAAACAAGGTCCTCGCTCGAGCGTGGACTTCCCCGCTCGAGCGGACCCATGAGGTCTGCAAAAGTACTGGTTATGTCATTTTTACGCTCGAGTGCGAAACTTGGGCGCTCGAGCGGAAGTCCATCCTACATAGCTCCCCGCTCAAGCGTTGACTTCCCCGCTCGAGCGGACATCATGGTCTACAGAAAATACTGGGAGCACGAAATTCACGCTCGAGCAGTGGTTTCCCCGCTTGAGCGGACATCAAATTTCTAGGTTTTCCAGAATGGTTTCTTGAGTTCAAATTCGACATTTCAACCATATTTCTTGCATATTATGGCTCCAATTTCACATATACTTGTACTAACATGGTACCAACACTAAAATACATCAACATGGAGCTCAATTTCATGACTCGAACATATGTATGGCTCATTTTCCACCAAACTCATTACCAATATAACAATTTCATGCATTCAACACTTACACCCTTATAATTTGCACATGCATGTGGTATATTATTCTCATTCTCAACTTATATGATGAAGAGATGGTCAAGAACATGATCTTCAACTAAAAACTCACATAGATCATGCATTTGGTGCTCAAATATGCAAATTGAAGGCAACTTCATACATGCATGCAAACATTGACCTTCAATTCAACATGATCAACTCAATTTATGTCAATTCTCACTCTTGATTACCCAACTAGCTTGAATACACAAAATTACAAGTCCAAACTTATGAATCAAGAGATGATTACTCACCTAGGAGCTTAATCCTTACAATCTATAGCAAAATCTTGGGTTTAATCCTCTAATTCTCCACAAACTTAAGCCAAACACAATTCTTCTCCTCTTACCCTCTCTAGCCGACCCTCTCTCTACTCTTAGAGTCAAAAATCAGCCAAGATGCAACAAAATAGGAGAATTGAGGTGTAGTGCCCCCTTTTACAATAATTCCCACTAACTCAATTTAATAAGAATAAATAATTGGGCACTAATTCAATAATTTAATCAATTTAATTTGGTCCGAAACAATTTTTCAATTAAACTTCACCGTAGGCTCTAAAAATTATGCCAATCACAATGGCGCAATCAATTTCGGGTTCTGTGGCCGATAAGGCTTTCAATTTTAATTTCCAAAGCAGATAATCAAACAGATATTCCTACGGTGAACAGATAGAAATTCAAAACCACATATTTTCACATAATGGCACACAAAATCATATTAAACACATAATCATACTCATATTAAGGACCAATTAACATATTACGAAACAAGGATATCACAGTGGGGAGGTTGTAGCACTCTGTGCTTCCTATTATAATGGAACTATATTTGACCCTTTGATTACCTTGATTAAGAACCTTCTTAGTTGTTATTTGAGCCTTGGTTAAGGTGTTACCATAGTAGTTAGGTGAGATTGAATCAGAAACTCCAAATTTGAATAAATGTTATTGAGTAGTTTTCACTCCTTCATCATTTTCTCTCTCCATACTTTGAATATTGATGTGAGGCTAGAACCATTGGAAAGATTACTTCTGGGGCTTTAATTTGGACACAAGAACGACCCTAAATGGAGTTCAGACAAGAGAGTTGTACCTGTTTGAATTTTGCATTTCTGTGCTGGAAGCATGCTCGCTCGAGCGAACTGTGCAAGTTTTAGAAATTCTGAGAGCTTCTTTTGTACACTCGAGCCAAGTTTCCTTCACTCGAGCGACCACGTCGCTAACAGACATTATAAAGTGACTTTTTGGCCCTAAAACTCTATTTTTCTCCCTCTCTTCTCCTTCAATCCTCCAAAACGAAACCCTAACCTTCCAAACTCTTGATTTCTCTTCTATTTACCCAAGATTCACCCCAAATCTTTCAAGAATGTTGAACAGCAAGCACAGATCAAGACTTCTACCGATTGTTTTGCCATTTCATTGGAATTTCAAGTTGGGTTTTCATCTTTAGCTTCAAATCTTGAGGTAAGGATTTCCTTGTTCCTTTTCAATACCTCATCTATAGATAGATATGTAATAGATTTGTGTTGCATAAAAATCATATCCATTATGGATTTCTTTGAAAGTCATGAAAGGGAACCTAGGGTTTGTTGTTTGGGAATGAGATTATTAAATTGATTGTTGTTTGGGTTAATTGGGGAGTAGTCTAGCATGTTTATGTTGAAAGAAGAAAAAGCCCTAATATAATGTTTTGACTTGGTGAATTACAAATAAGTAAAATTGAATAATGTTTGTAAATTGTTATTATGGGTTGTGTAAATGTGTTAATAGTTAAAAGGGAGAATTAACTATGGCATTAGAATTATTTTGGATTGAACATATTAAATTGAGTTGGGTTATGGTTTTGATATCTATGGAATTAGTTTTGTGAAATGAAAAGAATAGATTGGGATAAAGGGTGGAGTATGTTAACTTGGAAAATAAGAGAATTGATTTTTGAAATGGAAGAATGAAATGATAACACTATGTGAATTTCAGAAATTAACTTGAGGTTGGATTTAAAATCTCATGAGAATTGAATTATTATAATACGTGTGTTGAATACATACATTTGGAGGTTTTGTCCTTAATTATCTTACTATTGTTGTTGTTTTTGGATTTAAAATCTCGTGAGAGTTGAATTATTATAATAAGTGTGTTGAATACATACATTTAGAGGTTTTGTCCTTGGTCATCGGTGGCGGATGACATTGTTGTGTTGAATTGCTATGTTTGCATTACACTTGTGTTGCTTGTAATTGGTTGAATAGTTTATGTGTATGCATTACACTTATTGGTTGTACTTTGTAATGTTGTAATGATTGGTAACGTATACTGCACTGAGAATAAGAGGTACCATTACCTTCCAGCTAGCGCCTAGAGAATTGGCCACGCTTAGAATGAGAGATACCAGTACCTTCCAGCTAGCATCTGAAGAACTTTGCAGAGGTACCATTACCTTCCAACCGGTGTCTAGTAAATTGGCATTTCATTGTAGAAAGGTGTATCCTTGGCTTACCGTGCTTAAGGCAGGTAAAGCAGAACTTATTTATCATTATTCTCTTAGTGTATTTGGGTATGTTATGGGTTATAATGGTTATAGTTTTGGAAGGCCGAGTTGCCTCATTTGTTGATTAGATACTTGTTGGTTCCTTGTTGTTTCCTTTTGTACTAAAGGTCTGGTGATATATTTTCTGAGAACCAACACGTGGCAAGGTGACGCCGACGTGTCAGCCGAGGTACCACATGTCCTGGTCGTTGTGCCGAGGTAATCTCGGTTAGGCCGAGGTTTCCTCCGAAGATATCAGAATCCGAGATAAACGGATAAGGGACAAGAGCCCAAGAATGAAGAGGAGACTTAGTCAAGATAAGGATAAAGCTCTTAGGGAGTTTATCTTTATCTCTTGAAGAGTCCAAAGTAAGTCCAGAATTGGAGTCCCTAGAAGTCAGGCTTCTAGTGGGACTAAGATTGAGTTAACTATAAAAAGAGAGGCTGACTTGACCGTGGGTCTAAGGTACGCAATTTATGCTTTGAGCAGTGAGTTTAGCACTTGATTATCTTTGAGAGATATACTGACTTGACCGTCAGAGTGCCCCCGGGTGGAAGAACCACCGCCGGAGCCTTCTCTTTCTGTTACAGGTTAGCTGAAGCCATCTATTCTGCCGGTGCTCTCTAGCTGATTACTAAACGGGCAGTGTGATTAGAAAATCACTCACACAATTTGGCGCCGTCTATGGGAAATTAGAAGAATAGATGGCCAGTAACGGACAGAAGGAAAAGATTGGGGACGACACTCCTGCTGGGAGTGGCAGACCTATCGACCTTGATATCGAAGGAGACAACCACAATGCAGAAACTCGTGACCAGGGCCACGGAGAGAAAGACGTCGGCCAGGAGGTCGACACTTCGAAGAAGACAGACCAAAGCAAGTACTATAACGAAGATAACCTCCAGGTATGGAGGGATAGGTGCCTGCGGAGGGATGAAGAAGTAAAAGAATTGGCAAACAAGTTGGCAGACCTACAGTCGGTTGTCAACTTCATGATGCAAAACAATGTCATGCAGCCACCGTACCCGCTGCAGGACACGCCGATTCCAGCAACTAATACCCAGAAGAGAGGAAGGAACACAATCCTCGAAGCCCCTCAGCACACCAGGAGTGGAAGGCACTCTTACCGACCTTCCAGAGAAGTCAGACGAGAGGAGCCGAGACGAGCGAAGTCCCGAAGGACGTATCACACGAAGGACCCAGAGCCCAAAGAACATCGGTATGTTTAAGGGCAAGCACTCTGCTTTGACACAACCCATGGAGAAAGATCAAAACGGACCCACCACGAGGCTGAAAGTAGTGTGCCGAAAAGATTGAAGTCCAAAGATAGCCGAGCTCTAGGGAGGAGTAAAGAAGACTTGAGAGATTACCTCAAGAGGAAGCAACAGAATGCTGAAGCCGAGGTAACTTCCCCCGTTAAGCCGAGGACACCATTCTCGGTGGAACTGGACAAATTTAAAGCACCAAAGAGATTCAGTATGTCGAGGTTCCAAATATATGATGGTAAGTCAGATCCCAACTTTCACGTTGGACTATACCTAAATTCAATGGCATTATATAGTAGGAACGAGCCGTTGCTCTGCAAAGTATTCCCCTCATCCTTCGGGGAGATTGCATCAGATTGGTTCCATAAACTACCTAAGGGAAGCGAAAAGACTTGGGAAGGCCTGGCCGAGATGTTTGTGGCCAGGTTTGTGACGAACAAACTAGCCCTTGAGGGTCGACGCACTGATGGCTTTAAAAATCACCAAGGATGAAGGCCTTAGGCCCTACGCAAAAAGGTACTATGAGGTGTTCAATCGATTACCGAATGCAACCAAGAGGTGACGGTCGTGTCTTTCAAGAACGGCCTGAAAGATGACTGCCCACAACGGAAGTCTTTGGCGAAGACATTGCCAAAAAGCATGGAAGAACTCATGGCGAGAATCGAGAAGTACGCCAGAGCCGAGGAGGATATGTCGGGAAACAAAGAAACAAAGCAGGAGAAAGGAAACGGCTCGCCGAAGCGAAGCCGAGGTAACAATGGATAGATCAAACAAGAAACGGAATTGAGGGCTAAACAGGCAGTGACGACTGTGTTCCGAATCCCGGTCCACAAAGTCGGTAAGAAACGGAATTATGGGAAGAAACGTCGGTAAGCGTTGTGCTTACCACAATGAAGAAGGGCACCCAACTCAGGGTTGCAGAGCCCTAAAAGCACACTTAGAAGACTTGGTGAGGCAAGGCCATCTGAGGGACCTTGTCGATGAGGCCAGGACAAGGGAAGAACATGCAAGATTGCCTCAAGCACCAGTAGCTCTGCCTCCCCCAGCACAGCAACCACAGGCAGGAGGACCACGGGTGGTTAATGTAATTCACTCAAAGGTGAACGAAAACGACATACGAGGGGAGACCCAGAAGGTAAAACACCTACAGCACGTGAACCAAGTCAGACATAAAAGACCTCGGCCTGAAGAATGCTAGGGACCGACGATAGCCTTTACTGAAACCGACCTAGAGATGGTCCAGCATCCACATAATGATGCCTTGGTAGTATCCCTCCAGGTTAGGGAGTGCCAAGTGAAACGCATCCTGATTGATCAAGGCAGCTCTTGCGACATCATGTATCTTAGATGTTACAAGGAGCTGGGCCTTCATCCTGATGACTTGGAGCAATCCAATGGCCCGATGGTCGGCTTCAATGGAACGCCG
This sequence comes from Camellia sinensis, assembly GCF_055761805.1. NCBI lineage: Eukaryota > Viridiplantae > Streptophyta > Magnoliopsida > Ericales > Theaceae > Camellia > Camellia sinensis. The sequence continues at coordinate 185,737,606 of NC_138967.1, forward strand.
ATGTGGCCACTGGGCGCAATAAGCTTGGAAACACAAACCGGCACTAAGAAGATCAAGACAGAATTCATGGTGATTGACACGCCCTCGCCATACAACATCATCTTGGGAAGGCCATGGTTGCATGCAATGGGGGCAGTTCCCTCAACGTTACATCAACTACTACGGTTCCCAACAGAGCATGGGATTGAAGAAGTCAGAGGAGATCAACTGCAGGCAAAGAATTGCTCCATGGCAGCAATGAAATCCACCTACAACATTCGAGAACCGGAAAAGACAGAGATTGAAGACGAGGACATGAAGGTCCTAGATGATGTCGGCAAGGAGCCAGCCGAGAAGAGTGAAGAAGCACTGAAGAAAGTCCTCGTCCAGGAGGATGATGAAGAACGCTTCTTTCTTGTCGACTCGGGCTTAGCTGAAGAAGAAGAAAGAGAGCTGGAAACTTTTCTGAGAGCAAACATAGAGGTATTCACTTGGACGCCTTATGAAATGCCTGGCATTGACCCCGAGGTCACATGCCACAAATTGAACGTTGACAAGACAGCCAAACCAGTAATATAACAAGCCAGAAGACTGACGTTGATGCACGTCGAAGCAGTGGAGGAGGAAGTAGACAGACTTCTGGAGGCCAGGGCCATCAGAGAAGTCAATTATCCGACATGGCTATCAAACACTGTGGTAGTAAAGAAAAAGAATGGTAAATGGAGGGTCTGCGTAGATTTTACAAGCCTGAACAAAGCTTGTCCCAAAGACAGCTTTCCTCTACCCAAGATTGACCAGTTGGTAGACGCCATATCTGGACATGGAAGGATGAGCTTCTTGGATGCTTACAGAGGATACCACCAGATAGCCATGTACCCCCCAGATGAGGAGAAGACAGCGTTTATCACCCCGAAAGGGCTGTACTGTTACAAGGTAATGCCTTTTGGGTTGAAAAACGCAGGAGCAACTTACCAAAGGTTGGTAACCAAGATGTTCAAACACCTGATTGGCCAAACAGTAGAGGTCTACATCGATGATATGGTCGTGAAGACCAAGGAACCTAAGGGTCATCTTGCCGACCTAAAAGAGGTCTTTGATATACTCAAAACATACCGGCTCCGACTCAACGCATCGAAGTGCGCGCTTGGAGTTGGATTAGGTAAGTTTTTGGGGTACCTGGTAACAAGAAAGGGCATTGAGGCCAGCCCAGATCAAATCAAGGCCATCCTAGAGCTGAAAAGCCCGATGTCGGCAAAACAGGTTCAGATGCTTACTGGAACGGCCGCGGCCCTAAACAGGTTCATAAGCCGAAGCTCAGACAAATGTAAACCTTTCTTCAACCTGGTGAAGAAGGCCACGGACTTCCTATGGACTAAGGAATGTGAAGCCGCTTTGGCCGACCTAAAGAAATATCTAACCACGACTCCAATCCTCTCAACGCCTGAACCTGGGGAAGAACTGTTTTTGTATTTAGCAGTTTCAGAACACGCAATAAGTGCAGTGCTAATCCGAGAGGAAAAAGGGGAGCAAAAGGCTGTTTATTATGTAAGCAAAACCTTGGCCGATGCAGAAACAAGGTACCTACCACTAGAGAAATTAATGCTGGCCTTAGCAATGACTTCAAAGAAGGTGAACCATTACTTTCAAACGCACAAGATTATAGTGCTAACAGAGCACCCATTGAAGTCCTTGTTACAACAAGGAGACTTAACTGGAAGAATAGCAAGATGGGCAGTGGCCTTGGACCAGTACGACCTGGAGTTCAGGCCGAGAACAGCAATTAAGGACCAAGTTTTGGCCGACTTCGTAGCCGAATTCACGCCAGAATCCATCGAACATCGGGCACCGTTGAGCCAAGATGAACGATGTCCAAACAAACAAAGAGAAGCCCAGCCAAAGGCAAAAGAACAAAGAAAGGAAAAACTCAGACCCTGCAGCATTTACATCGGCGACTCCTTTCGCATGTTTGTCGATGGGAGCTCAAACCGGCAAGGAGCGGGGGCAGGAGTAGTGTTAATATCTCCAGATGGGGAGATATTGGAACAGTCCATTTGATTAGGGTTCAAGGCCTCAAACAATGAAGCAGAATATGAAGCATTGATTGCAGGACTAAAGCTGGCTGTGGCAGCAGAAGCAGATGAGGTAATAATCTTTTGTGATTCACAACTTATAGTGAATCAGACAACAGGAGAATTTGCAACCCGAGATGAGAGAATGTCAGCATACGCAAAGGAAGTCATTAGGCTGGCAGCCTTGTTTCGCAACTGCTAACTTCTTCAAGTTAGCCGAGATGATAACAGCCACGCCGACGCTTTGGCCAACTTGGCGAGTTCAATACAAACTGGAAAAACAAGAACAATAATGATTGACTATTTGTCGAGCCCGAGCATAGAACCAGCGATCACAGAGCAAGAAGCAATGTGTGTGGATTTAGGACCAAGCTGGATGGATGCAATTGTTGCATTCCTAAAAGAGGGAAAGCTGCCAGAAGACCATAAGGAAGCACACAAGGTCAGATTGAAGTCTTCAAGATTCAATCTGACAGCGGATGGACATCTCTACAGAAGGTCCTTCACTGGATCCCTTTTAAGGTGCATACACCCTTTGCAGATTGAAGATTTTCTATATGAAATTCATGAAGGGATTTGTGGAAGCCACGCTGGGGGCAGATCACTGGCTCACAGGGCCATTACCCAGGGGTATTGGTGGTCCTACATGCAAAAAGATGCAGAAGCCTACGTGAAGAAGTGTGAACAATGCCAAAGGTTCGCACCTTTGATACACCAGCCAGCTGCTGACCTGAACCCTGTATCCAGTCCATGGCCATTTGCCCAATGGGGCATGGATCTCATTGGACAATTTCCCCAAGCAACTGGGCAAAGGAAGTACTTGCTGGTAGCAACAGATTACTTCACGAAGTGGATAGAAGCAGAACCTCTTGCAAAAATCCGAGATATGGACGTCAAGAACTTCATATGGAAAAACATTATCACCAGATTTGGCATTCCAAGAGCAATAGTTGTCGACAACGGAACGTAGTTTGACAGCAAACTCATCAAGAACTTCTGTGCGAAATTCAAGATAAAGAATTACTTTTCAACACCAAGTTTTCCCCAAAGCAATGGGCAAGCAGAAGCATCCAACAAAGTAATTTTGGATGGGATAAAGAAGAGGCTGCAGGCAACAAAAGGAAAGTGGGTAGACGAGTTGCCCAATGTACTCTGGGCATATCGGACTACGCCGAGAAGATCAACAGGGGAAACACCTTTTGCCATGGTTTACGGCACAGAAGCAGTCATTCCACTGGAGATCGGCATCCCAGGGATCAGGACCCAGGGAGTAGAGAATGGGACTAATAATATACTTCTAGCCCGAGATCTGGATCTCTTAGAAGAAAGAAGGGAGAAAGCTGCAATTCAGCTCGCAGCATACCAGCAGCAGCTTGCTAGAGCTTACAATAAGAAGGTCAATCCAAGGGATTTTCAGGTCGGCGACCTAGTTCTAGGAAAAGTTGTTGGCAACAAGAAGGATCCCAGAGAGGGCAAGCTTGGCCCAAACTGGGAAGGACCCTATAGAATTACTTCGGTATTGGGCAATGGAGCATACCAGCTTGAAGATAATGAGGGCAAAGCATTGCCAAGACCCTGGAACACTTGTAATTTAAAATTTTTCTATCATTAGATGTTCCTTGTTATTTTTTATCGACGTCATCAATAAAATCTTAGCAGAATTCTCCAAGACTTGTGAATTGATAAAAGATGCATAATGTTGTTTCTGAATAATGAGAACCCAAGTGGAACTCAAGTTCACATTGGGGGCAGAGAGAAGACAAAAATGCTTAACGCTTGTTGAAATTTGTAGCAATTTACAAGTTGAAGTTAAGCCGAGATTATTGTTTATCTTCACTTGTTGAAATTTGTAACAATTTACAAGTTGAAGTTAAACCGAAGTAATGCTTAACGCTTGTTGAAATTTGTAGCAATTTACAAGTTGAAGTTAAGCCAAGATAATTATTTATCTTCACTTGTTGAAATTTGTAACAATTTACAAGTTGAAGTTAAACCGAAGTAATGCTTAACGCTTGTTGAAATTTGTAGCAATTTACAAGTTGAAGTTAAGCCGAGATTATTGTTTATCTTCACTTGTTGAAATTTGTAACAATTTACAAGTTGAAGTTAAACCGAAGTAATGCTTAACACTTGTTGAAATTTGTAGCAATTTACAAGTTGAAGTTAAGCCGAGATTATTGTTTATCTTCACTTGTTGAAATTTGTAGCAATTTACAAGTTGAAGTTAAACCGAAGTAATGCTTAACGCTTGTTGAAATTTGTACCAATTTACAAGTTGAAGTTAAGCCGAGATAATTATTTATCTTCACTTGTTGAAATTTGTAGCAATTTACAAGTTGAAGTTAAACCGAAGTAATGCTTAACACTTGTTGAAATTTGTAGCAATTTACAAGTTGAAGTTAAGCCGAGATTATTGTTTATCTTCACTTGTTGAAATTTGTAGCAATTTACAAGTTGAAGTTAAGCCGAGATAATTGTTTATCTTCACTTGTTGAAATTTGTAGCAATTTACAAGTTGAAGTTAAACCGGAGTAATGCTTAACACTTGTTGAAATTTGTAGCAATTTACAAGTTGAAGTTAAGCCGATATATATTGTTTAACACTTATGGAAATTTGTAGCAATTTACAAGTAGATCATTGTTTGGCACTTGTTATAACTTAAGAAAAGTCTACAAAGTTGAGATTAAACCAATATATGTTAATCCTTATTGAAATTTGTAAGTAATTTACAGAACAAGTACTTGCCGAGGTAAATCGTCAGGTGGCATAACCGAGGTATGTCACCCCGAGAAGATTGCACAAAGAAGGAAGAGTACATAAGACATGCCAAATATTCTAAGTATAGAATCATGCAAGAGCAGTTAGAAGAAGACAAAGATACAAGCATTCAGAAAAAGAAAGTTGAGTTAGCATTCACAAAAAGGAACATCGGCCATATGCAAAACTTACATCGTCTAAAGAAACAAAGAAGTACAAGAGTACAAAAGACAAGAAAAGAAAAGACATGACTTCAAAACTAAGATTCCCCAACATCGGCAGCAGGCTGGGTTTGGACGTCAGAGGACTGCTGAGAAGATACCTCGACCGCCTTCTCCGCCGCGATCTCGACATCAATTTAGGCAAGGGTCTCATCAATACTCTTATCAGCAAGAAGTGAATCCAATGATACCTTTGGAGGAATCACATCCTTGGGAACCTCCTCAACCTCCTCGTCTTGAGTTAAGTCTAGGACTTGCTCATTTTGAGGAGGGGACTTGGATGTAGTAGCCTCCTTTGCTTTTCTCACCAAGGCATCATCCTTCTCCTCATCTTCAGATTCTGAATCTTCATCGGACTGAGCTGGTGGAGGAGGAGGAGGGAATGGAAGAGGAATATCATCGGCATTCCTCAGAGGCGAATCATCAGGGACATTGAGTTTTTTCAGAAGAGACATCCAACCAAGGGTGAAACCCTTGTTGCATGCCTGCTTCACTTGAAGTTCATAAGCCTCAGTAACGTCGGCCATGCCTTGAGTGTACGCCTTTTCATCAGCTTCTTTTATTTCAGCTTCTTTGGTGGCCAGTGCCTCCTGAAGCTCCTTTTCGGCTTGGACCATTTTTTCCTCGGCTTCTCTCTTCTGAGACTCAGCCACTTTCCTGATAACCTCAGCAACCTCAGCCTTCTCTTCGGCATTATTCTGAGCTTTGATTGCAACCTCGGCTTGGTCCTCTAATTTTTTCATCTTTGATTGAAGACCTTTGTTAGTCTTTTGAAGAGAAGAGAATTCCTTCTTCATCTCGGCCAACTTCTCCCGATTCTCAAAAGACTGCATTGAGAAAGAGTGGGCATGTTGGATGGCCAGCAAGAAAATAGAGGTATTAGAGAATATTCAAAGTATGAAATAAAGGGAAGGAAAGAAAAAAATTACCAAATAGAAGACATTTACCTGAACGGAGTGCTGAAGCATTAGAGCGTAGTTCTCATACTCACTGTACTGTGCGTTTCGCTCCAGATCGCCTGGAAGAAGCAGAGCGGTACTGAGTGCAACGCCGACATTGATATCATCGGCACTATCACTTGCCATGACAGGCTTGTCTTCCAAAGTAATTATGGGGGCCTAAGGGGCATCAGGATTTTTTGATCCTGAAGTTGTTGCAGAAGAAGACCTAGGCTTTTTTGATTTTTGGGATTCTGGTGGTTGAGACTCAGAGCGCCTCTTCCCAGCAGAAGGCTGAGATTTATCACTCTCAGCCAACTTTGAGATAGGCAAAGTGTCTTTAGACTCAACCTGAGCTACCTTAGCCTTTGGTTGAGCCTTTTTTATTCTTTTTGGCTTCAGTGGAGGAAGGGTTTGTGCTGGTTGATCATCGACAGATGACGGAATGCTAGCCAGAAGGTCTTTTGTAACTGGTTTTGGGCGGTCCATCTCGGTAGTAAGGACAAGTCGTCGCCGACGTTTTCATTCTGATATTGGGACTAGATATGGAGCCGAAGTTGATGGCTGATCAGCTGGATCGGATGTTGATCCTTGATCTGTTCGTGATGCGGATGCAATCAATGGAGTTGTAGCAGAGGGTGGAGAAAGGCTTTACTTCTTCCTTTTGGGACCGTCGGGCAAAGTTGACTTATATGTTGGAATAAAATTGAGAAGCACAGGCGCTTTCCTTTTATGGACTGGCAATTCCAGAAGTTTCTTCAAATCGTTGCTAGGAACAAAGGATTGGCGAAAAATTTTCGGTGGCTTACGAACAGCTACAAGAAGAACAGACGTCAGAAATAGACAAAGTATTTAGGACTTTGAAAGAAAACAGGCAAACTGAATACTGGGCTCTTACCCTTGCCCTCTAAAACTGATCGAGGAAGAGGGTAGAGATGGATGTCCTCGTTTGGAGCAAACTCCCAATTTCCCGAGGTAATGAAATAGTCATCTCCGGCCCCCTTGTTGGAGTCTGGGAGGTCGGCTACGATTTTGAATTCTGTAGACCTCGGCTTAAGGTAATAAATGTAGCCTTTTTCTTTCAAATTAAGGGCACACATGGTATAACAGTACTGGATATCGGCTAGGGTGATCCTAGCATTTTCCTGTTTAGCTAAGGCTATGATGCCATTGATCACTCGGTAGGAATTGATTGCCAGTTGCATAGGGTTCAACTTATAATAGTGAAGAATCTCATGAAAAAGGATGTTGAGTGGGAGCCGGAGTCCACACTCAGTGAAAGCTACAATGGGAAAGGGCATCGAATCATCTGTGGGCATGATGGAGTCGTTATCTCCAGCCAGCCTCAGATGGACATCGGTAGGGATAGAGAACTCTTGCCTAAAATACTCAAGTTTTTCGGAGTATCTACCCTATGTCTCCACATACCCATGATATCGGCCTGAATTAGAGGGGTTGGATTTCAAAAGAAAAAATGTTTTGAGAGGGTTAATAAAACCTCGGCAAAAATTTAGGTAAAGTACTAGTTTCAGTTTTTTCCTAAATTATGGGTTCTGCACAACAAATCCCAAACCTAGATCTATGAAAGTAAGGGTTGAAGGCACGGATCTGGAAGACAGAAAGGCAAAGACGTGCTTTAGAATCAAGAACAGGGATGGGCTATCAAGAGCATAAAGAATACGAGAAATAAAGGGTCAAGAACAGGAACAAGAGTGCAAGAAAGTGGTGAACAGTATGTACTCAAGATATGGGCAAGATCAAAACCATTTGAATAAATATGTTCAGATATGTGATTTGCAAGATTTGAAACAATAATGGCAACAAGTAATGAAGAAAATCAACATAATTGAAAACGAAATGAACAGTGGCTTACCAGAAAAAAGTGAAGCCGGTATGAAGATTGCCAAAGTCAGACGACAGTTACAGATGTAAGAAAAACAACGAAAGCTTCACAGGAAGGGAGAAAGGAAGGCAGTTGCAGAGCTTGAGGACTGGAACAATGGCGTATTCAGGAGCTAGAGAGAGAAAAAGCGAAGAGAAATCGAATGCAAAAGTGAAAAATGAAGAAAGGGGGAAAGGTTTTGTCAAAAATTTGAAACGGCGGCAAAACAGAGCAGTAAATGCGCCTGGAACAACGCATACGTCAGACGGCGCCCACAGACGCAAGACGGCTTGCAAGCGCGTCATGGGCACGGTCCAATGAGGTGGAGACGCATGAATGAAACGAATGAGTAAATGATGCGTGACAACTCACACACGTGAAAGAGTTCACTAGAATTCTTGTTCTCTGAAAAAAACATGTCGGCCTGAAATGAATGATCTCGGCTGAGGAGTTCTTGTGCCGATGTACAGGAAGAAGTACCGATATAGGTTCCATTACCTCAAAATACCGAGGTAATAGAACCTAAGGGGCAGTTGTGGGGATATATTTTCTGAGTACCAACACGTGACAAGGTGACGCCGACGTGTCAGCCGAGGTACCACGTGTCCTGGTCATTGTGCCGAGGTAATCTCAGTTGGGCCGAGGTTTCCTCTGAAGATATCGAAATCCGAGATAAACGGATAAGGGACAAGAGTCCAAGAATGAAAAGGAGACTTAGTCAAGATAGGGATAAAGCTCTTAGGGAGTTCATCTTTATCTCTTGAAGAGTCCAAAGTAAGTCCAGAATTGGAGTCCCTAGAACTCAGGCTTCTAGTGGGACTAGGATTGAGTTAACTATAAAAAGAGAGGTACCCCCGTGGGTCTAAGGTACGCAATTTATGCTTTGAGCAGTGAGTTTAGCACTTGATTATCTTTGAGAGATATATTGACTTGACCGTCGGAGTGCTCCCGGGTGGAAGAACCACCGCCGGAGCCTTCTCTTTCTGTTACAGGTTAGCTAAAGCCATCTATTCTGCCGGTGCTCTCTAGCTGATTACAAAGTGGGCAATGTGATCAGAAAATCACTCACACAAAAGGTATGCATGTATAGATATGAATGTGTTGGAAACGAACGTAAATACTATATTGAGATTGTGAATAATATGAAGGATATTGGATACTTGTGAACATGTTTTGAAAAGGCAAATCAAGTGCAAGTCCAAAAAGTGAGAGAAAACGTAATGGGCTTGGTGAAATTGTTTTTTAGAATTTGTTATTGTCATATGAATTTTGGAAAAAGGTAATAAGAAGAAAGAAAAGTGAATTGCTTACACAATTGAATGAAATGAATGATTTTGAGAAAAATTCTTATATACGTATATTTCTATATAAACCGTCACATTATTATTATAGTATGAGATTAAACATTCATGATCATAGCTATCTGTAAGTTGTTATTGTCTAGGATCATGTTGAGATCCCTACTGGACTTTATGTTCATCCCACGTTGCTAATCCTTTTTTCAGGTGAACGACGAGAAGTGTTTTAAGGTCATGGATCTTCTTTACTTATTGGCCATGAGGCCTTTTATTTGTAGGCGTAATAGGGTTAAACCTTTCCTCTTAGTTTAAAAGATGTAAGCCTACAGGCAATTTATTTAAATACAACTCTTGTTGCATTCATATTATATTCGGATGAAAGAATTTTTATTTATGTGTTCTTGTAAATATCAAAAGTTTCCGTATGTTATCTCTGAAATTGAATCTATAATAATGGTTTGGTAATGGAATTTTGAGTAATAAAAAGCGGGGCATTACACCTCTCCTAGAACTCGAACTTGGCACTGAAAAAGTGGACCTCGGTTGAGCTCCCTGGGACGACTGAAGGTTAGAACCCCTCTGCTTCTTACTGTCCCCTTGACTGTCCTGACTCCTCTTGGAGCCCCTCATCCTCTCCTCCTTAGCTTGCAGAATGGTCTTAAGATGGGCTCACTTCATTTGTCATGTTTTCCTGATTGGCCAAGGCCCAATTTTTTGGCCCACTTTATCTGGACCTTAAATATATGGGTTTGACTCATGAGCTGGCCGATAGACCCATGTCAGAAGTTCATCCTAACCTCATATATATCTATTAAATAATAGATATAATCTCTCTCTCTTACTTTTATTTTTATTTTTTGTGTACATATACAATTTTAGTAAAATAATGAAATTAAAATTGATAAAAATAAATGAGTGCACAGTACTAGCACCCCAACTGTGACAGTAATAACTATATTTTTATGAAATTAAAGATGCGTAGAATTTAATAACATAATCATAATGAATGTAATTATGTATTTTAAGAAATAAAGTTTAGGGGTACTTACGTGCAGATTCTAATAAGTGGACTTATTATCTAATAGGTCCTATGAAAAAAATTTGTCATAAAAAAAGTCAATAATTGTAAGTTTTGGCGACAATTTATAAAAATCATAACAAAAAAAAAGTCACTAATTGTTAATTTTTAGCGACATATATAAAAAATTGTCATAAAAAAATTATTTTTAGCGACAATTTTATCAAGATTTATTTTCAATAAGACTTGATGGGTATTAAGTCCAATTATTATGACCTATTGGTAGTTTACCCTAAAGTTTATTTTTTCTTTTTCTTGATTCAATATTCTACTCTAATTATTGTAATGCACTTCCAGATTTTGTGCTATAAGTTTTAATTTTTTTCATAATTGTTTTCTGAATTTAATAAGAAAGCTCAAATTAAAGCCCAAATTAAGCTCATACGGCCAAGTCCAACTTAAATTTTTGGTTTCGGACGAGCCCATTGCCGAGGTTTAAGTTCACTTCTTTTGCTAATTTTTTTTGAATTATTTTTAAAATTTTATAATTTTTTTAAATTTTGAATAAATTATTTTATTTTATTCTTAGTCTCATTTCATCTAAATGATTATATTTTTATTTTTTTTAAAACAAAAGATAAAATAAGTCAAACTAAAAAAAAAAACACAAAAAAAACCAACTCCTAAAGAAAGCCATGGCATAGTTGGTCCTATTATTAGGCCACAATAGGCCGTATTATGATTATTTAATGTTTTATCATTTATGTTGCTCTGTATAAATCATCAATTTAAAAATAAAGAATAGATTACACTAACAGTCCCTATAATTTAGGAGTTATGTCATTTTGATCTATGATTTTTCAATTGCAACGTATTTGACCTTGAATTTTGAATTTTGTTTCAAGTAAGGACAATTGAAGATACCATTACTTAATTTCAAGAATAAAATTATTAATTTGATAAAATATAAATTAATTTGAAAAATAAATGTCAAAAAGTATTTTTGAATTTTAAAAAATTAGTTCTACCCACTAGGAGTGAAATTTGTGCAGTGCTGTTCGGTTTTGAGGCATTTTTGCGCCGAACCGCACCCTTCAGTTTTTCATTGATCTGTATCGAATAGATCGAACTACTGGTAAGAATCGCACCAAGAGGTTTTACGTTGGGGCGGTGCGGTTCGGTCGGTACACATCAGTTCTTTGATTTTCAACAAAATCTTTGCTTGAAGATGGAAGACCATTGGTGAACACATGAAGAAGATGAAGATAAAGATGGAGATGAAGATAGAAGAAGATGAGAGGGTTTTGAGAGAGAGAGAGAGAGAGAGAGAGATCCAACCTTCACATGAAGAAGATGAAGATGGAAGACCCATAGAATGTTTCGTGGGAAGAAGATGAAGAATATCAGCCTTCCATTGGTGAACACACACAAAAAGGTAGAGAGAGAGAGAGAAGAGAAAGAGAGGAGAGAGACAGAGCATTTCTTTTGTAGTGAGTGGCAATCACTCTTTGAGAAACATCTATGAGATTCACTTTTGAGCAATAATTAGATAAAAAGGGAGTGTTTTTTTTTTTTTTTTGAGCAGTGTAAAATATTGGATAATGTGATGTGAAAGTGTGTTTGATTGTTGAGGTTGAGATAGATAGATGGACTTGGACGGACGGAAAGAACAATAAAAAATAGATGGACAATAAATAATAGCAATAAGAGAGAGGGAATATATTTCGGTGCGATTCGGTGTATACGGTTTTCAATTTATGATTATCGAAAATAGAATCGAATTTCAGATTTTTATTTCATCATAACCGAACAGACCAAAATAATAAAAAAAAGGGTAAATTACATTTACCTCCCCTGAGGTTTCTGACAAATACAGGGACCTTCCCTGTGGTTTGAATAATTACAGTAACACCCCCTACTTTACCTGACATTGTCAAGTTTCCCCCATTCCGTCTATTTTGCCCAAACGACGTTAGTATCCAATAGATAATGACCATGTGACCCTTGCTTTTTCTTGCAAAAAGACCAAAAAGCCCTTTGTTCACAAAATCCCTAATCAATACATTTACAATACAAATCGAATTGTTCAGAGAAAGAAAAGAGAGAGGGAGGCGATCGTCGTGAACCGATCGTCGATTGTGAAGAAGACGAAAAAGCTTGAGGTTTTGAACCGATCGTCGTTGCCAGTACACAATGTAAAAGAGTTTCATCGGTGAGAAGTTGCTGTTACGGCTTCCAGGTAAGACTTCGAACTCTGTAAGCTTCGAATAGTGTTTTAAAATGTGTGTTGATGATTTTCGAATATTTTTTTCCATCTTTTTTCTTATAAATTTGTTTGTATTCTGTGTTTGATTTGATGAAATGTATGTGAAAATGGTTTACTTCGAAAATATATATTTAGAGTTTATATTTTATTTGCAAAATTTCTGACTGGAAAAAAGGAATTTGTTGAATATTACTATAATAATAGTGTAATGTAGGGATTTAATATAAATTTCTGATTTTTTTTATTTTATTTATGAGATGTATGTATAGGGCTTTTATTTGATTTGCAATGTTTAGGGCTTTTATTTGATTTGCAATGTTGAGGGCTTTTATTTGATTTGCAAAATTTCTGATTCGAATACAGGGAATTTGTTGAAAATTTATGAATTTATGATTTTCTGGGTGTTATTCAGGAGATGTATGTTTAGAATGAATTTCTGATTTGTTGGGTTTTACTTATGATTGTTTAATATTAGTATAATTATAGTGTAATTTACGGATTTCTTCATGTTTGCATATTCTCTTCAGTTAATTGTTGAGTACTGAGTTAATTTTTACGTCATTTTTCTGCTTTTTCTTGTCAATTTGTCATTGTATGGGCTTGCTTATTTTATTTTATAATTGGTACATCATTATGATTACAGTATGGCTGCATTTCCTTATTTTGATTTAATCATCAACTACAAAGGAAAAGTGGGAAGAGTGTTTGATGTGGACCCAAATATGTATTGCTACATTGATGCCTTGAAGGATTTAACTGCAACAATCCTGTCTCACATTTCTTGTAGTGAAGCAATAGCAATCACATTGCATTGTGATATGCCTGGTACTGACAGAAGGAGATTAGTAGAAAATGATCTTGATGTGCTAGACATGTTTTATGTGCAAGGAAGGAGTAAAACAATTAACTTGTATGTAAACATAGAATATTCTATTGGAATGAGTGATGGTGGACATAAAAGTAATGTTGGAAATGAAAATCATGGAGTAGATGCTGTAGATGTAGAGCAAGACTACCATACTATAGATGTAGATGAAGAGTACCATCAGGACAATGTTTATGGGTTTAGTGATGAGGATAGGGATTGGAATGCAACTGCTGAGGATGAAAACCAATCAGATGCCAATGAGATTTTGAGTGATGATAATAATGAGTGCTCAAGTGATGATGCTGAACTTAGTGATTACCAATCTGGTGATGATGAAGTGCCATATTCTACTACTGATGATGATTATGATGATGAAGCAGACTGTCTAGATGATGAAGAGATGAGGTTTCCAGGCATGAAGTATGATGGTACCTACAATGGGAAAGAGCCATATATGAATCAAGATGGAGAAGTTGTGTTGGAAGAAGGGATGATTTTTCCAGAAGTGAATACTTTTAGGGCTACATTAAGGGACTATACAGTGCAAACTGGTTTCAAGATGGCAAGAGACAAAAATGAGAAGTCTAGAGTAACAGCCCATTGTGCTGCTGAGGGCTGCCCTTGGAGAATTCATGCATCTCCACTTCCAGATGGGATCACCTACAAGATTAAAACCTTAGTACCTACTCACACATGTGGCAGGATGAACACAAACACTGAAGCTACATCAGCTTGGATTGCTAAAAAAATGGTTGAAAGTTTTAAGGACAATCCACACATGGGCTTAGATACCATGCAAATGAAACTTAATAAAATGTTTGGGATTGAGGCTTCAAGAATGCAACTGTATAGAGCCAAAAGGAGGTGCAAGGAGGAGCTGGAGGGTGATCATGGGAGCCAATATGTGTTGTTGCCAACATATGCTAGTCAAATCAACAAAACAAACCCTGGCAGCTTGGTTGTCATAAATTATGACATACCCTCTACCCCAGTCTCAGAAGATGGAGAACAACCAGACCCTACCATTCCTCAATATCCATTGTTCCAAAGAATTTTCATATCATTTGATGCAATGAAAGCAGGGTTCATTAATGGATGTAGGCCATTCATAGGGGTAGATGGGTGTCACTTAAAGGGTCCCTATGGTGGTGTTTTAATTTCAGCAGTTGCCTTGGATGGAAATAATGGCTTGTTTCCATTGGCATTGGCAATAGTAGAGGGTGAATGCAAGGACAGTTGGTCTTTTTTCTTGCATAACTTGAGAACAATCATAGAAGATGCACTACCTTCTAGACCATGGACCATCATGTCTGATCAACAAAAGGTACTTTACTGACATATTCAACAACTACTTTACTTACATAATTACAAATGATTCTCTAATTTTAAACTTGTAATGCTTAGTAATGTTTCATTGTTTTTATATGCAGGGCCTTGATAAGATTGTGAGTGACATTATACCGGAGGCAACTCATAGAAGATGTTGCATGCACCTATATAACAATTTCAGAGCCAAATTTCTGGGTTTAATTTTGAGGAAGCAATTTTGGAGAGCAGCAAGGGCTTACAATCAGATGGAGTATGATAAGGCTATGCAAGCCATTAAGGACCTGAACAATGATGCTTGCATTTGGTTGCAGAAGGTTCCAGTTGAAGGAAGGTCTAGGCATGCATTTGATGGTAGGATTAGAAGTGATCACATCACAAATAACATGACAGAGTCCTTCAACAATTGGTTAGGAAATTTGAGAACTCAGCTAATTTTAACTATGTTAGAGGGCATAAGGTGCAAGTTGATGGGTAAGTTTCAGATGAGGTACCAAAAGGCAATGCAATGGAAATCTAATGTCACATTGAATGTGAAGAAACAGCTTGAGGTCACACAGAAATGGTCAAGGACTTGCACAGTGGAGTATGCAGGAGGCAATGAGTATGAGGTGAAGGATAATGAGGGGGTTAATCACATTGTCCATATTGGGGCAATGACTTGTGTATGTAGACAGTGGGAAATATCTGGTCTTCCATGTAAGCATGCTGTGGCTGCAATTTCTCACAGTAGGTTAAACATAGAAGATTTTGTCCACCCCTACTATTCTAAGGCAACTTACTTGAGAGCCAATGGTGGAATGATACATCCCATCTTACACCATAGCATGTGGACACTTATACCTGGGGACCCTTTACAACCCCCACCACTGAAAAGATTGCCAGGAAGGCCAAGGACTTCAAGAAAGAGGGCTGCTCATGAGCCACCAGCTGGAACAAGTTAGACCAAAAGGTCTAGTACCTTGAGATGCAAATGGTGCATGCAATTTGGACACAACAAGAGAACTTGCCAAAGAGGTCCAGTCAGGGGTGAAGCATCTGCTGCTGGTAGGGGCAGTGGCACATCCAATGGTAGAGGCAGTGGCAAAACTGATGGCACATCCAGTGGTAGAGGCAGTGCCAAAACTGCTGGTAGGGGCAGTGGCAGATCTGTGAGTAGGGGCAGAGGTAGAGACAATTCAAGTGGGAGAGGTAGTTCAGCTAAGAGGGGCAATGCAAGTGGTAGAGGCAACTCAAGTGGGAGGGACAGTTCAGCTGGGAGGGGAAATACAACTACAAGAGGAAGTTCAGCTGGGAAGGGAAGTTCAAGTGGGAGAGGCAAGGGCAAGGCCAACCATGCACAAGTAAGTTTTTGTATTTGTTTTGCCTTTTCATTTGTGATTTTTATTTGTTTTCTATCAATTTATGATATTGATATGCACATTTATTACCTTACTTTGGTTTTCAATTTAGGATATTCCAAGAGGGACCCCCCCAATGCCTGCTGAATGTGTGACACAGGTCACACAACATCATGTTAGTTATGAACTTACTTATGAAGTTACAATGAAATTAGCTAAGTTGTTGATATTTGTTTGTTTGTGACACAGGTCAGACAACATCAATTTATTTGTTTGTTTGTTTGTTTGACTTTTTTTGCAGATGACTTAGCTAAGTTGTTGATATTTTGGTTACAAGGATTAACATAGGTTGAAGGTATAAAATATATGTTGCTTGACTGTATAGTTAGTGAGGATCATGTTCCACTTTTTTGTATTTTTGTAGTGGACATGCAATTCTAAGAATAGCAATATGATGATGTGGCCATTTTTGTTTTTTTGTAGTGGCCATGAAGTATTTTATAACTGATGATGTAACTGATGATGTTTAAACATTATCAGTATTTTATAAACATCAGATATGTTTAAACATTATCTGATGATGTAACTGATGATGTATTTTATAAACATCAGATAGGTATTTTATAACTGATGATGTAACTGATGATGTATCTGATAGGTATTTTATAAACATTATCTGTAAACATCATATATGTTTAAACATTATCAGTATTTTATAACTGATGATGTAACTGAACATATCTGATAGGTATTTACACCTGTTTAAACATAAATATGCACCTGTTTAATTAAACATAATGTAGTGGCCATGAAGTACTTTACAACAATCATGATGTAATTAAACAGGTGCATATTTATGGAATGGTTTTACTTGCTGTTTAGATTATGTTTACAGGTCATTATGTTATTCAAATGAGATGTGCATATTTACATAATGCTGAAATAACTTCATCATATTTATATATGGTCCATTACAAAACATATTGCATTACAAACATAAGGTCTATTACCAAATATTACAAAACCTTACATAAGGGCCATTACAAAAGGGCCATTACAGGGCCATTACAAAACAGTATTACAGGGCCATTACAAAACAGTAGGTGAATCATTACCATTACATTTTTAGAGCAACCATTAGGGAAATCAAGCACATCACAAAATTCATGATCATTATCATCTTTATAAACCCCATGTTTGCTTCAAGTACTTGCATCCTTGTTTGCATAGCCCCCATTTGGTTCATTAAATTCGTTGCAGGACTTTCTTCTTCATAGGATAAAGTGTGTCTGTTAACAGTTGTTTGAGTGTCTTCCATCATCATTTCTCCTCCAATAGATGAGTTTACTGGTTTGGACCACTCCCAGAATCCGTATTTCCCATTTGGGCATAAATAATACAATTTGCCTCTGTTTTTTTCAGATTCAGTGACTTTAATTGTTGCTTTGCTCCCACAGTAACAGATCTTGCTTCTATATTTCATCACCCCTCCTCCATTACTTGATGATGATATATCCATCCAGTGAACCTACATTCATGAAATGTGAGAGTTTTAATGCATTTTCAGGACATATATTGATGGAACATACCTGTGTTTGTGTTTCATTTCTCAATAATGGATCATAGTTATAATGCATTTTCAGGACATATATTCATGGGACATACTTGTGTTTGTGCTTCATTTCTCAATAATGGATCATAGTTATAATGCATTTTCAGATGCAATTTTTTTTTTTTTTTAAATAGTTAATGTGACTGGGAACATATGTGTTGTGCTTGTGCTTCATTTCTCAATAATGGGCATAGTTATAATGCATTTTCATATGTAATTTTTTTTTTTAAATAGTTATTGTGACTGGGAACATACCTGTGTTTGTGCTTGGCCCTTTCTTCTTTTTGTTGTTCTTTATTTTTGGTTGCCTCTCTAAATTTTTCTCTTCCACTTGGATTTACTAAAGTGAAGCTGGAGAGACTCTAGCATTTGCTATATATAGATGGGTTGAGGGTATTATGGGCATTTTATTGTTTACATTTGATGACATAGGCAGGGTCTATTAGGGGTTTAAACGGCTATCAACTTTTGGGGGAAACTTGACAATGTCAGGTAAAGTAGGGGGTGTTACTGTAATTATTCAAACCACAGGGGAGGTCCCTGTATTTGTCAGAAACCTCAGGGGAGGTAAATGTAATTTACCCTAAAAAAAAAGAAAGACCAAAACCGGCCAGTTCAGTCTGGTTCGATTGGTCCAATCGGTTTACTAGTTTTTGCTTTCACCCCTACTATCCACTATAGATAAAATTATGTAAAATTGATAAATTTTTTAGATATTTATTTATTTATTTATTTATTTTACTACATTAATTTTTATTATATGTTTGGATGATGATCATGCAATGAGTAGTTGTTTTTATTTTCATTAAATTAGTTTTTATTTTTTTAAAAGTCAAATATAACGACAATTTTGATATCATTATTAAACCAATCCATTAAATCAAAAAATTCAAAACTAAAAACATTTTATATATTAAATATACTAATTGCACATTAAAATCCTAACAACCACTTAATACATGATTATCATCTAAACACATAATAAAAATTAAATCATCTAAACACATAATAAAAATTAATTTTGTAATTAAATAAATAAATGCCTAAAAGATTTATCAATTTTACATAATTTTATCTTTGGTGTATAGAAATAATTTTTAAAATTCAAAAATATTGTTTTGACATTTATTTTTGTCAAATTAGTTTATATTTTATCAAATTGGCAATTTTGCCATTGAAATTAAGCAATGGTATCTTCAATTGTCCTTATTTAAAACAAGATATAAAATTCATGATCAAATGTGTCACAATTGAAAAGTCAGGGATCAAAGTGACACAAGTCCCAAACTATAGGGACTGTTACTGTAATTTGCCCAAAAATAAATTAATTTGATAATTATAATCAAGTGATTTTATTATATTTACTTAAAAGACAAAGTAATATGGCCTAATAATTAGATGACAACATAATTGTCATCTAATTTTTTTAAAGGCAAAGGTAAAAACTATTATGATTATTAAATTTAATTTTTTTAAGAATAATGCTTGGGACCCCCTTTTGGGGGTCACCCCCTCACCCCCTTTGCCACGTGGCGGGTGGTGATTGGGGGAGTAGGAAAAAAAAGAAAAAGAAAAAGAAAAAGTAACCAATGAGAGAGAGAGGGGGTCAAAGGGGTGGGGGAAAAGGAGGATGAATTATTACTCTTTTTTTAATAAGTAATTTATACACAAAAATTAACAAAATGAAAAATTAGATATTCAAAGTAAGACACATGATGACTTCACGGGCTTACAATTAGAGATGATGATTTTTTCCCTTCTTGTCCCTTGTGAAATTTTCCTCGCTTCTACCCCACCCCTGCCCTCAATAGATATAGGCGGAAGCGAGAGACCACATACATGACCCGTTGTCATCCTATGTACAATTAGCCAAATCCTTGTTTGTCTTGCTTAAACGTACATATGGGTACACATCGGACTTTCGGAGCTAAAACTAAGAGCTTTCACACTTCGAATTTGAGCAATCATATATCTAGCATTGGATAGATCTTATAATGTCATGTGTCTCTTCTGTTAACTTCTCTATTTTATGGAATGAAGAAACCATGAATAATTTCAGTCCAGGAAGAGGTTTGAGGCAAGGAGACCCGCTTTCACCATATTTGTTTGTGTGATGCATGGAGTGATTGTCTAATATTATCAAAGTGCAGGTGGAGACAAGAAATGGAAAGGTCTTAAAACTTCAAATAACAGCCCACTAGTCTCACATTTGTTCTTCGCAGATGACCTCCTTCTCTTTGCGAAAACTTACCAAACTAACTACGATTCAATCACGGAAACCATGAATGAGTTTTGCTGCATCTTAGGGCAGAGAATCAACCTGCAAAAATCTAAGATGTTCATTTCCCCTAATATTCATAGGAATTTAGACAAGGAGCTTAGTCTATTTTGTGGGATAAGCCTGACTCAAGACCTTGGCAGATATCTTAGCGTTCCTCTCATCCACAGTCAAGTTAGCAGAAACATCTACAATGGAGTTATTGAGAAAATTCAGACAAAGCTGTCCTCATAGAAGGCTAAGGCTCTATCCTTAGCTGGTAAAGCAACAGTGATCCAATCTGTGTCATCCTCCATACTTTCCTAAATTATGCAAACCTCTAAACTCCCTCAAAGCATCTGCAAACAAA
Organism: Camellia sinensis; assembly: GCF_055761805.1. Lineage (NCBI taxonomy): Eukaryota > Viridiplantae > Streptophyta > Magnoliopsida > Ericales > Theaceae > Camellia > Camellia sinensis. The sequence goes on from NC_138967.1 coordinate 185,757,808, forward strand.
TTGGCAAGCTTAATAGAAACTTCCTATGGGTTGATCAAGAAGGAAGGAAGAAAGTTCACATGGTTAATTGGAAACAAGTTTGCAAGAAAAAGCAAAAAGGAGGTCTGGGGCTTTGGAGGGCTAAAGACCAGAACATAGCCCTTTTGACCAAATTAGGATGGAAGATCAACTCAAAACAAGAAGTTGCTTGGTCCAAAATTCTTAGAGGCAAATACCTCCACAAGAACACTTTTGCTAACTGGCCCGATAATAAGAATGCTTCGCAACTATGAAGTCTAGAGACATTCTGGAAAAGGGCACAAAATGGACAGTTGGGAATGGGAAGAACATTTCATTTTAGAAAGATTGGTGATGTGGGGATGGGCCACTAGCTTCTTGTTTTCCGGGACCACACACCAATGAGGATGTTAAGGTAGCTGATATGATTAATGAGGAAGGAGGATGGTGTCTAGCTGAGATTGAAAATATTTTACCACACTATGTGCTACAACAAATACAACTAGTCCATCTCCCACAATTTGTTGAACTAGCAGAAAACCCCCATTGGATTGGCTCCTCTAGTGGTGAGTTTTCAGTTGGGGCTACCTATACTTTGATTGCCAATTAAGCATCTACTAATGGTTTGAACAACTGGAGCTGGATCTGGAAATTGAAAATCTGTCAAAAACTGAAAGGGTTTATTTGGCTGTTAATGCTCAATAGAGTGCTTACCAATCATCAAAGGAGGATCAGAGGTCTCTCTAATAGACACTTTGCCCCAGATGCCAGATGAGGACCTGAACCATCTTTTGAGAGAGTGTCAAAAAGCTGTGGAGGTTTGGGAAATTCTTAGTAATCATAGCTAGAGAGTATCCAATGCAAACATGCCCTTAGATATATGGCTCCAGCACAACTTAAAGAGCAAGAGCAAAGAGTTCTCTAATGTCCCTTGGGGTACTGTTTTTGTGGTTGCTTTGTGGAGGTTATGGAAAGCTAGGAATAATGTGGTGTTCTGACAAATAATCAAATGATTTTATTATATTTACTTTAAAGACAAAGTATTGTGGCCTAATAATTACATGACAACAAACTTGTCATCTAATTTTTTTTAAGACAAAGGTAAAAATTATTATGATTATTAAATTTAATTTTTTTAATAAATAATTTATACGCAAAAACTAACAAAATAAAAAATTAGATCTTCAGAGGAAGACACATGATGACTCCACGGGCTTACAATTAGAGATGATGATTTTCTCCCTTCTTATCCCTTGTGAATTTTTCCCTATGAGAAAGTGGGATAGGGATGGATTTGCCTTTCCACCCAGATTAAAATATTAAAATATTTTACTTAATGTTTATTTTATTTTATCTTCTTATATTTTTAAATTTCATTATTTCTAATTTTTATTAATATATTCATTTTTAAAATTACAAAATTAACTCTTCCACCCCACTCCTACCTTCAATAGATATAGACAGGAGCGAGAGACAACATACATGACCCGTTGTCATCCTATGTACAGTTAGCCAAATCCTTGTTTGTCTTGCTAAAACGTACGTGTGGGGACACATTGGACTTTCGGAGCTAAAACCAGGTGCTTTCACATTTTCAATTTGAGCAATCATACATCTAGCATTCACTTTGTGCCTAATTACACAAATGTGTTGGTATATAAATATAACCACCATAATCTTATGTGATGTAATTGAGTTTTCAAAATATGTTACTATTTTCTTTGTTAAACAAAAATTAATTTGACAGAAATCAAGATCAAAAAATTATTTTTATTTTTAAAAAGAGAAAACCATTAAACAATGAGTATTTTTTTTATATATTTTTTTTTTTACCCAAAGTTTTAATTTTTGTCGAAAAAAAAGAAAGTGAATTAAAAAAACTCAACGAACCAAACAAGGTAATCGTTAGAGGTTTTCAAATTTTGTTTTATATTTTTTTTTCAAAAAAACTGAAAGCTAATTAAAAGATTTTTTAATGTTTACTTTCATCAAAACTAGTTTGGATATTAATGAGTGTCAATAATCATATTAGATGTATAGCAGATTATTTATGATATATTTTTTTTCACAATTATTGACATCTATATTATCTTTGTGGGCGTCAATTTTTAAACAAATTATCTTTATGCATGTGACGTAAAAAAAATTTACTTAAAATAAACTCCATAATTTGTTTATTATTATGCTAACTATGTTAGGACTGTGGTGTCCAAATTATTGTGATTGTAATAAATAAGTCAGATTGTTGGCTTATTTTTTTTCTACGAATAAAAATATCATAAATGTGAGTGTGCCAGCAAGGATTTAAAAATTATTACAGATTAAATTCAAGCCAATTATCAAGTGATTGTATTGACAGTTCTATCTCAATGAAGATGACTTCAAAATTGCCAAGTATAGAGAAAAGAAGAATTAAAAGAAGAAGGAGGGAGACGGAGAAAGATTATTGAGTGAACAATCGGACTTATTGAGTGAACAATCAAATTAACCATTAATTTACCTCTACTCCTATGCTTCGAAAATGAAGTGCATAAAATTTTCCTCTACTCCTATGCTTTGAAAATGAAGTACATAAAATAAAGTGTAGAAAATTAAGTGCAGGAAATATAAATGACAAAAAAAAAAATTAGAAATCAATTATCTTTGATTTGAGTTATGGATCCTTTACAATGTAGCTATGAATGACTATTTATAGGCAAACATAGCTATGAATGATTATTTATAGGCAAACATTTGTAGGAAGAAACTACTTCATAACTACCATATTCTTCCATCTCCCACATTTCACACTCCATGATCTTCCACTTTATCTTCATGTCTCCATAACTTCCTTTAACCTCCAATTCATGCTCCATGTTCTCCACTTTGTTCTTCATCATCTGTCTACATATGTTTAATATTTTATAACTTCCTATAACCTCCAAATGAGTAGAGCAAGAGAGTGTCACATGTCTTGCAATTATATAAATAATAACTAATAAAAATTATTTATTTATGGTGCTAACATTACTCCCTGCAACTCTTTTAGAATGATGAACCTCGAATTTATGAAGAGTTGTACATCAATTTAGACCACATTTGGCAATCAATTAATGTATTTGAAGGGAGACACACATTTGAAGGTTCTTTTATCATACAACATGATTCAATTTTGTTAAAAAAAAAAAAAAAAAAACCAAAACCTTGCTCCGAAGGTGCTCACAACATATTTTAGAAGCTTTAAAAGTTGCGAATGCATAATAGCTACTTGCTTGGAGAGTTTATAAAGCTTCAAACATAATTAAAATAATTTCACATGCTTTAAATTTTAATGTGCGTTTCGAAATTGGATTACTTTGCATGTGTTTGAAATAGTGAATTCTTAGCGAAATATCACCAATTTGATTTAGTCACAATGCATGCCAATGTTATTTTCTTTGAGCCATTAGTAATAGTTGGCCTTTCTATGCTTTACTTCAAGACCTTCGATGCATCATGAGACTATGGAAATTTCAAGACCTTCGAAGCATGATTCTTCAGACCTTATCGATATATTTTCACTTCTGATTGCACTACTTTGAATTGCTTCGAAGTGACAAACAACATACACACTTTTCAAATTACACTACTTTAAAGTGTTTTGCAGAGTTTTGTATTACCTTCTAACCAAATATATGGACCTTCAAAGTGCTTTTGAGGGAGCCTCGAGCCGCCTTTGAATTAAATATATGGAACTTGAAGTGTTTTCAAGTTTCGAATTACCTTCGAACCTAATAGATGGACCTTCAAAGTTCTTTTGAGGGAGCTTCGACCCACCTTTGAGCCAAATTTGTGGACCTTTGAAATGCTTTGACATAGTTCCAATATTATGTTCGACTTCAAGATTATAGCATACCCGAAACTTTTCTTGCTTCGTGGTATACTTTAAAATCGGTAAAAAAAAGAGGGAAAGAATAAAGCATAATTGAACTATTCACACATGCATAGATATGCTTTTTATGACACTTTTCCATAAATAAAGAAATCAATAAACTTTTTGTTAATCAACTTATCAGTTTCATATGCAGCTTATGAGTTCCTTGTTGTATAGGAATTTTGGAAATTGTGTATAAGGAGACCACTATTTCTATCATAAAACTTTAGAACCACCTATTTTCATATGCAATCACATTCACTAAACATGAGGAAAACTAACATAAGTAACTTAAGGTTCACATCATGCCTGTTAATATATTTTATGTTAGTGTATATTAATGTATGCTTACTTTATGCTTACTTTAGTGCTAGTGCTGTTAGCCTTTTGGCTGTATGTAATAATAGTGCTTCGGCCACTCTCAATCCCTCTCCTATATAAGGAGCCCCTCACCATTTGTAATATACAACATTCACAACATCAATCATAATACATACAATTATTCTCTCTCTTTCAATTTATCTTACATGGTATCAGAGCTATAGGTTAAGCTCTTGGTGCTCTTCGCCTTCTGGCGGGCGGCAACCTTGCCTTAACCGCCCGCCGGATCTCAACCAATTCAAACCTCCCTCTCCCTCTCGGCACCTCACTGAAACACACACACACACACAGAGCGGCAGCAGCTGTTCAAAGCTGCCTCTGCTCTCTCTCTCGGGCTCAAAACTAATCTTTCTCATCTCTTTCATCTCTCTGGTTTCTCTCTCTCAAATACACGGCCTCTCTCTCTACCATGATCATCACTCAATCAATTCACAGACCCATCAGCGTCACCCGAGTCGGCAACGGTAGCTTCGGAAGCTACCCTTCTTCCATCATCATCGCCCAGCGACGGTGGCAGGTCCAATTCCCCCAACCACCCTCTATTTCTGCTGCCACCAGTGCGCCACTGTCATCTCCTCCTCCTCACTCACCTCGATTGCTCCATCTTCTCATCTACTACCAGCAACACTCCGACCACCACCAATAATCACTGCAACAGCAGCCGCAGAAGCACCGCATCTGCCACCGTGAACATCCTCATCAGCTCAATCATCAACCCCAAGCCTCTCCTATCACTGTTGTTCCAACAAGCTTTGATAATCACTGCAACACAGCCTGATACACAGACCATGCATCACACATACAGCTTTTTCTCACACACTACAACACACATGGACACACAGGCATAGACAAGGCACACACACGGTTTAGAGAGAGAGGGGACACACACTCAAGAGACCCACACTACACTGCTACACCATTGACATACACGGTTTTGAGGGAGGGAAGAACACACTACAATACACAACAAGACTCACACACACACCCACACACCTATACACACACATGCACGACATCCCTCTCTCTTCAGTTTTGGAAGAATAAATAAATAAGTAAATAAATAATAAAAAAAAGAAGATAACACCCACACATGCATGTGGTCATTGGGTCTCTCAGAAATTTTGGGTTAGGGAGAAGTGGGAGAGCAACATACACGACCATCATCATTATCATCATCATCATCATGTACCCCACTCTCTCTCTCTCTCATTTTTTCACTTTCCAACCCACCAGGCACATGCTTTCGCCATTAATATATTATTATTATTATTATTCTTATTCGTTTTATTATTATTATCATCATCATCATGTACCCCACACTCTCTCTCTCATTTTTTCACTTTCCAACCCACCAGGCACATGCTTTCGCCATTAATATATTATTATTATTATTATTATTATTATTATTAAAAAAAAAAAAAAAAAACTCCTTTTTTTCATGCCTGGATCAACCCCGATCACAATTTTACACCACAACCGACACAAAAAAAAAAAAAAAAAAAACCCTTTTTTTTTTTTCACATCTTCACTCTGTGTTGAGCTGTTTTACTCCACTTTATTAATCCCCTTGTTTCAACCTCAACTAAGTTTCTATCTTCACACCTATTTGAGTTTGAGGGGGGGTTATACATATATCATGGTGTGCATGGTTATACACCATGGGAACCACCCAAGCCACCACATGGCGCACTCCCTAAGTCGCCTCCTCGGTGCACCACCAAAGCTTCTACAACGATCCGGCATGACCCCGTAAACTGTCCCGACATTGATTCCGGTCAGCTTTTACACCGGTCCGGCATGACCCCGTAAACTGTCCCGACATTGATTCCGGTCAGCTTCTACAACGGTCCGGCATGACCCCATAAACTGTCCCGACATTGATTCCGGTTGGCTTCTACATCGGTCCGGCATGACCTCGTAAACTGTCCAGACATTATCTGCTACAACGGTCCGACACGACCATACAGTGTCTTCTCCAACGGTGTGACACGACCATACCGTGTCTCCTATCTTATTTTATTTTATTGTCATTTTATTTTCCTGTTTGTTACTCTCTCCAAACTCAAGTTGATTTATGTTTATCTTCCTTGAGTTTGAGGGGGGCTGTTAATATATTTTATGTTAGTGTATATTAATGTATGCTTACTTTATGCTTACTTTAGTGCTAGTGCTGTTAGCCTTTCAGCTGTATGTAATAATAGTGCTTCGGCCACTCTCAGTCCCTCTCCTATATAAGGAGCCCCTCACCATTTGTAATATACAACATTCACAACATCAATCATAATACATACAATTATTCTCTCTCTTTCAATTTATCTTACAATGCCTCTAAATAACAAATAGGGACAGTTTTCAATAGAGAGGATATGAATTTTACAACTAATGCTATGTTTAGTAAAAGGAGAACCTAAAGAATGGATTGTGGGATCCTTCCAAGGTTTTTAAAAAGGGAATGAGGAAGGAAGGGAAATAGGGAACAAGACAATAAGTAGTATATTGTTTTATAATTTTACCTTAATTATTGAAGAAGTAACACAAGGATTGAATGATGGGAAAGTAATATCACATTTTTAAAAAGAGATGAAGCCTTTTCCCCACATCATAACCACACACGTATAGAGATTATAATTGATGGGTCTGGAGAGATTGGTCTTCCCTTCATCTTCATTTTCATCCCCTTATTCCTCTTATCACATAAGGGATTTTCCTTCTATCCCTTCGCCCTCTTCAATCCTTCATTTTTCATTCCTACCAAACATGGTGAAAGAGTGTACAATTCCAATAGGTTATTCAAAAGGCTAATGCTAAAAGAAGATTCCGTCTACCATAGCTGATTTACTATTCTTTAGCCATTTGACTAATATTGCTAAATTAACTATAGTGAAAATTACGATTTCAAGCTCTGGGATCAGCAAACTCAAATCATTCCATTCTTTGTAAAGTAGAATTACATTCTATGATAAAATGGATAGAAAAGTAGAAATGAAATCGGTGCGTTTGGAAAAGCTTGTATTTTGATATTTCATTGTGATCTATAATTTTATTCTAAATTTGTAGTTGAAGTCTTTGACCCGATTACGGTTAAAAGAAACAGAATATTCGCATAAACAAAGCCATACTTATAATGTAGAGTCAATTATTTGTCAAAAACTTGCAAAGAAATAATTAGCCAAAACAAACATTTCTAAACACATTTGATGTTATATTTAAGCCCCAAATACAAGCCAAATTATAATGAAAACCAAAGAGAGAGAATATATCAGTAAGAAAAATTATAATGAGGACCAATGGGAGAGAAATGGACCTCGTCGCAGCCTTGCCACCGTCGCTCTCTCTGTTTGTCTCTCACCGTCTCTCTCTGTTTGTCTCTTGCCGCCTCTCCTTGCCTCACCTCGCTGGGAAACCACGTCGCCTGCGCAGCCCTCTCTATTCATTGCCTCTTTGTTCATCTCTCTCAAAGGGGCTAGGGTTCAAAAATGAAAAGGGGCTGAAAAGCAAAATAAGAAGGAGAAAAAAAAAATTCAAAACGATGTCGTTTTAGAACGCCGCAAGAAGAGCCGCATGGAACCGCGGTAGACAATTTGGACTCTACAAAATCGCCTAACTTAATATAAATTCGCGCAAGTTAACACATAAAAATGTATCGTAAGTTCTCAAAAAAATTTGTAAGTTACGTTAGAAAAATACATAAATAAATGGTATACCATAGGCCTTGCACACTCAAGAATTATCCTCTTATTGGTTAGATCCTTTGTTGATGGCTGTGGCTGTCAATTTATTAGACTATCAACCAATCACAATCACAAAAGGTACACCAACTTATTATGCTCTGATACCACTCAATAACTTCTTAGAGTTTTAAAAAGTAGATTAAAAGTTGACTTTTTGATTTTTTTTTTTTTTCCTTTTTTTGAAAAAATGTATAAAAAAAATAGAGGTAGTGTGATCTAAAAAAGCAAAAAAAAAAACTAAAAAAATTACTTTTAACCTTTTGCCAAAAGAGGCCATTTATGGCAGATAAATGTCAAAATCGTAACTTTATGGAATGAGTAATATTATATGTAATTACATTCTTTATTTCAATTTTTGTTTTCAATTCCATATTTGGACAGCGAGACTCATATTGATATAAATAAATAAAAATTAAATTATATTTATATATTTTGAGGTTTATGTGTAATACAAATTTCTCCCTCACATGTATGTAATCGCATTAACATTACTCCTCTCATTACCTGGCTATTAAGAACTAAACAGAAATTGTTAATGTCATATCTTAAAATTTTTTAAATGATCATTTTGTCATTTTCTTAGTATTTCTTCTTTCCATCATCATGATTATTGAGAGGGTAATTTTTGTGAAAATTGGACCGAGCTGGGAGATGGTCATTATGGCCCACAATACGAAGGGTTGAGTAAAAAGGTCATAAAGTTACTCCGGCCCAAGAGAGGTACAAAATTACTCCGGCCCGAGATAAATGTAATGTTACTCCGGTCCGGAAGCGACTTGGAGTTAGGCCGGTCTCAGAGTTAGTCCGGTCATGGCGTATTATGGTTAGAACGGTCAGAACCTTGCTACTTCGTAGCTCGGTCTAAACACACCATGGTTCGTATATGAGAGAACTGAGATAAGGTATAGCGAAAGGAAGAACCGAACTAAGGATAGTTCGGCCTACTCTGCGGCTCAGCATAGCCATGATTACTTCGGTCATGTTGGAGTTCGGCCATGGTAAAAACCATCTCACTTGGTTTAAGCAGTGAGGGGGGTGTTGAAAGATAAGCATTATCTTTCAGGAGTATGAATCCTAGGAGGACTCTGCATGGAGGAATAGAAGTCCTACTAGGATTATGCCACACGAAACCTATAAAAGCTCACAAACATCACCTTTAGAGAGGTAACACATAACTTTGCTTTTTGAATACACAGAGCTTTTGTCTATTTGTCAAGCTTACTGACTTAGGCATCGGAGAGGTTTCCGGCACACACTCGCCGGCTAGCTCACGTTTGTGTTTTCAGGTGATAAAGCGACGACGTACAGAGGAGCGCAGACTTGATCAACAGGATTATACGAGAAAGTTTATTTCTTTTCCGTACAATTGGCGCCGTCTGTGGGAAAAAACAGACAGGACAAAACCTCTTGATCAAGCTTTACCTCTTTAGAAACAATGGCACACATTGAAGAATTGCCACAGTCCGCCATCGACGGGCAAACTCCAGATGGGGGTGCAAGGCGTGAGGGATTACCTTCTATCCCTCCCATGGCGAACTTGGAGTCCCAACGACATAACACCAGGAGGGATACTAGGGGGAGGCAGACTAACAGCCCCCGTCACTCTCGTTCGTAAAGTCCTGACAGGCAAAGGCGGAGGATTGATCCTCAAGCTCTGGAAGACCGCGTGAAGGAGCAAGATGAATTAATAAGGAAGATAGCGGCTGACATAGAGTTAGAGCAAGATAAAAAGCAAAGAGGTGGCAACAAAAGAGAGGAGCAGAGGCAACACACACTCTTGCCACTCAGAAGATCATGACAGACAAGTCACACTATCACAAACTGAAAGTAGAAGCCTCAGGTCGGGTGATACACAATCAAAGACTTCCAGGACATGCTATTCCAGACCTGAGAGAAAGAAGACTGAAAGGGCTCGAAGAAGAGAAGACACTCAGGCTCGTGACCCCCGCAGAGTCTCCACACTACAACGATTGGCTCCTAGAACACATAGGAGTATCGAGGTTGGAATTCCAGAACCACGCCTCGCCTACGAACCAACGGACAAAGCATTAGCAAGGCTGCACACTTCGCCGTTCGTTCCGGCGATTGAAAATGCGCCCCTACCATCAAGCTTCTTTCAGCCCAAATTCACTACATATGAAGGGAAGATGGACCCCTACTCACACTTGAGCCACTTTCGCCAGGTCATGGCTGTATACAGGCGAAACGAGGCCTTAATGTGCATACTCTTCCCATCTAGCCTTGGCGACCTGGGCTTGACTTGGTTCGAGAAACTTCCAGAGGGCAGCATAGCCTCTTGGGCGCAATTGGCAGAGGCGTTCGTAACAAGGTTCCGAACAAACACTAAAACCCCGGTGGAGATCGACCAGCTACTCTCCATCGACATGGGCGATAAAGAGACCCTAAGATCCTACAATAGTCGCTACTGGGAGACATTCAATCAGATTGGGGACTGCTCCACCAATCTCGCCATTGCACAGTATAAAAGAGGCCTTCCAGTCGGGAACAGACTAAGGGACTCGATCACCATGACGCCACCCCTCACCATGGAAGCCTTGATGGAAAGAGTGCATCAGCACATCAGGGTAGAAGAGGATGGCGCACGTGCCAAAGTAAAATCTGGGGCGACCATAGTACTAGAAAAGAAGACCTCAGCGAAGGTTAATACGGTAGATCGACCGAACAGAAACGGACGTGGCAGACGAGATAACGGAGAAGACCCGGATAAAAGATGGTTGAGGGTCCGTACGGCCATAACCACAGTCTTCAAGAAACCGATCTATCGAATTCTAAGTGAAATAAGAGATGAGCCTTTCGTCAAGTGACCAGCTAAGCTAGGAGAAGCACAGAAAGACTATGACGAAAGATTGCGATGCACCTTCCACAAAGAAAAGGGGCACCGCACAGAGAATTGTACACCATTGAAACAACATTTGGAGGAGTTGGTGGCAGCCGGTCACCTGGATAAATACATTAAAGGAGGGACGCAACCAGCCCCCCAAGACCATAATAACCCCAACGGGATGCCGATTGACGCCCTGCCTCAAGGCATTATCAATGTGATACATGGAGTCTTTAAACCTAAGCGTGTCTGTGAGCTCAGAGGATCAATCAAAAAGGCTGAACACTTAAGAGAGGTGCTAAGTGCCCAACCTACTATCAAGAAGGGGAAGACAAAGGCAACAAACGTCATGTCTTTTTCGGATAAAGACTTAGAATGAATATACTGCCCTCACAATGATACCCTGGTCGTCACTCTCCGAGTCAAGGACTTTGACGTCAAGAGGATTCTGATTGACCAGGGTAGTTCATGTGAAATCATGTACTACGAAACATTTAAACAATTGAAGTTACAAGACAAGGACCTGGCACCAACCGTATCTCCCCTAATTGGATTCAACTCCATGCCAGAATGGCCCGTCGGCAAAATAATTCTTCCAGTCAGAGCAGGAAGCGTGACTAAACAAGTGGAGTTCTGGGTATTAGAAGTCCCCTCCACTTACAACATCATCTTGGGCAGAACATGGCTGCATGCCATGCGATCGGTGGCATCATCCTACCACCAAGTAATGCGGTTCCCAAACGACACTAGTGTAATTGAAGAGGTCTATGGAGATCAGATTATGTCCAAGCAATGCTTTGTCACGGTAAATGGCAGCCGCGCTGCCAAAGGATACGTTCATTCGATGGAAGAACCTAAGAGTAATGAACTGTTCGCAGATGTAGGCAAAGCAGCTAATCAGAAAGCAGTGGAAGACTTGATAGAGGTAAGAATAGATGAGGAGAACCCAGATAAGTTCTTTTTGCTCGGTTCGTCGTTGTCCAGCACTGAGAGATTAGAGGTTTTGGAATTCTTAACCTCTAACATCGAAGTGTTCGCCTGGACGCCCTATGACATGTCAGGCATTGATCCAAACTTCATCTGTCACCAACTTAATGTTCACCCATCCGCCAGACCAATCATCCAACGCACACGTAGATCGTCACTCCACCACGCCGAGATAGTGACGGAAGAAGTAGGTAACCTGCTAGAGGCAGGAGCAATTAGAGAAGTGCACTACCCAAGATGGATTTCCAACACAGTCGTAGTGCCAAAAAACAATGGCAAATGGCGTGTCTGCGTCGACTATAAAACAGTCAACAAGGAGTGCCCAAAAGACAGCTTTCCTCTACCACGGATAGATCAACTGGTAGACCTAACGGCGAGGCACAACCGACTTAGCTTTCTGGATGCATATAGAGGCTACCACCAAATCGCCATGCATGAACCAGACCAGGAGGTCACATCCTTTACAACTCCAAGAGGACTATACTGTTACAAGGTCATGCCCTTTGGCCTAAAGAATGCAGGAGCAACATTCCAACGGATGGTCACCAAGATGTTTGAACCATTGTTAGGCAGAACAATGGAGGCTTACATCGACGACATGGTGGTCAAGAGCAAGGATGAGAATGACCATCTCAAGGACCTAGGAGAGATGTTTGAGATCCTAAAGAAGCACAAGTTGCGCCTTAATGCGTCCAAGTGTGCGTTCGAAGTAAGGTCTGGCAAATTCCTGGGCTTCCTTGTTACCAACCGGGGTATAGAAGCAGACCCCTCTCAGATCAAAGCAATCCAGGATTTGGAGAGACCAAACTCTGTAAAAGAAGTGCAGCATCTGACCGGCATGGCGGCTGCACTCAACCGATTTATTAGCCGGTCGTCAGACAGACTACGACCATTTTTTCAAGCATTAAAAGTCAAGTTTGAGTGGGACGAAGAATGCGACCGAGCTCTGGAAAGCTTGAAGGAATATATGTCTTCCCCACCACTGCTTGTTACCCCAGTACCTGGTGAAGAACTCTTCTTGTACCTGGCAGTCTCTCAACACGCAATTAGCGCAGTGTTGGTTCGTGCAGAAGGAATCCAACATCTGCTCATCTTTTATGTCAGCAAGACATTGCTAGGAGCCGAAACAAGGTACTTACCACTAGAAAAACTTGCATTGGCCTTAATGATGGCCTCCAGGAAATTGGCACACTACTTTCACGCCCACACCATAGTCGTCCTCACAGCTTTCCCACTAAAAGCTTTGTTTGAGAGGGCGAACTTTTCTGGGCGAATCTTGAAGTGGGCAGTAGAGTTGGGACAATTCGACGTCAAGTTCCAACCAAGAACCGCAGTAAAGGCCCAATCTTTGACAGACTTCGTTGCAGAGTTTACTCCTGGAAGTCATCATATCTGCCCAGTCGACCTAACTGACACAACCGAACTAGGGATGGAAGTTGACGCCGGAATAGCGCAACCCCTAGCAGAAGGTACTCAGTCAGACTCCAACGCAAACCAGACTGAAGACAGCGAGGAAGAAGCAAACCAAGCTACACCAAACCAAGACGCACTAACAAATAAAGACTTGGTACAATCAGATAGCGAGGGGCAGACAGCAAGCATGAACCTTGAAGAGGACACCAGCAACATGGAAGACCCCAAGGCATCTTCTGATCCCTCCACTTGCTGGAAGTTGTTCGTTGGAGAGATGTGGAAGCTCTTCGTGGATGGAGCATCCAACCGGCATGGAGCAGGGCTCGGCATAGTCCTCATCACTCCAGACGGCCTAGTAGTAGAGCAGGCAATCAACCTTGGCTTCCTAGCATCAAACAACGAAGCAGAGTATGAAGCGCTTCTTGCAGGCCTCAAATCAGCATTCTATGTGAAGGCCACCGAGCTAATGGTCTACAGCGACTCACAGCTAGTGGTAAACCAAATTTCTGGCGACTATGAAGCAAAGGATGACAGGATGGCCAAGTACCAAGAATTGGTCAGAATAGAGATCAAGAAATTCGAAGTAGTAAGGATAGAACAAATTGGCAGGAAGGAAAACAGCAGAGCAGACGAACTAGCAGGCTTCGCCTCAATGGCAGATACCTCCATCCCTCATCCACTACTAATCGACTACCTACCTAGACCAAGCATTGAAGACCCCGAAGCAGAAGAGGTATGTTGCGCAGAACTAAGCCCCTCTTGGATGGATCCCATCATCCTGTTCTTAAAAGATGGCATCTTACCAGAAGAGAAAAAAGAAGCCAACAGAATAAGAGCGAAGTCGCAGCGATTTTGGCTCTCCCCATCTTTGGCATTATACAAAAAGTCATTCTCAGGACCTTACCTAAAGTGTGTTCATCCCAGCAAAGTGGAAGCATTCTTGTTTGAAATTCACGAAGGGGTGTGCGGAAGCCATCAAGGTGGAAGATCGCTAGCTTACAGAGCCATTTCGCAAGGATACTGGTGGCCATACATGCAGGCAGACTCAGAGAAATATGTGAAGAAGTGCAAGAAATGCCAAAAATTTGCACACCAAATACATCAACCAGCTAGAGAACTCCTACCATTGACTAGCCCATGGCCTTTCGCAATGTGGGGCTTGGACATAGTAGGACCACTTCCAACAGCACCCAGAAACAAGAAGTTCTTTCTCGCAGCAACAGACTACTTCACAAAGTGGGTGGAAGCAAAAGCATTGGCATCAATCAAAGAAAAAGATGTGAAGAAGTTCGTTTGGCAGAATATCATCACTCGGTTTGGCATACCAAAAGCCCTAATCTCAGACAACGGCACTCAGTTCGACGGCAGAATCTTCAGAGGCTTTTGTGAAGAGTACAAGATAGAGTTCTACAATTCTACGCCGGCATATCCCCAAGAAAATGGTCAGGCAGAAGCATCAAACAAGGTAGTATTGGATGGACTGAAGAAACGATTAGAAAAAGCCAAAGGCAAGTGGGCGGAGGAACTCCCTCATGTTTTATGGGCTTACCGTACTACACCACGACGATCAACTGGAGAAACACCATTTTCCTTAGCTTATGGCATGGAAGCAGTGATCCCACTGGAAGTTGGTCTCCCCACAATTCGAAGCGAAAATTTTGATCCTGACTTGAATGGCGAAGCCATAACTTTGGAACTCGACCTTGCGGAGGAAAGAAGAGAAAGAGCACTGGTTCACATTGCCTCGTATCAACAAGAGTTATCCAGGAAATACAATAAAACAGTTCATCCAAGACAATTCAAGGTTGGAGATTGGGTACTGCGCAAAGTGATGGGAAACACCTTGGTGCCCGGAGATGGCAAGTTAGGGCCTAATTGGGAAGGACCTTACAAAGTGGTTGGATTAGCAGGCAAAGGGGCACACCACTTAGAAGACAAGGGCGACAAGACAATCCCTAGGCCATGGAACACCACCAATCTCAAGTTATTTTATTTTTAGTTTTCTTCTTTCAAACATGTGTAATTTTTTCTTTTCTCAATAAAACAAGTCGATTCTTTCCAGCATAATTATTCTTTGAGATTGTATTAGTAAGTTAGGGACAACAAAAATAAAGTTGGCTGGAAAAAACTAACTTAGAGGTTGGCTGGATTAAACCAACACCCCTCCTAAGCCCAGGATAAGGATCCAGGCTGCAGGACGTTTGGTCGGAATAACCAAACATTTTATTCTAAGTTGGCTGGAAAAACTGACTTAGACGTTGGCTGGATTAAACCAACACCCCTCCTAAGCCTAGGATAAGGATCCAAGCTGCAGGACGTTTGGTCGGAATAACCAAACATTCTATTCTAAGTTGGCTGGAAAAAACTAACTTAGAGGTTGGCTGGATTAAACCAACACCCCTCCTAAGCCCATTATAAGGATCCAGGCTGCAGGACGTTTGGTCGGAATAACCAAACATTCTATTCTAAGTTGGCTGGAAAAACTGACTTAGAGGTTGGCTGGATTAAACCAACACCCCTCCTAAGCTCAGGATAAAGATCCAGGCTGCAGGATGTTTGGTCGGAATAACCAAACATTCTATTCTAAGTTGGCTGGAAAAAACAAACTTAGACGTTGGCTGGATTAAACCAACACCCCTTCTAAGCCCAGGATAAGGATCCAGGCTGCAGGACGTTTGGTCGGAATAACCAAGCATTCTATTCTAAGTTGGCTGGAAAAACTGACTTAGAGGTTGGCTGGACTAAACCAACTCTTAGTACTCTTTAGCCGAAGAAATGATATCGGCTAAAGAGTGGTTGGCTGGACTAAACCAACTCTTGGTACTCTTTAGCCGAAGAAAAGACATCAGCTAAAGGAGTGGTTGGCTGGATTAAACCAACTCTTAGTACTCTTTAGCCAAAGTAAGGACATCGGCTAAAGAGTGGTTGGCTGGATAGCTCAGTCAGATTACTCAGCTAAAACCAGATTAAAGTATTTCGGCCACCATACTATTAAGAAGGTAAGCTTAAACAGGAATTTAAACCGAGATAACAGTTGGAAGTGAAAAGAGCATGGAAAATTCATTGCAAGTACAAACATACAGATAAACCGAAATAAGAGTTCAAAACAAAAAGGAATTTTTCATTCATCAAAAAGAAATTACAAGGGGGGGCATGGCCCGGTTACAAGAGCAAAAAGTAACAAAGATAAGAAAAGTACAGAATCAAGTGAAAAGGTCTTCAAGGTCGGCGTCAATATCAACTTGAACACCGGTGGCAGATAAAAGATCAGTCTCAGTAACAACTGGCAGAACGATATCAGTCGATGGCTCAACAGTCAAGTCTTCAACCGGTGCCTCCAACCGAGCTGATTGATCGTTGACTTGCTCGTTGACTACCGGAGTAACAGTTGGTTCGTTTTCTTCATCTTCATCATTCGAACTTTGCAAAAATTGTTGTTGGACGGAAGCAGCATACTCCGCTAGTGAGGCCGGAATGAAATACTGAGGAGCATTGTAGACCTTGGTTTCGGGCCCACAGCCGAGCTGCTCCACAGCACTTCTCCAACCGCACTTGAAGAATAAGTCTTTCGCCCCCTCACATTGTGGAATGTAGAGGTCTTCCGCCTCCTTGAAACCTGCGGCGTTGGCATCTCCCACCTTCTTCTTCAAATCGGCTATTTCGGCGTCCTTTTTCCCTTCAAGCTTGACCAGCTCACGAAGGTACTTGTCTTTCATTAAAACTAACGCCTTCTGTTTGTCAGCCTCAGCCGAGGTAACTAGTCCGGTTAGACGAGCTACCTTAGCCTCTAACTCGGTCGATTTTCGGTGGGATTCCTTCAGCTCGATCATTTTTTCTTCAACTTCTGCCAGAGCCTGCCTCGCCGTTTTCCTGAGCTCCAATACCTTTTCGTGGGCAATTTGGCTCTTCTGAAGAGACTGAAATGAATGTAAAAAAATCAGTGAGGAAACCGAACTGAAAGTTGGAAGAAAAAAAAAAAAAATTTAAAGTCAGAGACAAGGGGCATCATACTAGGATCATGGACTTTGTGGCCGACCGAATGGCCTTCAGCTCGGTCAAATTCTGGTGGTGCTCCATGTCTGCTGGAAGGCACACACTTTTGGCAAGATTGAAGGCCATCAAGTGATCCTTCTCAGCAACCACCGAATCAGTATCTTGAATAAGGCGGTTCTGAAATTTCAGCTTCAGTGCCCACCTGGAAGGGTCAGCCCGGTCAGAAGGCTCGGGCTGTGGAATTGGTGGAGGAATGGATTCGTCCTCATCCGCAAGACGCCGTTCGGTCGGGGTAGATCGGGCGCGCTTGGATGGGCGTGATGAGGAAGGCTGTTGAGAAGGAAGGGCCACAACGGCAGGTTGCGTCTGGCTTGGTGGCAGTTCTTCGGGTCTGTTGGTCTCGGTCAAGAGGGCCCTGACTCTGTTTCTCTTGGCCATTTCTTCTTCAGCGGACAGTGGAATTAGTCTGATTTCTGGCAAGGTTGGGTTCGGTTCTGGGGCCTCCTCTAGCAGAAAGTCGGTCACTCTCGCTTTTCGGCGGCCACTATATCTATAGGTCGGCTCGAACTTTAGCAGCTTGGCCCAATTACGTTCTGGATACCGTAGTGCGGCGCGCAAGGTCGCTAGATTTGGATAGCTGTATAGAGAATGGAGGTGGGCAGAATCTGCAAAAGAAGACAACTGTTAGTTCGGCTGAAAGATTGAAAAACCGAAATATAGTAAAACACGCAAGAAAACCGAAGTAAATATATCGGGTTCTCCTTTTTTCCAATTGATGCTTCGGTCAGGAATCTGGGCTTGGTGATCCTCAAAGTTCCCAGACACCCAGAAAAAATCGTCGTCATTCAAGTCTTTATCCGGTGTGTTTTTTATTATTTTCTCACGTCGGCGACGTATTCTGAGATAGTACACCCAGCCGTCTTCCTTCGAACCAATGGAGTATTGGTGAAAGATTTCGGCCAGACCGAGGTTGAGACCGACTTGGCGATTTAGTTCGGCTATTCCCATTATTATACGGTATGAGTTGGTGGATAGCTGGGTTGGGCATAGTCTGGTTTGCCTAAGAAACTCACAAATTAAGGGTTGGACTGGAAATCGTAGCCCGGTTTCAATTATGGACAAAAGGGTGAAGGGGACAAAGCCTTCATTGCCCCAAGGTATGACATCTTTTTCGGCTAAAATCAGGTGGACGTCATCGGGTATATTATAGTCTTTTTGGAATTCGGCTAGACCGCCCGAAGTATTTACTAAAAATCTATACTTCCCCATTTATTGTTTAATTTATGAATAAATTAGTTCGGTCCAAAAATTGTGCTCAATAGCACGGTTGAGCGTGCAGAGGAGTGCCTGGGCAACCTAAGTCTGCAAAGTAGAAAACAAAGGGGTTACGCACAGATCATTGGACCGTGCTACAAAATAAAAGTAAAAAATAGGAGCCCTACTTCGGCTATGTGGATGCTACAGGTTCTATCTCGGTTTCTGCAAGGTGATTGGTAGCTCGGTTTGAGCAGGGCTTTTATTAGTTCGGGCTTGGTAAACGTCTAGATATCTCGGTTGTGGAAACGGTTCTGTTTGACCGGTTGATCGTCTAGGGGCAGCTTTCTGAGTTCCATCTAAAAAAACTAAGAAAGCTGGTTTAGCCCCAAAGGCCTAGATCAATTGGAGTTCAGGTATCTCAGTTTGCTAAGTGCAAACCTAGTTCGGTTGGTTACCTCGGCTAAGGTCTATCAAGAAGTGGTTTGACTTATTCAAAGCTACTGGTGTAAACATGAAGTGTTAGTCCGGTTGTAAGCTGACTAGACTTTTACCTAGCTTAAACAGTATCCTAGTTCGGTTGCATCATGATTTTGGATCAAAAACCAATTTTCTACAGGATATTTCATATACTCATGTGTTCTATGGTTAAGTTTTTTCCATAGAAGTACAGAAGCAAAGTAAAATGGAAAAATATGTTTTGCAAAAACACAGAAAACAAAATACAAAAACAAAGTAAGATGTACAATACTAACCAGATAAAGAAGCAAGAATTGAAGATGGAAGCAAAAGGAAGCAAATCACGAACTCTTTCAGAAGACGAAGAATAGTGAAGAACTCAGAAGAAAAGGAAGAGGATGAATAGTGGAAGTGGAGAGATTTTTGCCTTAGGGTTTGCTTTTGTTAGAAAGCCCAAAATTTGGGCGGGACTGTTCAAAAAACACGAAGTACGAAGACGGCGTGACAGCCGTCATCAGTCAATCAGAGCATGCCACGTGCCATTAGAATTGGAAGCGTTACAGTCGCTGTGATTGAAGAGACGTTTTGACCGGACAAGCAGAGCCCGGTGTGAAATTAGCTCGGCTGGAAAGGCTTAAAAACTTCAGCTCGGCTGATAGACTGGTAATCCCTATCATGCTGCACAGATGGAATTAAGGGGCAAATGAGAGGGTAATTTTTGTGAAAATTTGGCCGAGCTGGGAGATGGTCATTATGGCCCCCAATACGAAGGGTTGAGTAAAAAGGTCGTAAAGTTACTCCGGCCCAAGAGAGGTACAAAATTACTCCGACCCGAGATAAATGTAATGTTACTCCGGTCCGGAAGCGACTTGGAGTTAGGCCGGTCTCAGAGTTAGTCCGGTCATGGCGTATTATGGTTAGAACGGTCAGAACCTTGCTACTTAGTAGCTCAGTCTAAACACACCATGGTTCGTACATGAGAGAACCGAGATAAGGTATAGCGAAAGGAAGAACCGAACTAAGGATAGTTCGGCCTACTCTGCGGCTCAGCATAGCCATGATTACTTCGGTCATGTTGGAGTTCGGCCATGGTAAAAACCATCTCACTTGGTTTAAGCAGTGAGGGGGTGTTGAAAGATAAGCATTATCTTTCAGGAGTATGAATCCTAGGAGGACTCTGCATGGAGGAGTAGAAGTCCTATTAGGATTATGCCACACGAAACCTATAAAAGCTCACAAACATCACCTTTGGAGAGGTAACACACAACTTTACTTTCTGAATACACAGAACTTTTGTCTATTTGTCAAGCTTACTGATTTAGGCATCGGAGAGGTTTCCGGCACACACCCGCCGGCTAGCTCACGTTTGTGTTTTCAGGTGATAAAGCGACGACGTACAGAGGAGCGCAGACTTGATCAACAGGATTATACGAGAAAATTTATTTCTTTCCCGTACAATTATGATTAAACTCTACAACTGTCTTAATTCTAACTAAGCACATTCTTATTTTCACCGTCATATTTTTCTCGTCTATTCACTCTCATATGCTACAGTACTACAAACATAACCATTCGCGTTGAAAACAAACACCATTATATTCACAAGTCATTTTGATTTGAAATTTAGGTGACCTCACCACTACTTTAAGCCGTAATGTAATATAACAAAATACTACTAAAATCATAACAAAAAATAAAATCAAGAATAACTGGGTGTATGTAGAATTCTTCTATTTATAATATTTTGAATCAATTTATATGCTTCTCCATTAAATACAAGGCATCTAGTACAGATCATTCAATTCCACTCATATTCATTTACATGACTAAATTAGGAAGATCTACAAATGGGCTGAACGAATATGAGGAAGATGGTGTGCTTGGGAGTGGATGATGTTGTTGGTTACGAAGGAAAATAGCAAGTAGAAAATAATAATTTGAGATTGACGAAGATGACCATGGTAAGACGTGGATAATAAAGTAATTTTGTTTGAACATCAAAGGGTAATAAGGTAATTTCATATTTTCTATTACAGATGTTAAAAGACAAAGTCTGATAAGTAGGTTAGTGTAATTTCTCAAATGTGAAAGAAAAATTATATTAAAAACAAACCTCCAAAGTTGTCAATGTAATTTATCCTAAAAATATTATATATAATTCATTTTTTTATCTCATTTTCCCACCACTACACACAAGGAAGTCGGTCACGTGTGCATCTATCAGCGGGGTTCTCATTATTGTGTAAGAATAGGAAAATGATGTAAAAAAATAATATTGTATAGTATTACACATTAATAAAAATATGTAAAATTCACTTACTTAAGTCTGACATAAATAACAATATGTAACAAAAAAAATAAGAATATATATAATAATTAAGAAAAATATACATTCATATTTATATTTACAAATTTAAATATATTTTATTTAATTATTAATTTTAAAATTTAAAATTTTAACTAACGATCGTTCAAAACTAGTGAAAAGTGACTTATAATCAATTTATTAATTTTTTAATATATTTAGATCACATCACTTTTTTATTTTTATATATTTTCTGTAATAAATAAAAAAATCAACTTATTTAACACTTCTTAAAATAACTGTATATTATATGTTCTAAAATCCACCAAGATAAGAAAATGATGACACCTCATATTGGGACTAGCCAAAATATATATATATATTTTTTGCCGGCTAAAAACTTTGTTTATGCTCTACAATCCACCAAGATAAGAACGAGCAAGGATCCTCTAGAGTGATTTTTTCCTAAAGTTTCCTAGAGTGCTACATTGTGTGGTTGAGATTTACTGGCAAGTCACATCAATTTTTCTGATGTGACTTGCCAGTAAATCTCAACCACACAATGTACTACTCTAGGAAACTTTAGGAAAATTTCACTCTAGAGGATCCTTGATGGATAAGAACATGATGACACCTCATATTGAGACTAGCCAATTTTATTTTTTTTTTATTTTTTTTTTTTCGGCCGGCTAAATCATGTGGGACACATCTTCGACCTATATATCATTTACACTTTGAGCAAATATTTAAGTAAGACATTTAGAAAATTGTGAGGTGGCTACTAATGCCATTTTTATTGGCTAGACACTTTGTTAGTGGTAGGGGTGTTCGAAGATCAGATGACTTTTTATCTACTACTCCTTTGAACTTAGGTAAATTAAAAAAATATAATTCGCATTTTTATTTGTTTAATTAGTGGATACAAATTAAGTGAGCCGTGCAAGTTGGCGGGTAAATGTAAAATGATTTGGTAATATGGGCTTTACTATTTTATGTTTTTCTTAAAAACTTTTTAGTGTAATTTTTTTACTATTTTGAGCCTTATTTAAGTCTAAAATTTTTTATTGTTCATTTTTTTAAATTAAAATAAAGGCTAATTTTTCATATTTTATAAATTGCTAATATTATTACTAAATAAAATGTCTATTTTTTTAACATTCAAAGTATTAAAACATAACATTATTTTTTTAAGGAGGGTTGGCGGATTCAGTTGGGTCAAGTGACCTTTGATCTGTCATCCTTCTGAATATAGGTGAATTTAAAAAATCTCTATTCGTATTTGTCTGCTCATATTGAAACTACTTCAAAGTGGATGAATTAAATCGGATCGTTCGATTTTAATAAATCGGTTGGATTTGTAAGCACCCCTAATTAGTGGGGTGTTGCTGAATAATAGTGTCAATCCATCAAATTACCAACAAATCACAATCCTAAAAAAAACCAACCAACCATGCTCCTGTACCACCCTATAACTTTTTGGAGAATTCACATTTTGGGCCCAACTATACAAAAATGTCATAATCACCCCCATAATCATAGCCTCATGGAATGACTAAACTGTTATAAGTAATTGCATTATTTTGAGACAATAAAAAAAAAAGTACATATAATTCATTTTTTTATCTTATTTTTTATTTCTATACTTTCATGTGTATTTATTAGTGTAGATCTTATTATCTTGTGTTTAGGAGTGAGTAACTAGTACAAAAAAATGAATTATGTATAACATTGCACTTTAATAAATATATATAAAATCTACATATGTCTATAAATGAAAATTTTCAATAAAAAATAATATCGATAATATTATATGGGGAGGTCAGAGTTGATGTTCATGTCTAGATTTTTCCTAAATATCCCTATAGTAGTGGTATGGGCAGTTATGTCCTAAATTCAAGTTATTTATTTATTTATTTATTTTGATTTTTTTTTTTCAAAATCTCTCCTTATGATTTTTTTAAATTCATTTTAATTTTTAAATTTTAAATTCAATTATACAATTTATATATAATTAGAAGTCACGACACTCTGTGTACATATAATTAAGATAACTTTTAATGTTATACTATTTTCTATACAAATTAATATAAATATATTTATTTAATGTCTTATTAACAAATAATCTTAAGACACATATTAACCAAAACCTCTTTATAAATATATATTATTATCCTGATTCAATTTGTTTTCTTTTT
This sequence comes from Camellia sinensis, assembly GCF_055761805.1. NCBI lineage: Eukaryota > Viridiplantae > Streptophyta > Magnoliopsida > Ericales > Theaceae > Camellia > Camellia sinensis. Next base: position 185,781,257 of record NC_138967.1, read on the forward strand.
GACCATGAAGAGAAATTTACCAACTACCACACAAGTGGGAGTTTAAATTTAATACAAGTTGGGACATCCATCAACTCCCCTCGTCTCTTTCTTTTTCTTCGGTCAAGCAAGACAACTACAGGTGAACCAATCCCCAGTCAAGGATCAATGAAACCCAGTTGAATTTGAGTTCCTCAATTTTCAAACTCACAACTCACCTATTATTCCAAACTCAGTTCAGAATTCAGAGCTCCATTATTTTCTCATCAACAAAGCAAAATGGCGGAGAGTGCGGTGTTCCATCTACTAGCCAACCTTGCACCCTTCCTCCAACAAGAGGCCAATTTGTTGATCGGAGTTCGAGAAGAGATCGAATACATCAGAGATGAATTCGAGCGCATGATAGCTTTCCTCAGAGTTGCCGATGCTATGGAAGAGAACAACCCCGAACTCAAAGTATGGGTCAAGCAAGTCCGAGAAGCTGCGTATGACATTGGAGATGTTCTCGAGTTGTACATGCTTCGCCTCGGACATCGTCATGGCTCTGGATTTCGCGGTTTTCTTGGTAAGGTTTCCAGGGCCGGCCCTGCCCTAAGGCAGGTAAGGCTTGTACCTTAGGCCCCATATTTTGGCCCAAAAATAGGGCCCTAAATTTAAAAAATTGTTATAGGTTCAACTTTTTTTTTTTTTTGGTTTTAAGATCAATTTAAAGAGCCCCAAATGTTTTATTGGGTCCATGTATAATTTAGCCCATATTTATTTATAAATGTGTTTGGCCCATATTTATTAAAATGAAAATATATAAATAAATAAATAAAAAACAATAGGGCCCCTAAATTTGGTAAAACATATAAACATATATAACATAGGGTCCCTAAATTTGGCCCAAAAATAGGGCCTCTAAATTTGATAAAATATTATAGGCTCAATGTTTTTTTTTTTTTGGTTTTAGGATCAATTTAAAGGGCCCCAAAATATTTTTTTGGGTCCATGTATGATTTACTCCATATTTATTTATAAGTGTAGTTTGGTCCATATTTATTAAAATGAAAATATATATTAAAAAAAAAGTGTTTGGGCTCAAGAAAAATAATACATACAATATATGGGTCCTATTTTTTTTTTTTTTTATTTTTACCTTCTTTATTTATTAGATTTTAGTGGAATAAATAATTTTGCTCAATTTTTTTTTACCTAGGTCTTTATCAATTTTAATTTCCTAATTTTTTCCTAATTTTTTTGTTCTAATTTTGTTTTATTAAATTGTTTTATTTATAATTTTAATGATTATATGTGTAAGTAAATTTTTTTATGGTTACAAACAAATAAAAAAATTGTAACTTATCGTTTTATTCATAATTTTTTTTTCAATATAAAAGGGCCCCCATTTCCGAAATTCGCCTTAGGCCCCAACAAACTCAGGGCCGGCCCTGAAGGTTTCTTGCTTTATTAAGACTTTAAAAGCTCGTCACCAAATTGCTTCTGAAGTTCAAAGAATGAAGTCCAGAATCATCGATATTTCGAAGGGACATCAGAGGTACCATGTAGGGGTGAGTAGCGGATATATCGATCCGCCAAAACCGACCGAACCGAACCGATCCGCTGCATTTTGGACGGATGCGTGATGACGAGCGGACGATTGCGGATTGATTTTCTCCAATCCGCCAATTTGGCGGACGGATAGCGGATTTGAGATTTTTTGGCCGCAACCGAACTGCCAAACCGTCAAATCGCGAGCACCCCTAGTAATTTATAAGACTTCGTATTTTCAATTTGTTTAAATATTATGTTTGTATTTTCAATTGAAAAAGAGTTTAAATATTCTGTTGAAAAAAAGTTTTTAACTTGAATATATTTTTTGAATTGAAAAAAATAAACGTATTATTCATCTATATTTTTTAGTTTTTAAATCTAACTCTAAAAATAATAAATAGAAAATATAATACATGCTGATTGGTTTTTGTTTTCAAAAACATATGTAGATGTAACAATACAGAGATATTCAATCTCTACTACTGCTCTGTTCATAGTTTTGGTGGTTTGAATTGTTATTATATTTTAAGAATCACAGATTGTAATACTTTATGGGGATAAATCATGCTGTGATTGTAATATGTGGATGAGGCATGCAGTGATCGTGATATTCTAAAGTTTTAAACTTTCTTTCTTTGGATATAAGGCATACAGTGATTGTAATACTTTTTTAAGTCATTGACTGTAATACTTTCTCTTCTTTTTTTTTTCTTTTTTTTTTTAGGAAGTGCATAGGTTGAATTATGTTAAAAATTTATAAAATTTTAAACCGCCAAACCGATTCGCATCCATCTGCCAAACCGCCAATCCGCTCAATCCACATCCGCCGGATTGGCGGACGGATGCGGATTGATTTTCTTCAATCCGCCAATCTGGCGAACGGATGGCGGATTGGAGGTTCTGTGGCCACAACCGACCCGCGCCCACCCCTAGTACCATGATAGATACGGTATGTTAGCGCAAGGCTCAAGCTCAAGGTCCACTGGTGTTAACACAGCATGCCATGATTATCGCGGCGATGCCCTTCTACTCCATGAATCTGAGCTTGTGGGCATCGACAAGCCCAAATCGCAACTAATTAGGTGGTTGGTGCATGAAGACCCCAGACTCAAGATGTTTTCTGTATCAGGAATGGGCGGATTGGGCAAAACAACACTGGTTAAAAAGGTCTTTGATGATGCAGTTGTGAAGAATCATTTCCAGAGCCATGTTTGGATCACTGTTTCTGAATCCTTCAAGATTGAGGTGCTCCTAAAAGGCATCATCAAACTACTTTTTGAAGAAATCGAGCAACCAGTCCCACAAGGGATGGACAACATGGATACCAACAGCTTGAAAGGGATAATTAATGCTTTCCTGCAACAAAAGAGGTATGTGCTTGTTTTTGATGATGTATGGGATATTCATGCGTGGCAATCTTTTAGATATGTGTTTCCCATTGGCAATTGTGGCAGTCGAGTAGTGCTCACAACCAGAAATGCAGATTTAGCCTCTTTTGCGAGTAAAGAATATCATGGTGATGTCTATAATCTCCAGCCCTTGCCTAGCGAAGACTCCTGGACATTGTTTTGCAGGAAAACATTTATGGAGAATTCTTGCCCTTCACATTTGGAAAGACTTTCAAAAGCCATCTTGAATAGATGCGAGGGATTGCCGCTTGCAATTGTCGCTATTAGTGGTCTTTTATCAACAAAGGATAAGAGCAGTGTGGATGAGTGGGATAAGATCTACCGCAGCCTTGGTGCAGAACTACAAGGAAATGACAAACTACAAAGCATGAACAAAATATTGTTCCTCAGTTATATTGATTTACCTTATTATCTGAAGTTCTGCTTTCTCTATCTAAGTGTTTTTCCGGAGGATTGTTTCATTGACCATTGGAGATTGATTCGATTATGGGTGGCAGAAGGATTTGTAGAAACGAAAGCAGGAATGACAAAAGAAGAAGTTGCCGAGGGCTACCTCAATGAGCTAATCAATAGAAGCTTGGTTCAAGTGGCAAAGAGGAGAAGAGATAAAAGGGTCACAATGTATCGCATCCATGACCTTTGGCGTGAAATTATTGTTTCCAAGTCGGGAGAGCAAAACATTGTGACACTAGCTGGAGAAAAAAGCAGAGCGTGGCCCGAAAAGGTGTGGCGCTTATCAATCAACAATTATTGGGAATATACACAACAAAGCAAGCGTTTCACTCGACTTCGTTCTTTGCTTATGTTCAATGCAACAGATTCACTGTCCAAGTTGTCCATTCTAGCATCATCAAATGATGGTCTACGGTTGCTAACCGTGCTAGACTTGAGAGGTGCCTTGTTGGAGACATTCCCAAACGAAGTTTTGAAACTACTTCAACTCAGGTATTTAAGTTTGAGGGGAACCAAGGTAAAAATAATACCGAAGTCGATTGGCAAGCTCCAAAACCTAGAAACATTGGACCTTAAACAAACGTATGTCACTGAGTTGCCTAATGATATCCTGAAGCTCCAACGACTTCGCCATATCTTGTTGTATCGCTACCAACCAAATTATTTTCTTGTATTTCCTTCTAAAAACCAATGTGGATTCAAAGCCCCAACGGAAATAGAAAGTTTGTCATGCTTACAGAAACTTTGCTCGATTGAAACAAACCATGATAATGGGACCATTTTGCTAGGAGAGGTAGGGAAGTTGACTCAACTGAGGAAATTACAGATTGAAAGCCTGAGAAATGAAGATGGGAGGGTGTTATGCTCGTCCCTTGATAAGCTTAGTAACCTTCACTCATTGATTGTTCGTGCAACAGGAGAAGACGAGATCATTGATCTAGATTCCCTTTCCTCACCACCTCAACTTCTTCGAACGCTCTACCTAGAAGGAAGTTTACATAAGGTACCACATTGGATACCTTCACTGCACAACTTGGTAAACGTAATGTTACGATGGAGTAAGTTAAAGGACGTTGATCCGCTGGAATCCCTTCAAGGTTTGCCCAATTTGGTTCAACTTCAATTTATTCAGACACATGAAGGGGAAGAATTGTGTTTCAAGGCTGGTGGATTTCAAAGACTTGTGAGATTATCCCTTTATGAATTAAAAGGATTGAGATGGGTGAAAGTGGAGGCTGGCTCGATGCCTCATCTTGAAGAGTTAATTATCCAGCGATGCGAATTGGTAGAGGAGTTACCCTCTGGCATTGAACATCTAACCAACCTTAAATCACTTGATTTGGTTGATATGTCTGATGGATTGATTTCAGTTCTAAACAGAGATTTAGAGCGTGAGAATAATTGGAAAATTGCACACATCCCAAAAGTTCAAATTGGAGACACAAAACTTGGCTATTGGAAAGCAAATTATCTACAGCGAGGGAGGAGAGAGCTCTATTCATATTGAATCACCACTACATTTAGAATGTTTATGTACTTATTTATTTTCATGTGCTCTTGGTACTTGATTTGTTGTATTTATATTGGGATCAAATTTTTCTCTATTCTTTTTCTTTTTTTGTATTACATTTTTGTTTTTTTAGTAGTCTGGAAGCCTGTTATTTGACCTCCTAATTTTGATCCTAGAGAGTCGGTAATTTTACAAATTTTTTAATTGGGATTGTAAATCTTAGGGTTTGTTTGGTGAGTTTTTTTTTTTAATTTTTTCAAATTTTCGTTAGCTTTAGATTTTTTGAAATTGAAATAGAAAACACATTTGTTAATTGTTTTCACTTTTAAAAAACACATTTGCTAACTTCACAAATTTTTGAATGGTGAGACTTTTATTTTTTATTTTTATTTTTTTTAGCTTTAGGTTTTTTGAAATTGGATTAAAAAACATGCTTGCTAATTGTTTTCACTTTCAAAAAAATCTGGCTAATCTTAGAATTTCTGGAAATAAGAAAATTGTGATTTTATTTATTTTCAAAACAAGTTTCATTCTTTCCTACCACCGTCACCCTTCCATCTTCGCTTTGGCAATCACCTTTGACCACTCCCTCCTTTTGATAACTTACTATACTTGTTTTCATTTTGAAAAATGACATACAAATCTATTTTATAAACTCACTTTTTAAACCCGGTAATGTATAATATAAAAGAAATGAATGGTTGATGATTAGAGAAACTATTAGAAAAAGAGTTGACTTAAATATTCTAAGGTAATTACAAATACACTTCCTAAGATTTATTTAAAATATAGATTGTCCATTTTAATTTTGAAAATTACAAATACCTCATTATCAAATTTTTGTATTTAACATAATTAACAGAAAGATGAAAATTTTAATCATTCTCCTATATAATAATAAAATTATTTGAATTGTTAATTAAAATATATTTATGACATCATTAAAAATAATTAATTAATTTGATAATTTATTAATAAAATGAATTATTTGTTATGTAATTAGAAACTTAAAGAGGCGAGATGTAATTTTTAGAATCACAGAGAGCAATTATACTTTAAGCAAATCTCAAGGAGTGTATTTATAATTTATCAATATTTTAATAGAGTGCTATATCATTGGGCTTGAAAAATAAGTCTTAACTTTTTATTAAAGTAGCATTAAGAGTTCATTTGAGATGTGGGTTGGTTTTTTAACTTTTTGACTATTTTGTCTAGGGCTAAAAAATTTCGTTTAGGATGAACTTTTTGATTTTTTTGACTTTCGTGAGAAAAAAAAAATAAAATTATTATGGTTTGGATGTAACATTTTATTTTATTAACCTTTTAACCTATTTTGTCTTTTTGTGACTATTTTAGTCCCAAACCATTATGCCAAATGAGTGCTAAATATGCTATTTATTGTAGTTTTTACAAAAAAATAAAATAAAATAAAAAGAATAAAAAATAAACATATTTTATGTTCTTTGTACATAGGGAGAAAAAAGAAAAAAATAAAATAACCACAAGTTCATACACACTACTTCAAATATTGGGTTTCTAATCATTTTAATTTAAATTGGCACAAGTTTTTCAAATCTCAAAATGAATATTCTTAGGATTATCACTTCTTGAATTTTTTAGGGCTGTAACAAGCATTTGGAGACTTATTTTCAAACTTTATAAACCTCAAACGAATGAGAATAATATTTGCAATTAGTTAAAAAAAATTTATTCATGACCATATGATTCAAAGTTCAAACTCAATATATGTAGTAGCTAGAGTCGGGGGAATGATGACTTGGCCAAGGGTGTAGGCGTTAAGGCAAGCTTCCTATGTTTAGAGCTTTTTAGTTGATTTTCCACTTTGTAGACGCTACATGATTGACACAATAGGAGTTCATTCTACCCAACCGACTGAGCAACATGATGCAATAGAATGACCAATGGAAAGAGAAGCACCTCAATATCAACCCTGGAACCGGTTTGCGAAACCACAGAAATCAATCCTGATGGCTCAACAAACAGCTACATAGATTAGATCTAACTTGACAGTGTGTAGGATGCCTTCCAAAATTTATTGATCCTTGAAAAAGCATAGCAATTGCATCGAAATCAAACCTAATTCAATCATCTAGATTTCTGAATTACGATTTTCAAAAGTAAAACTGTGTAGTGACAATGAAATTACCATTACTCTCTGTGCATATTGTGGCAGCAAATTTACAAACAATATCAAACTCACGTCAACTAATCTTTTGGAATCTTTCAAGTCTTTGCATCAGAAAAGTTGTATACAGAAAAATAAATCATACAACCACCTAGTATTACACAAAGCTGTGGTATAAAAACTCCAAAACAGGAAACAAATCAGAAGACTTTTTAGCAACCCTTAGGCCTAGAGTATTTTGGGGGAAGAGATGGGCACCTTTCATTCATATGCAGGCATGGATCTATCGTATTGTGTCCGGGTAGTTCCATTCGATACTTCCCTCGAATTTGGCAGTAAGGGAGCTTCACAGTGTCTGCGCTATTGCACCACTTTGGCATGTGGCTTGAATTGTTCTCAAAGAACTTGAGAGCGTAAGCATCTTTTATCTGTAGTTTGGACAAGACAAATTAACAAAGCAAAATAATATGTAAAATACCTGACCTGGGTTTTACATCCACAAAACAATCAATTTCAGTTGAACATCCATATTTATCCATACAGCTCAAGTTTATTTTCATGATAGTAAAAATAAATGATAAATTACATAAATAGTTCCCAAAGTATATCATTGATTTCATTTTGGTCTACAGTTTTTAATTTGTATCAGTTACATTCCTGAACTTTACACATTGATTTAATGTAGTCCCCTATCCTACCTATCGTCTAAAAAAATTACGAAAAATGCTTATGTCAGCTTCACATAAGGCATTTGGAGAGCATTACAAGGAATTTTGCATTTTCCAACTAAATGAATCATGAGACACGTGAAAGGAACATTATTTACAAAATAAAATGCATCCAAGACTTTCATTTCATTACTGAAAGTCGAATACATAGGGTGTTTGGCAATTTGAATGATAGTATTTGGTATATAGATGTGTCAAAATGTCGTTTTATGCCCTTCAAATGCTTGACATGAGACTGACATAAGCATTTTTACTATGTTTTTTAGACAACAATTAAGAAAGGGGCTACACTGCATTAATATGTCAAGTATAGGGATGCAATTGAATCAAATTAAAGATTAGGGATCAAAATGAAATCAAGGGTATACTTTATTTGTGTAATTTACCCTAAAATAAACTAACATTCTTTTATTTTTTGTATGTAAATAAGTACAAAGCAGTGCACATGCAGACAATAATAGTTTTATTGAGGAAAAATTTGTCAATAATCATTCAATGCAAACTTAGGTGAAATGTGAGGGTGCAGTCATGAGATCTTCCAACCTCGTGCAAATACAATAACATAGTTTAAACCATCTGAATACTGGATTTAATATAAGCTAATTCAATAAATAATATTATAAATAAAGAAAAACCATTGTATTGATCGTGAAACATTAATTGGATGCAAATTTGAGACTTTGTTATTTAAATTAATGAATTGAATAATCACAACAAACTCACCGTAAACTCCGTAACTTGAATGGAGTTTGCAATTGGATCAAACAACCTTGCTTCCTTGTACATTTCCAGAATGAAAACAACACATTATGTGGACTTCCCATCACTTCATATCCAATCATCCTGCTCAGGCATTGTCAACAATATATCAAAAGATAACCCACACCTTTCAGCTTCTACAAGAATTTCAGGAAGGTCAAGGCCCTACACAGAAGTTCAATGTCAAATAAAATATTTGAACAAATAAAGACAGTAAACATTTCATCTATTTTAAGATTACAACAGAATTTAATGATGATATTAGTTATTGTATATCACTCCCTCCAGACCAACGTCTAAATTCAATGGCTTGCTGGTTAGGATCAAACTATCTGGTCTAGATTTGGTCCAAGAGATTGTTAGTTAATCTCAAGAGCTGCCAGTACCAATACATTTCCCAAGTGGTCTTTGATGACAAAACAACCTTCAGTCTCTTTATTTGGTTGATATGTCTAATGGATTGAGTTCGAGCACGAACAGAGACTTAGAAGATGGGAATTATTGGAAAATTGCACACATACCAGAGGTTGGGATTGTGAATACAAAACGTGGCTATGTGGAAGAAAATTATCTATAGTGAGAGAGGAGAGAGCTCTAACCATATTGGATCACCACCACATTTAGAATGCTTGTTATGTATTTATTTCATGTGCTCTTGGTACTTGATTTGTTGTATTCATATTGGGATCAAATTTTTCTTTATTTATTTTTTTCTTTTTCTCTATTATAGTTTTGTTTTCTTAGTAGATCGGGAGCCCTGTTATTTGACCTCCTAACTCTGAGTTGGTAACTTCACAAATTTTTTAATTGGGATTGTAAATCTTAGGGTTCGTTTGGTGAGGTTTTTATTTTTATGATTATTACTATTTTTGTTTTAGATTTAAAAAAATTTGAAAATTGAAATAAAAAATGCTTTTGGTTAGGGGTGATAAATGAACCAAATAGCTCGAGCTTGACTCGTGTTGGCTCATTAAAAACTCGTTTGAGCTCAATTCGTTAAGTAAACAAGCTTTGAACACATTTTGGAGCTCTTTAAAGTTTTCAAACCAAGCTTGAACAGGCAGTTACTCATTCGGTTTAGTTCGATAAACCTAAAACTATATAAAAATACAAAATTATTAGAGTTCGGTTCAACAAAAGCTCGTTTGAGATCGACTCAAAAATTAAAGGAACTAAGTTTGAACAAATTTTAAAACACATAAAGTTATTAAACCAAGCTTGAAAAGTATACTGTTCGGCTCTTTTTTTCTTTTTCTTTTTTGAACAAGGAAATTAATTGTTTGGCTCGTTTATCACCCCTGCTTTTGATAACTTACCAACTTTTTTTTTTTTTTAGATTTTATATGTTTTGAGAATTAAATATACCAAATATGCTATTTATCTTATTATAGTTTTTACAACTACAAAAAAAATAATAATAATTATAAAAGAATAAAAAACAAAGAATAAATGTATTTTATGTTTTCTCTACGTAGAAACCAAAAAAATTAATCACATGTCAAGTTTGAGCAAAATTGCCAAGTGTCAAGTTTAAGTGAAAGTTACGGGTTGAAGTACAAGAGATTAGTGAAAAGTTTAGGTGAAAGTGCCCAATTGTTAAGTTTAGATTGGATAGAAATTTGAGTAAAGAATATAGGCCTCCATTGTTTTGAGTAAAATTGATAAAAATTTGAGTAAAAGAGTGGAGGGAATTCATATTGATATGAGCTTTTCAAGTAGAGGAGTGAAGAGGGTTTTGGGAGATTTTTTTACTCAAATTTGAATGTGATATGGGTATTGATGAAAAGCTTGAGATGCCCTAACATATCTATGAATTCATATTTTTACATATTCAGGATGTACATATCCAGCATTCTTGTGCTTAAGAGAGAGAAAGAGGGTTTGTTTGTGTGTGAAAAAATCGAGCTATTCCAACCAAGAAGATAACAATTACCTAAAGCAACAGATATAAGAAGACACCCAAACAGGCCATTATTATTCTTTTATATATATCTCTCTCCTATCCAACACCCATTGCAATTATTATTCCCATAAACTAGCAATGTTTACTGAATCAGATACCCATTCATGCAGAATTACAAAAAAAAAAGAAATAAAGATAGAAAAACTAACCTACGATCGTCATCGGGGAAGTTCTTTGACTACCGTTGCTAGAGAGAAGTACCACTCAACTCCAAGAGAGAAGAAGAAAAAAATCAAAGGGGCGAGAGACAAAGAAAGTGTGAAACAGAGAGATTTTCATTCATACACAAATACAGATACAGAGAGAGAGAGAGAGAATGGATGGGAGAGTGTTGAGATTTCTATTTATGTTTCTGTTTTTAGGGTAATTCTATTTACACACTACAAACCCTCTTAGTACACACCAATTACTCATTGCACACCACAACCAATTTTAATTTTCTATTTTTCACTCAATACACACCATCAATTTTCGAATATTTCCAAAGTATCCTCATCTTCTCTAACCATAACCCTAACCCTAACTCTGCCCCACGACCGCCGCTGCCATCAACCGTTGTCATTAGCCATCCTACCTCTTTTTGCCGCTATCACCCTCCGACCGACACCATCCCCCTCTTCTGTTTCCATCTCCAATCCATTTGCGCCCCTGCCACATCAACAACTTGCATTGCCCTTTCCTTCACGGCTAACACTGGAACTCGTATCTCCCCCACCTTGTCACCCCTCTCCAGCCCCGTTGGCTACCCTCTGCCGCTACCCATCATCTAGATCCCCTCCACAGCGCGACTCAGCTCCACCACTCCATCATTCGATCTGCAGTTGCAAGAAAGAGATTTGGGTTTCCAGATCTTGGGTTTGAAGAGCAGAAGAAAAAGAAGAAGAAGGGGCTACGGGTGGAAATAAGGGGAGGGAGGAGCTGTAATGGGAGAGGGAATAGCAGTGGAGTGGGGATTTGCAGAGAAGAGGCGCTGACTGAAGGGGATTTGGAAAGGCGACGCTGGCTTAGCAGCAGTGGCAGTGAGGAGATGTTAGGGTTTAGGATTAAAGTTGGGATGGGGGAGATGGGGATGGCAAGGGATGGGTCACCGGAGCTAGGGATGGCGGAGGAGGTGCAGCCGAAGTTGATAATGGCTATGACAGTGACAAGTAGCGAGCAGCGACGACAACGGTTAGGGTTAGGGTTAGGGTTAGGGTTAGGGCTAGTGGGGGTGGGTTGTGTGGATTGAGAAATTTGTGTAAAGGTTAAAAACATAATTGACTAGAAGGATAAAGATGTAATAAATTTTTTTATGGACATGGTGTGTGCTGAGAAGATTGGTGGTGTGTAAATAGAATCACCCTTATTTTTATTTTATTAAAAAAAATGACAAATAAAATTTATTAGGTAACTTACACTGACACCCCTAAGGTTTAGTCCAATTACATCCCACCCCTTGACGTTCTGGAAATTACATTCACACCTCTATAGTTAATAGTCTCATTTCAAAAATCCCCTACTTATATAAAAGGCAACAATTCCTAGTAGAGAAACAAAAGAAATTACATTGAAAAAAAATAAAATAAAGGAAATGAAAGGAAAAAAAAAACACAGAGAAAGTAAAGTAAAGCAAGAAAAGAGAGAGTGCATGAGTTCAATATCTTCATTCCGTCTAAATAATTACAATGACAAGGGGTTAGTGTAATTTTCCAAACGTCAGGGGGTGATATGTATTAAATCTAAATCTCAAGAGTGTAAGTGTAACTTACCCAAATTTATATGACATATTGCTTCGTTTATTTATTTATTTTCTTTTTCAAAGAAATAATTAAAAAAAAATTTAAATCAAACTTGTTTTCCGAGAGTGTTTTTACTATATCCATCCCTCCTCCTTCCCATTCAATTGCTACCTATAGCCACCACTACTCACTATAATCTACTGTCAGAGTGTTTTGTTCAATTTCTACTTATAGCATGTAGAATTAATTTAAGAAGTTGAATTTTTTTACTTATTTAGAAATTGGGAAATAATACTTTTAGTTTTTAATTTTTGATTATCAACTTTTAACTTTAAAAAAAAAAATTACACCAAACAAAAATGTGAGATTACTTCATACAAGAATTGTAAAATATTAACGTTCTCTTTGTTTTCGTGAAAAATATTTATTAAAAAAAATGTTTTTATATATGTACGAATGATTGTATTAATGATAAGGGTGAAGGTGGAAGCGAAGGTAGCAAGTGTGGTGTGGTCATGGGGTGGCAAAAATGGTAGTGGCAACGGTGGTGGCGATGGAGGTGGCAATGTAGTGGTGGAGGTAACGGTGGCGATGGTAGTGTAGTGGTGTTAGTAAAATAGAAAATTTCATATAAGTGAAAGTTGTAAAATATAATTACAATTAAGTGATAAACTTTATAAAAATATTAATAATTAAAATTACAAATTTTTTTCATAAATTTGTAATATGTTTTTTAACTTACCACTTAATGTTAATTTTCCCTTAGTAAAACCTTAGTCTGAAAAATAATTTTTGCCTTTCATAAATAGAAAATAATTTCCAATCAAATAGACTGTGTTGTAGTGATTTAAATTGTTCATCTTATCGGTTCATACAAAGATCGGCCCAACCCCTCATAAAGCCTAAAGCAGAATCTCAATATGCAACACTTATTAAGCACGTGTCTTTTTTCCACCAGTCTTAATGCATTTTTCTTTATTAAATTATACCTCAAGATTTATGTGTCTCAATATTATCACATGACCTAAGGATGCATTGAGTCCCTGTGTATATATAATTAATTTAATAATTATAATAAGATGATTTTAACATATTTGTTTTTGAAATGTGGACAATATACCTGTTGTCCATTTTCCAAAAATAAATGCGAAAAGCATTTAAGTTTCGTTTGTTTCAATGTAAAATATTTTACACTTAATCCTAAAATATTTTACACCTAAAAATATTCTTTATGTAAATTGATTTTGAACACAACAAAAAACTTTATTTTTCGGTATTTAATTGACACTTGAAACAAAAAAAATTTACTCTATGCATTGGGTAGAAACCAATAAAGTTCCACCCTTTCACTTTTGAAAAGTTTAATGTGTTGGAATAGCCAGGTTGAAAGTGAATTTTCCAAAAATTGACTTACCAAATCTTTAGTGGCAAATTATTTTGGAGACTATGACCAAAAATAGTTTTCTTAAAAACATATTTTACTTACTCCTTAGTTATTCAACTGAACAATAAGAAATATGTAAAATATTTAAAACAAAAGACATTTTTCGTCAGAAAAAAAAAAAGAATATATAAAATATTTTCTTTATACAATTTGTTTTCTTTCTTTTTGGCAACCAAGAGATATTTAGCTAGTACCACACACGTGGGAGTTTAAATTCAGTACAATACCATGTCACCATTAACTAATAATAAAACAATTAGGAGTAAACTCACTATTCAAATATAATTAAAAATTCAATAACTATTACATCTGCCTAATGCACCGAAAACTCATTAAATAAATTACTAAATATTCTGTTCAAATGATAGCATAATTAAAAAATAATAATTATAATCAAACATCACATTATATATAATCAAATAATCCTTCAATCATAATTAAAATAATGACATAATTAATATCATAATATATCATAACTAACAATATAATAAATCATAATTGAAGACATAAAAATCGTAACAAAAAATTGCACACAATTGAATTTCCATTAAGTTGTGATATTACTTGAATATTGATTGGTACCAAGTGGGGCCAGTAACAACACCCCCCACTCGTCTTTTTCTATTTTTTATTTGGTCAAGCAAGACGCCTCCATGTGAACCACAAAAACAAATTCAACAGGAAGAAAAATGAGATTTCACACATCAAAACGAGTAAATGCCCCCCACCTGGATCACTGAAACCCCCAATTGAATTTCAACATTACAAATCCCCAATTTTCAAACTCACTACTCACCTTTAATCACAAACTCAATTCAGAGTTTAGACTCCTCCCTTCAAACCCAACCAAGGCTACTCTGCACCAAAACACATATTTTTTTTTAAAATGGCTGAGTGCAGTGTTCCATCTACTAGCCAACTTCGCACCCTTCCTCCGACAAGAGGTCAATTTGTTGACTGGAGTTGAAGAAGAGATCCAATACATCAGAGATGAATTTGAGTGCACGACAGCTTTCTTCAGAGTTGCCGATGCTATGGAAGAGAACAACACCGAACTCAAAAGTATGGGTCAAGCAAGTCCAAAAGCTGCGTACGACATTGGAGATGTTCTCGAGTTGTACATGCTTCGCCTTGGACATCGTCATGGCACTGGATTTTGCGGTTTTCATGGTAAGGTTTCGTGCTTTATTAAGACTTTAAAAGCTCGTCACCAAATTGCTTCGGAAGTTCAAAGAATGAAGGCCAAAGTCATTGATATTTCGAAGGGACATCAGAGATACCATGAAAGATATGGTATGTTAGAGCAAGGCTCAAGCTCAAGGTCCACTGGTCTTAACACAGCATGCCATGATTATCGTGGCGATGCCCTTCTACTCCATGAATTTGAGCTTGTGAGCATTGACAAGCCCAAATCGCAACTAATTAGGTGGTTGATGCATGAAGACCCCAGACTCAAGGTGTTTTCTGTATCAGGAATGGGCGGATTGGGCAAAACAACACTCATTAAAAAGGTCTTTGATGATGCAGTTGTGAAGAATCATTTCCAGAGCCATGTTTGGATCACTGTTTCTGAATCCTTCAAGATTGAGGTGCTCCTAAAAGGCATCATCAAACAACTTTTTGAAGAAATGGACAACATGGATACCAACAGCTTGAAAGGGATAATTAATGCTTTCCTGCAACAAAAGAGGTATGTGCTTGTTTTCGATGATGTATGGGATATTTATGCCTGGCAATCTTTAAGATATGTGTTTCCCAATGGCAATTGTGGGAGTCGCGTAGTGCTGACAACCAGAAATGTAGATTTAGCTTCTATCGCTAGTGTGGAATATTATCGTGATGTCTATAATCTTCAGCCCTTGCCTCCTGAAGAATCCTGGACATTGTTTTGCAGGAAAACATTTATGGAGAATTCTTGCCCTTCACACTTGGAAAGACTTTCAAAAGTCATCTTGCATAGATGCGAGGATTGCTGCTTGCAATTGTGGCAATTAGTGGTCTTTTATCAACAAAGGATAAGAGCAGTGTGGATGAGTGGACTAAGATCTACCGTAGCCTTGCAATTGTTTCATTGACCATTGGAGATTGATTCGATTATGGGCGGTAGAAGGATTGTAGAAATGAAAGCAGGAATGACGGTAGAAGAAGCTGTTGAGGCCTACCTCAATGAGCTAATCAATAGAAGCTTAGTTCAAGTTGTAGAGATGAGATCAGATGAAAGGATCAAAACGTATCACATCCATGACCTTTGGCATGAAATTATTGTTTCCTGGTCAGGCGAGCAAGAGTGTGGCCCCAAAAGGTGCGGCGCTTATCAATCCACAATCATTTGGAAAATACTCAACAAAGCAAGTGTTTCACTCTAGGAAGCACGGATACAGATACGGGATACGGATACGATACAATACGGATACGGCGATACAACAAAATTTAAAAAACTAGGATACGGGTACGGCGGGGATACGTTCGTAAAAAATATTATTTTAACTATTTTTAGTAATGCAGTATGCATAAAAATAAAACCTAAAGCAAAAGACAACTTGATAAAGAAGAAAGATTCCTATAAAACTAAGAGTCTTCAAGGTCAATAGCTTCAACTTGTTCCCCTTCATCAGTGAATATCACAAGACCTTAGCTAAAGCCAAAAAACCATTCTTAAATAAAAATTTCAGCAAATATACTTTTTTAAGTCATCAATGATAGCCTAGGAAGCACGGATACGGATATGGGATATGGGGATGTGGATATAGCGATATGTCAAAATTTGAAAAAGTATGATACGGGTACAGCGGGGATACATTCGTAAAAAAAAAAAAATTATAATTTTAATAATGTAATATGCATAAAAATAAAACTTAAAGTAAATTAATAAATAAAGAGAGGGATTCCTATTAACCTAAAAGTGCTCAAACATTCATAAAACATCCAAAACTAAAAGCAAAAGCAAAAGCAAATGCAAATGCAAATTAAACATCATCCTTACATGCCAACACCAAAAAAAGAATGAGAGCAGAGAGAAGAAACGTGAGAGAGTGAGAAAGCGAGAGAGAAGTGAGAGAGACAACAAGGATACATCAATTTGACAAATTCTATTACTTTAACTCTCACTATATTCCTCTTATCAAAGAACTAAACAAAATATTATAAGTAATATGTAACTTCGAGTATCCGATACTTCAAAATTAAGTATCCGATACTTCAAAATTAATAAAAAATTAATTAAGAAGTATCCGATACTTTTAAAAAGTATCCGATACGTATCCGCGAGTATCCAAGGAGTATCGGTATCCGATAAGTATCCGATACGGATACGTCACCCTTTTTGAAGTATCCGTGCTTCATAGGTTTCACTCGACTTCATTCTTTGCTTATGTTCAATGCAACAGATTCACTGTCCAAGTTCTCCATGCTTGCATCGTCAAATGATGGTCTACAGTTGCTAACCGTGCTAGACTTGAAAGGTGCCTTGTTGGAGACATTCCCAAATGAAGTCTTGAAACTAATTCAACTCAGGTATTTAAGTTTGAGGGGAACCAATGTAAAAGTAATTCCGAAGTCGATTGGAAAGCTCCAAAACCTGGAAACATTGGACCTTAAAAATACGTATGTCACTGAGTGGCCTGATGATATCCTCAAGCTACAACAACTTCGCCATATCTTGTTGTATCGCTACAAACAAGATCTTGTTCCTTCCATTTGTTTTCAACACCATTGTGGATTCAAAGCCCCGGCGGAAATAAGAAGTTTGTCATCCTTATAGAAACTTTGTTCTATTGAAACAAACCTTGATAATGGGACCATTTTACTAGAAGAGGTAAGGAAGTTGACTCCATTAAGGAAATTACACATTGAAAAATTGAGAAATGAAGATGGGAGGGTCTTATGCTCGTCCCCTGAGAAGCTTAGTAACCTTTGCTCATTAGTTGTTCGTGCAATAGGAGAAGACGAAATCATTGATCAGATTCTCATTCTTCACCTCCTCAACTTCTTCGAACGTTCTACCTAGTAGGAAGTTTACAGAAGGTACCGCATTGGATACCTTCATTGCACAGCTTGGTAAGAGTAGCATGGAGTAAGTTGAAGGATGTTGATCCACTAGAATCCCTTCAAAGTTTGTCCAATTTGGTTGAACTTCAACTTCGTCAAACATATGAAGGGAAAGAATTGTGTTTCAAGGCTAGTGGATTTCAAAGACGTGTGAGATTAGGACTTGCTGGATTACAAAGATTGAGATGGGTGAAAGTGGAGGCTGGCTCAATGACTCATCTTGAAGAGTTATTTATCTGTGAATGTAAATTGGTAGAGGAGTTACCCTCTGGCATTAAACATCTAACCAACCTTAAATCTCTTTATTTTGTTGATATGTCTTACGGATTGAGTTCAAGCTTGGACAGAAACTTAGAAGATGGGAATTATTGGAAAATTGCACACATTCCAGAAGCTTGGATTGGGGACACAATATTTGGCTCTATGCAAGGAAATTATCTATAGCGAGAGAGGAGATAGCTCTAACCATATTGGATTACTACTATATTTAGAATGCGTATTATGTATTTATTTATTTTGACATGCTCTTGGTACTTGACTTCTTGTATTCATATTGATATCAAATTTTTGTCTTTCTTTTCTTCTCCTTTTCATGTTTTTTAGTAGATCGGGAGCTTGCTATTTGACCTCCAAATTTTGATCCTAGAGAGTTGGTAACTTCACAAGTTTTTAAATTGGGATTATAAATCTTAGGGTTCGTTTGGTGAGGTTTTTATTTTATTTTGCTTTAGCTTTAAATTTTTTGAAAATTGAAATAAAAAAAAACCGTTTGCTAATTGTTCACTTTCAAAAAAACTGGCTACGGTTCTCAAAAATTGAGGAAATAAGAAAAATGTGGTTTTACTTATTTTCAAAACAAGTTTCATTCCTTCTTAAATCCCTCACCCTTCCGTCCTCTGGCCAACCTCTCCGCTCCTACAATCACCTCCGACCACTCCCCCCATTTGGTAACTTACTATACTTGTTTAGATTTTGGAAAATGATATACAAGTTTTCTAAACTCATTTTCTAGATTCAGTACCATATAAAAGAGATGATTGGTTAATGATTAGAGGGAATATGAGATCACAACTACCACATTTTTCTTCAAACGTTATTCAATCAAGCCAATAATTGTGATTTTTTTTTTTAGTTGAATTTCTCTCAAGTTTGAATTTCTCTCAAGTTCATGCCCAAGGGACCCATCACAAGTCCATTTCAATGATTCGAACCATTCATTTTGTAAGACCATCAATGTATATTATCCGTGAAAAAAATTTAATCAATATAGTAATCGTAACATTCTTATTTTATTACATTACGTTTGGTGAGGTGGTTATGGACAATTTTGTATTGGACAACTTCTTGGCTTTTTTTTTTTTTGATTGGCACCAGAATATCTGGATCAAAGCTTGACTAATCCGAAGGGTGCATAGGCACTCGGCAAGAAGTTTCTTGCAAGTGCATCAGGGTTAATGCAAGGGTTTTCTTCCAATCTGATGGCCTCAATGAATTGTTAGCACTTAAGAGATTTCGATCCCTGAATCTTGGAGGGGAACAACTCCAAGACCTAAGGCCTTACTACCAGGCCAACCCCTTGGGGTTAACTTCTTGGCTATTTTTTAAACCAATTTATCTCCAACCTTGATGGAGATTGTATAGAATGAATGAGGTCTATTTTCATGACTCATTGATGGACCTCATTCTTTATGGACCACTGCTTTTTTGTGTTGGTATCAAATTTCATTATCAGACCATCTTTTAAATGTCTCTTCTATTTGATCTCTTTATTCTTCTTCTAACAATAATGGTAGTGCACAGAAAAGTATAAACAAAAGCGTATGAAAAAAATGAATTTGTGTTGTGTTTTGTTCATTTTTAAGTGTGCATATTTGTATGTGAATTTTTTTCTCATGCACGTAGCATTGCTCTTATGTCTAACACTTTTACATAGAACCTTGTAAACGAGTCAAGTTGAACTTACTAAATAAGTTGTGCAAGTTTGACTTGAAAACTTAATGAACTTGGCTTGTTTATATTTCGAGTTGATCTCAAACTAAATTTAATCAAATGAATCATGAGGCGAAAAACAAAAAATGATTTAATGCTATTGAAACAGAATTTCAACCAGTCCCATTCACCAGTAAGGCTAATACCGACCAGTTCCATTCTCATACTAAAATAGTTAATATAGTGATAGCAATAAAATCAAAGCTCCTAAATTAACCACAAGAATTGAATTAATCAAAACCAGCTACAGTATCAAGGACTCTGCACCGACTAGGTTGCTATCTATCTGATATAAACTCTCAGGTCTAAGTTTTCCTTTTGAAATGTCATCTTCTATAAATTCTCAAGCATCATCTGAATTTGAGCATAGCTCAAGTGGATGTACTTTCAGGTTTCTAGAGGGACGTTTGGCATTCAAGCTTATGGAGAAACGTTGAATGCCCCGTTGTACTAACCCTAACATAATAACCCACTAACATCATACTGAGTGCTCCAAAAAAAAATGTCTAAGCATCATCTTGTAGCTGATTATCAAGATGTAAATAACAAAAAATCAGAATTTCAATAGCTTTCTTTTCTCTCCTCTTATTTATCTATTTTATTCTGCACAACAAAAAGAACAATAGTGTAGTGTTAAGGCAATAGAAACCTTGATTTCAGCTCTGAATGCAATTTCAACATATGACGTGGACTCTAAAAGCCTAAAGAACAATGAAATTTCCAAATTCTAACTTTTTAATTGTGCTATAAACAGCAATGAAATTAACATTACTCTCCATGTGTATCGTGGTAGCAAATTTACAGACAACATTAACCTACATTGACTGATCATTTTGGAATCTTTCAAACCTTTGCATCAGAAAGATATACAGAAAAATCAATAATACAAAAACCTAATATTATACAAAGCAGTGGTATAAAAACTCCAAAACGGGACAACCAAATCAGAAGACGTTTTAGCAACCCTTAGGCCTAGAGTATTTTGGGGGAAGAGATGGGCACCTTTCATTCATATGCGGGTATGGATCCATTTGATACTTCCCTCGAATTTGGCAGAAAGGGAGCTTCACGGTGTCCGCATCATTGCACCACTTTGGCAGGCAGCTTGAATTGTTTTCAAAGAGCTTGAGAGTGTAAGCATATCTTTTATCTGCAGTTTGGACAAGATAAATTAACAAAGCAATAATATGTAAAATTCCTGACCTGGGTTTTACATCCACACAACAATCAATTTCAGTTGAACATCCATATTTATTTACCCATACAGCTCAAGATCATTTTGGTGATAGTAAAATGAAAGATAAATTTCATATATAGTCCCTAAAGTATACCATTGATTTCATTTTGGTCTATAATCTTCAATTTGTATCGAAGAGAGAGAGAGAGAGAGAGAGTACCTAAAGTAATCTGGCGAGAACAATCGTTGCCACTTCTTCTTCTTCAGTGGAAAACCCAAGACTTCCTTCGATTTCGATGAAGCTTCATTCTGACTATTCCCTTGATTTCATCATTGGGGTTTAGGGTTTTAGAGGTGAATGAAAATGGAGGGTCGTAGGTATCTTCGTTCGGGGATTGAGATTGGCTTAAAAAACTAGAGATACAGAGAAAGAGAGAGGAATGTGGGATACACGGTGAAAGGAGATGAATGAGTGTTTAGAGTAACGACATTTTGCGCTCACTTCTCAACGCTGCTTTTGGTTAAAGATTTGAAGTAAAATTAAAAAAAAGACAAAAAGAAAATATAAATAAAATATATTTATATATATATATATATTTCTTTTCAAATCACTTTTTAAATTTTTCAACTAAATACAAGGTGCTAAATTACTAAACCCCTCAAATTCTAACTCATTTGTAAATTCTCCTTTTGAACTTCAAAATTTAACAGTTAAGTTTTTCAAAGTATTATCTTATTATAATTAATATTTTTGTTAATTTTTTAAATTTTTTAAAAAAATCATATTATGTGTAAATGACATGACCCATTTATTAAAATTTTAAAATAATAATATCTATGACACAAAGAGTTATTTTAAAAAATTAATAAATAAATTTAGATTATTATATTTTTTTTGAACTTTGTACAATGTTTGAGTTTGGGACACTAATCCGTGTAGATTATTAATTTTTTTTTAAAAAAAATAAATTGGTAAGTGTAAGAGCATCCTTATCAATTTATTCAAATTTTATTCTAAAATATTATTAAAAAATTCATTAGGAATCACTTTTTTTATCTATTTCTCCCAACAAACTCTTCATTTTTTTTTCTATTCTATTAAAATAATCTTTTTAATTACTTTTAAATTTGAATATTTTTTAATAATAAAATAATGAAAACACATCTAAATCAAACACCAGCTAGCAGCAACAAAGTAGTAGAGGAAAACAAAGCAGGGCGTTCAATCGGGCGATCGACCAGCCAAATGATCAGGCGGTCGATCGGTTAGGCCAATTTTGGACATTTTTCTTCTTCAGCTACAGGGCACTCACGAGACATTCGAGGGACATCCGAAAGGAGATCTAGCCGGACAACTCTCCAGTTTTCCTACGCGTCTTCAACGAATAAAATAACAATTTATTAGATATGAGGAAGCTATAGTGACTCCTTACAAATAGGCTACAAATCGGGAGTCACTGTAGCAACACTTATATTTGGGGAGTTGGATAAGGGAACTGTTGGGGGTGTGTTTTGACAAAAAATACTCCTTATTTTGGCTAAGGATATAAGGGAAGAGATGAGGATGGTCTAATAAGATAGTAGAAGTATGATTTATAATAAAAAAAAAAATACCCCAAATATAATTTTATCATATTTTGTCCATTTTTTTAAAAAATAGATGAAAAAAACATATAGGTTTCATTTGTTTTAATGTATTTATTTATACCTACATTGCACTAAAATAATCTTTTTATTTTCTAGTGTTTGGTTAACACTTCAAACTGAAACAAAAACTTTGTACAGCATGCATTGGGTAGAAACAAATAAGAAAATGAAAGTGAGTTAATTAGACATTTTAACAAGTAACAAATATTATATAAATGGTATACTGAAGACGTCTAGTGTGTTAGGGATGCTATTAAATCCACCATGGTATATTGATGACGTCTAGTGTATTAGGGATTAAATCCACCAAAGATAAGACTGTGATGACTGTGATGACTTCATGGATTGGGACGAAATAATTTTTTTTTGGCTGCCTAAATCGAACCAATTTAAATATATGTATATATTTTTTAAATTTTTATTTATATTGACATATTTTTATCCTTTTTTTTTTTTTTTGTTACAGGGAAATCCTCCCACCCTCCCGCAGGTCCAAGGCAGCGCCCCATGAGGAGATCACCAGGGTGTCCTGTTGTCCGTTCCGAGTAAGAGAAGCTTCGATTAAGTCAGGACTCGCACAGCGAGGGAGCATCAAACCCACACCAAGTAGCTGATTAGGCATCCTTGAGGTCCAACCTCCTAACCAACAGTGCTTCGCCCAGGAGATTGGCCCAAGGGGGGAATTGAACTTGTGACCTTGGGGTTTAAACCCCAAGGCCTTACCACAATGCCACAACCCCTTGGGTTAGACATATTTTTATCTTATTGCTATGTTACAGTGAATTTGATTATACTTAATAATTTTTATATACAAAATTATTAGGGTAAACGAAAGAAGTATTAGAAACTTGAATCAGATTTTGTAGTTGATTTAATTTGTATTAGTTGTAATAATAGATTTAATTTGTATTGGTTATATTTAAGCTTAAATTGGATTTAATTTATATTGGCTTGTATTAAATAATATTTTACTCTTAGTTTGTCACGACCCGCTCTCCGTACCCAAGGGTTAAACATCGTGATGGTCAGTAACTGAAGTTACCTACGACCAATTCTTAAACAAATAAATAAACGCAAGCGAAAGAAATATTTCAGTAAGGGCACCAAAATAATCATTGGAGCTTCTATTTTTATTACAAAAAGTATTGACCAAAAAGGTCGATATTTACATATAAAAATATCATAAAGGTGCTGTCTGTGTGTCTATTCCGCAGTCTCGCATCTAAGACTTTCCATAAGCTATTTCTGAATTGCATTGTTTCCTGAAAATTGGTTAACAACTATAAGTACATGGCAGAGTGAGAAATATTATACCAAGAGTATAAGGGACACGAAATAACCATGGATCGTTAGTTAGGCCAAAACATTTATATAAACAAATCATTTGAGTAGCAGAAATCATTTAAGTAGCAGAAACTGAAATACAAATATTATATAAATATATCACTATAACCACGGTACATAACAGAGGTCACAGAAGTGACAGTCAGAACAGAGGTACGGATTCAAGAGGTGGCTCGTACGAATTCTAGAGGTGGCTCCCACAATAGTGTAGCACTTAGCTCCGCATAGCACTTTGGTCCGCACAGAACAGAGATACGGATTCAAGAGGTGGCTCGTACGGATTCTAGAGGTGACTCCCACAATAGTGTAGCACTTAGTTCCGCACAGCACTTTGGTCCGCACAGAACAGAGGTCAATGGATCCATGATAGACAGAGGACCACAAAGTGGTCAAACAGAGGCCAATGGTTATTTAAGTCCCCCAAGGCATGGGACTCCCGTGGTGGTACTTACAAAACATAATTGTTTATAAGGTCATAGTCAAATTTTCTTTAAAAGTAAAACAGACATATCCATAGGTTTCCTTTTAAGCAAATAGGGTTCAGAAGATAAACCATGTAACTGAAACCTTTATAAAACATAACTTTTGTTAAAAACATAACTTATATAAAACAGATTTTGGTAAGTCAAAACATACGTAAAATATATTTTGGTGACTCAATGTATAATATAACTCACCTTAACTTTAATACCTTACTCTTTCTTTCCACTATCAAAAATCCTTTCAGCTTCCATTATTTTTTCCTTCCTTTCCTCTTTCTTTTCTTTCTTTCCTTCTTTCTTTCCTTTCTCTTTTCTTCTTTCTTTTTTTTTTTTTTTCTTCTTTCAGCCGAATCACCCCCCTATATATAGGGAATCCGAATCCTCGGTGGCCCTTGCCTGTAGCCTTTTCCTGTAGCGCCCCAAACGACGTCGTTTTGGGGCAATTTTTCAAAAAAAAAAAAAAACAAACAAACAAACAAACAAACAAAGCAGAACTCTGAAAGGAAAGGGAGAAGAAGAAAGATGCAACGGTGGGTAAACTCAGAAAGGAGAGGAGCACGGATGAAGCAGATGAAGAAGGACATGAGGAACGGTTCCGATCTGTATCACCTTGAAGAGATTGGCAAGATAATCAATTGAAGAGATCCAAAACAATCTGTATGATTTCCTCAACATTTTTTTCTGTTCCGAATGATGTTTTTTGTTTGATCTGTACATACAAAAAATAAGATCTGAGACCATTTGATCCAAATCATACAAATCATACAAATAGCATCGCCTTGAAGAGATCGGAACAAAAAGATCAAGTGGGTTTTTTTTGGAACATACAAATCATTCATGAAGTTTGTTTTTTTTTTGGATATATACATATAATTGAAAACAAAGTGGGTTTTCAAACAAAGTGGGTTTTCAGATTCATGAAGTTTTCGAAGTGGGTTTGAAATGAAAACAATTTCAAACTCCAAGATCAGACTCATATACAATTTCAAACTCATATCAATATTTGAAAACAATTTCATATATATATATATATATGTATATTTTGTGGGTTTCATTCATGAATATATATATATATTTTTTTGGATATATACATATATTTGAAAACAAAGTGGGTTTGAGAACTTTAAGATCAGATGCATGAAATTTTCGAAATACAATTTCAAACTCATATAAAACCAATTTCATCTATATATATATATATATATGTATATATGTACATATGTGTGTGTGTGTGTGTGAGAGAGAGAGAGAGAGAGAGAGAGAGGGGGGTAGGTGTACACTTGTAATGGGTGTTATGATTCTGCAAACAGATCATTTGCAATTTGTAATATTAAGTGGTTTACTGGGTGTGGATTTTTTTCTGTTGTGATTCTTCTTTCTTATTCTTCTTCTTCCTGGTTTTCATCTTTTCTTCTTCCTGGTTTGCCTCTATCGGACTTCAATGGCGGGAAGATCAATCCTAACTCTGTAAAAATCAGAAAAAACAGAGACGCACACACACACACAAAAAAATTCGATTGTTGCTCCTCTTCGAACACAACCCCATTTTTCGACGCCATTAATGGGTTCTTCCCCCTCTTTGAGTTCTGTTCTTCTTTCTTTTTTTTTTTCTCTTTTTTTTTTCTTGAAAAGTTGCCCCAAAACGGCGTCGTTTTGGGGCGCTATAGGAAAAGGCTACAGGCAAGGGCCACCGAGGATCCGGATTCATATATAGGGAGGTGAACCCACTCTTCAGTCAACACGCGTCCCTCCCCAATTCAATCCGCAGATTCGACTATAATTATATAGATTCGTTCCTATCCTTAATAGATATTTAAGATAATTACCTTTTGACTCAATATTTTAATATAATTATATAAATTAATTAATTTCTAATTAAATTACACTTTATCATATATCAACAGAAAATAAATTATTTATTTTACTACCACACCCATTATTATTATTATTATTATTATCTATATTATTGTTATTTATATTTTGACCCCTAAACTTATACTAATTATATTATTTTACAAAATTACACATAATAATATATAATAAATTATATATTTTCCGAACTGAGATTAAATAATATTAGTATAAATTCTACAGAATAATTAAAAATCTAGGTTGTTACAATCTTCCCTCCTTTTAAAATTTCGTCCTCGAAATTTGTCATATGTGAGCTATCCGCTGCGCACTCTGATAAATATATATTAGATGATTAATCTGATAGAAAATATTACCAAAAAAGAACTTTACCAAAAATAACTCACTGTCTAGTTATCAAAAATTGTTTTGGGCCAAAATAAGAAATAAGGAGCGTCTTTAAAAACTTTTCACTCGTTTTGTTTACGATAAAAATAAATAAAAATAAAATGAGAACACAATGACAGAATTATATGCAAGAACTGAAAAATTTGAGATGGACTTTTCATTGATGAGAAATAGTTTTAAAATTAGTATATTTATAATTCGAACTCACTTTTAAAAACATCAAAATAATTTTATTTTTTTTAACACTGAACTGAAAATTATATATATATTTAATTATATTATAATTTTGGTGGGTGATTGAGCTCGGCATCCTTTATTTCTTTTCCTTCTTTTACTATAACAAATATAAATTATATCTAATATCCTTTACAAATTAGACACACTAAAAAAAATTATTATATATATAATCATATAAAATTATAATATAATTAAATCGACGAACAAAATATAATAATGCAGTACTAATTACCCGCTATCCCACTTCGTAAATGTGCATGTATCCTATACTCCCATGATGATTTTTATTTTTTTTTATAAACCATTGCTCTGATACCATTTGTCACGACCCGCTCTCCGTACCCAAGGGTTAAATATCGTGATGGCCAGTAACTGAAGTTACCTAGGGCCAATTCTTAAACAAATAAATAAACGCAAGCGGAAGAAATATTTCAGTAAGGGCACCAAAATAATCATTGGAGCTTCTATTTTTATTACAAAAAGTATTGACCAGAAAAGCCAATATTTACATATAAAAATATCATAAAGGTGCTGTAAGTGTGTCTATTCCGCAGTTCCGTATCTAAGACTTTCCATAGCCTATTTCTGAATTGCATTGTTTCCTGAAAATTGGTTAACAACTATAAGCACATGGCAGAGTGAGAAATATTATACCAAGAGTATAAGGGACACGAAATAACTATGGATCGTTAGTTAGGCCAAAACATTTACATAAACAAATCATTTGAGTAGCAGAAATCATTTAAGTAGCAGAAACTGAAATACAGATATTATATAAATATATCACCATAACCACGGTACAGAACAGAGGTCACAGAAGTGACAGTCAGAACAGAGGTACGGATTCAAGAGGCGGCTCGTACGGATTCTAGAGGTGGCTCCCACAATAGTGTAGCACTTAGCTCCGCACAGCACTTTGATCCGCACAGAACAGAGATACGGATTCAAGAGGTGGCTCGTACGGATTCTAGAGGTGGCTCCCACAATAGTGTAGCACTTAGTTCCACACAGCACTTTGGTCCGCACAGAACAGAGGTCAATGGATCCATGACAAACAGAGGACCACAAAGTGGTCAAACAGAGGCCAATGGTTATTTAAGTCCTCCAAGGCGTGGGACTCCCGTGGTTGTACTTACAAAACATAATTGTTTATAAGGTCATAGTCAAATATTTTTTAAAAGTAAAACAGACATATCCATGGGTTTCCTTTTAAGCAAATAGGGTTCAGAAGATAAACCATGTAACTGAAACATTTATAAAACATAACTTTTGTTAAAAACATAACTTATATAAAACAGATTTTGGTAAGTCAAAACATACATTTTGGTGACTCAATGTATAATATAACTCACCTTAACTTTAATACCTTCCTCTTTCTTTCCACTATCAAAAATCCTTTCAGCTTCCATTATTTTTTCCTTCCTTACCTCTTTCTTTTCTTTCTTTCCTTCTTTCTTTCCTTTCTCTTTTCTTCTTTCTTTTTTTTTTCTTCTTTCAGCCGAATCACCCCCCTATATATAGGGAGGTGAACCCACTCTTCAGTCAACACGCGTCGCTCCCCAATTCAATCCGCAGATTCGACTATAATTATATAGATTCGTTCCTACCCTTAATAGATATTTAAGATAATTACCTTTTGACCTAATATTTTAATATAATTATATAAATTAATTAATTTCTAATTAAATTACACTTTATCATATATCAACAGAAAATAAATTATTTATTTTACTACCACACCCATTATTATTATTATTAATATTATCTATATTATTATTATTTATATTTTGACCCCTAAACTTATACTAATTATATTATTTTATAAAATTACACATAATAATATATAATAAATTATATATTTTCCGAACTGAGATTAAATAATATTAGTATAAATTCTACAGAATAATTAAAAATCTGGGTTGTTACATAGTTTGTGGCATGTTTAAATGTTAAAAAACTTATTTATTTTAATTATTTGTTATTGAGTGATTTGCTTATTTTTAATATAGTGGAATCGTAGTTTCAACTCGAATCAATCCAAGTTGGTTTGGGTTGGGTTGGATTGTTTCTAGTACATGATTGGTTTAGTTGTGAGTCCAAAAACTCAAAATTAATTACCATTGGGTTGGTTTCGAATTTAGTGACAAACCAACTGTGAACACCTTTAGTATGCATTGGGTAGAAACAAATAACAAAAATGTTAGGCATCTCAAGAAATCTATTAATATTTTTACTAAATGTCTCACATAGGTATGAGACTCACACCCATATAAGACATTTAATAAAAATATTAATAAATCTCTTAATGTCTATAATATTACTCAACAAATAAAAAAAACAGTGGTGATACAGACCCCCAAGACCCTCACACATTTTGTGAGAGAGATGGAGGAGAGAGAGAGAGAGAGGAAAAATAAAATAAAATAATGAGTGGTCACAAATCAATTAGGGATTGCAAAAATCACAAATTTTGGAAGTCCCAAGTATTATTCTTGTGTGGGTAATTTTCCGACCACACTGCCCGCCTAGTAATCAGCTGGAAAAGCACTGGCAGAATAGATGGCTTCAGCTAACCTGTAACAGAAAGAAAAAGTTCCGGCGGTGGCTCTTCCACCCGGGGGCACTCCGACAATCAAGTCAGTATATCTCTCAAAGATAATCAAGGGCTAAATTTACTACTCAAAGCATAAAACTGCGTACCTTAGACCCACGAGGGTGCCTCTCTTTTATAGCCAACTCAATCCTAATCCCACTAGAAGCTTGACCTCTATGAATTCCTGTTCTGTATTTACTTTGGACTCCTCAAGAGATAAAGATAAACTCCCTAAGAGTTTTATCCTTATCTTGGCTAAGTCTCCACTTTACTCTAGGACTCTTGTCCCTTATCCGCTTATCTCGGATTCCGATATCCTCGGAGATAACCTCGGCCTTGCCGAGATAACCTCGGCGTCATAACCCAGACATGTGGCACTTCGGCTGACACGTCGGCGTCACCTTGCCACGTGTTGGTATTCAGAAAATACATCCCCACAACTGCCCCCTAGGTTCTATTACCTCGGCATTCTGAGATGATGAAACCTATATCTGTATTTTTTTCCAGTAAATCGGCTTAAAATTTGACAGCCGAGATCTTTCATTTCAGGCTGACATGCTTTCCCTAAAAAATCAAGATTTTTAAGGAACTCTTACGCGCATGAGCTATCATGCACTTCAACCCAACCGTTTTAGCCACGCGTTTCCCTCTTACTGGTCCGTACATGTGACGCGCCTGTTAGCTACCTCTTTCTTCATGTGCGCCGTCTGACGCCCTCGTTCTTCTAGGCGTATTGATTGCTTTTGCCGCCGTTACTGTTTAATCAAAAACTTTTTCCCGTCTCTTCACTTTTGCATCTGATTTCTCTTGCTTTTTCTCTCTCTAAACTCTTTCTTTCAAATCCGCCATTGCTCAAGCTCCAAGCTCTGTAATTACCTTTCGTTTTTCCTGTGAAGTTTTCGTTGTCTTCGTTACATCCGTAATTGTCATCTGACTTCGGCAATCTTCATACCGGCTTCATATTTTCTAGCAAGCTACTGTTCCTTTCGTTTTCAGTTCCTTGATGTTTCTTCTTATTTTTCCGTCGCCATTACTGTACTGTTTCAAGCTTTTTTAATTTATAAATCGTACATCTGAACGTATTCATCCATGATTTTGCCTTTGCCCACATTTTGAACACACGCACTATTTCATCACTTCTTTGTACTTTTGTCACTGTTCTTGGCCATATACTCTTGTATCTTTCATGTTCTTGATAGCCCATCCCAATTCTTGTTTCTGAAACTTCGTTTTTGTTTTCTGTTTTTTGCATCTTTTCTAGATCTGTGCCTTTGATCTTCATCTTCATAGCTTTAGGTTTGGGATTTGTTTGTAGAACCCACGATTTAGGGCAAAACTGAAATATTCCTTACAAATTTCTGTACCAGCCCAAACCTAGGTTTTTGCCGAGGTCCCATTAATAAGAAACATCTTCCTTCTGAATTTCAACCCTTCTAATTTAGGCCGATATCATGGGTATGTGAAGACATAGGGTAGATACCCCGACCAAACTTGAGTACTTTAGGCAAGAGTTCTCCATCCCTGCCGATGTCTATCTGAGACTGGCTGGGGATGATGACTCCATCATGCCAACAGAAAACGCCATGCCCCTTCCCATTGTAGCTTTTACTGAGTGCGGACTCCGGCTCCTACTCAACATCCTTTTTCGCGAGATTCTTTATTATTATAAGTTGAACCCTATGCAACTGGCAATCAATTCTTATCGAGTGATTTTTGATATTATCGCCTTAGCTAAACAAGAAAACGTTAGGATCACCCTAGCCGATATACAGTATTGTTACACCATGTGTGCCCTTAACTTGAAAGAAAAAGGCTTCATTTATTATCTTAAGCCGAGGTCTACAGAATTCAAAATCATAGCCGACCTCCCAGACTCCAACAAGGGGGCTGGAGATGACTATCTCATTGCCTCGGGAAATTGGGAGTTTGCTCCAGACGAGGACATCCATTTCTACCCTCTTCCCCGATCAGTATTAGAGGGCAAGGGTAAGAGCCCAGTATTAAGCTTTGCCTGTTTTCTTTCAAGGTCTTAAATACTTTATCTGTGTTCTGACGTCTGTTCTTTTTGCAGCTGTCCGTCAGCCACCAAAGGATTTTTGCCAATCCTTTGTTCCTAGCAAAGACTTGAAGAGACTTCTGGATTTGCCAATTCATAAGCGAAAGGCACCCCTGCTTCTCAACTTCATTCCAACATACAAATCAGTTCTTCCCAACGTCCCCAAGAAAAAGAAGAAGAAGAGCTTATCTCCACCTTCTGCCACCACCCCACAGACTGCATCCACATCTCGGACAGATCAGGGGTCAACTTCTGATCCGGCCGAGCAACCGTCTACTTCAGTTCCATACTTGGTTCCAATTTCACAGCGCCGCCGCTGACGTCGAACGGTTTCTACTGCTGAGATGGGTCGTGCAAAACCAGTTGCGAAAGATCTTTTGGCCAGCATTCCATCATCGGTTGATGATCAACCAGCACAAACCCTTCCTCCACCTAAGCCAAAAAGAGTTAAGAAGGCCCAACTAAAGGCTAAAGTTACTCAGACTGAGTCTGAGGATGCTTTACCTATATCAAAGTTGGCTGAGAGCGACAAACCTCAACCCTCCGCTGGGAAGAGGCGCTCTGAAACACAACCATCAGAATCCCCGAAATCCAAAAAGCCGAGGTCCTCTTCCACGACGACTTCGGGGTCCAAATAGAGCGGTATCCCTTGGACCCCTCAAATTAATCTGGAGGACAAGCCAGTCCTGACTACTGACAGTGTCGATGATATTAATGTCGGTGTAGCGCTCAGTACCGCTCTGCTTCTGCCAAGGGACTTAGAGCGAAATGCTGGCTTTAGCGAGTATGAGAATTATGCCCTAATGCTTCAACACTCTGTTTAGGTAAATGTCTTCTAATTGGTGAATTTTTTTCTTTCTTTATTTCACACTTTGAATATTCTTTAATACCTCTGTTTTCTTTCAGGCCATCCAGCATGCCCATTCTTTTTCAATGCAAAAGCTGACCGACATGAAGAAGGAGTTCTCTTCCATTCAAAAGATCAATAAGGGCCTTGAATCAAAAATGAAGAAGCTGGAGGATCAAGCTGAAGCTGCAATTAAAGCTCAGAATAATGCTGAAGAGAAGGCTGAGGCGGCTGAGGCTATCAGAAAGGTGGCTGAATCTCAAAGGAGAGAGGCCGAGGAAAAAATGGCCCAAGCTGAGAAAGAGCTTCAGGAGGTCCTGCCACCAAGGAGGCTGAAATCAAAGACGCTGATGAAAAGGCGTATAATCAAGGCATGGCCGACGTTACTGAGGCCTATGAACTTTAAGTGAAGCAGGCATGCAACAAGGGTTTTACCCTTGGTTGGATGTCTCTTCTGAAAAAACTTAATGTTCCTGATGACTCTCCTTTGCACAAGGCCGATGCCATTCCCTTGCCATTTCCTCCAGCCCCAACTCCAAGTGAAGATGTCGGCGAATCTGATACTGAGGATGAGGCCGAGGAGGAAGAGGACAAGGCTTTGATTAGAAAATCCAAAGACGCTGATGGGGCCAAGTCCCCTCCTCAGAATGAGCAAGTCCTAGACTTGACTCAGGACGATGAAGGTGATTTGGTTCCCATAGAAGCTGTTCCTGAGATTGCACCAGCCAACATCCCTTCTGAGGTCAAGATGGTTGAAGAAACTCTTCAGGAAATTGACGCCGAGATAGCGGCAGAGAAGGAGACCGAGGTGGTATTTGATCTTCAAATTCAACAATCTGGCGGAGAGGAGCCTTAGCTTTAAGTCTTCTTCTTATTTGTATTTTCTTGTTTCTTTATCTTAGGGAACAATGTATGTTCTTTGTATGACCGATGTGCCCCCCTTTTTTCTTTGAATGTTAATACAAGGTTTTTCCTTTATTGAATGCTTGTACTTCTATCTTCTCTTCTTTGTCTTCATATGATTCTATACTTAGAATATTCTGCATATATGTACTCATTCTTCTTTGTACAATCTTCTCGGGGTAACATACCTCGGTTATGCCACCTGATAATTTACCTCGGTAAGTACTTGTCCTATAAATTGCTTATAAGGATAAACATATATTGGTTTAATTTTTATAAACTTTTCTCAAGTTATAACAAGTGCTAAGCAATATATTTGCCTAACTTCAACTTGTAAACTGCTACAAATTTCAACAAGCGTTAAGCATTATTTCGGTTTAACTTCAACTTGTAAATTGCTACAAATTTCAACAAGTGAAGATAAACAATTATCTCGGCTTAACTTCAACTTATAAATTGCTACAAATTTCAACAAGCGTTAAGCATTATTTCGGTTTAACTTCAACTTGTAAATTGCTACAAATTTCAACAAATGAAGATAAACAATTATCTCGGCTTAACTTCAACTTGTAAATTGCTACAAATTTCAACAAGCATTAAGCATTATTGTCTTCTCTCTACCCCCAATGTGAACCTGAGTTCTACTTGGGTTCTCATTATTCAGAAACAATTATTATGTATCTTTTATCAATTCACAAGTCTTGAATTGCTAAGATTTTATTAATGATGTTTGGCAAAAAATAACAAGGAACATCTAATGATAGAAAAATTTCAAATTACAAGTGTTCCAAGGTCTTGGCAATGCTTTGCCCTCATTATCTTCAAGCCGGTATGCTCCATTGCCCAATACCGAAGTAATTCTGTAGGGCCCTTCCCAATTTGGGCCAAGCTTGCCCTCTCTTGGATCCTTCTTGTTGCCAACAACTTTTCTTAGGACTAGGTCGCCGACCTGAAAATCCCTTGGATTAACCTTCTTATTGTAAGCTCTAGCAAGTTGCTGCTGGTATGTTGCGAGCTGAATTGCAGCTTTCTCCCTTTTTTCTTCTAAGAGATCCAAATCTCGGGCTAGAAGTATATAATTTGTGTCATTCTCTACTCCTTCGGTTCTGATCCCTGGGATGCCGATCTCCAGTGGGATGACTGCTTCTATGCCATAAGCCATGGCGAAGGGGGTTTCCCCTGTTGATCTTCTCGGCGTAGTCCGATATGCCCAGAGTACATTGGGCAATTCGTCTACCCACTTTCTTTTTGCTGCTTGCAGCATCTTTTTTATCCCATCCAAAATTAATTTGTTAGATGCTTCTGCTTGCCCATTGCTTTGGGAAAAACTTGGTGTTGAAATGTAATTTTTTATCTTGAATTTCGCATAGAAGTTCTTGATGAGTTTGTTGTCAAACTGCGTTCTGTTGTCGGCAACTATTGCCCTTGGGATGCCAAATCTGGTGATGATGTTTCTCCATATGAAATTCTTGACGTCCACATCTCGGATTTTGGCAAGGGGTTCTGCTTCTATCCACTTCGTGAAGTAATCTGTTGCTACCAACAAATACTTCATTTGCCCAGTTGCATGGGGCAACTGTCCAATGAGATCCATGCCCCATTGGGCAAATGGCCATGGACTGGATACAGGGTTTAGGTCAGCAGCTGGCTGGTGTATCAAAAGTGCGAACCTTTGGCATTGTTCACACTTCTTCACATAGGCTTCTGCATCTTTTTGCATGTAGGGCCACCAATATCCCTGGGTAATAGCCCTGTGAGCTAGTGATCTGCCCCCAGCGTGGCTTTCACAAATTCCTTCATGAATTTCGTATAGAAAGTCTTCAACCTGCGAAGGGTGTACGCACCTTAAAAGGGGTCCTGTGAAGGACCTTCTGTAGAGATGTCCGTCCGCTGTCAGACTGAATCTTGCCGACTTCAATCTGGTCTTGTGTGCCTCCTTATGGTCTTCTGGCAGCTTTTCCTCTTTCAGGAATGCAACAATTACATCCATCCAGCTTGGTCCCAAGTCTACACACATTGCTTCTTGCTCTGTGATCGGCTGTTCTATGCTCGGGCTTGACAGATAGTCAATCATTATTGTTCTTGTTTTTCCAGTTTGCATTGAGCTTGCCAAGTTGGCCAACGCGTCGGTGTGGTTGTTATCATCTCGGCTGACTTGAAGAAGTTGGCAGTTGCGAAACAAGGCTGCCAGTCTGATGACATCTTTTGCGTATGCCGACATCCTCTCATCTCGGGTTGCAAACTCTCCTATTGTTTGATTTACTATAAGTTGTGAATCACAAAAAATTATTACCTCATCTGCTTCTGCTACCACTGCTAGCTTCAGTCCTGCAATCAGTGCTTCGTATTCTGCCTCATTGTTTGAGGCCTTGAACCCCAATCGAATAAACTGTTCCAATATTTCCTCATCAGGAGATATTAACACTACTCCTGCCCCCACTCCTTGCCGGTTTGAACTCCTATCGACAAACAGGCGAAAGGAGTCGCCGATGTAAATGCTACAGGGTCTTAGTTTTTCTTTTCCTTGTTCTTTTGTCTTTGGCTGGGCTTCTCCTTGTTTGTTTGGACATCATTCATCTTGGCTCAACGGAGCCTGATGTTCGATGGATTCCAGCGTAAATTCGGCCATGAAGTCGGCCAAAACTTGGCCCTTAATTACTGTTCTCAGCCTGAACTCCAGGTCGTACTGGCCCAAGGCCACTGCCCATCTTGCTATTCTTCTAGTTAAGTCTCCTTGTTGTAACAAGGACTTCAGTGGGTGTTCTGTTAGCACTATAATCTTGTGCGCTTGAAAGTAATGGTTCAGCTTCTTTGAAGCCATTACTAAAGCTAGCGCTAATTTTTCCAAGGGTAGATACCTTGTTTCTGCATCGGCTAAGGTTCTACTTACATAGTAAACAGCCTTTTGCTTCCCTTTTTCTTCACGAATTAATACTACACTTATTGCATGCTCTGAAACGGCTAAGTACAAAAATAGTTCTTCTTTGGGTTCAGGTGTTGAGAGGACTGGAGCCGTCGTCAGATATTTCTTTAGGTCGGCCAAGACCGCCTCACATTCCTCAGTCCATAGGAAGTCTGTGGCCTTCTTTACCAGGTTGAAGAAAGGTTTACATTTGTCTGAGCTTCGGCTTATGAACCTGTTTAGGGCTGCGGTCCTTCCAGTAAGCATCTGAACCTGTTTTGCCGACGTCGGGCTTTTTAGCTCAAGGATGGCCTTGATTTGATCTAGGCTGGCCTCAATGCCCTTTCTTGTTACCAGGTACCCCAAAAATTTACCTGATCCAACTCCAAACGCGCATTTCGATGCATTGAGTCGGAGCCGGTATGTTTTGAGTATCTCAAAGACCTCTTTTAGGTTGGCAAGATGACCCCTTGGTTTCTTGGTCTTTACGACCATGTCGTCAATGTAGACTTCCACTATTTGACCAATCAGATTTTTGAACATCTTGGTTACCAACCTTTGGTAAGTTGCTCCTGTGTTTTTCAACCCAAAAGGCATTACCTTGTAACAATACAGTCCTTTCGGGGTGATAAACGCAGTCTTCTCTTCGTCTAGGGGGTACATAGCTATCTGGTGGTATCCTCTGTAAGCGTCCAGGAAGCTCATCCTTCCATGTCCAGATGTGGCGTCTACCAACTGGTCAATCTTGGGTAGAGGAAAGCAGTCTTTGGGACAAGCTTTGTTCAGGCTTGTAAAATCTACGCAGGCCCGCCATTTACCATTCTTCTTCTTTACCACTACTGTGTTGGATAGCTGTGTCGGGTAATGAACTTCTCGGATGGCCCTGGCCTCCAGAAGTCTGTCCACTTCTTCTTCTACTGCTTCGACGTGCATCAACGTCGGTCTTCTGGCTCGCTAAATCACAGGTTTTGCCGACCTGTCGACATTCAGTCTGTGGCAAGTGACCTCGGGGTCAGTGCCAGGCATTTCGTAAGGTGTCCAGGCGAACACCTCAATGTTGGCTCTTAGAAAAGTCTCCAACTCTTTTTCTTCCTCTTCGGCTAAGCCTGAGCTGAGAAGAAAGAAGCGTTCTTCATCCCAATCCTGAACGAGGATTTTCTTCAGCGCCTCTTCGCTCTTCTCGGCTGGTTCTTTGCCGACGTCTTCCAGAACTTTCACGTCCTCATCTTTAATTTCTGCCTTTTCTGGTTCTCGAATGTTGCAGGTGGATTTCATTGCTGCCATGGAGCAATTCTTTGCCTGCAGTTGATCTCCTCTGACTTCTTCAATCCCATGCTCTGTTGGGAACCGCAGTAGTTGATGCAATGTTAAGGGAACTGCCCCCATTGTATGCAACCATGGTCTTCCCAAGATGATGTTATATGGTGAAGGTGTGTCAATCACCATGAATTCTGTCCTGATCTTCTTAGTGCCAGCTTGTACTTCCAAGCTTGTTGCACCCAGTGGCCACGTCGACGTTCCATTGAAGCCGACCATCGGGCCATTTGATTGCTCCAAGTCATCAGGATGAAGGCCCAACTCTTTGTAACATCTAACGTACATGATGTCGCAAGAGCTGTCTTGATCAATCAGGATACGTTTCACTTGGCACTCCTCAACCTGGAGGGATACTACCAAGGCATCATTATGGGGATGTTGGACCATCTCTAAGTCGGCTTCAGTAAACGCTATCGTCGGTCCCTGGCATTCTTCAGGCCGAGGTCATTTATGTCCAACCTGGTTCACGTGCTGCAGGTGTTTTACCTTCTGGGTCTCCCCTCGTATGTCGCTTTCGTTCACCTTTGAGTGAATTACGTTAACCACCCGTGATCCTCCTGCGGGTGGTTGCTGTGCTGGGGGAGGCGGAGCTGCTGGTGCTTGAGGCAATCTTGTCTGTTCTTCTCTAGTCCTGGCTTCATCAACAAGGTCCCTCAGATGTCCTTGCCTTACCAAGTCTTCTAAGTGTTCTTTTAGGGCTCTGCAGCCCTGAGTTGGGTGCCATTCTTCATTGTGGTAAGCACAACGCCTACCGACGTTTCTTCCCATGAATTCCCCTGGTGTTCTTGTCAGTCCTCTAAAATAGGGTTGGTTTCGTATTTGATCCAAGACTTTATGGATCGGGACTCGGAATATAGTCGTTACTGCCTGTTTTGCCTTCAAGTCCGTTTCCTGTTTGGTCGGTTCGTTGTTACCTCGGCTTCGCTTCGGCGAGCCGTTTCCTTTCTCCTGCTTTGTTTCTTTATTTCCCGACGTATCCTCCTCGGCTCTGGCGTACTTCTCTATTCTCGCCATGAGTTCTTCCATGCTTTTTGGCAATGTCTTTGCCAAAGATTTCCGTAGTGGACAGTCATCTTTTAGGCCGTTCTTGAAGGACACGACCGCCATCTCTTGGTTGCAATCGGGTATTCGATTGAACACCTCGTAGTACCTTTTTGCGTAGGCCCTAAGGCCTTCATCCTTGGCGATCTTTAAAGCCATCAATGTGTCGACCCTCAAGGGCTGAAGTTTATTTGTCACAAACCTAGCCACAAACATCTCGGCCAGGCCTTCCCAAGTCTTTACACTTCCCTTCGGTAGTTTATGGAACCAATCTGATGTAATTTCCCCGAAGGATGAGGGGAATACTTTGCAGAGCAACGGCTCGTTCCCACTATATAATGCCATTGAGTTCAGGTATAGTCCAACATGAAAGTTGGGATCTGACTTACCATCATATATTTGGAACCTTGGCATACTGAATCTCTTTGGTGCTTCAAATTTGTCCAGTTCCACCGAGAATGGTGTCCTCGGCTTAACCGGGGATGTTACCTCGGCTTCAGCATTCTGTTGTTTCCTCTTGAGGTAATCTCTCAAGTCTTCTTTACTCCTCCCTGGAGCTCGGCTATCTTTGGACTTCAATCTTTTCGGCACACTATTCTCAGCCTCGTGGTGGGCTCATTTTGATCTCTCTCTATGTGTTGTGTCAAAGCAGAGCGCCTGCCCTTGAACATGCCGATGTTCCTTGGGCTCTGGGTCCTTCGTATGATACGTCCTTCGGGACCCCTCTTGTCTTGGCTCCTCTCGTCCGACTTCCCTGGAAGATCGGTGAGAGTGCCTTCCGCTCCTGGTGTGCTGAGGGACTTCGGGGATTGTTCTTCTTCCTTTCTTCTGGGTATTAGTAACTGGCATTGGCGTATCCTGCAACGGGTATGGTGGCTGCATGACATTGTTTTGCATCATGAAGTTGACGATCGACTATAGGTCTGCCAACTTGTTCGCCAATTCTTTTACTTCCTCATCGCTCCGTAGGCACCTATCCCTCCATACCTGAAAGTTGTCTGCGTGATAGTACTTGCCTTGGTCTGTCCTCTTCAAAGTGTCGCCCTCCTGGCCGACGTCTTTCTCTCCGTGGCCCTGGTCATGAGTTTCTGCATTATGGTTGTCTCCTTCAATGTCAAGGTCAATTGGTCTGCCACTCCCAGCGGGAGTGTCACCCCCAATGTTTTCCTTCTGTCCGTTACTGGCCATCTATTCTTCTAAGTTTCCCACAGACGGAGCCAAATTGTGTGGGTAATTTTCCGACCACACTGCTTGCCTAGTAATCAACTGGAAAAGCACTGGCAGAATAGATGGCTTCAGCTAACCTGTAACAGAAAGAAAAAGCTCCGGCGGTGGCTCTTCCACCCGGGGGCACTCCGACGATCAAGTCAGTATATCTCTCAAAGATAATCAAGTGCTAAATTTACTACTCAAAGCATAAAACTGCGTACCTTAGACCCACGGGGGTGCCTCTCTTTTATAGCCAACTCAATCCTAATCCCACTAGAAGCCTGACTTCTATGAATTCCTGTTCTGTACTTACTTTGGACTCCTCAAGAGATAAAGATAAACTCCCTAAGAGTTTTATCCTTATCTTGGCTAAGTCTCCACTTTACTCTAGGACTCTTGTCCCTTATCCCTTATCCGCTTATCTCAGATTCCGATATCCTCGGAGATAACCTCGGCCTTGCCGAGATAACCTCGACGTCATAACCCGGACACGTGGCACTTCGGCTGACACGTCGGCGTCACCTTGACACGTGTTGGTATTCAGAAAATACATCCCCACAATTCTAAAAAAAAAATGACTTTTAACAAACAAATATTATGTAACTGATATATTGAAGATGTCTAGTGTATTAGAGATGTTATTAAAATCAACCTAGATAAGACCATGACGACACCATGGATTGAGACCCAAAATAATGTTTTTGTCGGCTAAAACATGTGGAACACATCTTGGACCTATATAGCATTCACACTTTGAGCAAATATTTAAGTGCTGTATTCGGAAGTCAAAGAGCAGTTCCTCGCGTTGCACCTATGCCATTTTTATTGGGGGAGGAAGTGTTTATGGGTATGTAAATTTTCATAAAAATATAAAAATTATCTTGTAAAATCATATAATTTAAACACAAATTCGCGTAATTTAATTCATGAAAATTTGAAAAACCACAACTTACCATAAATTCTCATAAACATATGTAAGTCACTTTACAAAATTACATAACTTACTATAAATTCGCATAAGTTATTCCATAAAAATATATCGTAAGTTATCACAAAAATGTGTAACTTAGATCACAAAAATACGTAAGTAAATGGCATACCATATGCCTTGCACACTCAAGCATTATTGTTTCTAATCAATAAATTTAGATATTATTCTAGATTATGTTATTAAATTCTTTTTTTTTCTTATGTGATTATACTTAAAATATATTGTATAATTTTACCTTAATATTAGCCCACCTCATCGACGAATCTTGGGTCCACCCATGCTTGGGAGTGGATGATGTTGTTGGTTACGAAGGAACACAGAAAGCAGAAAAAATAATAATACAGAGGCAGAGTGAGCGGTGGCTTACAATTATGAAGAAAGGGTTATATCGTCAAAGAATGGAATGATGTACATGGGGTAAAGGAAGGGAAAGGGAAGATGGAGGCATTGGTGAAAATGAAAACATGGTGAGAGTAAGAGAGAGAAAGGAAGAAGCATTACTTGTAAAGAGAAAGAGATACAATGTTTTGAGATTAACGAAGATGACCATGGTAAGACGTGGACAATAAGGTAATTGTTGGAAAAATATGGTTTTATAGGATTATTTTGGGCTAACTTTGAGCCTAAATTTGCATAGGGCCTATACGTCTTTTGGAGTGGGTCCAAAGATGTAACGTGTTCTTTATCGCATGGCAAGTCACACGGTGAAGACAGTTCGTCAAAACCATTTATGAGTAAATGGGAAGTTGACGTCGTTTTTGAGTTCGTGAAATGGACAAATTAAAGAATAAAATGTAGGTTTCCTTGTAAGGCTTGTCCTACATTAAAACTTTAAAAGAGCTTGTGCGTGAATACAAGCTCTAGGTGGCAACACTTGGGTTGAGCCCCAAGGAGCATCCCAAGTTCGTAGAAGGAAAGAGTTATGGACAAACTGAACCTTGGCTCAAACCACCACACACACATGCGCACCACCGCAGTCAACCGATCTGGTCGGTTCTAGCATTAATTTTTCGGACAAAATTTATTTGAATTTTTTCAATTTCTTGCGGGAAAATTAATTTAAATTTTGAGCCAATTTTTTCAGTCCAAACAGTCCCTTGTTCAGTCCATTTCCAGTAGTTTTAAAACTGCCTAGACAAATTTAAACTGTCGAGCAGTTATCTGTTAAAACTGCCACCAGATCTGTTTAAAATTCAAACTATATCTGTTCAGGTTTTTTGCACCTGTTCGGACAGATCTAAATGGTTACCATTTACCTATAAAAGTAGTCCCTTTCCAGCATTTGTTTGATTCGGAAAAATTCATTTTCCTGCCTTCATTTTTCTCACTTGCATTATTATTCTTCATACTAGTTTTAGAGAGTATAGAACACAGATTTTGTTCATCGTACAAATTGTTTAGAGTACTACTACAATTTGTGTAGGTCATTGTATCCTGGGAGATAGATGTCATTTATCCGTAACCACCGAAGCGGGATGAATCTGTTTTAAGGATAGAATGTCACACACTCGACTTAATTTAAAAGTTGTATCGGTAATAAATTCTATAAGTAATTTATTTATTTTTATTTGATTTGTTTCAAGTTATTTATTTTACACAGAAAATTGTTCCAACAGTATTTTTGTTTGAACATCAAAGGGTAATAAGGTAATTTTATATTTTTCTATTACAAATGTTAAAAGATAAAGTCTGATAAGGAGGTTAGTGTAATTTCTCAAATGTGAAGGAAAAATTGTATTAAACACAAACCTCCAAGGTTGTCAATGTAATTTACCCTAAAAATAATACATATAATTCATTTTTTTTTATCTCATTTTCTCACCACTACATACAAGTGAGTCGGTCACATGTGCATCTATCAGCATGGATCTTATTAGTGTGTAAGAATAAGAAAATAAGGTAAAAAATAATAATGTATAGCATTACACATTAACAAAAATATGTAAAATTCACTTACTTACGTCGACATAAATAAGAAGTTTTAATAAAAAAATAAGAACATATGTATAATAATTAAGAAAATATACATTCATATTTATATTTATAAATATAAATATATTATATTTAATTATTAATTTTAAAATTTTAAATAAAAATCGTTCAAAACTAATGGAAAGTGACTTATAAATCATTTTTTTAATTTTTTTAATTTATTTAGATCACCTCACTTTTTTTTATTTTTATACGTTTTTTTATAATAAATAAAAAAATCAACTTATTTAATACTTCCCAAAACAACTTTATATATTATATGCTGTAGAATCCACCAAGATAAGAACATGATGACACCTCTAAAAGCCACCAAGATAAGAACATGACGACACCTCATATTGAGACTAACCAAAATAATTTTTTTTTGCCGGCTAATGCGGGACACGTCTCGACCTATATATCCAGAACCGGTCCTGAGCTTACGCCAGTGAGACCTATGCTTTAGGCCTCAAAAAATTAGCCCAAAATAGGGTTTTCAAATTTAGAAAAATATTATAGTATATTATAAATATAAATAAGCCCAAAATATTTTTGTTGTTTTAGGACCAATCTAAAGGACCCAAAAATATTCTGTTGAGCTCATATTTATTTATAAGTGTGGTTTGACCCAATTGAAATTAAAATATATACAAAATGTTGGTGACCCTTGAATGAAAAACACTACATACACAAACAAAATGTTAGTAGCCCAAAATAGGGCCCCTAATTTTATTTATTTTTTCTTTCTTTATTAGATTTTTGTGAAACAAAAATGTTTGAAACCTCTAAATGAGAAGCTTTAGAGGGAGTTCTAGAGGTGGGCCCACTTTATGATTTGATGTTTTGGCTTGTGATGTTGTAGTTTTTGTTTTTTGTTTTTTGTTTTTGTTTTCACTACAAGAAAAGGGAGTAAAAAACACGGAAGCATTAGCGACGGCGTGCCTCCCGTCGCAAAAAATGGGTTTTTTGCGATGGCAACTTAAACCGTCGCAAATAAAGGCTTTAGCGACGGCGTTGTCCCGTCGGTAATAAAACTACGCGGATAGGGTAGTAAATGCGGAAGTATTAGAGCTCCAACTCTAGTGCTCTCTATCATTACTCTTAATTCAATCTCAATCACATTCATACATAACACATTCAATAAACAACAATGCAACCACACTCATAAACAACATATTCAATTAACAACAATTAATTTAATACATATCCAATACATTTTAATTGAATAAAGTTTTCTTAATTTTGGTAACTTTTTTTTTTTTGTATGAATACATTTTGATATCTATTTTGGTATCAATCGACAGTAGTAATACAAAATAGAGTGATTTTTTTTTCTTTATAAATATAGGCCTCCGTTTTTGTTTCACCTTAGGCTTTCAAAAACTCAAGGTCGGCCTTGTAGATGTCATTTACACTTTGAACAAATATTTAAGTAAGACATTTAGAAAATTGTTAGTTGGCCTAGGGCAACTGCACGTGTTCTACCAATGCCATTTTTATTGGCTAGACCCTTTGTCAGTGATGGGGGTGTTTGCAGATCAGATTGCCTTTCATCTACTATTCGTTCGAATTTAGGTGGATTAAAAAATGTATTTCACATTCTTGTTTATTTAGTTAGTGCACTACAAGAAAAAACACATTCGGCGACCAAATTTCCTGACTAAAAAGAATTTGGTCGCTGAAAGTATAGCTTTCAGCGACTAAAAAAGAATTAGTAGGCAATTGTGAAGCTTTTTGGCGACTAAACAAATTTCGTTGCCAAAAGTCCACAATTGGCGACTAAAAATAAATTTGGTTGCCAATTATATGGGTTTTACCGACTAAAACATTTTCAGTAGCCAAAAATATAGTTTTTGCCGACTAGAAGAAATTTAGTAGCCAAAAAGTCAACAATTGCCGACTAATTATAATTTTGGTAGCTAATTATGTGGGTTTTACCGACTAAAACATTTTTAGTAGCCAAAAGTACAGTTTTTGCCGATTAAAATAAATTTAGTAGCCAAAAAGTCTACAATTGGCGACTAATTCCAAGTTTGGTCGCCAATTATGTGGGTTT
This sequence comes from Camellia sinensis, assembly GCF_055761805.1. Taxonomy (NCBI): domain Eukaryota; kingdom Viridiplantae; phylum Streptophyta; class Magnoliopsida; order Ericales; family Theaceae; genus Camellia; species Camellia sinensis. The sequence continues at coordinate 185,825,967 of NC_138967.1, forward strand.
TACCGACTAAAACATTTTTTAGTAGCCAAAAGTAAGTTTTTTGGCTACTAAAAAAAATTTAGTAGCCAAAAAGTGTACAATTGGCGACTAAAAACAAATTTAGTAGCGAAAAGTGGTCTTTTTTGCGCAAAAGTCTCTTCGGCGACCAAAATTATTTTGGTCGCTAAAAGTTAAATTTTTATTTTTATTTGCTACTAAATAATTTATTTTCACATAAATTATGTCAATAAAAATAATTATGTATATTACATATATATAAATAATATATATTACATATATAATCATGTGGTGTTACGCTGGTGTAGCGGGAAGTGTGGGGTGCATAAGGTTTATGCTGTGGGAGGTCAGTGGTTCGAGTCCTTATAAGAGCGGATGCAAAGCTTAACAATGAATTATTTTTTTTCACGGATGAAGTTTTTGGCGACTAAAAATGTTGGTCGTCGTTTGGTAGCTTTTGGCATGAAACGCCCTCAAAATAATAACATTAAACCCATCAAATAAAACATTCATTGACATACGAAATATCCACATTCTTCTATTCATCAGAGTTTCATTACAAAAGTATTACATGTTAACAACAAAAGCAAAATGCCCTACGGGCTTACAGCTTTCCAAGTTAACACTTGGTTACAACAAAAGAGTGCTAACTCATCTACACATTAAGCCCTCGGCTTGAATATACATGTAATACATCAAAAAGGAACTTAAACAACAAAAATCTGCCCGCCTCTAGCCTCCCAAGCTATGACCTTGGAGGTGGCATGCTACCTGTACCTGAAAATGATATTCCCATATAGGGTGAGCCACAGCCCAGTAGAAATACACTAAACCAACCATGAACAATGACTAAAAGATTAGCAATTGATAGATGGCCAACACTGATACATCCACATAAATCACATTTTATGTCATACGACTTATGAGTCCAAGTTACTTTTCATTTTTCCTTTTTCAACAGATAAGCATATTAGCTCTATCATCATCTCAACAGATATGTATAAAAACTATATCCCACATTCATAGATAAGCATATAAGCTATATCCACATTCTCAACAGATATGTATAACAACTATATCCCACATTCACAGATAAGCATATAAGCTGTATCTACACTTCACAAAGATAAGCATATGAGCTCTATCTTCACTTCTCTAGACAAGCATATGAGCTGTATCTACGGAGTTCATCCCCTATCTTCTCCCAATACTATCCGGTTTAGAGGTACATCCCCCATCTTCCCCTAAACCGCGGAGTACATCCCCCATCTCCTCCTTTACACATAACGTATACAAACACATTGGTTCTATATACAATCACTCAATACATACAGTTAATGTATTCTATCAACCGTCAAATTCCATGACACATTCCATTGATTAGTTTTCATTTGCCTAATCATCATGCATTGTCTACAACAATCACGACTATCCTCCACCGATAGCCCAAAGCAGTTATTTCTAAATAGAAAATAAATGCACAAATGGATATTCAATCAACATTTCAATTCGGTGAGTGATAAATAATTCAACTACACCCTTTAACCCCATGCATTCCCAATCTCACAATTCCATTTCATTTCCTCATTTCTCACAATTAATTATCCCAATTAATCAAACCATGTAATTAGGTCATCTTCCATAATTAACATTACAACCCTTAGGTCCCATTTTCATCAATGATTCAACATTTATTCCATTTCTCTATACCAAACATGCATCTAGGTTTATTATAAATAAAACCCCAACTTTTGTAAAATAACACAAAAGCCCCAAACTTTCACAAAATTACCAAACCAACCCCAACATCTCAAAATACTAAAATTTAAAGACAAAATCCATAGAGAGGAGTAGGATATCCCTACCTCAAATCCGGAGCCCCAAGGGAGAAGATGACAAAACCCAACGTGCTCCAAATCCCGAAATTTTTAGATTAAAATGTAGCCCTCGACGATCAACAACTTTTTTGTAAAGGCCAAAGATGAGCAAATCACTCCTACTAGATCAAAACCTAGAGAGAAGGTAGAGTTCTAGAGTGAGAGGCTCAACAATGGTGTTTTTGGGAAAGTAGGAGAGAGAAGAGAAAGTGAAAAAGTGATTTGAAAAGTCAAAACTCGGGACTTAAACCCAGTCGCCCCGCTCGAGCGGCCAAACCCCCGCTCGAGCGGCACTCACAGACTCCCGCTCGAGTGCCGGATGCACACTCCCAGCATCTCGACACAACAGGTCCCCGCTCGAGCGCCAAAACCCCCGCTCGAGCAGACAGGCAACAACAGGATCCCCGCTCGAGCGTCAAACTCCCCGCTCGAGCAGACAGGCCAAAATCTGGGCAACTAGTTTTGGTTTCTAAACTCAACCAACCTGTAACAAACCTGCCCAACACATCCTATAACTCAAATACGAAGTAAAAAGGATGTAAACAAGATAATAATTAACTACCAACATCCACGGACACATGTCCGGATCACTGTACAACAAGGGTAAATCCGGGATCGCTATATGGCGACTAAAGATTTTGGTCGGCGATTCCTTGACTATTGGCGACTAAAACATTGGTCGCTGAATGTATGATTTTAAAGAAATATAATTGACTATTGGGAACCAAATTTTTGGTCGCTAAAGAGTAGCTTTTTGCTGACCAAAGGTTTTTTAGTTGGCAAAACCTTCCCCGACAGGTTTTTGGCGACAAATGTAGCGACCAAAATTTTTTGTCGTAGAATGGCTTTGGCGACCAAAAAACAGACAATTGGCGACTAATATTTTAGTAGCTAAAAGTGACTTTTTTTGTAGTGGCGGATGCAGATTGAACGAACCGTGCAGATTGGTGGGTGAATGTAGAATAATTTGGTAGTATGGGCTTTACTATTTTATGTTTTTCTTAGAACTTTTTTAGAGTAATTTTTTACTATTTTGAGCCTTATTTGAGTCAAAAAAATTTTATTGTTCATTTTTTATAATTAAAATAAAGGTCAAATTTTCATATTTCATAAATAGCTAATATTATTACTAAATGAAATATCTATTTTTTAACATGCAAAGTATTAAAACATAATATTATTTTTTTAAGGAGGGTTGGCAGATTCAATTGGGTCAAGTGGCCTCTCATCCGCCATCGTCTGAACATAGGTAAATTTAAAAAATCTATATTTGTATCCATTCGCCTACATTAAAACTACTTAAAAGTGAATGAATTAAATCGGATTGTTCGATTTTAATAAATCGGTTGGATTTGTAAGCACCCTAATTAGTGGGGTGGTTGAATAATAGTGTCAATTCATCAGATTATCAACAAATCACAATCCTAAAAAGAATCAACTAACCATGCCCTTGTACCACCCAATAACTTCTTGGAGAATTCACATTTTGGGCCCAACTATACAAAAACGTCATAATCACCCCCATAATCATAACCTTACGGAATGACTAAACTATTATAAGTAATTGCATTATTTTGAGATAATAAAGAAAAATTTTATATATAATTCATTTTTTATCTTTTATTAATTTTTTAATTCATTTTTATACTTAGGCTTTGCTTGGAAAGTTTCAATTTTAATCAAAAAGTCATTATAAGTTGTCACATTACTCTCTCTATTTTTATGTTTATCTTTTCATAAAAAGTCAAAAAATTACTAAAATAATATATTTCCAAACGAGGCTTTAGTTTCATGTGTATTTATTAGTTTATTACCTTGTATTTAGGAGTGAGTAAATAGTACAAAAAATGAATTATGTATAACATTGCACATTAATAAATGTATATAAAATCTACTTATGTCTATAAATGAAAATTTTCAATAAAAAATAATATCGATAATATTATATGGGAAGGTCAGTGTTGATGTTCATGTCTAGATTTTTCCTAAATATCCCTACAGTAGTGGTATGGGCAGTTATGTCCTCAATTCAAGTTATTTATTTATTTATTTTTTATTTTCTTTTTTCAAAATCTCTCGACTTATGATTTTTTTAAATTTATTTTAATTTTTAAATTTTAAATTCAATAATACAATCTATATATTATATAAGGAAAATAGTGTTTCTAACCCACAAGCCTTGTGGGAGTTTCAATATTTGTAACAATTCAAAAATTTAAGTTGTCCATTAAATTTTATATTAACATTATTTAATTATAAATGAGAAAAATCCTAAATGTTTCATTAAATATTCCGTAATAGTAAAATAAACTATTGAATGTTATAGGTGTATAGATAAAGTGTAATTAAATTAGGGAGTATATATTATCGAAAAAAAGGGGTATATAATTAGTTTAAGATTTGGGCCCAAGTATAAATAAGCAACTAATCTAAACTTTTCCATTTGAGGGATAAGCTTCAAGTCTAGAGCATGATGATGGCTAGAAAATAGAGTGGCTATGTGTCACCCAAAAAGTGTTGAGCAAGTATTAAACTTAGGCCTCGTTTGGGAACATACTAATTTAGTAATTTTTTGGTTATTTAGCTAAAATATGAGCTAAAAAAAACTAATATGTTTGGGATGACTTTTTGGCTATTTATGAAAAGATGTGCAAAAAGTAGAGAGAAAAGAGAATCTTTGACTTTTTGATATGGGTTGTTGGCTTTTTAACTTTTTTAGTAACTTTTTGACTTTTTGGCTAAACCAGCCTGTTGCCAAACGAGGTCTTAGTATAAAAGGAGTGGTGCTATGAATGGAAGAAGGAAAAACAAACTAAGAAAGAGGAAGAAAATAGTAAAAGTCAAGAAGGTCTTTGATAGCGGAAAGAAAGAGTGAGGTATTAATTTTAAGGTAACGTGTCAAGACCAGTGCATGGGGTAGGCTCAAGGCACTTTGTAGTCATAGTACAGCTCTGGTATTGCAATCCAATAGAAGCTCCAATGTATACATTTTTGTTATACTTAAATAAAGATTTTGGTATCCTTTTTTTTTACTCCGTTGTACTATTAATTTGTTATGACTTAAGTTATTGTTTGTTGCGACGCTGAACCTTTTGGTACCGGGCTTGGGTCGTGACAATATCCCAATCTTACCCTTTTAATTTTTTGATTTAAAAAATAAATAAAAAAAACTCAGCATTTATTAACTTCTCCCAACCCACAAGCCTTTTGACTTCTTTCATACCTATTATAGCACTATTTTCAACATCTCCTATACACTATGGTTAGTAATGGGATTACTAAATTATTTTTATAAAAAATATCTAAAACAAATATAAATTCTTATTAAAAGATAGCATGTTGCAATTGCGGAAAAAAAAATAGAGAAAAAAAAATTACATCGTAAAAAATAATTTGTATATTGAAAAAATATCTAAAATAAATATAAATTCTTATTAAAAAAATAACAAGTTGCAATTGTGAAAAAAATTACACTATGCCTTTTATTAAAATCTAAAAAAATTAATTTCTATATTAAAAAAAATATCTAAAATAAATATAAATTTTTATTAAAAAATAATAGGTTACGATTACCAAAAAAAAAAAAACTACACTGTACATTTCATTAAAATTTTAAAAAATAATTTCTATATTAAAAAAATATCTAAAATAAATATAATTTTTTATTAAAACTAACATGTTGCAATTGCGAAAAAAAGAGAAAAAAATTACACTGTAAAAAATAATTTATATATTAAAAAAATATCTAAAACAAATATAAATTCTTATTAAAAATAACATATTACAATTGCAAAAAGGAGAAAAAAAAAATACACTCTGCATTTCATTAATAATGCTCAAAATGTGTCAAGTATTTCTGTAAAGGCTTGACATGTGTCAACTCTCAAATTATTAAATAAATATAAATTAAACCAAAGATCCCAACTTTAATGGCTAACAAATATTAGAGATCCGACCATTGAAGGCTAATAACTACTAATTAATAGAATTCAGTAATTGAAAGATCTCAAACCACATCTCTTTGTCTTTTCCAATGTTCCCTTTTTTTGATTCATGCATTCATTCTAATATTGATAGAGAATTGGACGTGTGGAAGAGTGACAGACATTAAAATTATATATTGAGTTATGTAATTATTGTGATGAAAAATAAAGATTGTTTTCCATTTCTATGGTAATTTATCTGGTTATACCTTCAATTAAACTGTCAGATGTGCTTCTACATCAACATTGAACGTTACTTTCATTGTAATGCCTTCAAAATAAACCCATAATTCATACATTCATGATACAAGAAATTGACAATATTTTCAAGAGAATAAAGTGTACGTCTATTTGTCAGAGTATTTATCACAAAAGTATTACATGTTGACAGCAAAAGTAAATGCCCTACGGGCTTACAACTTCCCAAGCCAACACTTGGTTACAAAAAAAAAAAGAGTACTAACTCATACACATTAAGCCATCGGCTTGAATTTACATGTAATACACAAAAAGGTAAACAACAAAAAGGGATCTTCAGCCTCTAAGCCTCCCAAGCTATGTCCTTGGAGGTGGCATATCACTTGAACCTGAAAATAATGTCCCATATAGGGTGAGCCGATGCCCAGTAGAGATATACTAAACCAAGTATGAAAAATAACTAAAACCATAGCATTTGATATATGGTTGACACTTATAAACCAACTTACAACACTTTTCAATTCAACATCAAGTACATCCATTTTTCATTTCAGTTTCCTTCACTTATACAGTTTCGATTCATAATTATGGCTCAGAACCTGGCCAAACAATTCAATGAGACTATAACACATATTAAAACACTTCCATACTTCACAATTCACATGAGAATAAGTTCATATTAAAACACTTCCATACTTTAACACTTCCATATTTCAAGTGATACACAGATTTGCTGCATCAGTGGAGTCCATCTGTAGACACCCCATTTTTGACCGTCCTCAAGACTTGGACGTCACCATTCGAACGCTCGGTGATCATCCATGTTCGTGTTCGTTTTGAGTTCCCGGAGGCCTCGGCCGCACACCTTGCCTCAGGATCTCTTAACTTGCCTATTCTGTGCTTGGTTTTGCACCAGGGACTTGTGTTTTGTGCTTCTGAGGGTGGAAAGAGGCTTGTTAGCCATCCCTGAAACCCATCGGCCGTGGCATGAAGTCGCCAGCCTTTCCTTTTTCCTACTGACCAAATGTTTGGTCGGTCGGCACTTATCTGAGGTGTATCGGCATTTTGTGTGGTCAGCCGACCATGCATTTGGCCGGTGGTCTCTTTTTTTGGACGACACCCCCTTTTCGCCTTTTTCAGGCATTGTGTATGCCAGCTGTGCCAGCTGGAGTGCACGGACCTGTCCTCCATACACGTGTATGGAGGAATTGCACCCTTTGCACCCTTTTGGTCTAGCTTCTTGGGAAAGCTTGGACCTTTGTCTTAGCTTCCTCAAGAAGCTTAGACACCTATCTCAGCTTCCTAAGGAAGCCTTGGCCCCTTTGCCTTAGCTTCCTCAAGAAGCTTAGACACCTGTCTCAGCTTCCTAAGGAAGCCTTGGCCCCTTTGCCTTAGCTTCTTTAAGAAGCCTTGACCCATTTTGTTAGCTTCTCTTGGAAGTTTAACCCTCCATCTTGCTTTATATAAGGAGACCTTCCCTCTCCTTTGAGGGGGTTTAGCAAAACCAGAGATAATACATATGTATCTGATATATACTACACTCTCTCTCTATATCTCCCTCTCTCTCTTCATTTGTGTGTGTTTGAGGGCCAAAAAGTGTGTTTTGTTCTTAGTTTTACACTAAGTCACCTAGCATTACACCATATTTCAACTTTGGAGGTGTTGAGGGTTTGTTCTTGAAGTTTTGAGCTGGTTTTGATCAGAAGAAGGGGGCTGGACTTGCTGTTATTGAAGTGTTCTTCAAGGGTAACACTATTGCTTTATATTCCCCAATCTTGCATTAGCTTTTACCCCCCTTTGCATGCTGTTTTGAACTTTGTGTATAACTGAAAAAAGTCTTGTATTTGCATGCTTAAGATGTTTCATTAAGGTCATTTTGGTGTTGGGGGTCGACCTCCCCCTCTTAGGCCTTGTTTGGCCATTTTGTGCCTTCTTTGGTCGAGCTTTGAATACCTTCGTGTGTTGGTCTTCTCACCACTGTCAAGAAGAGGTTTTGAGGTCTCGCATAGGGGAGGGACACCCCTCTCCCTTTATGTCTCTTTTGTCCATGTTTTTGGCTCATAATGGTAGCATGCATGAGTAGTTGTCTTTGGCTCCATTTCAGAGGTTTTTGGGCGTTGTTAGGTCATAATATACCTCTGTTTTTGGTCAGATTAATGGTCCATTTCATGCATTATACACTTGCCTTGTATTCCCCATTTTTCCTAGAAGTGCATCTTGCCATTAGACCATCATGCTTGCATGTTTTTGCCTAGCTTTGTGAAACTTTTGGTCATGTTTCATCATGCTTGAGGTCTGTTGGGTGTTGATTTGGTCATGCCTTTCATGCTTTGTATAGTCTCTTTGCATTCTAGCATGTTGGCATCGGGTGTGTGAGTCATTAGCATGCATTATCTTGGCTATTTCAGTGATTTGGAATCACTTATTAGGTCATTTCAGTCCATGTTTTATGCTTACATGTTTGCATTTTGTTATCCTTTCAATGCTTTGAAGAGATGTGATCCTATGCTCTATATATAAGCCATTGTGCATACTTATGTGTTTAAGTCTTTGGGGCCGCCATATCAGTGGGTTTTGGGGCATATTTTGATGCATAGAAACTCTGTTTTTGGTTGCTTAGTCCATGCCATGAGTGGTCATGATAGTTGTAGTAGAATGCTCCTTTTTATGCCTTAGTCTTAGGCCCATTGGTATGCATGTTTGCATGAGCATTTGTCCACCATTTCCACCACTTTCGGCCACTATTTTGGGGCATGGCTGAGGCCTCCCATTTCAGTTTAAGACCACCCTTGTATATAGTTGCATGCTTAGCATGATGCATGTTGCATTACATTAGTTGCATGCTTGCATTATATCTTGTTTGCATGTTTGCATATTGTTTAGCTGAGTGCATCACATAGTCTTGTTGTATGCTTGACATGTTCATATTGCATTAGTTTAGCTTGCATGAGTAAGTAGTTTCATGTTGCATTAGCTTAGCATGCTCATATTGCCTTGCATGAGTTGCATCACTTTGCATTGTATATGGCATACATGCATTGCATCTTGTTTGGTTTGGGGTGTCAAACCAAATTTGAGGAATGAGGCGTGTTCGTACTTAAAGTGACAAAACACGTCTCACTTCTCGGTCGCCAATGCCCTTGACCTCAACATGATAGGGCATGAGGCATTCATTTCTTTTGTGCATGCATTTACATTGAATGGCAAACTTGGCCTCTTAGGCCATCATGCATCAAAATGCATAATTGATGGCCCGAGGGTCGAGAGCCACGCTCCCTTGAGTCCATTGCATGATAGGGAGTGTGGCCATGCTCACATTTGCTTGAAAATTCCATGCCATACACTGCTTGCCCTCTGCTGCTGCCAACTGTAGGATTCTGCAGGAAGAAATAGCCGGCCGGCCATTTGTAGTGCCGATCGACCATCAGTGTCCAGCCGATGGCCCAATATTTAGCCGATGAGCATATCCCATGGCCGGTGATCATATTCCTTGGCTGGTGGAAATCCAAAACATTTAGGAGGAAGTTCAAAGCAGTTCTGGAAACTTTCATATCTTTCAGAGGAGCAAGGCAATGTAAACAGAGGCAACAGTGGCATGGTACTGGGTTTCCGGGCGCGGCAAATCGAGCATGCATCATCCCATCATTCCGAGGCGGGGCTGCGGCCACCTTCTTTTTGTAATTAATTTGTTGATTAATTAGAAGTTTTGTAATTAATTAATTAGTTAGTCAGCTAGTTAATTAGTTAAATCTGTATTATTTATTCGGACCCTCCGAGTGAGGGCAATTGTGTATTAAGTGTGCGTGAGTGTGTGTATGTCTTCCAACCCCACGTCTTTCTTCCATTTTATTTACTAGCTTTCGATGGTTAGTTTAGGGCATGTTTAATTTAGCATACCTTATGCTATGCATGTGTGCATCATTCATCAGTCTTGCACGCACCGGGCTCAGCGCATCATACTAACTGCATAGTATTTCCATTCCAACTTGAATACGTGTATCGAGTTGTCGCATTTCACATGCCATTCTCAGATTAGCCGAGCCCATTCTAGTTGCATTCTGTATGTGTTGCATTAGCTATCTTAACATGAACTAGGATCATGCATTTGATTACTAACTAGTTTCTGTTTTGGCTTGGAGTACTAGGTAAGCTCTTATGCTTTAGCATCTTGCATGCGTGTAAGTGTTGCCATATTAGCATGCTTACCATGAGGCTATATGCTTATGTGATATATCTGCCTGAATGCCTGTGGGTGAAGGTTGGATTGTTTGAGTTGGAACAACTCGTCGAAATCCATGTTTTAGCCTACTTGCGAGTAGCAAATTTCAAACCAATTTCCGAACAAACGGATATGCGATGCTTTGTCCCAATTCAAGCGACTCAGTCTATATTTGTCATACTGTGCGCATCACATAGTAAATCTAGGCTAATAACCGGAATAAGAACGCATAATGTTTTCAAAACAAAATATCATGGTTAGTAGAGGCCGATCTTCGGATCGGGCGAGAGGGGGTGCTCATAGCTGACCTTCCCTAATCGTACCAAAGTTTCCGAGCCAAGGCAACTCTGGTGATGACGGACACGTGGCCTTAGGCAAACGAGTCAGGGTTTCCTAAATTCCCCCAAAATAAAATATTTAGGTGGCGACTCTGTATCTGGCAAAGCAGTCCATGTTTGGCATTTCTTTACACAAATCTGTTTTCCAAAATGATTTGCCGGATTTGGACTCTTTGGTTCAGATTAAGAACCATGACAATTTGAGTCCGAACTGTAGTAAGCCCAAATGAACAAATCGGGATTTCCCTCCCGGGACGTTCGGGGACGTCTACACCATCCCCTATCTCCTCCCAAACAGATTTGAGAGTTCATCCCCTATCTCCTCTCAAACCATGGAGTCCATTCCCTATCTCCTCTCAAACAATATACATATACAATGTATTTAAACACTTATCATATACAATGATCAATCAATACACACATTTGCTGTATTATTCCAACCGTCATATTCAATGTGATTAGTTTCAGTTTTCCCTAATCATCATACGATGTCTACAACAATCAACACTATCCTCCACCGATAGCCCAAAGCAGTTATCTTTAAACAGATAATAAATTTATCAACAGATAAAATATCGACATTTTCATAGGTGAGTGATTAAATTATCCAACTACACCATTTACTCTCACAAATTTCCAATTTCATGAATTTCACTTCAATTTCACATTTCCCAAATTAATTATTCAACATAATTAGGGCATTTTTTTTTCCTTTTTCTCAATATTAGCCCAAAGGCTCAATTTCATCTATTTAATAACAACAATTTCATTTTTCAATGTCTCATACACACATAGGTTTTAACATTTGAAAACCCCCCTTCTTATAACCTCAAATCAAACCCTAGTTTTTCTCAAAATGACTATGCAACACCATCTAATCAAAATGACCAAAATTTATGTTAAAACTCATAGAATATAGTAGGTTATCCAGACCTTAATTTTCGGAGCTCAAAGGAGAAGAGAGGTGAAACTCAAAGTGCTCCAAATCCACAACTTTTCAGATTAAAGCGAAGCCCTCGCGAAGCTCTACCTTTCTTCCAAAGGGACTAGGGTAGAAGACCACTAGAGCTAGATGAAACCCTAGAGAGAAGGTATATAGAGAGAGAAAGAGCAGCTGGTCTAGGGTTTGTATAAAAGAAGATGATGAAAAAGTGAAGTGTAACCTGCTGCTGCCAATTGATATATTCGAGGCTCGCTCGAGCGAATGAGTGGTCGCTCAAGCGACCAGACACAAAGAAACTTCGCTCGAGCGTAGAAAGCCTCGCTCGAGCCAACAAATCGAAGCTCAGGTCTACAACCCAGAAGCATGCTCGAGCGAAGAAAAGCTCGCTTGAGCGAAGAAACCCAAAACATAGACCTTGCTCGCTCGAGCGAAGAATTGCAACCTTTAGGTCCAGAACCAGATGCAGACGCAAGCTCGAGCGCAAGACTTCTTGCTCGAGCCACCAGACACATCACCCAACTCTCGCTCGAGCGAAGGAACCCTAGCTCGAGCGAAGGGTCTAAAACATAGAGCTCGCTCGAGCGACAAAAGTCTCGCTCGAGCGAAGACACCAAAATCTGGGCAGCAACCATTTGTTTCAAAACACTCCCAACCTGATACAAACCTGCCCAACACATCCTAAAATTCATATATAAGAAATTAAAGGACGAAAATGAAACAAATGCAACAATACTCAACCGCGGAACCTAAGTCCAAAATACTGTACATAAAGGGAAAAACTTGGGATCATTATAACCTCCCCCCCCTTAAAGAATTTCGTCACCGAAATTAGATATAAGTTTCAAAAACATGATTTCTTAATTCCCAACAATATTACAATTCAATAACCAACATCTTGACCCATTACCGGTCATCCCATCTCTATTCAAGAGGCAATTCACAATATAATTCAATATGCATTAACAACATGCCTTTCTTTGAAATTCAAAAATTTCCAATATCATATTCCACCATTTCATAACATATTCAACGTTAAAGATATATTTGCATTGCCATAGTACATTCAACATATACAATGCTACATTAACTTTCATTTCCAATGCATTTACCATAATACTCCCATAAACCGAAACATATACAATGTTTTACAACTTGAGACATATTCAATGCTCTTAAAGTTTATCAATACAACAAAATATTCAACATACGATCATACATCCACAAACAGATCTGGATACTTCTCTCGGACCTCCAACTCGCATTCTCAAGTGGCTTCCTCAACCCCGTGATGTTTCCACAAAACTTTCACCAAGGGTATCGTCTTGCCTCGCAAGACTTGATCCCACCTATCCAAGACCCGAACCGGTCTCTCCTCATACGAGGCATCCTCACCTACCTCTAAGTCGGTCCAATCCAATACATGTGATGGATCCGGCTCGTATTTCCGAAGCATACTAACATGAAACACGCCATGCACTCCGGACAACTGCGGCGGCAAAGCAAAACGGTAGGCAACCTCGCCAATCCTCTCAAGGATCTCGAAAGGGCCAATAAATCGAAGGGGCAACTTCCCACTCTTACCAAATCTCATCAATCCCCGCCTAGGTGATATTTTCAAGAAAACACGATCACCCACCCCAAATACCAAAGGCCTCCTCCTACGGTCGGCATAACACTTTTGACGACTCTGGGCTGTAACAAGTCTCTTACGGATAAGCTCAACTTTCTCCGTCGTCTCCTGAACTAACTTCGGGCCCAACAAAAGTGCATCACCCACCTTGGCCCAACAAACTGGAGACTTACACGGTCGGCCATACAAGGCCTCAAACAGTGCCATACCAATACTCGATTGGAAACTGTTGTTGTAAGAAAACTCCACCAAGGGAAAGTGCCTCTCCCACGACCCACTAAAGTCAAGGACACAACCTCGAAGCATATCCTCAAGGATCTGTATAGTACGCTCGGACTGCCCATCAGTCTGAGGATGATAAGTCGTGGTAAAGGTCAACCTAGTGCCCAAGGCACTCTGTAAACTCTGCCACAACCTAGCAGTAAAACGTGGATCTCTATCTGAGACGATCGACACTGGGACCCCGTGCAACCTCAATATGTCCCGAACGTACAAGTCGGCAAGATGGTCTATCGAATCTCTCACGAGCATAGGGATAAAGTGCGCCGACTTAGTCAACCGGTCTACAACCACCCAAACAGCATCACTACCTCGTGATGTCCTCAGAAGACTTACAACAAAGTCCATAGTGACATGCTCCCACTTCCACTCGGCTATAGGCAAGGGTTGCAACAAACCCGCTGGCCTCTGATGCTCGGCCTTCACTTGCTGACAAGTAAGGCACTTAGATACAAAAACTGCCATATCTTTCTTCATACCCCGCCACCAAAACTGACGACTCAAATCATGATACATATTAGTGCCTCTCGGATGCACTGCAAGGCATGAATGGTGAAACTCTCGGAGTACCTCCTCTCAGCAAGACTCCGGTACAAACAAACAGTCTCGGTATCTCACACTCAAGTCAGGATACACAGTCAAACCCTTCTCAACCTTCTCACTGGAGATCTTCTCCCAGAGGGATTCTACCTCAAGATCACCTTTCTGTGCCTCTAACACTCAATTCACAAGTGTAGGCTGCGCAACTACTGAAAACAAAGCCGCAGACTCAACAGATTCGCCCAGAAGTAAATCAAACTCGCCAAGTGCACCCAACATCTCCCACTCCCGGATGGCTATACAAGCTACATCACTAATGGATTTCCTGCTAAGGGCATCGGCCACAATATTGGCCTTCCCCGGATGATAATGCAACTCGAAGTCGTAATTCTCAATAAATTCCATCCACCTCCTCTGTCTCAAGTTCAAGTCTTTCTGTGTAAACAGATACTTCAGATTCTTATGATCCGAGAACACCTCGAACTTCTCACTATACAGGTAATGCCCCCAAACCTTCAAGGCAAAAATCACAGCTGCTAACTCTAGGTCATGTGTAGGGTAATTCCTCTCGTGTATTTTCAACTGTCGCGAGCCATAGGCTACCACTTGCCCCTCTTGCATCAACACACAACGCAGACCCTCTCGTGAGGCATCACAATAAACCGTGTAGCCCAATCCTCTCTCCGAAATAATCAAAACCGAAGTGGTGGTAAGTCTAACTTTTAGCTCTTGGAACGACTTTTCACAAGTCTTACTCCATACAAACTTGACCCCTTTCCGTGTCAATCTAGTCAATAGTGAAGCCAGCCTGGAGAAATCTTTCACAAACTGGCGGTAATACCCAGCTAATCCCAGAAAATTATGGATCTCAAAAACACTCTTAGGCTGTGCCCAATCTTGTACTGCCTCAATCTTGGATGTATCAACAGACACCCCTTCCCCAAAGACTACATGGCCTAAGAACTTAACCTCTGTTAGCCAAAACTTACATTTCCCAAACTTGGCATACAGCCTATGGGCTCTAAGCAACTCAAGCACCACTCTCAGGTGCTCCTCGTGCTCCTCCTCAGAAGGTGAATAAATCAGGATGTCGTCCACGAAAACGACTACAAAACGATCTAAGAATTTTCAGAATATCCGGTTCATCAAATCCATAACACTGCCGGTGCATTGGTGAGCCCAAAAGGCATCACCAGAAACTCGTAGTGGCCATACCACATACGGAATGCCGTCTTCGGAACATTTTCCTCCCTGACCCTTAACTGATGGTAACCTGATCTCAAGTCTATCTTAGAGAAACAACGGGACCCTTTCAACTGGTCAAACAAATCATCTATACGGGGCATAGGGTACTTGTTCTTAACCGTAGCCCGATTCAATTTTTGATAATCAATGCGAAGTCTCAAAGCCCCATCTTTCTTCTTAGCAAAGAGGGCCGGTGCTCCCCACGGCGAAGTACTAGGGCGAATAAAGCCCTTATTTAGCAATTCCTGAAGTTGAATCTTCAACTCACTCAACTCGGCTGGGGCAAAACGGTAAGGTGCCATGGAAATCGGCGCTGTGCCGGGCACTAAATCAATAGAAAACTCCACCTCTCGATGGGGTGGCAAACTAACAAGATCCTCGGGAAAGACGTCCGAGTACTCACAAACCACTCTCGACAATACAGTCTGGGTCTCATCACATTTACTACTCATACAGCTAGCGAGAAGACAACTAAGCTTACTCCGCCCTCGCAGATCATAGACTGGTGACAAAACACTACCAACCCGGTCTCCCAAGAAGTGGAAACAATCCCCGCTCAAGGTACACACAGTAACCCGCTGGCGATAGCAATCAATAACAGTCCGATATGACGATAGCCAGTCCATACCCAAAATCACATCAAAACCCGTCATGGCCATAACTACAAAAGAAAATGGAAGCCGGCGGTCGGCGACCTCAATATCACAACCTCTACACTCTTGCTTCAAAATCAACTCACCCCCAACAAGTGATACAACACAAATAGGAGATGCTAACTGTGCCAACTCTAACTCCAAAACAGATGCAAATGCAGCAGATATAAAGGAATGGGATGTACCTATATCAATCAACACATTAGCAACCGAGTTGCAAAACAAAAAGGTACCTCTCACAACAGATGGAGCCGGTACAAGATCCTGCGCGGTAACAACATACACACGCCTTGAAGGTCTCTGATCTACCTGCTCACCTCTCGGAGCATAAGTCTGCTGTATAGACTGAGACGATGAGGCTCCTTGATTGGCCCTCGAGGCTTGAATTGACTGAGTTGGCTAATGGCTCTGAGTCTGCCTCGAACCAGATGCACCAGATGTTCCACCCAACTGCGGGCAAAACCTCTTCAGGTGCCCCGCCTGACCACACTGGTAATAAGAAATCGGTTGACCCCTGCCCTGACTCTGGCTCTAAGGATGAGCCAAAGATGAAGCTGCTCTCTGCCCTCCTCCCCTCTGCGGGCAAGCTGGAGACTTGTGGCCCAGCTGACCACATTTGTAACAAGTAACGTCTCCCTGACTGCGTCTCCCAGAACCTGAACTCAGCACTGGAAAGGTAGATCTCACAAAAGCACCCTGTGACTGCTGAGGGTTAGAACCCCTCTGCCTCCTGCCATCTCCCTGGCCATCCTGACTCCTCTTGGAGCCCCTCAACCTCTCCTCCTCCTCGTGCATAATAATCTCCATATGGGCCGCAGCATCCACAAGGCGTCCATACTCCCGAGTCATGGACCCAGCAACCCTAAACTTAAGTCCATGCCTCAACTTCCTTTCAAACTCCAGACAACGGTGTTCCTCAGATGCCACTAGCTCAGGTGCAAACCTAGACAAACTGGTAAATACGGCCTCAAACTTGGCCACTGGTGTACTCAGCTGCTTAAGTTGACAGAACTGATCCCTCAACTTCTCCCTGGCAGCGGGAGATAGAAACTTCTCCTGAAAAGCGTCAATGAAAGCCTCCCAAGTCCCTCCAATACGACCTGGCACGAACTTCCACCACTAACCTGCGTCTCCCTTCAACTGGAAAGACACCAAGGTCACCTTCAATGCCCCGTCTTCGATGCCAAGCATCTCAAACGTCTTCGTCATCTGCTCAAGCCATTCATCAGCCTTCAGTGGTTCTTTAGGATCCCCCACAAACTCATCCAGATTGGACCGAAAAAACTCCCTCTTCAGAAAAGAAGGCCCTGCCTCAACCACATGGGCTTGGACTTGATTCTTAGCTCTGAGAATGTCCATAGATTCCCTCAATGCTCCTACCATCTCGCGAGCTAAGGCGCCCATAGCCTGTTGACCTACTGGCTCGGCCACATTGGCCTGACCAACACCTTCCTACTGTGTCGAAATCTTATCCGGTATAGGCATCTCCTGCCTCTTAGGCCTACCTCGCTTACCACCACGTCCTTGTCCTGACATCCTAATAAAGGTAACGACGATCATTAGCACATTCATAAACGTGCCGAAGCTACAACACTCGCACTCTAATGCATTGGACAATAGTAATTCATTCCACGTAAGCACATAATCACATAAACACTTACGAATTTCATTTCCGGATAATGATAGTCCCGAGGTGTTGCTAGAGTTCCAGTTAGAAACAACATTGATCAGGTGCTTTTCCAACAGGACTCCCAGAAACCCAAGGATCCAATCAACATTCTAGGAACTAAATCCCATACCCATATAGTCACATAAACATGCTATCAAATAAACATATTACATCATGCATAAGTCTCTAACAAGCGAGACAAACCCATTGTGGTACTAACCACTTCTCACGTACCCAAAGTATTCGAACCTGGTACACTCTGATACCAAGTTGTAACGCCCTCAAAATAAACCCATAATTCATACATTCATGATACAAGAAATTGACAATATATTCAAGAGAATAAAGTGTACGTCTATTTGTCAGAGTATTTATGACAAAAGTATTACATGTTGACAACAAAAGTAAATGCCCCACGGGCTTACAACTTTCCAAGCCAACACTTGGTTACAAAAAAAAGAGTACTAACTCATGCACATTAAACCCCCGGATTGAATTTACATGTAATACACAAAAAGGTAAACAACAAAAAGGGATCTTCAGCCTCTAAGCCTCCCAAGCTATGTCCTTGGAGGTGGCATATCACATGAACTTGAAAATGATGTCCCATATAGAGTGAGCCAATGCCCAGTAGAGATATACTAAACCAAGTATGAGAAATAACTAAAACAATAGCATTTGATAGATGGTTGACACTTATAAACCAACTTACAACACTTTTCAATTCAACATCAAGTACATCCATTTTTCATTTCAGTTTCCTTCACTTATACAGTTTCGATTCATAATTATGACTCAGAACCTGGCCAAACAATTCAATGAGACTATAACACATATTAAAACACTTCCATACTTCACAATTCACATGAGAATTTAATTCATATTAAAACACTTCCATACTTCAACACTTCTATATTTCAAGTGATACACAGATTTGCTGTATCAGTGGAGTCTATCCCTTATCTCCTCCCAAACAGGTTTGAGAGTCCATCCCCTATCTCCTCTCAAACCATGGAGTCCATCCCCTATCTCCTCCCAAACAATATACATATACAATGTATTTAAACACTTATCATATACAATGATCAATCAATACACACATTTGTTACACTAAGGAGTTTTTTTTTTTTTTTTGAAGTGTCACATCATACTTGTCACGTTTGGAAAAAGTACACTAAGGAATTTTTAATTTTTTTTAGAGTGTCACATCATACTTGTCACGTTCTCACGTTTGGAAAAAGTACACTTAGGAGTTTTTCAATTTTTTTTGAAGTGTCACATCATGTTGTCACGTTTGAAAAAAGTACATTAAAGAGTTTTTATTTTTTTTGAAGTATCACATCATACCTTTGACGTTGTCACGTTTGAAAAAGTACGCTAAGGAGTTTATTTTTTGAAATGTCACATCGTCGGAGTGTGATATTAATACCTACGACATTGGAGTATCACATCATATCTGTCACATTAATAAAATGGTATAACTATCTACCAAAACACTATCAAAATAAAAAATAAGATCACACGGAAAAAAAATTATTCACTAATAGGACTTAACAAATCAATAGAAAACACTTGGGACTAATTGGAATACTTGTTTGTGAGATAGGATTTATTGGTAAATATCCCTTGTTATCATAGAAAAATAATTACAAATTTTATTTTCTTATTAGTTTTGTTAAATAAATTTTTTTGATAATGAGATATTTGTAATTTCCAAAATTACAGGAAGCAATCTATATTTTAAGTAAATCATAGAAGGTGTATTTGTAATTTACCTTAGAATATTTAAGTCAACTCTCTCTAATATTTTTTCTAATTATCAACCATTCATCTCTTTTACATAACATATCACAGAGTCTCGAAAATGAGTTTAGAAAATAGATTTATATATCATTTTCCAAAATGAAAATAAGTATAGTAAGTTATCAAAAAAGGAGAGTGATTGGAGATGGTCGTTGGAGTAGAGACGGTGGCCAAAGTACGAAAGAGTGAGGGAGGTAGGACGGAATGAAACTTATTTTAAAAATAAATAAAAACATATTTTTCTTATTTCCTCAAATTCTGAGAATCGTAGCCAATTTTTTTAAAAGTGAAAACAATTAGTAGCTGTGTTTTTTATTTTAATTTTCAAAAGATTTAAAGTTAAAGCAAAATAAATAAAATAAAAATCTCACCAAACCAACCCTAAGATTTAGGGTTCCAATAAAAATATTTGTGAAGTTACCAACTCTCTAGGATCAAAATTAGGAGGTCAAATAGCAGGCTTCCCATCTACAATAAAAACAAAAATTTAATAGAGAAAAGAAAAAAAAATAGAGAAAATTTGATCCCAATATGAATACAACAAATCAAGTACCAAGAGCACATGAAAATAAATGAATATATAATAATAAGCATTCTAAATGTGGTAATGATCTAATAATTTATCGTCTGTCGCTATAGATAATTTTCTTCCCACAGCCACATTTTGTGTTGACAATCCTAACTTCTGGAATGTGTGCAATTTTCCAATAATTCCCACCTTCTAAGTCTCTGTTCAGGCTCGAAATCAATCCATTAGAAATATTAATCAAATAAAGAGATTTAAGGATGGTTAGATATTCAATGGTAGAGGGCAACTCCTCTACCAATTCACATTTCTGTATTAATAACACTTCAAGATGAGGCATCGAGCCAGCCTTCACTTTCATCCATTTCAATCCTTTTAGTCTAGTAAGTCCTAATCTCATGAGTCTTTGAATCCACCAGCCTTGAAACACAATTCTTCTCCTTGAAACCACAGCTTTGTATAATACTAGGTGGTTGTATAATTTATTTTTCTGTGTATAACTTTTCTGATGCAAAGACTTGAAAGATTCCAAAAGATTAGTTGATGTAGGTTTGATATTGTTTGTAAATTTGTTACCACTATATGCACAGAGAGTAATGGTAATTTCATTATTACTGCACAGTATTACTTTTGAAGATCCTAATTCAGAAATCCACATGATTGAATAAGGTTTGATTTCGATGGAATTGCTATTCTTTTTCAAAGATCAATAAATTTTGGAAGGCATCCTACAAAAACTGTCAAGTTAGATCTAATATATGTAGTTGTTTGATGAGCCATCATGATTGATTTCTGTGATTCCGTAAACTGGTTCTTTGGTTGATATTGATGTGCTTCTCCTTCCACTGGCCATTTATTACATCATGTTGCTCAATCAGTTGGGTAGAAAGAACTGTTGTGTTAATCACGTCACATCTGCGAAGTGGAAAATTAACTAAAGAACTCTAAACATAGGAAGCTTGTCTTCACACCTACACCCTTAGCCAAGTCATCATTCCTCCAATTCTAACTACTACATATATTGAGTTTGAACTTTGAATCATATGGTCATGAGTCAAAAATTTTAACTGACTGCGTTGAGGTTTATAAAGTTTGAAAATATGTCTCCAAATGCTTGTTGCAGCCCTAAAAAATTCAAGAAGTGATCATCCTAAGAAATTCATTTTGAGCTTTAAAAAACTTGTGCCAATTTAAATTAAAATAATTAGAAACCCAATATTTGAAGTAGTGTTTATGAACTTGTGGTTATTTTTTCCCCCCTTATGTACAAAGAACATAAAATATGTTTATTTTTTTATTCTTTTTATTTAATTTTATTTTATTGTAAAAACTACAATAAATAGCATATTTAGTATACATGTTCTCAAGAACATAAAAAATCAAAGAGTAGTGCTACTTTAATAAAAAAGTATAGCGATCCTGGTCTATCCTCTCTTTATTTATTGTATTCCGGACTCGGTTTCGTGGATGTGTTGTTGTTTCATTCTCATTTGAATCCTTTACTCCTTGTACTTGAGTCTTAGGTTGTGTTGGGCAGGTTTGTAACTAGTTGGTTGTGCTTTGAAACCAAAGGTTGATGCCCAAAATTTGGCCTTCACGCTCGAGCGGAGCTTTTGACGCTCGAGCGGGCCCTTCGTTGTTGCTTGTCCGCTCGAGTGGGAGTTTTGACGCTCGAGCGTGAATATCCATCTCCCAGTATTTTTCTCTGCAGGTCTTCGGACGCTCGAGCAGGAGTTTTGACGCTCGAGCGTGACCCTTTGTTTTTGTTCCTCCGCTCGAGCGGGGAGTTTGACGCTCGAGCGGGGACCGTGTCTGCAAAACTTCTGCAGGTGTGCAATCGACGCTCGAGCGACGCTTTTGACGCTCGAGCGTGAGTCTGTGTCTGACGCTCGAGCGGGGGTTTCCACGCTCGAGCGGGGCGACTTTTATATAACTTCGGGATTTCACTTTTTGGATCACTTTTTCAACACTCTTTCTCTTTCTTACTTTCCCAAACCCAGATTTGAGAGCTTCTCTCTCTAAAATCGTACCTTCTCTCTAGGGATTGATCTAGTTAGAGTGTTCTCCTACCCTTTGGCCTTTACAAAAAGTGTGGGATTTGTCTTGCTCTACATTTTGATCCGAAAAGTTTGGTGTTTGGAGCACTTCGAGTTTTCCTCATCTTCTCCATTTGAGCTTCAAATTTGAGGTAGGGATAACTACTCATTCTTATGGTCTTTGACTTAAATTGTTGGTCGTTTTGATAAAGTGTGGGAGTTAGGAAATTTTGGGACTTAGGGTTTCAAAATGTACAAAGGGGGTTTTATTATTTCGACTCTTAAATATGTATTTTGGGTCTCAAGATGATGGTATTGTTATTAGATGTTGTTATTTGAACCTTTGGGTTAATATTGAGAAATGGAGGAGAAAGCCGTAATTTGTGCATAAATTAATTGGTATAATTAATTTGGAAAAATTATGGGTTTATGAAATTGAGTTGAACTTAATGGAATTGGCTCATTATGAGATGGAACGGTGGAGTAGATTTTATTAATCTCTCACTTTTGAAAATATTGATTATATATCTGTTTAGAAATAATTGCTTTGGGCTACCGGTGGAGGGTAGTCTTGATTGTTGTAGACAATGCATGATGATTAGGCAAACCAAAACTAATCAATTGAATGTGTCATCGAATATGACGGTTGGAATAACACATTAATATTTTGTATTGATTGATTGTATATATGATCTGTGTCTATATACATTGTGTTGTATGGGAGGAGATAGGAGATGTACTCCACGGTTTAGGGAAAGATAAGGGATGGATCTCTAAACCGGATAGTGTTTGGGAGGAGATAGGGGATGGACTCCATTGATACAGCTCATATGCTTATCTATTGAAGTGTTGATACAGCACATATGCTTATCTATTGAAGTGTTGATATAGCTAATATACTTATCTATTGTGAAGTGTAAAGTGTTTAATATGAGTGTGAGCTCATTTGAAATGGAAGTATTGTTGATATGAGTGTTATCACATTTAAATTGTTTGGCCAGGTTCTAAGCCATAGTTATGAAATGAGAATTGGATAAGAAAAGGAAAATGGAATGAAACATGGACATCTTTGTCATGTAGTTGAAATGGTTATGAAAATGATTTCTGTGAGCTAAACATTTATCAATTGCTAACGTTTTAGTTATTGTTCATATTATGTTTAGCATATCTCTACTGGGCGTTGGCTCACTCTATATAGGACATCATTTTCAGGTTCAGGTATTATGCCGCCTCCGAGATCATAGCTTGGATGGTTATGGGAGTTGAAGACTCTTTTTGGTTGTTTTGTCTGTATTACATGTATATCAAGCCAAGAGCTTATTTTGTGTAGAGCTAGTACTCTTCTATTTGTAACCAAGTGTTGACTTGGAAAGCTGTAAGCCCGCAGGGCATTTGCTTTTGTTGTTAACATATAATACATTTGTAAGGAATACTCTGATGAAATGTAATTATGCTTTATTCTCTTATGTCTAGGCATGTTAATATTGTATGATTTATGGGTTTATTTTGAGGGTGTTACAAAAAGTTTTTTCAAGCCCAATGATTTAAGGGGTTTTTTTTTTTAGGGTCTCTAGTATTAAGACTTTATAGTATAAAGGACATCTAATATTTTCATAATATCTAAGGTCCCTCAATTTGATCCAGAGAAATTTTGGTCCAGAGAAATTCTGGTTCAGAGAAATTTCCATCCAGAGAAATTTCAAACCAGAGAAATTTCAAATTTCTCTGGTTTGTTCAATTTTTTTGATTTTCTATGTTTTGAAATTTCTCTAGGGTTGAATTTTCTCTAATTTTCTCACAAATAACTCCATGATTTGCTGTTTTGCTTGCCTTCATTCTTGGTGTCAAGCAAATTATGGGAATTTCTCTGGCCTTTTCCAGAGAAATTCTCTCCAGAGAAATTCTTGAATTTCTCTAGATGAGAATTTCTCTGGAGAGAATGAGAGATGAAATCGAACAACATCAATATTGCTCTCCTTCTCAACAAGAGGGTTTCAAAATTTGACTTCACAAACATTGGGTTTTATACAAATTAAGCATTCCAGGTTCCAGCTCGAAACCAAAGAATTTTTCCGGACCAACCCAGAGAAAATTCAGTTAAAAAACTAGGGAATTTCTCTGATTTCAACCTAGAGAAAATTCAGTTCAGGTAATCAGGATTTACCATTTCTTTCTGATAATGGATCATCTGAATCAGCTTTGCGGTAGGAAATTATAAGATCCTGATCACTTGTGATATATATGTTGTTTGTGTTGCAATCAGGATGCCACAAGAGGTGATCCTCAAATGAAGTTACGAGCTCCTCACGGAAGTTCCAAACAGCCACCATCCTATTTCTGAATGTCAGGAACAACTGGTTCTCATATAGAAATATAAATGCAGATGGAGTCATAAATTCAGTTCTGCTAACTTTTGTTAGTTCAGAATTGCGAGCCTGCAAATAACAAATATCAGATATTAAATGTAGATTAAAAAAAATTATTTCAAAACCACAAGAAAGATCCTTACATCAAGAATCTGAAGATTCTCACTTTCTTGCACATGTATGGCTTGTTTCATCCAAAATTTCTCAAATTGATAAAAAGTCCCCCACGGCAAGGGCAAGTACCTGTGGTCTGACGGCTGCATGTACGAAAGCGAGTGGAAGCGAGGCAAAGCCAACGGCCATGGGCGCTTCTCCTGGCCCTCCGGCGCCACCTACGAGGGCCACTTCAAAGCCGGCCAAATGGACGGCATCGACACCTTCTTTGGCTCCGACGGGGACTCCTACATCGGCTCCTGGTCCTCCGATCGCAAACACGGCTTCGGCGAGAAACACTACGCTAATGGCGATGTCAATGTTGGTTCATGGAGGTCGAATTTGCAGGACGGTGATGGTAGATATGTTTGGAGGAATGGGAATGAGTACATTGGGGAGTGGAGGAATGGAGTTATCTTGGGTAAAGGGGCTGAATTTCTCTGTGATAGATGGAAGGGACTTTAGACCTCAAAAAATAATATTGTGGATGTCTTTCATTACTAAAAATGGGAGAGGGACTTTAGACTAATTTTTCCATTATTTAATAGTCTATTAAAATATTGATAAATTATAGATACACATCTTGAGATTTGCTTAAAATATATATTGCCCTATGTGATTCTAAAAATTACATCTTGCCTCTTTAAGTTTCTAATTACATAACAAATAACTCATTTATTAATAAATTAATTAATTATTTTTAATGATGTCATAAATATATTTTAATTAACAATTCAAATAATTTTATTATTATGTAGGAGAATAATTAAAATTTTCATCTTTCTATTAATTATGTTAAATAATTTTTTTTGATAATGAGGTATTTGTAATTTTCAAAATTACAAAGAACAATCTATATTTTAAATAAATCTTAGAC
The DNA here is from genome assembly GCF_055761805.1 of Camellia sinensis. NCBI lineage: Eukaryota > Viridiplantae > Streptophyta > Magnoliopsida > Ericales > Theaceae > Camellia > Camellia sinensis. Next base: position 185,851,299 of record NC_138967.1, read on the forward strand.
AGTGTATTTGTAATTACTTTAGAATATTAAAGTCAACTCTCATTCTAATATTTTCTTTAATCATCAATCATTCATTTCTCTTGCATTATACACTACTGGATTTAGAAAGTGAGTTTATAAAATAGATTTGTATACCATTTATCAAAATGAAAACAAGTATAGTCAGTTACCAAAAGGAGGAAGTGGTCGAAGGTGATTGCCAGAGCAAAGACGGAAGGGTGAGGGTGGTAGGAAAGAATGAAACTTGTTTTGAAAATAAGTAAAATCACAATTTTCTTATTTCCAGAATTTCTAAGAATTGTAGCCAGATTTTTTTAAAAGTGAAAACAATTAGCAAACATGTTTTTTATTCCGATTTCAAAAAAACTAAAGCTAAAGAAAAATAAAATAAAAATCTCACCATTCAAAAATTTGTGAAGTTAGCAAACATGTTTTTTAAAAGTGACAAATGTGTTTTTTATTTCAATTTCAAAAAATCTAAAGCAAAAAAAAAAAAATTAAAATTAAAAAAAAAAAAACTCACCAAATGAACCTTAAGATTTACAATCCCAATTAAAAGATTTGTGAAGTTACCAACTCTCTAAGTGCCGTTTTGGGAACCTATAAAAAACGCAGCTTTCTTGATCAAAAAGCTTAACGCTGGAAGTGCCAAAAAAGCTGAACCACCATTTGGGAAGACCCAAAAAAGCAACACCCAAATTTACCAAACTACCCTCTGAAACATTTTAATTAATTAATTCAAAAATCAAAAAGTAAAAATATTTTGGTCATTTTGGAATGATGTGACACTTTTAAAAAATATTAAACCAAAAATTAAAAAAAACCAACTTTTTATCAACTTTCCAAATCACTTTCATAAAAGTCAAAAAGCTTGGTAAAAAGCCAAAAGTCAACTTTTTACCAACTTTCCAAAACACTCCTAAGATCAAAATTAGGAGGTCAAATAACAGGCTTCCAGTCTACTAAAAGAATAGAAAAAGAAAAAAAAAATAGAGAAAAATTTGATCCCAATATGAATACAACAAATCAAGTACCAAGAGCACATGAAAATAAATAAATGCATAATAAGCATTCTAAATGTGGTGGTGATTCAACATGGTCAGAGCTCTCTCCTCCCTCACCATAGATAATTTCCTGCATAATATGAGTCCCCAACCCAAACTTTTGGAATGTGTGCAATTTTCCAATAATTCCCACGCTCTAAGTCTCTGTTCAGACTCGAAATCAATCCATCAGACATATCATTCAATTCAAGATGTTTAAGGTTGGTTAGATGTTCAATACCAGAGGGTAACTCCTCTACCAATTCACATTCAACCATAATTAACTCTTCAAGATGAGGCATCGAGCCAGCCTCCACTTTCACCCATCTCAATCCTTTTAATCCACGAAGGTCTAATATCACAAGTCTTTGAAATCTACCAGCCTTGAAACACAATTCTGCCCCTTCGTATATCTCAAGAAGTTGAAGTTCAACCAAATTGGGCAAATCTTGAAGGGATTCCAGTGGATCAACATCCCCTAACTTACTCCATCGTAAAAATACTTTTACCAAGCTGTGCAGTGAGGGTATCCAATGCGGTACCTTACGTAAACTTCCTTCTAGGCAGAGCATTCGAAGAAGTTGAGGTGGTGAAGAAAGAGAATCTAGATCAATGATCTCATCTTCTTCTGTTGCACGAACAATCAATGAGCGAAGGTTACTAAGCTTCTCAAGGGACGAGCATAACACCCTCCCATCTTCATTTCTCAAGCCTCCAATCTGTAACTTCCTCAGATGAGTCAACTTCCCTACCTCTCCTAGCAAAATGGTCCCATTATCATGGTTTGTTTCAATACAACAAAGTTTCTGTAAGGATGACAAACGTCCTATTTCCGTTGGGGCTTTGAATCCGCATTGGTATTCAAAAGGATATGAAGGAGCATCATCTATTATGTAGCGATACAACAAGATATGGCGAAGTCGTTGGAGCTTCAGGATATCATCAGGCAACTCAGTGACATACGTTTGTTTAAGGTCCAATGTTTCCAGGTTTTGGAGCTTTCCAATCGACTTCGGTATTATTTTTACCTTGGTTCCCCTCAAACTTAAATACCTGAGTTGAAGTAGTTTCAAAACTTCATTTGGGAATGTCTCCAACAAGGCACCTCTCAAGTCTAGAACGGTTAGCAGCCGTAGACCATCGTTTGACGATGCGAGAATGGACAACTTGGACAGTGAATCTGTTGCATTGAACATAAGCAAAGAACGAAGTCGAGTGAAACACTTGCTTTGTTGTGTATATTCCCAATGATTGTTGATTGATAGGCGCCGCACCTTTTCGGGCCACGCTCTGATTTGTTCACCGGCTAGTGTCACAATGTTTTGCTCTCCCGACTTCAAAACAATAATTTCACGCCAAAGGTCATGGATGCGATACGTTTCGACCCTTCTATCATTTCTCATCTCTGCCACTTGAACCAAGCTTCTATTGATTAGCTCATTGAGGTAGCCCTCGACAACTTCTTCTATCGTCATTCCTGCTTTCGATTCTACAAATCCTTCTGCCACCCATAACCGAATCAATCTCCAATGGTCAATCAAACAATCCTCCGGAAAAACACTTAGATATAGAAAGCAGAACTTCAGATAATAAGGTAAATCAATGTAACTGAGGGACAATATTTTCTTCATGCTTAGGAGTTTGTCATTTCCTTCTAGTTCTGCACCAAGGTTGCGGTAGATCTTATCCCACTCATCCACACTACTCTTATCCTTTGTTGATAAAAGACCACTAATTGCCACAATTGCAAGTGGCAATCCCTCGCATCTATTCAAGATGGCTTTTGAAAGTCCTTCCAAGTGTGAAGGACAAGAATTCTCCATAAATGTTTTCCTGCAAAACAATGTCCAGGATTCTTCGGGAGGCAAGGGCTGAGGATTATAGACAACGCCATAATATTCCGTACTAGCGATAGAAGCTAAATCTGCATTTCTGGTTGTCAGCACTACGCGACTCCCACAATTGCCAATGGGAAACACATATCTGAAAGATTGCCAGGCATGAATATCCCATACATCATCGAAAACGAGCACATACCTCTTCTGTTGCAGGAAAGCATTAATTATCCCTTTCAAGCTGTTGGTATCCATTTTGTCCATCCCTTGTGGGACTGGTTGCTTGATTTCTTCAAAAAGTTGTTTGATGATGCCTTTTAGGAGCACCTCAATCTTGAAGGATTCAGAAACTGTGATCCAAACATGGCTCTGGAAATGATTCTTCACAACTGCATCATCAAAGGCCTTTTTAACCAGTGTTGTTTTGCCCAATCCACCCATTCCTGATACGGAAAACACCTTGAGTCTGGGGTCTTCATGCACCAACCACCTAATTAGTTGCGATTTGGGCTTGTCGATGCCCACAAGCTCAGATTCATGGAGTAGAAGGGCATCGCCACGATAATCATGGCATGCCGTGTTAAGACCAGTGGACCTTGAGCTTGAGCCTTGCTCTAACATACCATATCTATCATGGTACCTCTGATGTCCCTTCGAAATATCGATGACTCTGGACTTCATTCTTTGAACTTCAGAAGCAATTTGGTGACGAGCTTTTAAAGTCTTAATAAAGCAAGAAACCTTACCAAGAAAACCGCGAAATCCAGCGCCATGACGATGTCCGAGGCGAAGCAAGTACAACTCGAGAACATCTCCAATGTCGTACGCAGCTTCTCGGACTTGCTTGACCCATACTTTGAGTTCGGGGTTGTTCTCTTCCATAGCATCGGCAACTTTGAGGAAAGCTGTCATGCGATCGAATTCATCTCTGATGTATTGAATCTCTTCTCGAACTCCAGTCAACAAATTGGCCTCTTGTTGGAGGAAGGGTGCGAAGTTGGCTAGTAGATGGATCACTGCACTCTCAGCCATTTTTGTTGAAAAAATGTGTTTTGTTGCAGAGGAGTAGCCTTTAGTTGGTTGGGTTTGAAGGGAGGAGGAAGATGAGAAAATAATAATGGTGGTCTGAACTCTGAACTGTGTTTGTGATTAAAGGTAAGTAGTGAGTTTGAAAACTGGGGATTTGTAATGCTGACCAAATAAAAAAAAAGAAGAGGACAAGAGTGGAATCCGGATCCTCGGTCGCCATCTCCTGTAGCGTTCCCCTGTCGCCCCCAAAACGACGTCGTTTTGGGGGCAAATTTTCAAAAAAAAAAAACGCAGAGAAGAAGAGGGAGAAAGGGGAGGAAGAGGGAGAGGGAGGAAGGAGAGGAAGAGGGAGAGGGAGGGGGCCTTAAATACAGGGGAGAAGGAGGAGGAGGAGGCTGTGAGCTCGCCGTCCTCCTCCCTCGCCGCCGTCGCAGCCGGCGTCCCACCTCGTCGCAGCACCTGCGACCGCACCGTCGCCTCCGCCTCCTCCTCCGACCCTGCGACCACGCCATCGCCTCCGCCTCCTCCTCCTCCTCCCCTGTATTTAAGGCCCCCTCCCTCTCCCTCTCCCTCTTCCTCTCCTTCCTCCCTCTCCCTCCCTCTTCCTCTCCTTCCTCCCTCTTCTCTGCGTTTTTTTTTTTTTGAAAATTTGCCCCCAAAACGACGTCGTTTTGGGGGCGACAGGGGAAGGCTATAGGAGATGGCGACCGAGGATCCGGATTCGACAAGAGTGGGGGGTGTTGTTGTTACTGGCCCCAGTTGGTACCAATCAAAATTCAAGTACTATCACAACTCAATGGGAAATTCAGCTTCTTTTGGATGTGAATTAGTTTTTTAATTTTTTAATTATTTTAATTTAGGATTAAAATTTTTTATTTGAAATAAATTTTTTGACTTTTGTAAGAGAAAAAATAAAATGATTATGATTTGAATATGACGTTTTATCTTATTAATTTTTTAATCTATTTTGTATTTTTATAACTATTTTAGCGTAAAATGTTTATGCCAAATATAGTCTCAATTGTATGTAATTTTTATGTTACGATTTTTATGTCTTGATTATGATTTATTATGTTATTAGTTATAATATATTATAGTATTAATTATGTTATTATTTTTTATAACATTATGGTATTAATTATGTTATTATTTTAATTTTGATTAAATAATTATTTAATTATATGTTTGATTATAATTATTGTTTAATTATGCTATCATTTGAACAGAATAACTTAGATTATAATTACGCGGATTGAATGATGAGAAAAGCTGTACATAATTTGAAAATTGAAATCTCCTTTTTCTTCCATTTTAACGTGTTTCGTGACTCACGTGACCCTTCTTGGTAAAGGAAAAGACAAAAGGGAATATGGGAACGAAAAATTAACGAAAAATATTTTTTGACGTTGATATAATAAAAAACGAAAATTGACAGAAAGTATTTTTAGACCATAGTTATTTATGTCTAAAAATTAGATTTATTTTTAAAATTCAGTTATGTGTTAAGAAGATGATTGGTATCAATTAATTACTGGGGGTTTAAAAAATAGATCTAAAAAGTGTACTTGTATATTAATTTTCATATTTTTAGGAGTTGTTTGGGATGATCTAAATTAGTGCACTTTTTGATTTTTTATGAAATATGGGTTGGATTTAGGGATGGCAATTTGAACCCGGCCCGATGGGAACCCGATCCCCTGACCCCGATTAGGATGGTTTTTCCCCGAAAAATATCCCCGTGGGGACGGGGATGGTATTTGAAATTAAATCCTCGACCAGTTTCGGGCTGGGGACGGTGATCAGTGTTCAAGCCCCGGCCCGTCCCCGTCCCTGGCCCCATCCCCGAATTATCCCCGAAGTGAAAATACTCTTTTACCCCTCATATATATATATATATATATAAACCACACCTATTTTCCCATTTCACTTCCTCTGTGTGTGTCTCTCTCTCAACGTGGCCCTCATCTCTCTCTCCCTCACTCACTGACTCAAATCTCAGTCTCATCTCTCTCCCCCCTCTCCTTTCCCTCTCCCTCCGTCCGTGAAGCGTTCCGTCCGTCAGATCCCTCCGTCCGTGAAGCCCTCCATCCGTCACCGTCAGATCTTGAAGCCCTCCGTCAGATCGTGAACCCTGCGTCTGAACAGATCTGAAGAAGAAAAAGCCCTCCGTCCGGGAAGCCTTTCGTCAGATCGTGATTCGTGAAGCCCTCCCTCAGATCTGAAATTTTTTTTTGATGATTGTTGTGTATATATATATATATATCTGTATATATATATCTATGATTATTTTTTTTTGATGATTGTTATATATATATATATATGTTGTTGTTGATGATTGTTGTTGTGTGGGTGTGTTGAACAGATTGTTCTGTCGTCTATTAGATAGATTTTTTTTTTTTTTTTTTGATGTTCTTGATGTTGTTTTTTTGGCCAGGGATTTTCGGGGTCGGGGAAACCCGATCCCCGTTAGGGCACGGGGATGGGGGCGGTAATGGGTTCCCTGTCGGGGATGGGGACGGGAACGAGGGGAAGTTCTGCCATCGGGGATCGGGGACGAGGAGGGTGATCCCCGGCCCCGCCCCGCCCCGCCCCGTTGCCATTCCTAGTTGGGTTTGAAGTGATGTGTTAGAGAGGTATTGTGACTTAAATAAGATGATGCGACTTAAATAGAACAGTGACTTTTTGATTTTTTGACTTTTTTCAAACATGTCAAACCAAGCCTTAATGGTTAACAAAAAATAATATATTTGGAAATGATATATTTTCTATTTTTAAAAGGCAAAAAATACTTTTCGAGCTAAAATTTTATCAATTGCATAATATTACCATCACTACTCTCACCTCTACTACCACCCTATCTCACCACGGCCACCATCTCTATTGCCATCATCACCGCCACTGCCCCCACACTTCCATTCCACCTTTGTCCCCACCACCACCACCAAACATAAAATAAAAAAATAAAAAAATCATTAGAAAATATTTTTTACTCTTGGAACATTAATTGTAATTCATGTTGTTGAGTTGGAGACTGTTGTACAATAAAATTTGAATTGATAAACAAAATCATAATTTTAAGGATAAATTAAATTAACGGTCCCTCTAGTTTGAGACTTGTGTTACTTTGGTCCTTAACTTTTCAATTGTGACACATTTGACCCTGAATTTTGAATCTTGTTCCAAATAAGGACAATTGAAGATACCATTGTTTAATTTCAAGGGCAAAATTGTCAATTCGATAAAATATAAACTAATTTGATAAAAATAAACGTCAAAAAAATATTTTTAAATTTTTAAAAATTATTTCTACACACTAAAAATAAAATTATGTAAAATTAATATATCTTTTTGACATTTATTTATTTATTTATTTTACCAAATTTATTTTTATTATGTGTTTGGATGATGATCACATAATGAGTGATTATTTTTATTTTCATTAAATTAGTTTTTATTTTTTCAAAAGTTAAATATGGCGACAGCTTTGATATTATTGTTAAACCAATTCATTAAATCAAAAAATCCAAACTAAAAACATTTCATATATTAAATATATCGATTACACATTAAAATTCTAACAACTCCCCATTACATAATCATCATCCAAACACATAATAAAAATTAATTTAGTAAAATAAATAAATGTTTAAAAGATTTATCAATTTTACATAATTTTATCTTTTGTGGGTACAAATAATTTTTAAAAATTTAAAAATATTTTTTTACATTGATTTTTATCAAATTGATTTATATTTTATCAAATTGACAATTTTGCCCTTGAAATTAAGCAATAATATTTTCAATTGTCCATATTTGGAACAAGATTCAAAATTTATGGTCAAATGTGTCACAATTGAAAAGTTAGGGACCAAAGTGATACGAGTCCCAAACTATAGGGACTATTAGTGTAATTCGCCCTAATTTAAAAATTTGAATAAATTAAATAATATAACCCAATACTCAAATTTTCTTTCTGGAGATAGACGGTGTGATATCGTACAATTAGGTGCGGAGAAAAATTAGAATTGCAAAAAAAAAGACTATGGCTCCGTTTGGCAAGAGCTTTTTTGGTTATTTTAGCCACAAAAGACAAAATAGGCTATTTTAGCCACAACAAACAAAACATCACATCCAGCCCATAATTATTACACTCTTCTCTCACAAAAAAAGTCAAAAAAGCCAAAAAACCAAAAAGTCCTTCCCAAACCAAGTCTTTTAGCCCAGGCTAAAATAGCCAAAAAAGTCAAAAAACTCTTCCCAAACCAAGTCTTTTAGCCCAGGCTAAAATAGCCAAAAAAGTCAAAAAGTCAAAAAGCCAACCCACTTCCCAAACAGGGGCTATAAATTGTTAATTTTGTCCTTCACAAATTATCACAATCATTTTTCATCTAAAATTTTATTCGCTGTTGTTTATTGTCTTTAATTAACACAAATTATAAAATTTAAGATCAAATATGTTGGTAACACTTCAAAATATTTAATTTTATAACTACATGTAATAAAATGTAATTTAATTTAAATTAAGAGTTATTATGTCTTACCAAAAAATAAATAAATTGATAATGTAATGTTGTTTGGACCAAACCTCTCCTCAATCAAACAATATATACATAGTGTATGTTGTGCCTAAAGGCATGTGAATATTGTTGGGATCAAAATACAATTGTAATTTATAGGTATCATGTTAAAATTTATGAAGTCTATAACATTTTTTGATAAAAATATTAAAAAATATAAAGAAATATTATTTTTGTTATGGTTAAAAATGTAATATTATCTAATTGTCATAAAAAAAATAGAATAAAATAAAATTGTGGTCAAAATATAAATAGATGATCCGTTTGATTTGAATTTTCAAATGAATTTTCTAATTAGAGTTTGATTGTATATTTTAAAAATATTTTTAACAAATTTGAAATTCAAAACTTATTAAGTTTTAGAGTTTTAAAATATAATTTTTTAAATTTTCAATTTGTATTTTATTATTTTTAGTAAAGCTTTTAAATATTTTAATAAACATTTTCTACTTTTCAGATCTATTCAATTTGCATACACTTAAAAATTATAAAAATCTAGAGTAATGTTATAAAATTTACACTTAAAAATTTGAAAATTAATATTTACAAATTTAAAATAAAATTTTATAGTAAATAATACATTTTACGCCCAAGAGAGTGAGATGGCAAACAACAAAACACACTTTGCACCCAAAGATTTTATGATTTAGTTTGGATATCCATGCACACACAAATATATGTGTCCCAAAAAAAATATATGTATATATATAAAATAAGTTTATTATTATTATTATTATTATTATTTTTAAGCATATTGTGCTGAGTAGTCGGCTTGGAACAGAATCCACATGGATTGCCCATCAATTGTCCAATTAACTCATTTTATTATTATTATTATTTCTTTTCTTATTATTTCTGTCACTCTCCCCCAAGCCTCTCACTAGTGTATACCGTGCAGCACGGTGAAACTATTATAATATGTACACGAAAAATGCTTGGGAGTACTAATTAGTGCTCTTACTAATTAGCTGACAGTGGATCCCGCCATTAATGATGTGATGTTTTGGTCTTAGAGTTATATTATTATTATTTTTTTTTTACTTTTTTAATGCATTAATACTATTAGTGGTAATATTTTTAATGGGATGAATTATTGTTGTATGTACACCTCACTCTCCCCCCCTCTTATTTTTTCTGTCACATGGGTGGCACGGTGAAATTATCCCCCACCCCCACCCCCACCCCCACCACCCCAAGCACCTCTATCTCTAATGTATAGATTTTATACTTAAATTATTATAATATATACATTTTATATAAAGTATATGTTTATATTCACATGGGTTGCCCATCAATTGCCCAATGCATATGTTTTTGTTTTAATTAAATAAAATTTTGAATATCTTTTTATTTTATTTCGTTACACTATTAATTTATTATGACTTTAGTTTTTGTTTTGTTGCGACGTTGAATCTCTTGGTACTGGGTTTGGATAGTGACAAAAGTGGTATTAATAGTTTATTAAATCAAAAAAAAATTACCTTTTAAAAAAAAAAAATAGGGCAAATTACGTATATCTCCCTCGAGTTTTAGCTAAATTACAGATATCCCCCTAAGGTTTCGAAAATTACAGATACCTTTTGAGGTTTATATTTTCATAATAAATTACTCCCTAAGGTTTATATTTTCATAACAATTTGTCCCATAATTTGTTATGCAAATAGTACCTTTAGGGGGTATTTGTAATTTTTCAAACGTCAGGAGGATATCTGTAATTTTGTTAAATCTCAAAGGAAGTATATGTAATTTGTCCAAAAAAATATTGAAATGGAGGACGCATGCACAATTAAGTAGTGGGATAGGCTTATGTATTGTGATATAGAAAAGAAAAAAAAGAAAAAGAAAAAAAAAAAAAAGGTGTCGCCGACCATAATGAATAAATAACTAACAATTAAGTAGTGGGATATGTATTGTGATATAGAAAAGAAAAAAAAGAAAAAGAAAAAAAAGGTATCGCCGACCATAATGAATAAATAAATAAATAAAGAAGATTGTAGTGCGCCACTCGTATTTAGGGATTGTTTAGAGTCTACTAAATAAATGTATTTTTTGTTTTTTTGGACTAAAAAATTGAGGAAGAAAATATGGATGTTTGGGTTAACTTTTTGACTTTTTATGAAAAAATGTGTAATAAAAAATTGTAAAAATTGATTTGTAAGGAAAAATTAGGATTGGAAGTTGTACAGCCGTAATTGTTGACTTTTGGTGAATAGTGTTAACTTTTTAACTTTTTGACTTTTTTACAATATGCCAAACTTGACCTTCCTATTATGTTATAATTTTGTGTGTCTGGGGTTGGTTTTTTTTTTTTAAAGTTGTTTTTAAAAAATTTGTTTATTATCCCTCTTCAATCACTATGCCGAATGCAAAGAAAAACTATAAGGGTATTTTGTTACTGCTAATCAAATTATTCAAAAAGTTGAATTAATAAAGAAATTAACGGTAGAGTTTCTAATTATAAATTATTTTGTACAAATAAGAACTGGGGATCGTTGTCTTAAACCTTTTATTCTGTTAGTAGGAAATAATTTTATTAGAGTGTACAGTGAAAACGAAAAGATAATTTTATAAATCAATTTTGAGGATGAAATTTTAAAAGGAGGAAAAATTATGATACTTCAAAATATTTAATTTTATAATTGTGTGTAATAAAATGTAATTTGATTTAAGTTAAGAGTTGTTGTGTTTTATCAAAACAAAAAAGAAAAATGATAATGTAATGTTGTTTGGACCAAGCCTCCCCTCAAACAACATATATATATATATATATATATAGTTTAATAAGGCCCATGCAAGATACGAGATATTATCACAGCATATTTAAGTTTTGTATTTTAATAATTTTTTAAAAATTAAAATATTGTTCTATACAATTGAATAGAATAAATCATTAGATATATAATAGAATTGTGCAGTATGGTATATATCATTTTTTGATTGTTATACAACTAATGATGTAGACTCTAATTTTATTATCATATTATTTTGGGCGAATTTATGAATTTTTAACATTTCTTTTGAATTTATAAAAATAATAAAAAAAAAAAGAAATTACGGTGTGTAGCTTTTCTCAACAGATAAATATAAAACAAATACTAAGATAATTCTCCCATCTGAAAAAAACTACTAAGATAATTCACTAAACTAATAAAGAAGCAAAAGAAAATACATATATATACACAAATAACTAATTTTATTAATACATAAATCATACTCGCATAACAAATGACCAATTTTATTGATAAGTAAATCATTGAGTAAATTAATAATTTGTAATGATATGAAAAATATTATCCAATTAACCATTTTTTTAATAAATAAATTATTAAGTCAATTAATAGTTTTTAATGATATGAGAAATAATTTTCAATAAATAATTTTGATAATTTATTATTACATAGGAGAATTGGTTTTTTCTTTTTTTTCCCCTGAGTATTGTGTTAAATGAAAATTTATAATAATCGGTAGTTGTAATTTCTAGTATTATAAGACCAATACTTATTTTAAACAAATTTTACAGGTGTATTTGTAATTTGTTAAAAAATAAAAGATTTATGTTTTATAATTGACCGAGAATGTTTGCGTAATTACGAAAAAACCTGTTTCATGATTGACTAGGAATGTTCGCGTAATTACAAAAAATACTATTGCATAATTGACCAAGAATGTTTGTGTAATTACGAAAAAATCTTCACTCAACAATTGGAATTAAAAGATGAATCCCAGGCAACGGTTCTTATATATATAGATATTATATTATATTTTATTACTAGTATATGCCCATGCCTAAAGGAGCACGGTGTAAATAATGTTTTGTTTGAAATATTTTCATTTATCATTCTTGCTTAAGCTAGGAATATTGAGAATCAAGTATACCTAAAATTTTGTTTCCCCATGACACATGAAAAATGAATAGATAGAATGCATTTGAGCAAGAGGATCCCCTTTATTATAGACACAACTTCAAAATAAGAGGAACAACAAAATGGTGTTCTCCCTTTGGTGTACCCCATACCAATACAAAAATGGTGTTCTTGATCAAAATCTAAATAGCAAACACCTCCAAGCGTCTACCTCTCAAACCAAACCAAACCAAACCAAACCAAGCCAAATCTAATCTATATAAGTTTACACAATGTCAATATGTCTCTAAATAATCTTTCACTTTATACAACGTCAATCATTTTCAAAGTTTGTCAACAATAAAACCAAAAATAGTATAAATTCTGCCCTCTAACTCCCTAGCTTTGCAACAATATAAATTTATTGACGCACAATGCATGTGCTTACACTACTACACATAGTCAAAAGACGCTTTATGAGTAAAAATCTTCTTTTAGCTATCAAAACAAATATTTAGAAAGTGTATTAGTATATTTGCAAATTCCTTTCACATATACACATGACAAAGTTTTAGATTTACACTTGAAAACGAAGTACATAGTTCCATACACTTGAAAATGACAAATCAAGATAAGTTTCTTCATCAGCAAAAAGACAAAAATCAATTGTGACAAAAATAATTGTAAACGAATGGTGCCTAAGGTCTCCTACATTCCAAAACATTTACCAAATCATTTAATAGAAGTGTCTAGACGAAAATCGGAATATTTAAGATGAAACTTTAAGTTTGGGAAGACTAAAAAAGTGCACTTTTTGTCTTTTTGGACTAAAAAATTGAAGTTGAAAATATGGATGTTTGGGTTAACTTTTTGACTTTTTATTGAAAAATGTGTAATAAAAAATTGTAAAAATTGATTTGTAGGGAAAAATTTGAATTGGGAGTTGTGCAGCCGTAATTGTTGACTTTTGGTGAATAGTATTAACTTTTTAGTTTTTTGAGTAACTTTTTGGCTTTTTGGCTTTTTTGGATCTTCCCAAACTTAAGGTTTGGAGAATATAAAGCTTAACAAATTGCTTAAAATTTGGAAGATTCTAAATGACTCAATTAAACTAATCTAGAGCGAAGAAATTTTCAACAAGCAATCAAAGAATTCTAAAAAAATAAGAAGACTTTTGCTAATGAGATTAATAAAAGTTTGAACAGTATGACACTACAAATTCAAACCAATTAAGTCATTAATTTCAAAATCAATTAACTGAAAAAATTCAAATCCTAATCATTAATACAAAGAAGCCATGCACTTGAACATGAATTTGAAATCTTTGTAAATAAAAACTCGAACTCAACTTTTATAGTTGTAAAACAAATTAACTCATGAATTCTATAATTCTGTTAATAGTCTATTCGTTGAAATTCCTTAAATGGTTGAATTTACAAAATCATTGCATTCATATAATTCATATAATGCCCCAATGTGACTAAACTAATCATGTAAATGAAAGAGTACTTTAAATAAGAGTAATTACACAGATGATTAATTTAAAAGTCATTAATTACATAAACTATGACAACTTTAAAATTGAAATTGTTGCATTAACAAATAACTAAAGTAAAACAACTTTAAAGTGGTCCAAAAGTTGTTTTATAGCGATCCCGGGTTTACCCTTGTTGTACAGTGATCCGGACATGTGTCCGTGGATGTTAGTAGTTGTTTATTATCTTGTCTACATCCTTTTTACTTAGTATTTGAGTTATGGGATGTGTTGGGCGGGTTTGTTACAGGTTGGTCAAGTTTAGAAACCAAAACTAGTTGCCCAGATTCTGGCCTGTACGCTCGAGCGATGATGTTGGCGCTCGAGCGGAGATTACACCCTTTCAGTATTTTCCTGTGCAGCGTTGTACGCTCGAGCGTAGGGTTGGGAGCTCGAGCGGAGGTCTGGTTCTGCAAAAGTGCTGAGCGAGTGCATTCTGCGCTCGAGCGGGAGTTTGTGCGCTCGAGCGGAAGTCAGTGAGTGGACGCTCGAGCGGGGTGTTTTACGCTCGAGCGGAGACCTGGGTTAAAGTCCCGAATTTGTGACTCTTCAAATCACTTTTTCCACTTTCTCTTCTCTCTCTTACTTTTCCAAAATCACCATTGTTGAGCCTCTCACTCTAGACTCTACCTTCTCTCTAGGTTTTGATCTAGTAGGAGTGATTTACTCACCTTTGGCCTTTACAAAAAAGTTGTTGATCGTCGAGGGCTTCATTTTAATCTGAAAATCTCGGGTTTTGGAGCACGTTGGGTTTTGTCGTCTTCTCCTTTGGGACTCCGAATTTGAGGTAGGGATAACCTACTCCTCTCTATGGGTTTTGTCTTTAAATTTTGGTATTTTGAGATGTTGGGCTTGGTTTGGTAATTTTGTGAAAGTTTGGGGCTTTTGTGTAATTTTACAAAAGTTGGGGTTTTATTCATAATAAACCTAGATGCATGTTTGGCATAGAGAAATGGAATGAATGTTAAATCATTGATGAAAATGGGACCTAAGGGTTGAAATGGTAATTATGGAAAATGGCCTAATTACATTGTTTAATTAATTGGGATAATTAATTGAGAAGAATGAGGAAATGAAATGTTGATTGAATATCCATTTGTGCATTTATTTTCTGTTTTAGAAATAACTGCTTTGGGCTATCGGTGGAGGATAGTCGAGATTGTTGTAGACAATGCATGATGATTAGGTAAACGGAAACTAATCAATGGAATGTGTCATGGAACTTGACGGTTGATAGAATACATTAATTGTGTGTATTGTGTGATTGTATATAGAACCGATGTGTTTATATACGATATGTGTAGAGGAGGAGATAGGGTATGTACTCCGCAGTTTAGGGGAAGATAGGGGATGTACCTCTAAACCGGATAGGTATTGGGAGGAGATAGGGGATGAACTCCGTAGACAGAGCTCATATGCTTGTCTAGAGAAGTGAAGATAGAGCTCATATGCTTATCTTTGTGAAGTGTGGATACAGCTTGTATGCTTATCTGTGGATATTGTTGATATACATATCTGTTGAGAATGTGGATATAGCTTTTATGCTTATCTGAATGTGAGATATAGTTTTTATACATATCTGTGGAAATGATGATAGAGCTAGCATGCTTATCTGTTGAAAAAGGGAAAATGAAAAGTAATTGGGA
The DNA here is from genome assembly GCF_055761805.1 of Camellia sinensis. Lineage (NCBI taxonomy): Eukaryota > Viridiplantae > Streptophyta > Magnoliopsida > Ericales > Theaceae > Camellia > Camellia sinensis. The sequence goes on from NC_138967.1 coordinate 185,866,805, forward strand.
CTTGTAAGTCGTTGACATAAATATGTAATTTATGTGATTGTATCAGTGTTGACCAACTATCAATTGCTAATGTTTTAGTCATTGTCCATGGTTGGTTTAGTGTATTTCTACTGGGCTGTGGCTCACCCTATATGGGAATACATTTTCAGGTACAGGAAGCATGCCACCTCCAAGGACTTAGCTTGGGAGGCTAGAGGCGGACATAGTGTAGTTGTTTTACTTTTGATGTATTACATGTAACTTCAAGCCAAGGGCTTAATGTGTAAACGAGCTGGTACTCTTTTGTTAAAACCAAGTGTTAACTTGGAAAGCTGTAAGCCCGTAGGGCATTTTGTTTTGATGTTAACATGTAATACATATGTATATGAAACTCTAATGAATAAAGGAACGTGGATGGTTTGTATGTAAATGCATGTCTTATCCGAGGGGTTAATGTTGTTATTTTGAGGGCGTTACAACTTGGTATCAGAGCGTACCGGGTTCGAATACTTTGGGTACGTGGGAAGTGATTAGGATCACAATGGGTTTGTCTCGCTTGATAGAGACTTAGATGTAGTATCATATGCTATGTGCTTAATTGATAACATGCTTATGTGACTATGTGGGTATGGGATTTAATTTCTAGGATATTGATTGGATCCTTGAGTTTCTGGGAGTCTTGTTGGAAAAGCACTTGATCAATGCTGTTTCTAACCGGAACTCTAGTAACGCCTCGGGACTATTATTATCCGGAAATGAAATTCGTAAGTGCTTATGTGTTTATGTGCTTATGTGGAGTGAATTACAGTTGTCCATGCATTAGGACGTGAGTGTTTAGTTTCGGCACATTTATGAATGTGCTAACGTTCTGTGTTGCCTTTATTAGGATGTCAGGACGAGGAAGAGGTGCTAGGCGTGGTAGACCTGCGAGGCAGGAAGTACCGTTACAGGGTGAGATTCCGGCAGTGCAGGAGGGAGTTGGGCAGGCCAATGTGGCCGAGCCAGTAGGTCAGCAGGCTATGGGTGCCTTGGCCAGAGAGATAGCAGGAGCTTTGGGTATTCTTAGAGCTGGGAATCAGGCAGCTGAGGCAGGGCCTTCCTTCTTGAAGAGGGAGTTCTTCCGGTGTAATCCGGATGAGTTTATTGGGGATCCGAAGGAGCCACTGAAGGCTGATGAGTGGCTAGAGCAGATGAGTAAGACGTTCGAGATGCTTGGCATCGAGTACGGAGCACTGAAAGTGACCTTGGCATCCTTCCAACTGAAGGGAGATGCGGGTCAATGGTGGAAGTATGAGAAGGCTCGTGTTGGTGGTACTTGGGAGGCGTTTGTGAATGCTTTTCAGGAGAGATTTTTGTCTGCAGTAGCTAGAGAGAAGCTGAGGGATCAGTTTAGCCGGCTTAATCAGCAGGGCTTGTCAGTGGCCGAGTTTGAGGCTACTTTTACCAGTCTGTCCAGGTTTGCACCTGAATTGGTGGCGTCTGAGGAACGCCGTTGCTACGAGTTTGAGCGGAAGTTGAGGCGGGGCCTCAAGTTGAGAGTTGGTGGGTCTTATATTCGAGAGTATAGACACCTTGTGGATGCTGCAGCTCATATGGAGCTCATGATGCAGGAGGAGGATGAGGGGCAGAGAGGCTCCAAGAGGAGCCAGGATAGCCAGGGTGATGGCAGGAGACAGAGGGGTTCTAACCCTCAGCAGTCGCAGGGTGGTGTTGCTAGATCGACCTTCCCAGTGCCGAGTGCAGGCTCCGGGAGAGGTGGTCAGGGGGAATTCACCTGTTACAAGTGTGGCCAGCTGGGTCACAAGGTTTCTGTTTGCCCGCAGAAGGGTGGGGGGTCAGAGAGCTGCTTCTTCTTCAGCTAGACCGCAGAGTCAGAGTTCGGGCAGGGGGCAGCCCTTGACTTGTTATCAGTGTGAACAGCCTGGGCACCTGAAGAGGTTTTGCCCGCAGTTGAGTGCCACTTCGGGAGTGTCTGGTTCTAGGCAGACGCAGGGTTTTCAGCCAGCTCAGTCTGTGCAGGCCTCGAGGGCCAATCCGGGAGCTTCGTCATCCCAGTCTGTGCAGCAGTCTTTTGCTCCGAGAGGTGAGCAGGTAGACCAGGGGCCTACGGGGCGCGTGTATGCTGTTACCGCGCAGGATTTGGTACCAGCTCCATCAGTAGTGAGAGGTACTTTTCTGTTTTGCAACTCGGTTGCTAGTGTGTTGATAGACACGGGTGCATCTCATTCTTTTGTATCTGCTGCATTTGCATCGGTTTTGGAATTGGAGTTAGCACAGTTAGCATCTCCTATTTGTGTGGTATCGCCTTTGGGCGGTGAGTTGATCCTGAAACAGGGTGTTAGAGGATGTGATATAGAGGTCGCCGATTATAGGCTTCCTTTTCCGTTTGTTGTCATGCCCATGAAGGGTTTTGATGTTATTTTGGGTATGGACTGGTTATCGTCATACCGGGCTGTTATTGATTGCTACCGCCAGAGGGTCACGTTATGTACCTTGAGCGGGGAGTGGTTCCATTTCTTGGGAGACCGGGTTGGTAGTGTTTTGCCACCGGGGTATGATTCGCGGGGGCGAAGTGAGCTTAGTAGTCTACTTGCTAGCCTTGAGAGTGGTGAGAGTGGTGAGACCCTGCATGTATTGCCGAGGGTGGTTTGTGAGTATTCGGATGTTTTTCCCGAAGATCTTGTTAGTTTGCCACCTCACCGAGAGATAGAGTTCTCTATTGATTTAGTGCCCGGCACAGCGCCGATTTCTATGGCACCTTATCGTTTTGCTCCAGCAGAGTTGGTTGAGTTGAAAGTTCAGCTCCAGGAATTGCTTGATAAGGGTTTTGTTCGCCCTAGTGTTTCGCCGTGGGGAGCGCCGGCCCTCTTTGTTAAAAAGAAAGATGGTGCCTTGAGACTGTGTATTGATTACCGGAAGTTGAATCGGGCTACGGTTAAGAATAAGTATCCTATGCCCCGTATAGATGATTTGTTTGACCAGTTGAAGGGTTCCCGTTGTTTCTCTAAGATAGACTTGAGATCGGGTTACCATCAGTTGAGGGTCAGGGAGGAAGATATTCCTAAGACGGCATTCCGTACGCGGTATGGCCATTATGAGTTTTTGGTGATGCCATTCGGACTTACCAATGCACCGGCAGTCTTTATGGACTTGATGAACCGGATTTTCCGGGAGTTCTTAGACCGATTTGTGGTTGTTTTCGTGGACGATATCCTTATCTATTCGTCTTCTGAGGAGGAGCACGAGGCACACTTGAGAGTGGTGCTTGAGTTACTTAGAGCCCATAGGCTGTATGCCAAGTTTGGGAAGTGTGAGTTCTGGCTGAGGGAAGTCAAATTCTTAGGCCACGTGGTATCCGGGGAAGGGGTGTCTGTTGATACATCCAAGGTTGAGGCAGTGCAAGATTGAGCACAGCCTAAGAGTGTGTTTGAGATCCGCAGTTTTTTGGGATTGGCTGGGTATTACCGTCGGTTTGTGAAAGATTTCTCCAGGTTAGCGTCACCGTTGACTAGACTGACTCGGTAGGGAGTCAAGTTTGTGTGGAGTGAGACTTGTGAAAAGTCGTTCCAAGAGTTGAAAATTAGATTGACCACCGCTCCGGTGTTGATTATTCCGGAGAGAGGGTTGGGTTATGCGGTTTATTGTGATGCTTCACGAGAGGGTTTGGGTTGTGTGTTGATGCAAGAGGGAAAAGTGGTAGCTTATGGCTCACGTCAGTTGAAAATACACGAGAAGAATTACCCCACACACGACCTAGAGTTAGCAGCTGTGATCTTTGCCTTGAAAATCTGGAGGCACTACCTTTATGGTGAGAGGTTCGAGGTATTCTCGGATCACAAGAGTTTGAAGTATCTGTTTACACAGAGAGACTTGAATCTGAGGCAGAGGAGATGGATGGAGTTCATCGAGGATTATGGTTTTGAGTTGCATTATCATCCGGGAAAGGCCAATGTTGTGGCCGATGCCCTTAGTAGGAAAACCATTAGTGATGTAGCTTGTATAGCCATCCGGGAATGGGTGATGTTGGGAGCACTTGGCGAGTTTGATTTGCTATTGGGCGAATCTGTTGAGGCTGCGGCCTTGTTTTCTGTTGTTGCGCAGCCTACACTTGTGACTAGAGTGTTAGAGGCACAGAGAGGTGACCTTGAGGTAGAATCCCTCCGAGAGAAGATCTCCAGTGGGAAAGTTGAGAAGGGTTTGACGGTGTATCCCGACCTGAGTGTGAGATACCGAGACCGTTTGTTTGTACCGGAGTCTTGCCGAGAGGAAGTACTCCGAGAGTTTCACCATTCGCGCCTTGCGGTGCATCCGGGAGGTACTAAGATGTATCAGGATTTGGGTCGCCAGTTTTGGTGGCGGGGTATGAAAAGAGATGTGGCTGTTTTCGTATCGAAGTGCCTTACTTGCCAGCAAGTGAAGGCCGAGCATCAGAGGCCAGCGGGTTTGTTGCAACCCTTGCCTATTGCCGAGTGGAAGTGGGAGCATATCACTATGGACTTCGTTGTAGGTCTTCCGAGGACTCAGCGGGGTAGTGATGCTATTTGGGTGGTTGTAGACCGGTTGACTAAGTCGGCGCACTTTATTCCTATGCGCGTGAGAGATTCGGTGGATCATCTTGCCGATTTGTATGTTCGGGACGTAGTGAGATTGCACGGGGTCCCAGTGACGATCGTCTCAGATAGAGATCCTCGTTTTACTGCTAGGTTGTGGCAGAGTTTGCAGAGTGCCTTGGGCACTAAGTTGACCTTTAGTACGGCTTATCATCCTCAGACTGACGGGCAGTCCGAGCGTACTATTCAGATCCTCGAGGATATGCTTCGGGGTTGTGTCCTGGATTTCAGTGGGACGTGGGAGAGGCACTTGCCATTGGTAGAGTTTGCCTACAACAACAGTTTTCAGTCTAGCATCGGTATGGCACCGTTTGAGGCCTTGTATGGCCGACCGTGTAGGTCTCCAGTTTGTTGGGCCGAGGTGGGTGATGCACCTTTGTTGGGTCCGGAGTTGGTTAGGGAGACGACGGAGAAAGTTGAGCTTATCCGTAGAAGGCTTGTTACAGCCCAGAGTCGGCAGAAATCTTATGCTGACCGTAGGAGGAGGCCTTTGGCGTTTGAAGTAGGTGATCACGTCTTTTTGAAGATATCACCTAGGCGAGGCTTGATGAGGTTTGGGAAGAGTGGGAAGTTATCCCCTCGGTTTATTGGTCCTTTTGAGATCCTTGAGAGGATTGGTGAGGTTGCTTATCGATTAGCCTTACCACCGCAGTTGTCCGGAGTGCATGACGTGTTTCATGTGAGTATGCTTCGGAAGTATGAGCCAGATCCATCACATGTGTTGGATTGGACCGATTTAGAGGTAGATGAGGATGCCTCATATGAGGAGAGACCGGTTCGGGTCTTGGATAGGCGGGATCAGGTCCTGCGTGGCAAGACCATTCCTTTGGTGAAAGTCTTGTGGAAACATCACGGAGTGGAGGAAGCCACTTGGGAACGTGAGTTGGAAGTCCGTGAGAAATATCCGGACTTGTTTGTTGATGTGTGATCTTGTATTTAAATTTTACATTATGTTGAACTTAAGAGCTTTTATATATGTCTTAAGTTGTAAAACATTGAGAATGTTTTGATTATTGGAAGCATGTCTTGGAACTTGCCTCATATGATAGTTGGATGTAACACTATATATGTTGAATATATTGTTGACATTGGAAAGTTAGTGCATAATGTTGATGCATGTTGGAAGTACATATGTTGTTTACATATTGTGTAATGCCTCTTGTTAAATGGAGGGGGTGACCGGTAATGGGTCGGATTGTTGAATATTAAAGTGTAACATTGTTTAAAATGGAGAAAACTTGTTTTTGAAAACTTGTGCTTAATTTCGGGGACGAAATTCTTTAAGGGGGGGAGGTTATAGCGATCCCGGGTTTACCCTTGTTGTACAGTGATCCGGACATGTGTCCGTGGATGTTGGTAGTTGTTTATTATCTTGTCTACATCCTTTTTACTTAGTATTTGAGTTATGGGATGTGTTGGGCGGGTTTGTTACAGGTTGGTCAAGTTTAGAAACCAAAACTAGTTGCCCAGATTCTGGCCTGTACGCTCGAGCGGTGATGTTGGCGCTCGAGCGGAGATTACACCCTTTCAGTATTTTCCTGTGCAGCGTTGTACGCTCGAGCGTAGGGTTGGGAGCTCGAGCGGAGGTCTGGTTCTGCAAAAGTGCTGAGCGAGTGCATTCTGCGCTCGAGCGGGAGTTTGTGCGCTCGAGCGGAAGTCAGTGAGTGGACGCTCGAGCGGGGTGTTTTACGCTCAAGCGGAGACCTGGGTTAAAGTCCCGAATTTGTGACTCTTCAAATCACTTTTTCCACTTTCTCTTCTCTCTCTTACTTTTCCAAAATCACCATTGTTGAGCCTCTCACTCTAGACTCTACCTTCTCTCTAGGTTTTGATCTAGTAGGAGTGATTTACTCACCTTTGGCCTTTACAAAAAAGTTGTTGATCGTCGAGGGCTTCATTTTAATCTGAAAATCTCGGGTTTTGGAGCACGTTGGGTTTTGTCGTCTTCTCCTTTGGGACTCCGAATTTGAGGTAGGGATAACCTACTCCTCTCTATGGGTTTTGTCTTTAAATTTTGGTATTTTGAGATGTTGGGCTTGGTTTGGTAATTTTGTGAAAGTTTGGGGCTTTTGTGTAATTTTACAAAAGTTGGGGTTTTATTCATAATAAACCTAGATGCATGTTTGGCATAGAGAAATGGAATGAATGTTAAATCATTGATGAAAATGGGACCTAAGGGTTGAAATGGTAATTATGGAAAATGGCCTAATTACATTGTTTAATTAATTGGGATAATTAATTGAGAAGAATGAGGAAATGAAATGTTGGTTGAATATCCATTTGTGCATTTATTTTCTGTTTTAGAAATAACTGCTTTGGGCTATCGGTGGAGGATAGTCGAGATTGTTGTAGACAATGCATGATGATTAGGTAAACGGAAACTAATCAATGGAATGTGTCATGGAACTTGACGGTTGATAGAATACATTAATTGTGTGTATTGTGTGATTGTATATAGAACCAATGTGTTTATATACGATATGTGTAGAGGAGGAGATAGGGGATGTACTCCGCGGTTTAGGGGAAGATAGGGGATGTACCTCTAAACCGGATAGGTATTGGGAGGAGATAGGGGATGAACTCCGTAGACAGAGCTCATATGCTTGTCTAGAGAAGTGAAGATAGAGCTCATATGCTTATCTTTGTGAAGTGTGGATACAGCTTGTATGCTTATCTGTGGATATTGTTGATATACATATCTGTTGAGAATGTGGATATAGCTTTTATGCTTATCTGAATGTGAGATATAGTTTTTATACATATCTGTGGAAATGATGATAGAGCTAGCATGCTTATCTGTTGAAAAAGGGAAAATGAAAAGTAATTGGGACTTGTAAGTCGTTGACATAAATATGTAATTTATGTGATTGTATCAGTGTTGACCAACTATCAATTGCTAATGTTTTAGTCATTGTCCATGGTTGGTTTAGTGTATTTCTACTGGGCTGTGGCTCACCCTATATGGGAATATCATTTTCAGGTACAGGAAGCATGCCACCTCCAAGGACTTAGCTTGGGAGGCTAGAGGCGGACATAGTGTAGTTGTTTTACTTTTGATGTATTACATGTAACTTCAAGCCAAGGGCTTAATGTGTAAACGAGCTGGTACTCTTTTGTTGAAACCAAGTGTTAACTTGGAAAGCTGTAAGCCCGTAGGGCATTTTGTTTTGATGTTAACATGTAATACATATGTATATGAAACTCTAATGAATAAAGGAACGTGGATGGTTTGTATGTAAATGCATGTCTTATCCGAGGGGTTAATGTTGTTATTTTGAGGGCGTTACATGTTTTAGGAACGATATATGAAAAAGTCTAAAGGCACTCTCATATAAATAGTTTAAATGGTTGAATCTTTTCTCTATCAAAAAATAAAAAATAAATCATATAACATGGAAGTTTGTAGAGATTACCTTGATTGGAGAGTTCAAAGGTGCCATTGGTTTGTTTCCTTCTATTAGTGAACAACCCCGGACTCTTTCAAAAGCTTCTTCATCTCATCCAATTACTATAGATTCATATCCAACCAATAGTTGCAGAGTATTTAGCATGAATAAAGAAGAAGATTAAAAAAGCAAAATTACTTTAAGAACATGACATATTTCAAAAAATTATTTAGGAACATATAGTCTAAACAGGAGTATTTAGGAACATGACATATTTTCATAGTTCATACCGTGGAAAAAAATAGAAAATAGAAAATTTACTTGGCAAAAGTATTACCCTTCAAAAATATATAAAAACAACGACCAAATAGTACACATTAAAATCCATTTAAACTACTAAGATAACCGTGGAACATAAAATTCTATAAAATTCACGTGACTTTACTACTTTGGATGCTATTTAGGATAAAGATGAAAGAGAAATGTGCCTTCAAACATTATTATATCTTTTCAAACAAATTGAACGAAGTATGCACAAATTTTTGCTCACTTGAGATTGCCACTCTTTCAATACTCATCAATCAAAGAAGTGCACATTTAGTTTACACATCTCTAGCAATATTTTAATTCCCACAACAATAAATACAAAATCATTAGAGAGATTAGAAAAATTTAAGCTTAAAAAATATAGGCCTGTAAAAAGGGAGCCGATATTACCATTCGCGTCTAGTCTTCATCCACCTGTAAAATACATAAATGAGCCAATATGATGATTAAAAGAGACTACCCAATTCAAAACAAATTCACGCATTGTCACACTAATAAAAGGTTTTTCATATACCACCCAATTCAAACTAAACACACATTGTTGCACAATAATAATAGGTTACCCAATGAAAAAACTACCAACAAACAGAACACATTGTCAACACAGATACAAATTAATGACTAATGAAAACATTAATTTACAAAAATCAATCAATATTTTCTTTGGGTTTTATTTTTTTCAACTCTTTGTTTTTGGAACTTCCCTTAATTGATCACATAAGGTTAGAGGGAAAATTTAAGAAAGAAGTGTTCTTAAGGTTATGTTCTTTCTTTGGTACAGAAAGAAAAGATTTCATTACATTATGTTATTAAATTCAAAAAGCAAACTTTTCGCTTGGCAATTAAACAACAAATTCTAACTAATTTAATTCTGCCATCATTTACAAATCAATACAGCCCCAAAAAACCCCATTTATTTTGTCCAAAAACCCAAAGCATAATTCTGAATCGTAAACCCATTTATTATATCAATTTAGTCCCATCAGTTTTGTGTATGTAACCCTCCATCACTTTCTTCGATCTTCACCTACACCCATTTAGATTCATTTTGCTTCCAACCTTAAATATATTTGGAATATTTGTTAAGCAATACATGACCATAAGCAAAATATCAAACCAACCCCTTTGGATCCATTTGGTTAGCTCATTGGCAACAGCCAACCCCCTGTCACAACAAAAACAAAATTTAGATTGAATCTAAACTATAAGACTAAACTGATATAATAAAATTCAATGGATAAAATAACAAATCAACAACATACAATAGGCAATGCTGAAACTATATTTATTTTTTTGTCATAGCTTACCAATCCTCACTCCTAACTAAAGAATGGAAGGAAAAAAAAAATAGAAAAACACAAAAAGCCCAATAAATATAGAAAAACTCCATATCAGTATTTCAAGAGTATTTAGCAAACTCAGAAGTATTTAGCAAAAAATAGTTAGAGATATAGAAAACAATAGAAAATCTCATAAATATAGAAAAACCCTTTTTATAAATCAAAATCTTTTCAAAACCATAAGAAATCAACACCCATTTAAAAAATGAACACTGATTCCCGTTAAAGAATCAAACATTTCATAAATCAAAACCATGTCAGAAATCAAACTAAAAATAAAAATTCATTTCTGAAATCAAAACCCATTTAAAAAATGAAACCCATTTGATGAAGATCAAGTATTATTTTAGACCTAAAACCTTTTAAAAAAATGAAATCCATTTAAGAAACAAATCCTATTTCAAAAATCAAAGCCTTCCAAATAGATCTTGAAAATTAAAGCATGTATATAAATAAATGTGTTTACCCTTCGCAATGTTGCGTGATGGTAAGATGGTGGTTGTGCGATGGTCGAGATGGGGCATGGGGTTGCTGCAGTTGTTGTGATCAAGATGTCGACAAAGGGTCGCTAAGGAGGGAAGAGTGTAGCTCGACTTTTCGCGCTCCTTTCGAAAGACGAATAAACCCTACAGTATCGGGCTCTCGCAGTTTTGAATCTGATCTGACAAGTGCAATGTGAAATAGATAAACACCAAAGAGTCCAAATCTGGCAAATCTTTTGAAAAATCAATTTTGAATCAAAATGCCAAAAATGGACTGCTTTGCCAGATAGTCGCTACCTAAATATTTTATTTTGAAAAATTTAGGAAACTCAAAACTCGTGCCAAAGGCCACTTATCCGTCATCACCAAAGTTGTCTCGGCTCGTGAACTTAGGTACGAGAGGGGAAGGTCATGAATTGAGCACCCCTGCTCACCCGATCAAAGATCGGCCTTTTCTATTCATGATGTGAATCTTATTTACATTATATGCTCTTGTTCTAGTTATTAGGCTAGCATTACTATGTGATGCACACAAAAGTAAAGACTATTTTGCCAAAATTGGAACATTTGATTTCATGTTTGTTTTGAAAAAAGTTTGTGAATGTGCCATTTGAAAAAGTGGGCTTAAATGTACATTAATCAAATCGTTCCAATTCAAGCAACTAGTCTTCATCCACAAGCATTCAAACAGTTTATCACTTAAGCACTTAGCCTCGAGGTGAACATGCTTTACATGGCAACATTAACACACTTATGCAACATGCTAAAACAAATAAAAACACACCTAGTACTCCACGCCAAAAAGATGAAAGAGTTAGAAAAATGCATAATCCTAACTAATGCAATATGACTAATGCAACACATGCGATATGCAACTACTAGGCTCGGCTACTAACATGGCATATGAATCAATATGATAGCATACGGTCTAAGCATGTATTCAAAGAAGCATTAACTAACAATGCAAGTTAGAATGATGCGTTGAGCCCAATGCATGTAAGACAATGGATGCAAGACATGAGGTATAATAAATAAAACATGATGCCCTAAACTAACCATCATAAGCAGGTAAATAAAAAGGAGAAAGACGCGAGGTTGGAAAACATACACATTATTACAATTGTGGCCTCACTCAAGAGGGTCCGAATAAACTAACTAGCTAACTAATTAAAACTAATTAACTAACTATTACAGACCCAAATAAAGTAACTAAACTAGGTAATTAATTATTACAACAACAAATTAAATAACTAGTCTAGAAATAATTAGAACACAAAACTAACTAATTATTTACAAGACAAAATTAACTAGCTACAATTAATTAATTACAACACTTCACAAAATTTAAAGAAACAACTAAGCTAAGTAATTAAACTAAATAGCCCCAGGAAGCAAAAAGTGCTCATGCATGCACGCGGATTTCCACTTGAAAAAGCCACTATTCTGCTGCCAGAAAGCCTCTGTTGCACAGTTAGAACACTTACACTGTTTTTCACCGCAAAATTAGCTCTGTTCTGTTTCAAAAAGTTGTTGCTCAATTTTGCAAAAGTGGGCGGCAGGCCAGAAGTGGTGGCCGGCTGGACGGCCACAACTAGTAGCCTGCCGTCCGGAATTAGTGGCCTGCCGGCCACAGAAGCCTGGTTCTTCCTGATGCAACAGAGAGCAAACAAAGCACAAGTAGGGTATTCTCAAGGGATGTTTGTACAACTTACCCCTCCTTATCATTAAACAGCTCAAAGGAGTAGTAAGTTTGATTCACAAACCATCAATCGATGCAATTTCATTGCATGATGGCCTATGAACCAAAGGGTACAATTTCAATAATATGCACAATAAAAGACCCTCAAACCCCCTCCCTATCATGGATTGATCAAGGGAAGTGGTTGACAATGACTCTTGAACCGTTTTCATCATGAACAAGTATGAAATGATTCAAGATTCAAGGGCTCAATTAACGCTCGATTGAACCCTAACCAAGTTATCATCTTGCATCATTTTAGTCCCAAGTTTTATTACTCTATTTTAATTACCAACCATTCTTTAGTTCATTGAGTCTAAAAGTGAAGATCAAGTCCTCTAATGGAAAGAAGCATCAAACTAAGAGTTGTTTTGGGCATGAGAGAAGTGTCATGCTGTTAGTAATGAACCCCAAAAGGGATTAAACCTTAAGCACAACACCTCAATCTCATGCTTAAATAAACACTTGGCTTGAAACCACTTTCAAAGCAAAGAAAAAGCCAAGAAAGGAGGGAGGTTGCAAAGGTGATTAGAGGTGATCACAAGTATGGAAAGCAAGAAACAAACAATATCAACTCAAATAGGTTGGTGGCTAAGGCCTAAACCACCAAACCTATGAGGACCATTACACTGCAAGCATGCTATACAAGGCTCAAATGTAATGAACAGCTAAAAAAACAGTCATAAAACATGCTGGAAATGAAGTACAAAGAGCTAAAATTGCAAGCTACAACATGGAGCTATGTGAGCTAGTAAACAAAGCATAAGGAAGGGAGGTTACTCCCTCCATTTTTGGACTTGAAAACATGATTTTAGTCACTGAAAAACTTCTAAAAATTAGTATTTAAAAGCTCAAAAAAGTTGACAACAAGGTGGGAAACACCAGGGTAAAGGCCTAGGCAGCTAGGTGGAAGGGATGGTGAGCCACCCCTCCACCCTTATTGGCCTTAAATCGCAAGTTTCAGCCCACAATTTTAGAGTTTAGATAGTCCAAAAACAACAAAAAAATAGTAGGAAAACAATAAATAAATCAAAGCAACAAGCTAAGACTTATACCTCTTGAAGAGGAGAGCACTCTCTAAGCAACAAATCAACACTTACACACCCTCAAGAGCTCAAAGTAGGCTCAAAAGTACCTCAGCTCCAAGACCACAAGGTTTGGTGTAGAGTGTATAGACAAAGGCTCAAGAATTTGCAAGAGAGAGAGAGAATATTTTGCTCCAAATTGTTCAACCTTTAAAAATGAAATGGGAGGTCCTCTATATATAGAAGAATATGCAACTCCCTAAAAAACATCCATATATACACGTGTAGGAAGATGCAAGCATTTGTGGAAACAGCTGGCATAGCTGGCCAAAATATCTGCCAAAACACAGCCACAAATGTGGTCGACAAGCCACTAATTTATGGCCGGCAGGCCACACAAGTGGCTAGCAGCCAATAGAAGTGGTCGACAACCCATAAAAGGGGGTTGGTAAGTCCCAGGGTTTTTAGGCTTGAAAAACTAGGGTTTTGGTCCAAAACAAGGCAAGAGGGGTATAGGGTTTTGAAGGCTCAAAGCTATGGCATTCTGCTGAGGACTTCGAGAACTTGACAAGCATATACAACTTCATCATCAGGCGCGCAAGCGATGGTGCCCAAGTCGTAAGGGCGATAAAAAATGGGGTGTCTACAAGGAGCAGAAACAGTTCTGAGAAGTGAGGAAGAAACAAATCTACTGCATGAAACTTCTTTATGTTGCAACTTGTGTGCAGTAGAGAGAGAGAGAGAGAGTAGTGGAATGATGAAAGAGGAAAGAAGTGGTGAGAGAAGAGAGGAGAGATGGGTGGGAAACATATTTTGGCCCAAACAAATTAGGTCATTAATTTTGTAGATGAAATGATCTGAACCATTAATGATGCCATGTAAGACAAAAATATACATTTTTTAAAAAATCCTCGTGCCATATTATATAGATATTATTCTTCTCAAAGAACTTTTAACAATTTTAGTAACAAATCGGATAATAAAATACAAAAATTAATTTCAAAGAGAGGGTTACAATCAAGATGAGAAGAGTACGTACACAAACAGAGAGATGAAATTTTTACCTTGATGTTAAATGATTTTCATAATGAGAGGAGAAGAAGTGGAAAAAGGGAAGAATAAGAGGTATGTAAAGTACAGAATAAAAGGTATGCTCGTGCCTAATGGCATGATGTAAATAATATTGAGATCAAAATGTAATTGAATACAAATGTAATTTATCGAAAAACATACCAAAAACTTAAGACATTGAGAAATGGAAAGAAATATTGTTTTAAAACACTTCTAACAATTTTGTTGGTACCACACACTCTACAGAACTCAATTAAAAATAACAACCCCTAGGCACGGGTATATATATTTGTTGTTTAGTTATAAATATTTCGTTTTCATTATTTATTCGTCACCAAATAATACCAGCCAAAGTTATTGTACATCTATCAATACTTTACAATAAATAAATAAATAAATATTTGCTAAACACCAAATGAAGCACACCAGTCAGTGCTATGCAATCTCGAAAAATAGAATTCAAAATTAAACAACAAACACTACACACCAGATAGTGCTCTGCAATTCCAAAAAAATTAAAATTAAAAATAAATACCAAATAATACACACCAGCCAGTGCTCTGTAATTTTTAAAAATTAAAATAAACAATAAACAATGCACACCATCCAGTGCTTTGTAATACCAAAAAATTACTAAACACCAAATGAAGCACCCTAGCCAGTGCTATTCAATCCCGAAAAAATATCATTCAAAATAAAGTAACAAACAATGCACACCAGCCAGTGCCCTACATTACCAAAAAATTAAATTTAAAATAAATAGTAAACAATGCACACCAACCAGTGCTCTATAATCTCAAAAAAAAAAAAAAAAAAGAAACAAAAATTAAAGTGAAACCTTATAGAAGAAGAGATTCGAGACTTTCCGAACTTGAATATGAGATTGAAATTGTCTTAAGCACCTGTCACCTGGAGAAAATATAAAATTTTAATAGAAGGAACTTATAGAGGGGAAAAGAAGTGTATTTAAAAAATATAAATGAAAAAAACACCTATTTTTTAAAAAAATTATTTTTTAATATAGAAGTGCATGTCTCTATTTAATCAGATAAACCCAAAATAGCAATGGAATAAAAATTTTGTCTCAATATCTTACCATATGGTGACCAGATGTACTGGAAGAATTTTCTGCTTCATTTGGTTCAATGTTCAGCTTTAGATTAGACCACAACAAAGTTTTAAGATAAAAAAAACTTTTAAAAAAAAAAAATAAATAAAAGACAAATTTTATCATTATTCAAACAAAATTCTGACTGCAAGGATACAAAATTTTCATAATGGTGCAACCAAAAGATGTAAATTAGTCTGCACCCTCCTAGAGCACATGAAATAAACAAAATGGGTTCAAGCACTGATTCTCTAGGGTAGTTAACAGTCAACAGTTAAGAACCTGAAATGTCCGAGAATATCAATTTAAATTTAGATAGGAATTTCAAAAGGAAAAAGAAAAGATGAGGGAAATATATAGTTATTATGATTCAAACACAACCGTACATACTAAGCAAAATTAATTTGTTGATGAAATGGTTACCAATACATGTTTTTATAGAGGGGCCAATTTGAGAGAGAATAGACAAATGCATGCTCTTTACAACTATCAATTAGTAACCAAACAAATGTGACATCTCAATCCACAAATGTGAGTGCCAAAAGCATGAAAAACCATTTGTATGAACATATAAAGAAACAAACCAAGCTGAAGGTAGTAAATAGCAATTAAGCACAATCACTGTTTCAACCTTCTATACTGAGTGGCAATTTTTTAACATGAAATATCCATTCATAAAAAAAGACTTATCTCATCCCATAGTAACCTATTTCATAAATCAAACAATTTTTTCCAACCCATTTCATATTCATATAAATGAAATCAAAACCATAAAGAAACACAAACAATTATACCCAACTTCTTTGCACTCATCTTTCAGTTATCCATAAAGAAACTCAAGGAAAAAAATTCAATCAACACTACATAAACAAGCCTGCTTAAATGGTAGCTAAAATGACGTATGACAAATAATAGGGAACTAATAATTAGACCAAGCAACCATATGACAAAACAAATGTTCTGCAATAAGAAATGAGTATATATGTTTTTATCATTTATCATTTTCAGTAACTTAGAAATGACAATATTAAAATTTAAAAAAATTCATAAACTAAACAATTTAGTTCCCAATGGGAGCCAAGCATCCTATTAAAGAATTAGGATACCTTTAATGGGTTAGCACGGTGCACTAAAATGCTACGACCAGCAGCTGCAAAAAATAAAAAATAAAATAAAAAATAAATTAATATCAAATAGCTCATACTATTCAAATCCTCCCATAAGCAAAATATGAAACCAACACTTTTGGATCCATTTGGTTTGCTCATGGGAAGCACCCAACCCAAAAAAAAAAAATTAGATTCAAAAAGCAAAATCTTCGCTTGGCAATGCAACAACATACTCTACCTAACTTAATTCCCCCATCATCTACAAATCAATACAGCCCAAAAACCCCTATTTAGACTTACCCAAAAATCCAAATCACCCAGTCAGATTCATTTTGCTTCCAACCTTTAACTGAAAATTCAGAATATGTCTCGAGCACCTCCCACAGAATTGCCAGAGTAACACCCTGTTTAGTTTCTGCAACATGCAATGAGAGCAAAGCAACTCAACAATACAATTGTAGCCCGACTTTCTACACTCCTTTCGGAAGGTGACAAGCCCTACAGTTCGGACTCCTTTCCGAAAGGAGCGCAAAAAGTCGGGCTACAATTGTATTGTTAAGTTGCTTTGCCCTCATTGTGTTGCAGAAACTAAACAGGGTGTTACTCTGGCAATTCTGTGGGGGGTGCTTGAGACATATTTCGAATTTTCAGTTAAAGGTTGGAAGCAAAATGAATCTGACTGAGTGATTTGGATTTTTGGATAAGTCTAAATAGGGGTTTTTGGGCTGTATTGATTTGTAGATGATGGGGAATTAAGTTAGGTAGAGTATGTTGTTGCATTTCCAAGCAAAGAGTTTGCTTTTTGAATCTAATTTTTTTTTTTTTTTTGCAGTGGGTTGGCTGCTTCCCATGAGCAAACCAAATGGATCCAAAAGGGTTGGTTTCATGTTTTGCTTATGGGAGGATTTGAATAGTATGAGCTATTTTATATTAATTTATTTTTTATTTTATTTTTTTTGCAGCTATGGTCATAGCATTTCAGTGCACCATGCTAACCCATTAAAGGTATCCTAATTCTTTAATAGGATGCTTGGCTCCCATTGGGAACTAAATTGTTTAGTTTACGAATTTTTTTAAATTTTAATATTGTCATTTCTAAGTTACTGAAAATGATAAATGATAAAAACATATATACTCATTTCTTATTGCAGAACATTTGTTTTGTCATATGGTTGCTTGGTCTAATTATTAGTTCCCTATTATTTGTCATACGTCATTTTAGCTACCATTTAAGCAGGTTTGTTTATGTAGTGTTGATTGAATTTTTTTTCGTTGAGTTTCTTTATGGATAACTGAACGATGAGTGCAGAGAAGTTGGGCATAATTATTTGTGTTTCTTTATGGGTTTGATTTCATTTATATGAATATGAAATGGGTTGGAAAAAATTGCTTGATTTATGAAATAGGTTACTATGGGATGAGATAAGTCTTTTTTTATGAATGGATCTTTCATATTCAAAAATTGTCACTTAGTATAGAAGGTTGAAACAGTGATTGTGCTTAATTGCTATTTACTACCATCAGCTTGGTTTGTTTCTTTATATGTTCATATAAATGGTTTTTCATGCTTTTTGGCACGCACATTTGTGGATTGAGATGTCACATTTGTTTGGTTACTAATTGATAGTTGTAAAGGGCATGCATTTGTCTATTCTCTCTCTCAAATTGGCCCCTCTATAAAACATGTATTTCGTAACCATTTCATCAACAAAAATAAATTTGCTTAGGTATGCAAGGTTGTGTTTGAATCATAATAACTATATATTTCCCTCATCTTTTCTTTTTCCTTTTCAAATCCCTGTCTAAATTTAAATTGATATTCTCGGACATTTCAGGTTCTTAACTGTTGACTGTTAACTACCTTAGAGAATCAGTGCTTGAACCCATTTTGTTTATTTCATGTGCTCTAGGAGGGTGCAGACTAATTTACATCTTTTGGTTGCACCATTATGAAAATTTTGTATCCTTGAAGTCAAAATTTTGTTTGGATAACGATAAAATTTGTCTTTTTTTTTTATTTTTTTTTAATGGTTTTTTTTTTATCTTAAAACTTTGTTGTGGTCTAATCTGAAGCTGAACATTGAACCAAATGAAGCAAAAAGTTCTTCCAGTACATCTGGTCACAATATGGTAAGATATTGAGACAAAATTTTTATTTCATTGCTATTTTGGGTTTATCTGATTAAATAGAGACACACACTTCTATATTAAAAAATAATTTTTTTGAACAATAGGTGTTTTTTTCATTTACATTTTTTAAATACACTTCTTTTCCCCTCTATAATTTCCTTCTAATAAAATTTTATATTTTCTCCAGGTGACAGGTGCTTAAGACAATTTCAATCTCATATTCAAGTTCAAAAAGTCTCGAATCTCGTCTTCTATAAGATTTCACTGTAATTTTGTTTTTTTGTTTTTTTGTTTTTTTGAGATTATAGAGCGCTGGCTGGTGTGCATTGTTTACTATTTATTTTAAATTTAATTTTTTGGTAATGTAGAGCAGTGGCTGGTGTGCATTGTTTGTTATTTTATTTTGAATTATATTTCTTCGGGATTGAATAGCACTGGCTAGTGTGCTTCATTTGGCGTTTAGTAATTTTTTGGTATTGCAAAGCACTAGATGGTGTGCATTGTTTATTGTTTATTTTAATTTTTAAAAATTATAGAGCACTGGCTGGTGTGTATTATTTGGTATTTATTTTTAATTTTAATTTTTTGGAATTGCAGAGCACTGTCTGGTGTATAGTGTTTGTTGTTTAATTTTGAATTCTATTTTTCGAGATTGCATAGCACTGACTGGTGTGCTTCATTTGGTGTTTAGCAAATTTTTATTTATTTATTTATTGTAAAGTATTGATAGATGTACAATAGCTTTGGCTGATATTATTTGGTAACGAATGAATAGTGAAAACGAAATATTTATGATTAAACACAAAATATATATACCCGTGCCTAGGGGTTGTTATTTTTAATTGAGTTCTGTAGAGTGTGTGGTACCAACAAAATTGTTAGAAGTTTTAAAAACAATATTTCTTTACATTTCTCAATGTCTTAAGTTTTTGGTAAGCTTTTCGATAAATTACATTTGTATTCAATTACATTTTGATCTCAATATTATTTACATTGTGCCATTAGGCACAAGCATACCTTTTATTTTGTACTTTACATACCTATCATTATTCCCGTTTTCCACTTCTTCTCCTCTCATTATGAAAATCATTTGACAGTAAGGAAAAAATCACATCTCTCTATTTATGTACCTACTCTTCTCATCTTGATTGTAACCCTCTCTTTGAAATTAATTTTTGTATTTTATTATCCGATTTGCTACTAAAATTGTTAAAAGTTCTTTGAGAAGAATAATATCCATGTAATATGGCACAAGGATTTTTGAAAAAATGTATATTTTTGTCTTACATGGCATCATTAATGGTTTAGATCATTTCATCTACAAAATTAATGACCTAATTTGTTTGGGCCAACATATGTTTCCCACCCATCTCTCCTCTCTTCTCTCTTCTCTCTTCTCTCACCACTTCTCTCTTCCTTCATCATTCCACTACTCTCTCTCTCTCTCTCTCTCTCTCTCTCTCTCTCTCTCTCTATCCACTACACACAGGTTGCAACATAAAGAAATTTCCTAGCACCTTCCTTGCAACAGATTTGTCTCTTTCTCACTTCTCAAAACCGTCTCTGCTCCTTGTAGACACCCCGTTTTTTACCGCCCTTAGAACTTGGGCACCATCGCTTGCGCGCCCGATGATGAAGTTGTATATGCTTGCCAAGTACACGAAGTCCTCAGCAGAATACCACAGCTTTGAGGCTTCAAAACCCTATACACCTCTCGCCTTGTATTGGACCAAAACCCTAGTTTTTCAAGCCTAAAAACCCTGGGACCTACCAACCCCCTTTTATGGGTTGCCGGCCACTTTTATTGGCTGTCGGCCACATTTGTGGCCGTGTTTTGACAGATATTTTGGCCAGCTATGACAGCTATTTCCACAGATGCTTGTATCTGCCTACACGTATATGTATGGATGTTTCTAAGGGAGTTGCATGTTTTTCTATATATAGAGGACCTCCCATTCCATTTTTAAAAGTTGAACAATTTGGAGCAAAATATTCTCTCTCTCTCTCTCTTGCAAATTCTTAAGCCTTTGCCTATATACTCTAAACCAAACCTTGTGGTCTTAGAGCTGAGGTACTTTTGAGCCTACTTTGAGCTCTTGAGGGTGTGTAAGTGTTAATTTGTTGCTTAGAGAGTGTTCTCCTCTTCAAGAGGTATAAGTCTTAGCTTGTTGCTTTGATTTATTTATTGTTTTCCTACTGTTTTTCTTGTTGTTTTTGGACTATCTAAACTCTAAAATTTTGGGCTGAAACTTGTGGTTTAAGCCCAATAAGGGTGGAGGGGTGGCTCCTTCCACCTAGCTGCCTAGGCCTTTACCTTGGTGTTTCCCACCTTGTTGTTAACTTTTTTGAGCTTTTAAATACTGATTTTCAGAGGTTTTTCAGTAGCTAAAATCATATTTTGAAGTCCAAAAATGGAAGGAGTAGCCTCCCCTCCTTATGCTTTGTTTACTAGCTTGCATAGCTCCATGTTGTAGCTTACAATTTTAGCTCTTTGTACTTCATTTTCAGCATGTTTTAGGACTGTTTTTTTAGTTGTTCATTGCATTTGAGCCTTGTATAGCATGCTTGTAGTGTAATGGTCCTCATAGGTTTGGTGGTTTAGGCCTTAGCCACCAACCTATTTAAGTTGATATTGTTTGTTTCTTGTTTTCCATACTTGTGATCACCTCTAATCACCTCTACAACCTCCCGCCTTTCTTGATTTTTTCTTTGCTTTGAAAGTGGTTTCAAGCCAAGTGTTTGTTTAAGAATGAGATTAAGGTGTTACGCTTAATAGTTTAATCCCTTTTGGGGTTCATTACTAATGGCAAGACACTTCTCTCATGCCCAAAACAACTCTTAGTTTGATGTTTCTTTCCATTATAGGACTTAATCTTCACTTTTGGACTCAATGAACTAAAGAATGGTTTGTAATTAAAATGGAGTAATGAAACTTGGGACTAAAATGATGCAAGATGATAACTTGGTTAGGGTTCAATCGGATGTTAATTGAACCCTTGAATCTTGAATCGTTTCATACTTGTTCATGATGAAAACGATTCAAGAGTCATTGTCAACCACTTCCCTTGATCAATCCATGATAGGGAGGGGGTTTGAGGGTCTTTTATTGTGCATATTATTGAAATTGTACCCTTTGGTTCATAGGCTATGAGCATGGTATATGATTTCATTCAAGACATGCGAGGGAACTCGTATTCAAGCAAATGAATTTGGACATTGATATCGGGGTTAGCATGATGAGCCAAACCTTGGATGTATGCAAGACAAATGGATGCAAAGTATAAGGATGCTAATGAAACGTGATGTCCTATACTAACCATCATAAGCAAATAAGTAAAAGGGAGAAAGATGTAGGGTTGGAAGACATACACATTATTACAATATTGCCCTCGTGTAAGAGGGTGCAAATCAAAGTCCAAAAAGTCTGAATTAAACTAATTATTACAAAACTGAATGAATAAATAAGCAAAACTAATTAACTAGCTAACTATGCTATTACAACAAGGATAACCAAGATAAATAAACTAGCTATCTAAGCTAATTAATTACAACAATTACGAATAAATAAAATAATAATTACAACACCTAATAATTAACGAGACTAATTACAATGATGATCGTGATGTAAGCAAGCTTGTGCAAGGGTTGCATACATGCACATGCACAACGTTCAAGAACAACCCTGTCTGCCCCAAGCTTGCTCTGTTTCACCTCAGCCATTGCCCTATGTTTTCTGCAAAAATACACTGTTGACCAAATATTGAGGGCCGGCCGGCCCTCAATGAAGCTCGGCCGGGCATAGAGAAGGCCGGACGTGCCTCAATTTTGTGCAAAACTTTGTTTTGTGTTCTGAAGTGAAAACAATGCAAACAGAGTTGTTCAAGCTCTGTTTGTCCCTTCTTTTCTTCTCTGTCATGGAAAAGCCTCAAGAGAATGGTAGAATTGTTTCCAAAACTATTAATGTGCAAATTGATTGCTTGATGATTTCGGATAAAATTTTGGACAAAAATCAATGAAATACAATGAATATGACCACCCCTCCTTCTTATCATGGAATGAACTCAAAGAGGGAGATAGAGACACTTCAAGAATCATCAAAACACAATGAATTAGCGCATGATCATTCTTGACTTGATTAACTTGGCGTAACGTCCGGCCAAGCCTAAGCAAGATAACTCATTTTCTTTATGTGTGTTGGTTGCTTTTAAACCAATTCTTTTCGTCATTTCCATTCTTTAGTCTTTTTGTCCGGAGTGATGATTAAGTCCTTTAAAAGGAGAGAAGCATCAAATGGGAAGTAATTCTCAACATGAAAGAGAGATTACGCCGTTGACAATGAATCTCCGTAGAAATTAAGCCACTAAGGGTAAATCTCAAGTTCATGTGTTGAATAACCATCAACTGTTTGAAACAACTCTCAAATGGAAGAAAGCAGTGACAAGTTGGTTCTTAAAATGAGGTTATTACCATGGCAATTAAGCAAAGAAAGGCTAGAACAACATGATGCAAGCTATGTACAAAGACCGATGCTACAACAAATGAACTAATCAAAGCTTGAGCCAATTAAATAGAGTAGGACAACCCTAAAATAGTCTATAGTAAGCCTAAAACAGTGGCTGAAAATGTAAGAAAAGAGCTCAAAAGTTAAACAAAAACAAAGACATTAAAGCTATGTAAGCAAAAAAAAAATGAGGGATGGCCAACCCCTCCAATTTCAAGACTTCAAACCATGTTTTTGGCCTTAGTTCAACTCTAAAAATCAGTTCAAAAACCAAAGAAAAAAGAGTGTAAAAGAACTAGGGGTTGAGCTACAAAAATAGGTGTAAGTAAGGGTATTAACCTTACCACCTTTGGTAGCTTGTCCAAACCCAAGTTCCAACACTTAAAATGGATACAAAACAGCCCAAGAACACAAGAAAAATGTAGAAATGAAGAAAGCAAAAACAAGAACAAAAGTTACAAGCTTATACCTCTCAAAATGGAGTAAGCTTTGTTGATGATCAAACTCACTCTTTACACACTCTCAAGCTTGAGTTATGCTTCTTAAGGGTCAACCAAGGCTCTAAGATGGTGGGTCAACGTTGTGTGTGGTGTATAAGGATGATACAAGGTTGGTAGGTCAACTCAAAGGTAACTTGCAATGGAAGGAGGGGCTCTCTCTTTGTATATAGGCTCTCTTTTAATTGTTTAACCCCCAAAACAGAGGCATATGGTCATTATAGATACCCCATTTTTGACTGTCCTCAAGATTTGGACGTCACCGTTTGAACACTCGGTGATCATCCTTGTTTGTGTTCGTCTTGAGTTTCCGGAGGTCTCGGCTACGCGCCTTGCCTCAGGATCTCTCGACTCGACTGTTTTGTGTTTGGGTTTGCACCAAACACTTGTGTTTTTGTTTTGGAGGGCACGGAATGGCTTGTTGGCCATCTCCACACTCCACCGACCATGGCTTGAGGCCACCGGCTGTGTTTTGTTGCCATCGGCCAAATGTTTGGCCGACCGGCACTCTGGATGGTCGACCGGCCATCTATTTTGGTCAAATTGCATTTTTGGCTGGCCGACCACTGTTCATCTACTTTTGCAGATATTTTTATGCCAGCTGTGCTAGCTGGCATACACTTTGCTTCCCTCCATACACGTGTATGGAGGGATCTCCCACTTGCTTACTTGAGAAGCTTTGCAAGAGTGAGCTCTATAAGTGAGAGCCTCTTCTCCCTCCATTAGGGTTACAAAAATTTTCAGAAGAGCTCTGAGATTAGGGTTTGAGTTTGTATCTATTCCATCTCTATATCTCTCTCTCTTTTTGCCTTGTGTGTGTGTTTAGTCTTACTATTGCACACAAACACCTAGTCCTACACCTTCTCTTGGTTGCTGAGGGACCAAAAGGCTGTTCTTGGTGTTTTTGGGTGATTTTGAGCTTGAAGAAGCTGCTGGAGCATCATTCTTGAAGAGGGTCAACAAGGGTAAGAACTTACTCCTTTATTCCCCATTTTTGCATAGCTTTTTTGACTATCTTGCAAACTGTTTTTAGACTTTACATATAACATATAAAAGTTCTATTTTTACCTGCTTAAAATAGTTGTTTAAGAGTGTTTTGAGCTTCGGGGTTGTTTGACCCCTCTTAGGGCTTGTTTGGCCCCATTCTGTGCCATTTTGGTTGAGTTTCGGGACCACCTTGTTTGGGCCTCCTCACCACTGAAATCTTGAGGGATTTCGGTGGTGAGGACGATGCCTTAAGGTCCTAGGAAGGAGAGGGCCACCCCCTCTCCTTGTTGTCTTCAATAATGGCCATTTAAACCTCATTAGTGAGCACCTTGTCATGCCTTAACTGTTTTTTTATGCTTATTATGCCATAATATAGCATTGTTGTGAGTTGGTTTAGACACACCATGCTTGCTTAGCATACATGTCTTGTAATGCCATGAATTGCCTTAACATGCCTTGTGCTTTGAGCCTTGTTTCTAGCATGTTTTTGGCTTAGCTTTGTGAAGCTTTTATGATTGTTTTAGCATGCTAAAGGTCTTTTTTTGGTCATTTGGGTTGTCCATGCCTTGCTTTGTATAGCTACCATGTAACCTCTCTTGTATGCCTTAAGCATTGACCCCTCTAGCATGCCATCCTTGCATCATTTCAGTGGTTTGGAACCACTTGTCATGTCATTTCAGTCTTCATGATATGCTCGTATACTTGTATTTGATGCCCCTTTCATGCTTTAAAAGGTTGGTGTTTCTTGCTCCATGTTTGTGCCATTGTGTATGCCTCTAGGATTAGATCATTTAGATGTCATCTAAGTGGTTTTTGGGGCTTACTTTTGCATGATTTAGGACTGTTTTAGTTCATTTTGGTCATTTGCTTCATATGTCATATGGCCATGGTTTAAGTCCTTGGGCTTGGTGGCATGCCTAGCTTACATTGTAGATTGGTTTGACACCTTCTCTAACATGATTTTCAGAGCTTATAATGCATGCCATTTGTCCATGTTTTCATCCTCTTAAGTGTGCTTGAGAGTTGTTCTTCAATGCCTAAGTGTTGGTCCTTGTGTGCATGCATGCTTGCGTGTTATTTGGTTCTCCTTCTCTTAGCAATTGGTCACTGTTTTGGGCCTAATAGAGAGCTGTCCAAATTACTGTAAGTCCCTCCTTTGCATATTGTGGCATGCTCACCTTGTGTGTTGATTGCATACTTGACTTACCATGTATTGTTGTTGCATGTTTAAGTGACACTTGCATTTGGCACGCATTTCCTTGACTAGGTTGCATAACATGTTGCATGCCTTACACACTTGCATGATTAGGTTACATCTTGCATGTTGATCATTAGCATAGTTATTACATGCTTGCATGCTTGCTAGCTTGGGTTGTGTGCCTAGCATACTTGTCTTCATGTTCATATCGCATGCCTAGTTCGCACGCCTAGGTTGCATTGCATTGGCATGCATGCCTTACCTCTTGATCAAGTGATAGAGGTTGGGCCATTTGTTTGTTTAAGTGCATTTCATTCGACATTGAAATGGCACACTTGGTTTCTTGGGCCATCACGCATTGAAATACGCGATTGATGGTTCGAGAATCGAGGACCATCCTCCTTTGAGTCATAAACATGATAAGGAGTGTGGTTGGTGCAAACATCGCTTGAAATACATTGCCATGCCATGTTTTGCCCTCTGCTACTGTCAAAACAGGTTGTTGCAAGAAGCTTTGGCCGGCCGGCCATCTATACTACCGACCGACCAATTATTGATGGCCGAGAGCTCAACAAATGGTCGATGACCATCCGGACATGGTCGGTGGGGTTTCCACTTGGTCGGTGGTGATCCACAGTGTCCATGGAGCATACCTTGGGATTTGTGCAATTTTCAGAGGAGCAGAGCAGGGGAAACAGAGGCAACTTGTGCATGGTAGTGGACTTCCGAGCGGAACCGAGCGCGCATACATTGGGCCCTCTTCCCGAGGCTGCTTTTACTGTTTTATTAGCTTAGTTAATTGGCTTAACTAGTTAATTGTCGGTAATATTTAATTAGCTTGATAGTTAGTTAAATTGTATTATTCTTTTGGTCCGTCTGAGCAAGGGCGAATTTGTACTAAGTGTGGGTGCGTGTGTGCATGTCTTCCAACCCCTACTTCTTTCTCCCTTTTATTTACCTGCTTTCAATGGTTAGTATTCGGGCACATTTAAATTAGCATACCTTATGCTATGCATGCGTGCATCCATACATTTATCTTGCATGCACCGGGCTCGGCGCATCATACTAACTGCATTGTATTTCAATTCCAAGTTGAATACGTGTTAGTTGTAGCATCTCACATGTCATTCTTAGAATAGCCGAGCCTATTTCTAGTTGCATTTTGCATGTGTTGCATTAGCCATTTTAGCATTAACTAGGGTCATGCATGATTACTAACTAGTTTCTTGTTTTGGCTTGGAGTACTCGTTAAGCTTTTATGCTTTAGCATCTCGCATGAGCGTGAATGTTAACATGATAGCATGCTTAGCATGTGGCTAGATGCTTATGTGATATGAACTGCCTGAATGCCTGTGGGTGAAGGTTGGATTGTTTGAATTGGGATAATTCATCGAAATCCGTATTTTAGCCTACTCGCGAGTAGCAAAATTCAAACCATTTTCCAAACAAACGGAAATGCGATGCTTTGTTTCGACTTAGGCAATTTAGTCTATACTTGTCTTGCCGTGCGCATCACATAGTAATTCTAGGCTAATAACCGGTATAAGAACACGTAATGTTTTCAAAATAAGATATCATGATTAGTAGAGGCCGATCTTCGGATCAAACGAGAGGGGGTGCTCATAGCTGACCTTCCCCAATCGTACCCAAGTTCCCAAGCCGAGGCAACTTTGGTAATGACGGACACGTGGCCTTAGGCAAACGAGTCAGGGTTTCCTAAATTCCCCCATAAAAAAAATATTTAGGTGGCGACTCTGTATTTGGCAAAGCAGTCCGTGTTTGGCACTTCTTTTCTAAAAATCTGTTTTCTCAAAACGATTTGCCGGATTTAGACTCTTTGGTTCAGACTAAGAACCGTGACACAAAAGGGAGTCCGAACTGTGGTGGCATAAAGCCCGAGGGCGCGTCCACAGTCGTATTTATAGAATTTGAGCACAAAAGGTAATAAATATCTTCAAAAATGGACAGCTTGCGGCCTCCCGCCCAGAACAGTGTTTCTCGCCACTGAAGCCCGGTCGGCCCTCAATAGCCACGGCCGACCCTCAATGAGGCACGGCCAAGCCTCAATGAATTCCCCTATTTTTTCTGTTTCATCCTCAACACAAGGTGGTACAAGGTGTACAAAGGGATTTCTTGGGTATGATCAATGGGAATATGGAAGGTTTGGGTTTATTTCGAGGTTTGAACAAGACTCCTTTGTTGAGACCCCAAACCACACAATACCACTTTCATCATCGAGTGTTTCGAGTAAAGTGCTCAAGCCTTGTGGGTGGTCAAAATGGGGTATCCACAACAATTCATCAAACAATTGGCACCATAGGTCCATAACCACATTTATATCTGCAACCTTTGCATGAAGAAAAGCAATACCTGCTCAAAATGGAGGAACCCCACATAACAAAATGTAAAGAATCACACCGGAACTCCATATATCAACCTCCGACCAATAATTCCACTTCAAAACCTTCGAGACCATATAGTATGGACTCCCCACAATCTCTGAAAACTTCTCCCTTGAATGAAGATGCAAAGGAAGTTCAAAAATAAAATAAAATAAAAAATCATCAAAGAACCTACTCAAACCCCATAACATTCTCAACTAAAATATTCAAAGTGACCAAATTCAATCAAAAAGAAAAGTTAAAACCCATTAACAATGTCAACCATATCTCCCCAAAAAAAAATCCAAAATTAGAAAATTCATCCAATGATCAAATCTAAATTTGAATAAAAACCCTAAAAACCCATATGGAAAAATCCAAATTTGAGAACCCAATCAATTAATCAACCAAAATCCATGAACAGTACTGTAACCCGTATGAAAAATAATTCAAATTTTGAAAAATTTAAACTAAACAATCAACCAAAATTTTCCAAAATTTCAACATTTTTTTTAATAAAAAAACACTAAAATTCTCAAACCCGTTGCAAAAAGAACATATCAAAACCCATCACCAAACTCAAGCAAGAACCAAAAATACACAGAGTTCAAAATCTTTAAAAC
The DNA here is from genome assembly GCF_055761805.1 of Camellia sinensis. Lineage (NCBI taxonomy): Eukaryota > Viridiplantae > Streptophyta > Magnoliopsida > Ericales > Theaceae > Camellia > Camellia sinensis. The sequence goes on from NC_138967.1 coordinate 185,895,297, forward strand.
CCAATAAAAATGATCAAAACCCATAAGAAAAAAAATCTAAATTCAAGAATCCAATCGATGAATCAACAAAAACCCATGAACAGTACTGTAACCCAAATCCAAATTCTGATTGTTGAAAAATAAAGCCTTTTTCATCACCCTTGTAGGAAAAAATCAAGTGAAACTTCCAAGAGGAGAGAAACCCACAAAAATATCATGGATTGCAAATTTGTAAGTTGTAGTTTACCTCTGAACGGTTGTGATGTCATTGCAAGAGAAGAGAGGCGAAACAGGAGGGCGAGAGAAGAGAGTCAATGGTCGGTGGTCGAGAGAAGAGAGGACAACAAGAGGCAAGGAGAGGTGGTCAGTAGTCGATGAGTGGCGGTGTCGTCACAAGAGGAGATGTAGAGAGAGAGAGAAGAGCGTATGAAAGAGGGAGGATTTGGGCAGAGATGAAGAGGAGAGAGAAATAGCATTTGGGCGGGAAAAAATTGATCTCAACCATTCATTTTTGTTTGGGAAGATCTATACCATTAATATCAAACGTATCTCTGATACATTTTATACATTTTCAAAAACCTTCTTGCCTTATTATATAGATATTTATTATAATAATAATGATAATTAAATATTGGAAAGAAACGAAAAAGAGAGAAAAAGAAAGAAAGAGAAGGGAAAGGAAGAAAGAAGAAAAGAAAGACAAGAAGGAAAGGAGGCAACGTGGTGAGCTACACAGTAGGATGAATCTCCTATAAATAGGAGATGTTTTTGGAATGTAAAACAAACAAGCAAGGGAGAGGCTTAAGAAAGGAAAAGAAATTAGGGATTAATTTTGAGGTGAGTTTAATTATATTTTTGAATTATTATAAATTGTTTATGTAAATTATGTTTTGTAACTTTTTTTAGGTTTTAAAGTATATTATTTGTTAAATGAATTCCATTTGTTTAAAAAGGAAACCCATGGATATAATTATTTTCTAAATGTGTTTTTGAACAATGATTTTGTAAGTACCACCACAGAGGTCCCATGCCTTGGGGGATTTAAATAACCATTGACTCTCTGATTAGTCACTTTAGTCATTTTGAGACCCTCTGATTGTCATGGATCTACTGACCTTCTGTTATGTTTTGTTGTCATTTCTGTGCCCCTCTGAATGTCTCATGCCTGGGGACTCAAATATTTAGCCTTCTAAAGGTCCCATGCCTAGGGACTCAAATATTTGGTCCTCTGAAGGTCCCATGTCTGGGGATTTAAATATCCATTGACCTTCTGTTATGTTTTGTACCATGATTATGATTATTTTGCTTATATGATTTCTGTTATGCAAAATAATTTTTGCAAATGATTTTCTATTTAGCCCAAATATTTATCCATGGTGACATTTATATCTTTATGCTTTTAGTATAATATTTTTCACTCTGCCATATGTTTACAATTGTTAACCACGTTCAGGTGATGTGTTAGGACCATCGCGGGGGATAGGTGCAAGGCACTTTTTAGTCTCAGTCCAACTCTAACAATATAATTAAATAGAAGTTTCAATGTATATGTTTTTGTTTAATTAAATAAAGTTTTAGGTACCCTTTTATTTTACTCTATTGCACTATTATTTGTTATGACTTCAGTTTTTGTCTTGTTGCGACGCCGAACCTTCAAGTACCAAGTTTGGGTCGTGACAATGTTACTATTGAACAAAACTGACAGAATGCGCAAACTTAATTATGATGAATAATAATGAGTTAATTACCTAAAAGTTCTATTTGTAAATGTTATAGCAGCTCAGATCTTATCTAAGATTTTTTGAACCATTAAGTCCTATTTAGTAAAACTAGGAATGGGATTGTTTCAGATAATTGTTTCACCAATTTATAAAAAAATAGATAATGGGATTAAAAAATTTTACCTTTTTACTTATTGGTTTGATTCAACTATCTAATAAAACTGAGAACATTATTAGTTTTTTTCAATTTTAAAACTGAGAACATTATCCATTTTTTCATTTTTGAAGTTTTTTTTTTCCATTTTTGCACATTAATGTCCCATCATCGTGCTTCTTTATAGACATAAAATTTTCAGTTTTACACAAAAAAATAATTTAGTCCTTTCAATTTTTTCAAAAAAAACATATTAGTTTTTTTTTTTTTTTGCACGTAATGTTTTTTTTTTTTAAAAAAAATTCAATTTGAAAGTTGATGGTTTAAAGTTTTTAAAATCCAAAATAAATGTCAAATTATAATGTTCTTTATAGATAATCATAAATGATGAACAATAATTGTTTGAAGGGCAATTCCGACTATTAAAAAATTAATAAGATTTGAAAGTCCAAAAAATCTTAGTTAAGGCTTAAAGAAATATAAATTCATAAATTAAAACTTGTGTATAAATGTCCCAATAATAATTATGATAGTCATATTTATATACCATGTACTTTTGGCATGCATAATTGTGAAATGGTCTCCACTAGAATAATTGCTTTGTGGGTCTTGGTACCATAAGTCCAAGATGTCCCCACACGTTTTAGAGGACCAAAAAAGTGAGCCACCCAGTTGTTAGGAAAACTCCTATATTTTTTCTCCTTGTGTAATTAGAAAATGGGCAAGAAACTACAAAATACAAGTAATAATATGGCTAAAATTAAAGGCACAAAAACACCAAATTTACATGGTTTGGCAAAAATACCTACGTCCACGGGTCCAACTTCTAATCAACTTCCACTATAAGATAATGGGGTTACAATGGTTCATCTCTAGTCACAAATAGAGGTATACAATCATCAAGACATATTCTTGGATCACCAACAATATTTATATCATTACCATAAAGACAAAATCAACAAGAGATAAAGTTTAGATCTCACTAAGGTGGATATCACAAACTACCAATCCAAGAGATCTTTGACAAGATCCACTCCAATCAAAATGTAGAGCTTGATTCCATGAACACCATCCTAAAATTTCATCAAGATCGGACAAGAAATGACCATTCAATCTTGGTTTGAACTATGGAGGAAACCCTAACTTTTCTCCCCCTTTTCTCCTCTTTGTCTCCCGGTACTCTGTTTTTCTTTTCCTCGTTGTGTTGCTGCTGTAAATCCAAACCAAAAAAAAAAACTTTTTTTTCTTTTCTTTTGTTGACAGATGCACTAAGCTTCCCTTAGAAGCATTACAAAACTATTAGTAAAATAAATAAATAAATTGTGACTTATGGGACCCACCCTCACTTAGGAGGGACATCACCCAATAAATCTCCCCCTCCCGACTCATGTAGGGGGCACAACCAACCCCGCCTTACTTCTACAAAAATCATGCTTCTCTTTGGATAACGATTTAGTCATCATATTCGACCCATTCTCATCGATGTGAACCTTCTCAAGTTGAAGCAATTTTTCTTCTAAGACATCACGTATCCAATGATACCTCACATCAATGTGCTTCGACCTTGAGTGGAATGTCGGATTCGTACTCAAGTGGATAACACTTCGGTAGTCACATAAGAGAACATACTTCTCTTGCTTTAACCCCAATTCTTGTAGAAGTCTTTTAATCCATAACATCTCCTTGCACCCCTTTGCCATTGTGATGTATTCGTCCTCCGTGGTAGATAAAGCAACACATTTTTGCAACTTTGACTGCCAAGAATAGCTCCCCCTGAAAAAGTCATCGAGTACCCTGATGTGGACTTCCTAGAATCAATGTCTCCAGCCATGTCTATATCTGTAGAGCCATCTAGCAGAGATTTTCTATCTCCAAAACATAAACACATCTTGGAAGTGCCTCTAAGATACCTAAGAATCCATTTCACTATAGCCCAATGATTTTTTCCAAGATTGGAAAGAAATCTACTCACAATGCCAACCGCATAAGCTATATTCGACCTAGTGCACATCATCGCATACATCAAACTAAGAACGATGGATGTATAGGGAACTCTCTTCATTTCATCTTTTTCTTTCTCACTTGTTGGAAACTACTTAGAACTAAGTTTGAAGTGATTTGGAACTGGGGTACTCATTGATTTCGCCTTATCCATGCGAAATCTTTCGAGTACTTTCTCAATGTACCTATCCTCTGACAGCCAAATCTTGCAAATTTTCCTGTCATGGGTAATCTTCATGCTAAGTATTTGCTTCACAGAACCCAAATCCTTCATAGCAAAGGACTTGCTAAGCTCTTTCTTCAATTTCTCAATTTTGCTCGCATCATGCCCAACTATCAACATGCCATCCACATAAGTCACAATCTGATAATCTCTTCACAAATACACAATGACCTGAAATAGTCCTCTTGTAATCATGATCAACCATGAAGGAATCAAACTTCTTGTACCATTGTCGTGGGGCTTGCTTCAAACCATACAAGCTCTTCTTTAGTTTGCAAACTGAGTTCTCCTTGCCTTTCACTTTGAACCCCTCAGGTTGCTCCATGTAAATCTCTTCCTCCACGTCACCATGAAGGAAAGTCATCTTCACATCAAGTTGTTCAACCTCTAAGCTCAAGCTTGCGGCCAAACAAAAAACAACCCGTATAAATGACATCTTCACTACAGGTGAGAAGATTTCTTCAAAATCAATTCCCTTATTCTGGTTTAAACCCATCACAACCAATCTTGCCTTATACCTAGGCTGTGAGTTTTCTTCATCTATCTTCAATTTGTAGACCCATTTGTTCTTGAGTGCTCTCTTCTCCTTAGGCAATTTCACTAAGTCATAAGTGTGATTCTCATGTAAAGATTTCATCTCTTCTTGCATGGCTTTCAACCACTCCCTCTTATGCTTGTAAGTTGTAGCTTCTTGGTAGCACTCTGGTTCTCCCCCATCTGTAAGCATCACATACTCATTAGGAAAGCACCTTGTTGAAGTCCAACGCTCTCTAGTAGATCTCCTCAACTGTGGTTCTATTGGTGGTTCAGGAGGTGTTTGTTCCTCTTGCTCATCATTTTGTTCTTCTAAATCCATAGCATCATCACCAACTATATCACCACCATCTTCTTGTACATCTTCCCCGTCATCATTATGCACCGTGGGTGGAGGGACTAAATCTAAGGTTATTGGATACTCATTTGTGGAAGTTGACTTCTTAACTCATCTATCAAGGTCTTCAATGGTTTGATCTTCAAAGAAGATTACATCTTTGCTCCACACTACTTTTTTGTCAACTGGATCCCATAATCTATACCCAAACTCTTCATGGCCATATCCAAGAAAGATGCACTACTTTGTCTTTCCATCAAGCTTAGATCTCTCATATTTAGGAATGTGCACAAATGCTCTATACCTAAACACCTTCAAATTCCCATAAGAAACAGCATTTCCTGTCTAAACTCTGTCTGGTATATCACCATTAAGTGGAGTTAAAGGAGAAAAATTGATTAAATCAACCACAATCCTCATTGCGTCACCCCAAAAGGATTTAGGCAATTTTGCATGAGAGAGCATACACTCGATTCTTTCCACAATTGTTCTATTCATTCTCTCTGCCACACCATTTTGTTGAGGTGTTTTGGGAATAGTTCTTTCATGCTTGATGCCAATCTTCTTGCAGTAATCTTTAAATGGACCCCTATATTCACCACCATTATCTGACCGGATACACTTCAAAGATCTCCCAGTTTCTCTTTTAACATTAGTTTGAAAAAGCTTAAATGCTTCCAATACACAATCTTTAGATCTCAAAGCATAAGCCCAAACTTTTCTAGAATAATCATCAATGAAAGTAACAAAATAACGTGCACCACCAAGTGTACTAACTTTCATTGGCCTACAAACATCAGAGTATACTAAATCTAGAATATGTGATTTTCTAGATGCAGGAAATCTATTGAAAGGAAATTTATGTTGTTTTCAGGCTAAACAATGAACACAAGTTTTGAGTTGTGTACCTTTCACCTCAGGAAGGAGATCTTTCCTGGCTAGAACTTGCATGCCTTTCTCACTCACATGACCAAGCCTCTTGTGCCATAGCTCTATAGAGATCTCTTTCTCAACTGCATTAGCATCGCCTTTACTTATCTTTGCTTGCATCATATAAAGAGTGAAACACTTCTTTCATGTTGCCACTATCAAGGAACCTTTGGTGAGCTTCCCTTTTCCATCACCAAATTGATTTTTGTAGCCTTCATCATCAAGCTTCCCGATGGAAATCAAGTTAAGACGAATGTCTGGAACACATCTCACATTTTTAAGAACAAGCATGCAACCAATGTTGGTCTCCAAGCAAACATCTCTCATTCTCACAATCTTGGACACACCATTATTTCCCATCCTCATATTGCCAAAGTCACCAAGTGTATAGGATGTAAAGAAATCCTCTTGTGAAGTAACATGGAAGGATACACCTGAATCAATCACCCAACTGGACCGATCATGCCCTGTGAGCCCAACATAGTCATTATCACTAACAATGATAACATCACCATCCTTAGAAGCAAGTGTAGTTGTTTCTTTATCACCATTGTTCTCACCACCTTTTTCTTTCTTTTGCTCTCTTTTAAGCTTTTGGCATTCCTTTTTCATATGCCCTTTCATGCCACAATGATAGCATTCAATGTCTTTCCTGGATTGGGATTTTCCTCTAGACTTGTCTCTTGACTTGTCACGGTTGTAGATTTTTCTATTTATACTTCTTCCCCTGTTTTTAGCAATAAGAGCCTGTGACTCACTGAAAGTACCCTGCTCCTTTCTTTTAGCTTCTTCATTGAACATACTATCTTTCACCATATCCATGGTGTAGCTCGAATTTTCTGCGTTCCTTTCGAAAAGGCGAATAAGCCCTATAGTGTCGGACTCTCGTAGTTCTGAATTTGATTTCACAAGTGCAATGTGAAATAATGAAAATGCAAAAGAGTCCAAATTCGGCAATTCTTTTGGAAAATCGATATTTTGAATCAAATGCCAAAAATGGACTGCTTTGCCAGATTTACAGAGTCGCCACCTGAATATTTTGTTTTGGGAAATTTAGGCAACCCATGACTTATGCCAAAGGCCATTAGTCCGTCATCACCAAAGTGTCTCGGCTCATGAACTTAGGTACGAGACAGGAAGGTCATGAATTGAACACCCCACTCGTCCGATCAAAGATCGACCTCTACTAATCATGATGTGATTCTTATTTACATTATATGCTCTTGTTCCGGTTATTAAACTAACTTTACTATGTGATGCATACAAGTATAGACTAATTTTGCAAGCATTGGAACACTCAATTTATGTTTGATTTGAAAAGTGTTCCGAATATGTACCACTTGAAAAAGTGATCGCATATGAACATTACTCAAATTGTTCCAATTCAAGCAAATAGCCTTCATCCACAGACATTCAAGCAGTTTATCAATTAAGCATTTAGCCTCATGGCAAGCATGCGAGACATGGTAATAATCACACTCATGCAACGTGCTAAAGCAAATAAAAGCTTACCTTGTACTCCAAATCAAAAAAAAGAAGAAGAGAAACTAGTTAGAAAAATTCATGATTCCTATGCAACATGCCTAATGCAACACATGCGATATGCAATTACTAGGCTCTGCTACTAATTTAGCATATGGATCAAGTTGATAGCATACAGTTTAAACACGTATTCAAAGAAATATAAGCAATAACAATGCGAGTTAGAATAATGAACCAAGCCTTGATGCATGCAAGACAAGTGGATGTAAGCATGAGTAATGCTAAACAAAACGTGATGTCCCTAAACTAACCATCATAAGCAGTTAAATAAAAGGGAGAAAAACGTGGGGTTAGAAGACATACACATTATTACAACATTTATCCTCACACAGGAGGGTCCGAATCAATGTCCGATAGTCCAAATTAAACTAATTATTACAAAACGAAGTGAATTAATAAGTAACTAAATAATAAGCTACAAATCCGAAGATGCACAATGCTCGCATGCGCAGCGTCCAGAAGCTGCTCTGTCTGCCCAGATTATTCTGTTTCACCTTCAACCACTGCCCTCTGCTTCTACACAACACACTGCCTTACCATTCATTGATGCCTGGTCGGCCTTCACTTACACCCGACCGGGCCTAAGGAAGGCCGGCTGTGGCTTGTATCATGTCATTCCATTTGGTGCTCTGAAGTGAAAATAGTGCAGACAAAGTATTCTAGACTTTGTTTGTCCCTCTTACACTTCTCTATCATAGCCAAGCCTCGAAAGAAGGTAGAAATTGATTCCAAAACCAACAACGAGCAAATTGATTGCTTGGTAGTCTCGGATACAATTTTTGGATAAAAATCAATGAAATGCAATGAATATGACCACCCCTCCCTGTTGTCATGGAGTGAACTCAAAGAGGGTGGTAAAGACGCTTCAAGAATTATCAAAACACCATGAATTAGTGTATGATCATTCTTGACTCAATTAACTTGACATAACGTCCGGCCAAGCCTAAACAAATCAAGTCATTTTCTTTATATGTGTTGATCCAGTTTTAAACCAATTTGTTTAGTCATTGCCATTCGTTACTTTATTTGTCCATGGTGATGTTAAGTCCTCTAAAATGAGAGAAGCATCAAATGGGAAGTAATTCTCAACATGAAAGAAAGATTACACTATTAACAATGAATCTCCGTAGAGACTAAGCCATTAAGTGCAAAACTCTAGTTCATGTGTTGAATAACCATCAACCATTTGAAACAACTCTCAAATGAAATAAAGGAGTGGCAACTTGATTATTAACTTGATTATTAAATTGAGATTATTAAATGAATAGAAGAAAAGCTAGAACAACATGTAACAAACTATTCAAGCAAACTTATGAAACAACAAGCAAACTAATCAAAGCATAAGCTATTCAAATAAATTAAAATAGTCCTAAAGTAGCCCCTAATAGGTAAAAAACAGTAGCTAAAAGCAAGAGAAAGTAAGTAAAAATAGTAGGGAAAAAGCTATGGAACAAAGCCTAAGAAGGGGTGGCTATGTTTTTGGGCCTCAATTCAACTCTGAAAATCAGTATATAAAGGCAAGAAAAATAGAGGAAAAGAGTATAAGAAGATGAAAGAAGAAAATGCAAAATTATACCTCTGAAAGAGAGGTAACTCTTAGTTAACAAACTTGATTCCAACACCTTCAAGTTTGAGTTATGGTTTGCAAATCTCAATCAAGTTCCAAGTCCAAGCTCTATGTTGATAAATGGATGATACAAAGATTATAAGTAGGAAGATGACTTACAAAAGAAGGATTATGCTTATATAATTTGATATCTCTAAACTTTGATATATATCAACCTTTCAACTTCTCAACTTCTCAACCTCTGTCCAGTAGCTTCGTATTTATAGAGAATGAGCTGCAAATCAAAATATCTGCAGAAATAAATAGCTGGCAGATATTTACATAATCTGCTTTGAAAAGTCAAGAGGCCCAGCCGGGCATTGGTACCCACAGCCGGCCATCACTGAGACACGACTGAGCCTCAGTGTATTTCCACTGTTCTTCGCTTTCAGGTTCAATGCAGGTCGGTACAATGTTCAAAATTGAGTTTCTGGGGTAGAAATACAGTGGATATGACAAGTTGGGATTCCTTTGTTGAGATTTCAAACCATTTACACAATGTAACCTTCATTATCGAGTGTTTAGAATCAAGCGCCTAAGTCTTATGAGTAGTCAAAATTGAGGTGTCTACACATGGTGACCACACCATTTGGAGCCGAATTGTTTATAGTCACAACCAATGTTTCCCAACTATTAGGCAAAGAGCTCAACATCAACAATGCTTGTAACTCATCATTTAGCACCATCTTCATCATTGTCAACTGATTGATCAAGCCTTGGAAGTCACTCATATGCACCGCAACATTGCGCTCATCTTTGTATTTCAAGTTTACAAGCCTTCTAATTAAAGAAGCTTTGTTTTGCGCAGTTTTCCTCTCATACATGGCCTCCAATTTCTTCCACAAAGTGTAAGCATTGGTTTCTTGAGCCATGTGATGAAACACACTTTGATCAACCCAATGCCGAATTTGAGCAACGGTTTTCTATTCATTATCATCCAATCTTCAACATCAACATTTTTCGGCCTTTTACTTTCAACATAAATTGGTCTATACAAGTCCTTAGTGTAAAGGACATCCTTCATTCGTGGTTTTCAAATTGCATAATTCGAAGAGGTCGATTTTATTATAGCCCCCGAATTGTCTTCCATTCCAAAATTCACACAAGGATTTTATCAAACACTTTCTACGCGCAAACCATGGGCTCTGATACCACTTGCTAGGAAAACTCCTATATTTTATCTCCTTGCATAATTAGAAAATGGGCAACAAACCACAAAATACAAGCAATAATATGGCTAAAATTAAAGGCATAAAAAAAATCACAGAAACACCAAATTTACGTGGTTCGGCAAAAATGTCTACGTCCATGGGTCTAACTCTGAATCAACTTCCACTATAAAATAATGAGTTTACAATGGTTCGTCTCTAGTCACAACTAGAGGTATAAAATCATCAAGATATATTCTTGGATCACCAACAATATTTGTATCATCACCATAAAGGTGGGTTTCAACAAAATTAACAAGAGCTAAAGTTTAGATCTCACCAAGGTGGATATCCCAAACTACCAATCCAAGAAAGCTTTGACAAGATCCACTCCAATCAAAATGTAGAGCTTAATTCCATGAACAACATGCTGAAATTTCAGCAAGATCAGGTAAGAAATTACCATCCAATCTTAGTTTGAACTATGAAAGAAACCCTAACTTTTCTCCCCTCTTTCTCCTCTGTCTCTCGGCACTCTCTGTTTTTCTTTTCCTCACTGTGTTGCTGCTGTAAGTCCAAACCAAAAAAAAATAAAAAATTCTTTTTCTTTTCTTTTCTTTTCTTTTCTTTTCTTTTGTTGACAGATGCACTAAGCTTCCCTTGGAAGCATTACAAAAGTATTAGTAAAATAAATAAATTAACTTTGATTTGTGGGACTCACCCCCACTTAGAAGGGACATCACCCAACACCAATGGGTCTTCGCACCGAAAGTCCAGGTCCACGATGTGTCCCACAAGTTTTGAAGCGAAATTGTGAATTGTGTTGTGTGATCGTAGATTTATGTCCTGTTAACACAATTCATTAAATATGAAACTAGTGGTAAATCCATGCCATGCATGGGATTGATTTAATAATATATAAATTTTTTAATAATGTATTAAGTTTTAATTTAAATCATAAAATTAATCATAATGCATATAGATCATCTTCTCAAATTTCGTAAGTAAAAACAATAATACTTAACAAATATTCACAAAATGTTATAATCATCCAACTGATATATTTTTCTTGAAATAATAAGCTTGATTTCTAATTAATGAAATTAACAATAAATAAGATGTTTCTCAATGAACCTAATGTTTAAAACATGTATATTCTAAAAAAACTAATAATAAACTAATTATCATAAATCAAATCTATCTATATTTGATAAATTAAAACTCAATAAATATCACTCATCAAGTCCAAATGCCCCCCAAAAGTACCTCCTTAAAAAAAGAAGAAGAAGAACAAGAAAAACGTTATCATTTTTTACATACAAATAAACCCTTTCTTTTTTTTTAAAAAAAAAAAAAAGAAGATATATTACCTTATGAGGAGTGTTGATTTAATTGTTCTCAATTTTGTATTGTTGCTCCACTTCATTCTCTTCGCAACTATTGTTTTGTTGTTGCTGTTGTTGTTCCACTTTATTATTTTCATTGTTGCTCCACTTCATCAAATGCTTGTAAACACATCATATAATTTTCAATTTCTTCCAATGTAAGTATCAATGCTCTCATGTCTGGAAAGTCTTTTTTTGTTTTTTCATGAATATCTTGTATAGGCCATGAGGTTGGAAATGTGTTAACTATAGTATAAACTAGTATTATAATGTGAGGCTGAAAACCTTTTTTCTTAAGCTTATAAAACACTTGCTCTTTATATAACATATGCTATTGTATTGTTAAATTTAGAGTCATCTGCTCTATTCAAGTTCAATCCATAGAGGATAGAATTCATGCGCCTCGTCCATTAAGCATCCATTAAGTCCAAGGCATCTTTGATTTCATAATTTTGAAAAACTGTTCGCTTTACTTTGTTCCAGCTCAATGGTAATATTGTTTCCATCAAAAAAAATTTCACTTACTTTTCTTCCTAATTTTTGCATTGCCCAATATATTTTGATTTTCCAATCATCAATATTTTCTACTGGTAAATCCTCTTTATGCAATATAGTTTGAAATTCATTTATGGCATTTTACATGGCCAAACGATGGCTACGACTCAAATTTAGATGAGGCCGCATATTTATTGCATAATGAATTTAACACATTTGACATACAATTACACAAAGAATAAGATAAGCAAGCTCGATGATACCTGGAATACAAAAGATAAAGAGTAAAAATCTCAATAAGTATCATTGTTTATTGTAGATATATAAAAAATAAAAATTAAAAATCTACTATACAACATCCATCTATTGAGGAGCTAATGTAACTCTTTTGTAAATAAAATTATAACACAATAATTTTAAAATAAGAAAAAGATAACGTAATCAAATTCTTGTTGTACATCAAAAAAAAAAAAACACAAAGGAAAAAGTGGATTCTATTTTGATTTATTGTTAGATTTATTTTAAGATTTTTTTTAAATTACAAAATAAACACAAAGCGGTGTCTTTTGTGGATTTGTATTGGATTTTACGTGATAGACATCTGATTGAGTGAATTGTGGGTGATGGATATACATGAGTAAATTGTATGAATAAGACTTGTGGATTTTTTTTTTTAAATAACGTGATAGAGATTAGATATTTATAATTTTAATTTATTTAAGTTACAGATATTCGAGAGTTTTTTGTTTTTTTTTTTAAATAATATGATAGACATTGGATATTTGTAATTTATATATAGATATATATTTTGTGGGTTTATATTTTTATTTTTAATTTATTTAAGTCGTTATGTGATATTTAAGTTACAGATAATTGTGGTTTTTTTTTTAAATAACGTGATAGACATTACTTAAATATTTGTAAGTTTATATTTTTTTTATTAATTTATCTAATTGAGAGTGAGATTTATTTTAATTTATTTAAGTTATGTGATAGACATCCAATTTTCTTAAATTTTAAGTGAACTACTTTTGATATGTGAAGGAGAGGATTTATAAAAGTCAAAGAAGATATCAACACTGTTATATGAGAAGAAACAAATCAAATATGATTAAATTGAAGAACAAATGCAAACCAAAAATTAAAAAGCAAGTAAGCCCAAACTATGCAAAATGTAATAATGGAAAAGATGAAAAGATGTGTAGATGAACTAAAAAATATTGACAAAAAGAAATATATACATACAAAAGTAATAAATACTGAAAAAATGCATATAAAGTAAGAAATAATATTAGGAGTATAAAAATGGAGAAGATGAAAAGATGTGTGGATGGACTAAAAAATATTAGGGAAAAGAAAACAATTCAAATTTGATTAAGATGTGTAGATGAATTGAAAAATATTGGGAAAAAGAAATATGTACACACAAATAATAAACATTGAAAAAAAATGCATATAAAATAAGAAATAATATTAGGAGCATAAAAATGAAGAAGATGAAAAGATGTGTCGATGAATTAAAAATATTGGGAAGAAGAAATATATATATATATACACAAAGATATAAAGTACGAAATAATATTGCACCCACCTTATAATAATTTTTGCAGATCATCAAACTTAGAAAATGTAACAATGGAGAAGATAATATGATTTTTACAGATGATGAACTTGCAAAATATAATAATGAAGAGGAGTTATAGGAGTTATAGGTGATGGATATGGATGAATATAGATGTGGGAGTTGTGGATGATGGATATAGATGAATATTTTATTATTTTGTTTTATATTTTATTATAGGGAGAGGGAGTGAAAAGTCCTGAATAGTAAGAAGAGAAGGAGTTGGAGGAGTTATAGGAGTTATAGGTGATGGATATGGATGAATATAGACGTGGGAGTTGTGGATGATGGATATAGATGAATGTGGATATAGATGAATATTTTATTATTTTATTTTGTATTTTATTATAGGGAGAGGGAGTGAAAAAGCCTGAATAGTAGGAAGAGAAGTGAAGAGAGGTGGCACGTATTTTTTTTTATTTTCTAAAATTATGAGAATTTAGAAATAAATTTTTGGAGCCTTTTGAGAAAATACTATATTTGATTATATATATAGTATAGATATAGATAGATGTGTTAATTATTTTAATATTATAATCATAACAATTTGGATATGAACAAATTATGCAGCTTGTTTTAAGTAAATATATTTTACGTACCATGCATATAAATAATATGTTTAAAAATTAACACCCATAAAGATAATATATGTGTTATTATTTGTGAAAAAAATATAATAATCGGCCATGCATCTAGTATGATTATAGAGACTCATTAATATCCAAACTAATTTTGACGAAAGTAAACATTAAAAAATATTTTAATTAGCTTTTATTTTTTTGATGAAAAAAAAATATAACTCGTTCCCACCTATATCTAATATTAATTTATAATTAATGAAATTTAAGAATGTCAGAAAATAAATAAAAATAAATGTTAACTGCAATATTTTAGTAATTTAATCTAAGTGGAAACGTAAAATCCATTCCTACCCACTTTTTCAGCGGGATAGGAAAAATTCACAAGGGATGAGAAGGGAAAAAATTCAGAATGTTTGGTTTGTATTTTCAAAATTCATATTTTAAAAAATTTTATTTTTTCTTTTTTTTAATTGAATTTTTTTAATATTTTAAGTAATTTTTTAATTTTTAGACACACCTAACATAAATAAACTAGTATAATATTTGTGAATTTTTTTTTTAAAAAAATCATTAAATACCAAAAATACAAAAAAATATAAAAATTCAGTATATTTTTCTTATTTTTGTGTATTTATTAAAATTTTAAAATATTTTTTCACAAATATTTCACTATTTAGATACATCTAAATAAGATGCATCTAAAAAAATATTTAAAAAAATGCTTAAAATTTTAAAAATATTTACTAAAAACAAAAAATAAGAAAAACAAAAAATATAATTTTCAAAAAATTGAAACCAAACACACTGATTGTCATCTCTAATTGTAAGCCATGGAGTCGTCATGTGTCTTACTTTGGAGATCTAATTTTTATTTTGTTAGTTTTTGTGTATAAATTATTTATTACAAAAATTAAATTTAATAATCATAATGCTTTTTACCTTTGTCTTTAAAAATTAGATGACAAGTCATCTAATTATTAGGCCATAATACCTTTGTCTTTAAAGTAAATATAATAAAATTATCTGATTATAATTATTAAATTAATTTATTTTAAATTGATAATTTACACAAAGGAACTAAAAAGATAAACAATTTAATTATGGCCTAATAATAGAACCAACTATACCATGGCTTTCTTTGCCCGTTAGTTTTTTTTAAGAAAAAAATAGTCTAAGGTCCCTCTCTCATTTTTAATAATAGAAGAGATCCATAATATTATTTTATGATGTCTAAGATCTCTCAACCACCAACACCCATATATCATAGAGAAATTTGATCCTTTCAAATCAAACTGTCTCTCCCTCTCTTCTTCTCTCTCTGCTCTTCTCTCTCCGACGAACTCCACCTCCATTGTCGGAGTTCATCGTCGTCGTCGTCGTCGTCTTCTCCAATTCTCTCTCCTCCATCAAGCAAAGCTCAAAGCATTCTTATACATGTACGATTTCACCAATATCGGAATTGAAACGTACCGCGACGAGAAGACAACCCAATGGTGGGAATGAACAACGATATCATTACCATTAAGGCCAATGATGGAAGTGATACTGTCACTTTCATGTTTGAAAACCCTAGTAAGCTTCTTTTAGTTCTTTCTCCTTCGGCTTCATCCTCTACTGGTCTTGGAACAAGATCTCTCTCTCTCTCTCTCAAGTCATACACATACAAACATCTATATATATAGTATGAAGTTAAACTATTTGACAAAATGCTTCTTAGAACTCCAAAACACATAATTGTGAGATTTGATTTGACAAAACTCTTTTTAGAACTGTAAAATATATACCTGTGAGCTTTGAAGCTAACCTATTTGATAAAATGCTTCTTAGAAAAACAATCACAATTTTCTCTGGTTTGTTCAAAACACATAGAAAATTGTGATTGTTTTTGGTTTCTAAGTAGCCTAATTTTCTCTGGATTGTTCAAAACACAGAGAAAATTGTGTTTTTTTTTTTTTTTTAGTTTTTTAGTAGCCCAATTTTCTCTTATTTGTTCAAAACAATCACATGTGATTGCTCTTGGTTTCTAAGTAGTCCAATTTTCTCTGGCTTGTTGAAAACATAGAGAAAATTGTGATTGTTTTTGGTTTCTAGTAACCCAATTTTCTCTGGTTTGTTCAAAACACAAAGAAAATTTCTCTGGTTTTGTGAGAATATCTTTGGGAAGTCTAGAGAAAACCTGAGAAATTTGTAAACTAGATAAATTTGGAGAGAAGATTGATGTGTGAGGGACCTTAGGCATTATGAAAATATTGGATGTTCTTTATGTTGTAAAATCTTAATACCAGGGACCCTAAAAAAAATCTCCCTTTTTTTTCTTTCTTTTTTTTAGATTGACTTATTTTATTTTAAAAATAAAAGAATAAAAAAAGAATCATCTGACAAAATGAGACTAGGCAAGTGGCTTTTTTAGCCAAAAAGTCAAAAAGTCACTAAAAAAATCAAAAAGCCAACAACCTATACCAAAAAGTCAAAAATTCTCTTTTCTTTCTACTTTTTGCACATCTTTTCGTAAAAAGTCAAAAAGTCATCCCAAACATACTAGTTTTTTTTAGCTCATATTTTAGCCAAATAGCCAAAAAGTTATTAAATTAGCCTATTCCCAAATGAGGCCTAAAAATAAAATAAAATAATTTATTCAAAATTTTAAAAAATTATAAAAAAATAAATAATTTAAAAAAAAAATTAGCCAAAGAAGTAAACTTAAACCGGCAATGGGCTCGTCCGAACCGAAAATTTGAGGCCCAAGCCCATGGCTTCAAGTTGGACTTGGCCATATGGGCCTAATTTTTGCTTTAATTCAAACTTTCTTATTAAATTCAAAAAACAATTAGGAAAAACATTAAAACTTATAACACAAAATCTTGAAGTGCATTACAATAATTAGAGTAGAATATTGAATCAAGAAAAACAAAAAATAAACTTTATTTCTTAAAATACATAATTACATTCATTATGCTATGCATCTTTAATTTCATAAAAATATGATTACTACTTTCATAGTTGGACTGCTAGTACTGTGCTACTCATTTATTTTTGTCAATTTTAATTTCATTATTTTACTAAAACGGTATATGTACACAAAAAATAAAAATAATTATTTTACTAAAACGGTATATGTACACAAAAAATAAAAATAAAAGTGTGAGAGAGAGAGAAATCATATCTATTATGGCCAACTCATGAGTCCAACCCATATGTCCAGATAAAGTGGGTCTGAAAATTGGGCCTCCTCTTCTTCTCTTTTTCTTCTCCCTCCTGTGAATTATTTCTTGCTCTTGGAGAACTTCCCTGAAGATCATATAGGTTAGTTTACTACTCATTCTGTTTTGTTCGTCTCTGTTCTCTCACTATTTTTTGGTTCCTTTTTGTTGAGGCTTCTCTATCTTTATATTTTTTTTTCTAAGTATGAATGAATGGGAATTGGAGTTAGTCGATTTTATGTCATTCAGTTAAGATTGTGGGTTTTATGGTATTCTGCAATGTGGGAATTATAATTGCAATGGGCATTTGCTTGGAGAGAGAGAGAGAGAGATAGAAGAATATTGGCATGTTTGGGTTTCTTCTTATATTTTGCTGCTTTTGGGTCTGATGTGAATTGCTCTTATTCTTGGCTGGAGTAGTTCTGTTTTTGCCCTAGGTTTATCTATCTCGAACGGACATAAAAAAGAAAAAAAGAAAAAAAAAAGACCCTCTCTCTCTCTCTCTAAGCCTAAGAATACTCACTTCATTGTGTGCGTGAAGTGTTTGTTTAAATGTCAAGCTGAGAATATGTTTGCTATTATAACTTATGTATACCAAGACATTGAATAGTTAAAATGTGAATTCATAGATACAAATGTTATGCCGAAGCAATTTCACGTTGAAACCTTGTTTTGGATTATCGATTTGACTAGGCTTTGGAAAGGAAAAAGGAAATTGTTTAAAAATTCAAATTCTAACTCAAATTCATAATCCAAATGCAGCCCTTAAGGTTTAGAGTTTAACATTTCACTTATCTTTTCATTTTTCTTTCCAAATTTCTACCAAAATTCATAATTTAAACACAGCCTTACATGTCTGAATTATAGATTTGGTTAGGGTATTTGTATAGAGAAAGAAAAAGATGAGTGAAATGTAAATAAAATATAAACTAAATTTTTTCTTTATTTTCTCTCATTTTCATTTGCCTTTCTCTTTTTAACTCCCTATCCAAATTCATAATCCAGACACCACCTTTTAAAGAGTTTGGTGAATACATTTCAGAAGTAGGCAGGCCAGCCTTTATTTGATAAAAGTTCCCAAAACCTGGTTAAAATCAAGCCAAGATGGAGGTTGGTTTTCACAAATTTAGAGAACTTAATGTAAGTGGACCTGGTCCATTTTTTAGATTTCCCAAACAAACTATGTAATGAACTAAATTATTTTTCATTCTTAATTTTAAGAAATGATGACTGTCATTTCCCTCTTAAGTAAACATTGTCTTGTTCGTTTCATCTTGTGAAATTCTTCTCAAAAGTTTTGTTCGTAAAAAAAATTGATCTCATTAGTTCCAAATTCTTAAGTTATACCCAATTGCTTCTATAGTCTTTGAATATATAGAGGTCTATTTGTGTTGATATCATTACCAAAATGTAAGTGTCATTTATTTAAAACAAAGTCAAAGAGGATGAAATAGTGAAAAATAAAAATGTAATTTAGGTCCTTTACTCTAATGACCTTATTGAATAACAAAAATGTCTTTCAGGTTTCAACTGATTGTTAACTGCCCAAGTGTGTCCACCTATGGTGATTCTCTTTCTTGGCTGAGAGTTGTTAGCAAAAAAGTAGTTCCCTTCCACCAATGCTAGTAAAGATATTTCCATGGCATCATTCAAGACATCAAACCCTAACCCTACACTTGATGATCCTCTTTCATGATGTAACCCAGGCAGCACTCCTGTGTATCTCTCATTTATTAAGCCAATCTTAATCCCAAAATGAAAATATATTTGTGAACCTCCATTGTCATTCACCTCCAAAACCCTTAAACCCAATAACGAGAACGAGGAAAAGAAGCAAGGGAATAGTCAAAACAAGGCTTCATTGAAATCAGAGAAAGTCTTAGATTTTTCATTGAAATCAAATCTACCCATTGATTTCAGGTACTCATACTCTGAGACTAACCCTTCGATTGAACCCATTTGGTACTGTGAACCACCGAGATTCTCTCCCTGTGGACCTGGACAGCTCGACCGGAAATGGACTGGCACTTATGCTCTGGCTGAAGAAGCAGTTGATTTGCTATAGGTAGGAGAACAACAACGCGAGGTTCTTGGTGGACCACTCTGAAGAAGAAGTTGCTGTGCTTGTGGAATGGTTTCGTCATAATGATTGTTCTCAACAGATTAATTTGGGTACTCTCTCTCTCTCTCTCTATGTATATACACGTACGTGTGTGTGTGTATGTGCTATATTCTAATTTGATTTTCCTCTTTCCAGTTCAATTTTCTGAATGATGAAGCTATACAACTTAGGGTTTGATTTTCATTATAATTTTTTATTAGTGATGTTTGAATTCATGTGGTTTGATGCATGATGCATTATTTCTGCTGATTAGTTAGACTGATGGAATGTATGAGTATAAAGATGTATAAATTTCACATATTGGCTCTTGTTGTCAACCAACTAGTGTGTTTGCTCATCGAATGAAGAAAATGAAGTAATTAGACATTTATACTATCGAGATCCTTGATTTTAGTCATATTTGGAGTTCCCTAAGAAGCATGGACACTTTCATTACTGTAGGTTTGAAAGATTCCAAAAAGATTAGTCGATGTAGGTTGATGTTGTTTGTAAATTCGCTACCACAATACGTACGGAGAGTAATGTTAATTTCATAACTGTTTATAGCACAATTCAATAAGTTGGAATTTGGAAATTTCATCATTGCTTAGACTTTTGGAGTCGTGTCATATGTTGAAATGGCATTCACGTCTGAAATCAAGGTTTCTATTGCCTTAACACTACACTATTGTTCTTTTTGTTGGGCAGAATAAAATAAATAAGTAAGAGTAGAGAAAAGAAAGCTATTGAAATTCTGATTTTATGTGATGATAATCAGCTACGAGATGCTTAGACATTTCTTTATTGGAGCACTTGGTATGATGTTAGTGGGTTATTAAGTTAGGGTTAGCACAACCGGGCATTCGACGCATCTCCATAAGCTTGAATGCCAAACCTCCCTCTAGAAACCTGGAAGTACACCCACTTGAGCTATGCTCAAATTCAGATGATGTTTGAGAATTTATGGAAGATGACATTTCGAAAGGAAAATTTAGACTTGAGAATTTATATCAGATAGCAACCTAGTTGGTGCAGAGTCCTTGACACTGTAGCTGGTTTTGATAAATTCAATTCTTGTGGTTAATTTAGGAACTTTGATTTTGTTGTTGTCACTACATTAATTATTTTAGTATGAGACTGGAACTTGTTGGTATTAGCCTTACTGGTGAATGGGACTGGTTAAAATCATGAGTCAATAGCATTCAATCATTTTTCACCTTTCTCCTCATGATTCATTTGATTAAGTTTAGTTTGAGATCGACTCAAAATATAAACAAACCATGCTCATTAAGTTTTCAAGTCAAATTTGCACAACCTATTTACTAAGCTTAACTTGACTCGTTTACAAAGCTCTATGTGTAAGTGTAAAGACATAAGAGCAATGCTTATGTGCATGTAAAAAAAACACACACACAAATATGCACATAAAAATGAACACAACACAAATTTATTTTTTTCATACACTTCTGTTTTTACTTTTTGTGCCACTACCATTATTGTTAGAAGAAGAATAAAGAGATCAAATAGAAGAGACATTTAAAAGATGGTCTGATAATGAAATTTTGATACCAAGACAAAAAAGCAGTAGTACATAAAGAATGAGGTCCATCAATGAGTCATGAAAATAGAACTCATTCATTATATACAATCTCCATCAAGGTTGGAGAAAAATTGATTAAAATAATGGCCAAGAAGTTGTCCAATGCAAACATGTCCATAACCACCCCACCAAACGTACTTATTGTTTTTTTTTTTTTTAGACAAATACGATAAAATAAAAATGTTATGATTATTATATTATTTTTCATGGATAATATACATTGAGGATCCTACAAAATGAACGGTTTGAATCATTGAAACAAGCCCGTCATGGGCCCATTGGGCATGAACTTGAGAAAAATTCAACAAAAAAAAAAAAAAATCACAATTATTGGGTTGATTGAATAAGGTTTGATTTGGATGGAATTGTTATTCTTTTTCAAAGATCAATATATTTTGGAAGGCATACAAAAATTGTGAAGTTAGATCTAATCTATGTAGAGTAGAAGTGGCTAATATTGAGTTTGAACTTTGAA
Organism: Camellia sinensis; assembly: GCF_055761805.1. Classification (NCBI taxonomy): domain Eukaryota; kingdom Viridiplantae; phylum Streptophyta; class Magnoliopsida; order Ericales; family Theaceae; genus Camellia; species Camellia sinensis. The sequence goes on from NC_138967.1 coordinate 185,916,930, forward strand.
TCATATAGTCATGAATAAATTTTTAAAACTAATTTCATATATTATTCTCATTCCTTGAGGTTTATAAAGTTTGAAAATAAGTCTCCAAATGCTTTTTGCAACCCTAAAAAATTCAAAAAGTGATTATCCTAAGAAATATTCATTTTGAGGTTTAAAAAGCTTGTGCCAATTTAAATTAAAATGATTAGAAACCCAATATTTAAAGTAGTGTTTACTAACACGTGGTTTTTTTTTTTTCTATGTAAAAAAAATATAAAATATGTTTATTCTTTATTCTTTGTTCTTTTTATTTTTTATTTTTTTGTAAAAACTAAAATAAATAGCATATTATACATGTTCTCCAAACATAAAAAAATCATAGAGTAGTGCTACTCTAGCCAAAAAGTTAAGACCTATTTTTCAAACCTAATAATGTGGCACTCTATTAGAATATTGGGTAGATTATAAATATATGCCTTGAGATTTGCTTAAATTACGGATTGCCCTTATGGTTTTGGAAAGTACATCCCACCCCTTCAAGTTTTGAATTATATAATAAATGACCCATTTTATTAATAAATCATCAAGTTAATTACCCGTTTTTAATGATATCAGAAATATATTTTAATTAACAATTTAAATAATTTCATTGTTATATAAGAGAATAAATAGATTTTTTTTTTTTTTTTGGTTGATTTTGTTTAATAAAAATGTTTGACAAGTAGGTATTTATAATTTCAAAACTACAGGGGCAATCCGTATTTGAATTAAACTCTAGGAGGGGTATTTGTAATTTACCCTAGATTATTTAAGACAACTATCTCTCATGTTTTCTCTAATCATCAACCACAACTCTCTTTCTCTCTCTCTCTCTCTCTCTCTCTCTCTCTCATGTTTTCTCTAATTATCAACTAATCATCTCTTTTACATTACATATCACTGGGTCTAAAAAGTGAGTTTAGAAAATGAACTTTTATATTATTTTCCTAAATGAAAACAAGAAAACAAATTTAGTAAGTTACCAAAAATGGAGGGAGTGCTTGGAAGTGGTCGCTGGAGCAGAGAATGTAGCTAGTGTAGAGCTGCAAATGAACCGAGTTGTTCACGAGCTGGTTGGGCTCTGCTCGGCTCGTTAAGGGCTCAGTTCGGCTCGTTTGTTCGTTTAGTAAACAAGTCGAGTTCAAACTCGAATATTAGGCTCATTTAGTAAACGAGTCTAGTTCGAGCTCAAATAAGCTCGACTCGTTTATCTTTATTTAAATTATAATTATATAATAAATATATTATTTATATATTAAATAAAAAGTATATAAATAATAGCATAAATACATTATTTATGTATTAAATAATATAAATAATATTTATGAATTTAAATAATATAAAAAATAAAAAAAAATCTTATCGAGCCTAGTTAGTTATCGAACCAAGCTCAAGCTCGATAAGCAAACGAGCCGAGCTTGAGCTCAGCAAAAATCGGCTTGGCTCGGTTTGTCTCATTTGTAACCCTAGGTCAGAGGACAGAAGGGTGAGGGAGACGTTTTTCTTATTTTCACAAATTCTGAGAATTGTAGCTAGTTTTTTATTTTTTTAAGTGAAAACAATTTTAGCAAACATGTTTTTTATTCCAATTTCAAAAAATCTAAAGCTAAAGAAAAATAAATAAAATAAAAACCTCATCAAACGAACCCTAAGGTTTACAGTACCAATTAAAAAATTTGCAAAGTTACCAACTCTCTAGGATCAAAATTAGGAGGTCAAATAACAAGCTCCTGATCTACTAAAAAAACAAAAACGTAACAGAAAAAAGAAAAAAAAAAATAGAGAAAAATTTGATCCCAATATTATAGAACAAATCAAGTACCATGTGCACATGAAAATAAATAAATACATAATAAGCATTCTAAATGTCGTAATGATCCAATATGGTTAGAGATTTCTCCTCTGTCGCTATAGATAATTTCCTTCAAAATAGCCACATTTTGTGTCCCCTATCCAAACTTCTGGAATGTTTGCAATTTTCCAATAATTCCCATCTTCTAAGTCTTTGTTTAGGCTCGAAATCAATCCATTAGACATATCAACCAAATAAAGAGTTTTAAGGTTGGTTAGATGTTCAAAGCCAGAGGGTAACTCCTCTACCAATTCACATTCACTGATAGTTAACTCTTTAAGATGAGGCATTGAGCCAACCTCCACTTTCACCCATCTCAGTCCTTTTAATCCACCATGGTATAATCTCACAAGTCTTTGAAAACCACCAGCCTTGAAATACAATTCTTCCCCTTCATATGTCTGATGAAGTTGAAGTTCAACCAAATTGGGCAGACCTTGAAGGGATTCTAGTGGATCAACATCCCTTAACTTACTACATGCAAAAATTACTCTTACCAAGCTGCGCAGTGAAGGTATCCAATGTGGTACCTTATGTAAACTTCCTCCTAGGTAGAGTGTTCGAAGAAGTTGAGGTGGTGAAGAAAGAGAATCTAGATCAATGATCTTGTCTTCTCCTGTTGCACGAACAACCAATGAGCGAAGGTTACTAAGCTTCTCAAGGGACGAGCATAACACCCTCCCATCTTCATTTCTCAGTTTTTCAATCTGTAATTTCCTCAGTTGAGTCAACTTCCCTACCTCCCCTAGCAAAATGGTCCCATTATCATGGTTTGTTTCAATAGAACAAAGTGTCTGTAAGGATGACAAACTTCCTATTTCCGTCGGGGCCTTGAATCCGCAATGGTGTTGAAAACAAATGGAAGGAACAGGATCTTGTATGCAGTGATACAACAAGATATGGCGAAGTCGTTGGAGCTTCAAGATATCATCAGGCAACTCAGTGACATATGTATCTTTAAGGTCCAATGTTTCCATGTTTTGGAGCTTTCCAAGCGACTTCGGAATTATTTTTACTTTGGTTCCCCTCAAGCTTAAATACCTGAGTTGAAGTAGTTTCAAAACTTCATTTGGGAATGTCTCCAAGAAGGCACCTCTCAATTCCAACACAGTTAGCAACTGTAGGCCATCATTTGACAATGCAAGCATGGACAGTGAATGTGTTGCATTGAACATAAGCAAAGAACGAAGTCGAGTGAAACACTTGCTTTGTTATGTGTTTTCCAAATGGTTGTGGATTGATAAGCGCCGCACTTTTTCGGGCCACACTCTTTTTTGTTCACCAGCAATTGTCACAATGTTTTGCTCTCCTGACTTCGAAACAATAATTTCATGCCAGAGGTCATGGATACGATATGTCTGGACCCTTCCATCTGATCTCATCTGTGCCACTTGAACTATGCTTCTATTGATTAGCTCATTGAGGTAGCCATCAGCAACTTCTTCTATAGTCATTCCTGCTTTCATTTCCAGAAAGCCTTCTGCCACCCATAATCGAATCAATCTCCCGTGTTCAATCAAATAAACCTCTGGAAAAACACTTAGATACAGAAAGCAGAACTTTAGATAGTAAGGTAAATCAATCTAACTGAGTGACAATATTTTCTTCATACTTAGGAGTTTGTCATTTCCTCCTAGTTCTGCACCAAGACTGCGGTTGATCTTATCCCACTCATCCACATTGTTATCCTTTGTTGATAAAAGACCACTAATTGCCACAATTGCAAGTGGCAATCCCTCACATCTTTTCAAGATAGCTCTTGAAAGCCATTCCAAATATGAAGGGCAAGAATTCTCCATAAATGTTTTCCTGCAAAACAATGTCCAAGACTCTTTGGGAGGCAAGGGCTGAAGGTTATAGACATCCCCATGATATTCTTTACTAGAGAAAGAAGCTAAATCTGCATTTCTGGTTGTCAGCACCACTCGGCTGCCACAATTGCCAATAGGAAACACATATCTAAAAGATTGCCAGGCATGAATATCCCATACATCATCGAAAACAAGCACATACCTCTTTTGTTGCAGGAAAGCTTTAATTATCCCTTTTAAGCTGTTGGTATTCATGTATTCCACCCCTTGTGGGACAGGTTGCCTGACTTCTTCAAAAAGTTGTTGGATCATGCCTTTTAGGAGCTCCTTGATGTTGAATGATTCAGAAACAGTGATCCAAGCATGGTTCTGAAAATGCTTCTTCACAACTGCATCATCAAAGACCTTTTTAACTAGTGTTGTTTTGCCCAATCCGCCCATTCCTGACAGAGAAAGCACCTTGAGTCTGGGATCTTCATGCACCAACCACGTAATTAGTTGTGATTTGGGTTCATCGATGCCCACAAGCTCAGCTTCATCGAGAAGAAGGGCATCGCCACGACAATCGTGCCATGCTTTGTTAAAACCAGTGGACCTTGAGCTTGAGCCTTGCTCTAACATACCATATCTGTCATGGTACCTCTGATGTCCTTTCGAAATATTGTCAACTTTGGACTTCATTCTTTGTACTTCAGAAGCAATTTGGTGACGAGCTATTGAAATCTTAATAAAGTAAGAAACCTTACGAAGAAAAATGCAAAATCCATGGCCATGACGATGTCCGAGGCAAAGCATGAACAAGTCGAGAACATCTCCAATGTCATAAGCAGCTTCACGCACTTGCTTGACCCATACTTTGAGTTCGGGCTCGTTCTCTTCTATGGCATCGGCAACTCTGAGAAAAGACATCATGCGATTGAATTCATCTCTGATGTATTCGATCTCATTTCGAACTCCGGTCAACAAATGGGCCTCTTGTTGGAGGAAGGGTGCGAAGTTGGCTAGTAGATCGAACACTGCAGTCTCTGCCATTTTGCTATGAACTCTGAACTGAAGAGTTTTGATTAAAAGGTAAGTAGTGAGTTTGAAATTTGGGGATTTGTAATGCTCAAAATTCAACTGGGTTTCATCGATCCATGATTGGGATTGGTTCATCTGGATTTGTCTTGCTTGACCATAGAAAAACAAAGAGACAAAAGTTAAATTTCTAAACATAAGCGAATTTTATGTACTTTTATTAATGTGTAATGCTAAACATAATTCATTTTTTACATTATTTTCTTATTCTTACGCATAAGACAACGAGATCCACACTAATAAATGCATACACGACCCACTTTTTTGTGTGTAGAGATGAAAAAATAGATAAAAAATTATTTATATATATATATATATATATATTTATTAATATGATTCTCGTTGTCACCGGTGACAAATGAAAATTTTGAATAAAGAATGAAATTAGTATTGTATTACTCATTCCATAAAGTTATGATTTCAACATTTATCTATTCGGCGGTGTTATATGCACTAATTAATATATTATTGACCCAATTCATTATACAAATTACAAATATCAAAACTTCTTAAATTATGTTATATTATCAATTAGTACAATAATTAATATACTAATTGGTACATTTACAAAATGTAAATATTCCAAGAGGTTATAAGGTGGTACAAGAACATGATTGCTTTATAAGATTGTGATTGCCACGGCCCAAACAACAAGGGATCTAGCTGATAAAAATGGCATAGGTGCAAAACGTCGAGTTGTTTCTGGATCAACTAATAATTTTCTAAATACCTCACTTAAATATTTGATCATGTGAATGCCATAGATCCAAGATTGTGTCCCACGCGTTTTAGCTGGCAAGAAAAATATTTTGGCTAGTCTCAATCTGTGGCGCTGTCATAGTTTTACTTTGGTGGATTTTAATAGCATCTCTAATATACTAGGCATCTTTAATATACTATTGTCGATTAGTTAAAATGTCTAGTGTAATTTAATTTCTTCAACGCCAATTCTTTGGGTATATGATGGGCATTTTGTCTTCATCCCAACTTGCTAGCTAAATGTAACTAATCTTCAAAAATTAAGTAAAATGTATTTAATTCTTGCGATTTTTTCCTTCCATTTTTATTGCTTATGTGACATTTCATAAAGTGAGTACTATTTGGATAAATAGTTAAAATAAATAGCAATGTTAAAGTAAAAACATAAAATGTAAATAGACAAAATAAAATGTAGAATTTATGGTAACCTTTATATAGGCAAAATGCCACACAAGGTTGGAGATGTTATAAATTGTGTATCTTATTAAATTGTGTGTGTGAATTTTTCATGAAATAAATTATATTGATCTAATAATTATAATTAAGGTGTCATTTGTTTCTATGTAAAATATATGTATTTATATTGTTTGATTGAATAAAAAATAAGTAAAATATTTTGCAATAAAATAAAAATATTTTTTGTCATCTCTAGAATGACTCATCATTAGAAATTCTGTAAGTCATTTTTAGGAAGTTGACTATTGGCTGGGCCCATTCAGCAAATTGATATTTTTAAGGATTGGTTTGTTTTCATACGTAAAATGGAGGGAATTGATAGTGAAAAAATTATTAGTGAGGTAATTGATAGTGGGAGAATTAAATAAAATTGTATTTGTTTTGATAATAGTTGTTAGTATAGGGATTGTTAAATTATTTTTATATAAAATAATAAAAAAATATAAAAATATTAAACATTAATGTTAAAAAAATGCCCAACATGTAAAAAATAAAATAAAATAAAATAGTCCGGCGGACTATTTTTTAATACAAAGTTCCTAGCCTCTATTCTAATCCCTTCCCCAAGACTCATCCTAATTCGGAGGGGATTATGAATCCTCTTTTCATCTTTCAAAACAAACACAATATTAGTGGGTTCGATCTCAATTCTAATCATTCCTCTATCTCCCAAAACAAACGGGGCGTAAAGGTGGACCTTCATTGGTTTCTACCTAATACATATAGTAAATTTTTTTATTTTCTATTTTAAGTGTCTACCAAATATCGGGAAATAAAATAAATTTTGTATTACCTGCTGAAATAAAAATAAATTTACATTGAAACAAAATAAAGTCTAAATGCTTTTTGCATTTATTTTGAAAAAATAAACAGTAATTGTATTGTCCACATTTTAAATACAAATATGATAAAATTATCTTATTATAATTATTAAATTAATTAAGATTTTCGTAATGGATAATCTACACACAAGAACTCAGTGCCCCAAATTCCAATTCTCTTTGTACAAAACTCAAAAAAATATAATCATCTATATTTATTTGTTTTTAAAAAAAATAACTGTCTACGTATCCAAAAAGAAAAATTCTCATTATCAAAGGTATCATTATAAACACTTAAAATACATTCTTGTCCAAAAACCAATAATAAACCTTTGTCCAAGGTTTAAAAAAAATTATATATATATATATACTTTTTGTTTGAAGCTTCAATCATAAAGGTTAAAAAATTATTTCAATTATCTAAAAGGTTTTGAAGAAAATCTCTTCATACAAATTCCCAGTTAATAAAATCTTTTTTCCCTAAAGATGCAATAGTAAATGTTATAAATAAATCTTCAAAATTTTGTTTACAATAAGAACAAAACAAATTTTACATTGAAAAATGAGATATAAAAGGTTATTAAATATTTTGAAACGCAAGTTAAAATTAAGAAAACAAAGGAAAATCCCATTACCCTAAGACCTTTTAATAACAAAAATATTTGGAGAAATTACAATTAAAAAAAAATAGAGTTTGACTATTAATTCAAAATAAATTCTGAGTTTTTAATTCTATCAATTTAAACTCTTTTTTTTTTTTTTTCAATTTAAACTATTTACATAGTTTCTTTAATTAAAATCAACAGAAAATTTATATTTTAGCCATTAAAATGTCTAAAATATCATTTTTTTGGTGAATTTAATAATTAAAAAATGAAATTTTTTTTTTGGTTGCTTTTACCTAACAAAATAGATAAATTATTTAAATTGAAAACAAATCAAATAATTAAAATTTAAATAGATAAAATTAAAATTTCAGAATTTATTTATTCACAATGGTCAAATCCGATTTTTTTTTTTTTTTTGGTTTATTGTAATTTTCCTAAAATATTTTTGATTCAGGTTTTAAGTGTTAGTTAAGTGCCAAACTGTTTTGGGCTATGGTGTGATTCACAGATGCTAGTAAAAGGTCTTTCATCATGTATGTAACCCATTCCACGTTCCTCTCTCTCTCTCTCTCTCTCTCTCTCTCTCTCTCTCTCTCTCTCTCTCTCTCTCTCGTTGTTTAAGCCAATCAATTGAAGACCCCTAGGCTACGACCCTCCATTTTCATTCATATCCAAAACCCTAATGATATGTTTGGTTGGGGAATTTGGGAAGAAATTTGGAGAAAAAGAAAAAAGGGTATGAAATTAGGTAAAATGTAAGTATATTTTATTCATATTTCACCTACATTTTCCTTTTCTCTTTCTAAATTCTTTCTCAAATCTCTCAACCAAATGCCGTGTAAAACCCAATGACGATAACAAGGCAATGATAGTCACAACGAAGCTTCATCCAAATTGAATAAAGTCTTGGATTTTCCATTGTAATCAAGTCTACCCTTTGATTGCAGATCCTCAACTCAAAACTAAACTTGATTGTTGTGTGGATTTTATGTAAATTTATCTTTCATTTTACTATCACCAAAATAAACTTGATTGTTTTGTGGATCTAAAACCCAGGTCAGGAATTTCACATATTATTATTGCTTTGTTGATTTATCTTGTCCAAACTGCAAATAAAAGATATGCTTATTACACTCTCAAGTTCTTTGAAAACAATTCAAGCCGCCTGCCATAGTGGTGCAATGGCGTGGACACCGTGAAGCTCCCTTACTGCCAAATTCGACGGAAGTATCGAATGGAACTATCCGCATACAATATGATGGATCCATACCCGCATATGAATGAAAGGTGCCCATCTCTTCCTCCAAAATACTCCAGGCTTAAGTGTTGCTAAAAAGTCTTCTGATTTGTTTATCCTGTTTCAGAGTTTTTATACCACAACTTTGTATAATACTAGTTGGTTGTATGATTTATTTTTCTATATACAACTTTTCTGATGCAAAGACTTGAAAGATTCCAAAAGATTAGTTGATGTAAGTTTGATATTGTTTGTAAATTTGCTACCACAATATGCACAGAGAGTAATTGTAATTTCATTGTTACTACACAATTATACTTTTCAAGATCTTAATTCAGAAATCTAGATGGTTGAATAAGGTTTGATTTCGATAGAATTGCTGTTCTTTTTCAAAGGTCAATAAATTTTGGAAGGCATCCTACAAAAACTGTCAAGTTAGATCTAATCTATGTAACTGTTTAATAAGATTGATTTCCGTGATTCCGTAAACCGGTTTCACGGTTGATATTGAGGTGTTTCTCCTTCCCCTGGTCGTTTTACTACATCATATTGCTCAGTCAGTTGGGTAGAAGGAACTCCTATAGTATCAATCACTTAATGTCCGTGAAAATCAACTAAAGACCTCTAAAGGAAGCTTGTCTTCACGCCTACACACTTAGCCAAGTCATTATTCCTCCGACTCTAACTACTACCTATATTGAGTTTGAACTTTGAATCATATGGTTATGAATCAAAATTTTTAACTAATTGCAAATATTATTCTCATTCGTTAAGGTTTATGAAGTTTGAAAATAAGTCTCTAAATGCTTTTTGCAGCCTTAAAAAATTCAAGAAGTGATAATCCTAAGAAATATTCATTTTGAGATTTGAAAAACTTGTGCCAATTTAAATTAAAATGATTAGAAATCCAATATTTGAAGTAGTGTTTACTAACTTTTGGTTGATTTATTTTTTTTATTTTTCTATGTACAAAGAACATAAAATATGTTTATTTTTTATTCTTTTTATAAAAACTACAATAAATAGCATATAGTATACATGTTCTCAAGAACATAAAAAATCAAAGAGTAGTGCTACTTTAACCAAAAAGTTAGCCTCATTTGAGGATTACATATTTTAGTCAAAAAATTATTATAAATTGTCGCATCACTCTTTTTTTTTTATATAATTTTTTCGTAAAAAGTTAAAAAGTTATTAAGATAGCATGTTTCCAAACAAGGTAGACTCATTTTTCAAGCCTAATGATATAGCACTCTATTAGAATATTCATAAATTACAAATATACCTCTTAGAGATTTGCTTAAAATACATATTGTCCTTTGTGATTCTGAAAATTACATCTCGCCCTTTTAAGTTTCTAATTACGTAACAAATAACTCATTTTATTAATAAATTATCAAATTAATCAATTATTTTTCATGATGTTAGAAATATATTTCAATTAACAATTTAAATAATTTTATTATTATATAGTAAAATAATTAAAATTTTCATCTTTCTGTTAATTATGTTAAATAAAATTTTTTGACAATAAGATATTTGTAATTTCCAAAATTACAGGGGACAATCTATATTTTAAGTAAACCTTAGAAGTTAAGTTAACTCTCTCTCTAATATTTTCTATAATTATTAACCAATCATTTTTTTTACATTATATATCACTGGATCTAGAAAGTGATTTTATAAAATAAATTTGTCTATCATTTTTTAAAATGAAAACAAGTATAGTAAGTAACCAAGAGGGATGAGTGGTTGAAGGTGATTGCCAGAGCGAAGACGGAAGGGTGAGGGTGGTGGGAAAGAATGAAACTTGTTTTGAAAATAAGTAAAATCACAATTTTCTTATTTCCAAAAATTCTGAGAATTGTAACCAGATTTTTTAAAAGTGAAAACAATTAGCAAACCTATTTTTTATTCCAATTTCAAAAAATCTAAAGCTAGAGAAAAATAAATAAAATAAAATCTCACTATTCAAAAATTTGTGAAGTTAGCAAACGTGTTTTTTAAAAGTGAAAACAATTAACAAACATGTTTTTTATTCCAATTTTAAAAAATCTAAAGTTGAAGAAAATTTTAAAAAAAAACTCACCAAACCCTAAGATTTACAATCCCAATTAAAAAATTTGTGAAGTTACCAACTCTCTAGGGTCAAAATTAGGAGGTGCTCTCGATCTACTAAAAAAACAAAAATGTATTAGAGAAAAGAACAAAAAAAAAAAAAGAGAAAAATTTGATCCAATATGAATACAACAAATCAAGTACCAAGAGTACATGAAAATAAATAAATACATAATAAGCATTCTAAATGTGGTGGTGATTCAATATGGTTAGAGCTCTCTCCTCCCTCACTATAGATAATTTCCTTCCCAATAGCCAAGTTTTGAGTCTGCAATCCAAAGTTTTGGTATGTGTGCAATTTTTCAATTATTCCCACGCCAGAAGTCTTTGTTCAGACTCGAAATCAAGCCATTAGACATATCACTCAATTCAAGAAATTTAAGGTTGGTTAGATGTTCTATGCGAGAGGGTAACTCCATTACCAACTCATATTCACGGATAAATAACTCTTCAAGATGAGGCATCGAGCCAACCTCCACTTTTACCCATCTCAATCCTTTTAATCCAACAAGGTATAATCTCATGAGTCTTTGAAATCCACCATCCTTGAAACACAATTCTTCCCCTTCAGGTGTCTTTGAAATCCACTAGCCTCCACTTTTTATTTGTCATATATTCAATTTTGTGGGGCTCTATTTCCCTGTCACATTATTGTGAGTATATTTAGGAGTCTCAAATGTGGGTCTCTAACATTATTCAATAATAAAATACAAAAGTTATTAATAAATATATTAAAATGCAAATTAAATAGATGAAGTCAAAATTAGGGTAAATTAAAGTAATTTTTTGTAAACTATGAACCATTTAAATTTTGTCCTTTTAAATTTCAAAACTCAACATTTAACGGGAAATTCTATTTCCACACGCCTAAATAACTAAGGAAACACACTTACTGAATTTTTAATTTAATGGCAATTATACCCTAAATCTTAATGACCATAATAGACATCCAACAACACTTATAATATTATATACAAAAATTCTCTATACACATCACTTAAAAACAAAAAGATCTCAATGTACACTTTTTAAGTTAAAAAAACAAACCCTAGCTTTTTTTCCCATTGTTATCACTCTGCTTGCTACATACTCTATACTCCTTTATTACTTGCAACGCAATACTCTCAAAACATTTTTCATATTGCTTTAATCTGTAGGTTTACAATCTATAATTTATATCGTTTTCTTATCAATTCCACAATTTTTGATTGATTTTGATATGAAAGAGTTGCAAATCTATGGAAGTTCAAACCCTAGTAAAAACATGTTGGGTGATAGAAAAACAGTAATGAAAATAAATTTTTTTTTCGAGCAAAATTTTTTTCGGTTTTAATTTGAAGAACCAGTGTTGAATTTATGTATTAAATTCAGATATCAACTGCCAAAATATATTTACTTCTTCGACATCTATATTTCGAAAATTATTAATAAATTCGGTATTTTAGTTCCGATTTATTTAAAGTCAAATATTTTTAATTTTTTCGGTTACCAAATGCCGAAATTTATAATTTCATTCGGCTCTGTAGTGCAAAATCAAAAAAAATTTCCCGCCCTTTTCCAAATTACATGAACGGAAGAAAATGAGGTTAAAGGGCCCAATGTTTTATTTTGGAGGTTTTCACGGAGGTCTTCTATGGATGGCTCCATTGGACTCACTTTAGACATTGGAGGTTTTTTCTTCAATGGAGGTCTTCAAGTTCACAAGTAGCTCAAGAATGTGGTCTTCAGACTGGTGTTTAAGCTTCACGTGGGTGGAAGTTTTTTGGACTTCCAAGTTTTCAAAAAGTGTGTGAAAATGAGGGGTAAGTGCGTGTACAATAATATTTGAGTGAAGGATATAATTGTAATTTTTAGTGTATGAATTGAGAAAAACAATCAATAAATAAATTAACAGGTGTGTGTATTAAGAAAAGATTTGCACTGAGTTATTTAGGTGTGTGAAAATAGAATTTCCTACATTTAACCCTTTAAAGGATTATCTTATTAAAGTTGACCTTTTTTGTTACGATTTTATTAGGAATTTACAGAAAATCAAATTATGTTTAAAACACATCATATTTATTAAATTTTTTGGACAATAACTCCCTTATTTGGTGATCATGTTTGCACTTTACTACTAAGATAAGAGAGACAAAGTGCAAATGAAATCATCACATAAAAAAATTATTATCCTAAAATAATCAATAATAGGTTTATTGTTGTAGAAATTTAATAAATATGTCCTATCCTTTACACATGATTTGATTTTTTTTAAATTTTTAATAAAATTTTAACAAAAAGCGTGAATTATAATAAGATAATATTTTGAAAAAATTAACTGTTAAGCAAATGGACAAATTACAAATGAGTAAGAATTTAAGAGGTTTTTGTAATTTACCTTTAAGAAATAAAGGTAAAATGTCGTTCCTTTAATGACCTTTTAGTAACAAAATATTTTATTTACATACAGACCTCTTAAATTATTAAAAAGTATTATTTTGACCCTTTAAATCATAAAAACGTACAAATAGATTCGTAAACTATTGAGAAGTATTACTTTGCCTCGTAAACTATAAAAGCATACAAATAAGCTCCCTAAATTATAAAAATGTACCAATTAAACCCTCTAATAGAAGGGGTCAAAGTGAAACACACTAATAATTTAGGAGGCCCATCTGTACGCTTTTATAGTTTAAGGGGTTAAGTGATACTTTTTAATAGTTCAAAGGTCTATTTGTACACTTTTATAATTTATGAAGTCAAAGTGATTACTCAATAATTTACAGGTCTTTGTGTAGATAACCCCAAATATTTTTCATTCAGATTTCAAGTGATAGTTAACTACCCAACTGTTTCGACCTCTGGTGTGATTCAACAGATGGTAGTAAACATATGGTAGTAAAAGTTCTTTCCACGACTTCTTTCAAAACATCAAGCCCTAACCCTAGTCTCAATCATCTCGTTTCATCATGTAACACATCCCACATTCCTATCAGCTTCTCGCACTTGCGTGACCCATACTTTGAGTTTAGGATTGTTCTCTTCCATGGCATCAGCGACTCTCAGGAAAGCGCTCATGCGATCAAATTCATCTCTGATGTATTGGATTTCTTCTCGAACTCTGGTCAACAAATTGGCCACTTGTTAAAGGAAGGGTGCGAAGTTGGCTAGTTGATGGAACACAACACTCTCTGCCATCTTGCTATGAACTCTGAACTTTGGAGTTTTGATTAAAAGGTGATTGGTGAGTTTGAAAATTGGTGAGTTGTAATGCTCAAATTCAACTGGGTTTCATCGATCCGTGATTGGTTTACCGGCAAATGAGCCATGCCGAAATTTAATATGTTTAGACTTGTTTATTAAAATTTTAATGAGTTCGAACTTGAGTTCAAACTCAAACTCCATAAAAATTTAATGAATCGTGCTTGAGCCAAGTTGGCTTAGGCTTAACTTAAGCTCGAGCCTGTTCACAAGCCTTAATGAGCAACAAAATTTATAAATCCATGCTTGTGTATGAGACTAGAGTTACAATTACAATTTTGATTATATAATTATATATACAATATATACGAACATATTAAAAAAAAGTCAATGTTTTACCAAAATAATAATATTTACCACCACTATTATATAAATATACTATTTATAGTTAACTATTTATTTACATTAATATTTTTTAAATATATATATATATATTTATCATAATTATTTCATTTTTTATACATATTTTTACATTATTTAATATATAAACAATAAATGTCAAACGAGCCAGTTAATGAGTCGAGCTTACAAGCCAAACTTTAGTATGTTTAGACTTGTTTATTAAAAATTTAACCGAACTCAAACGTAAAAAAATAAAATAAAATAAAATAAATAACAAACTCTTACTGAACCGAACTCGAGTTTGTTTACAAACGACTCTATTCATTTGCAATTGTTTTGCTTGACCAAAGAAAAACAAAGAGACAAAAGAAAAATATATCTTCGTTGTCAACAAGAAAACAAATTGATTAAGGAAAATATTTTATATAATCTTATTTTTTATTAAATCTTCTCATTTAACTCCTTATGAGTTGTGAGTTGGTAGGAAACCTAATTTGAATTATTTACATGTATGGGGTTGTCTTGCTGAAGCAAAAATTTTCAACCCACAAATAAAGAAATTAGATCCTAGAACTATAAATTGTTATTTCATTGGATATCCTGAGAGATCAAAGGGTTTTAGATTCTATTGTCCCACTCATAGCACAAGAATTGTTGAAACTAGAAATGTTGTGTTTTTAGAGGATGAAAACATTAGTGGGAGTATGAATCTCAAAAATGTTTCTTTGGAGGAAAATCGTGCTTTTATGCCTTTCATAATTATCCAAGAAAATGTGGTACCTGAACCTATTGATACTCAAGAGATTTGTCACATTGAAAAAGAAGTTGTCCCAGTTGCAGAACAACGTTTACGCGGATCATAAAGAGAAAAGAAACCAGTCATATCAGATGACTATGAGGTTTGTTACCCAAAAAGCAACCTAAGAAGGGGGGTGAATTAGGTTTCTACAAAGTAAAATTAATAATATCCCGATAAAATTAACTACTAGTACAACAAATTATTAACAAGCACAATGATGAACTTAGCAGTAAATGATCAAGCAAAATAACAATGAAGTATAACTAACATACAGGGTAAATCAAATGATTAGCACATAAATATTAAATAGCTATAGCAGTAGTAGGAAAGTAAAGAGATTAGGGAAGAAGAGACAAACAGATTTATAGTGGTTCGGCTTCAACCAAGCCTACATCTATTCCTCAAGCTTCACTTGAGATTTTCCACTATCTTCTAGCTTCACGGGGGTGCTAGCAACCTCTTTACAAATGGAGCAATCCTCCACGGATTTTACATAGACTTCACAAGGCCAAACCCTTGCAAATCTTAGGTGATTCACAATCACTCTCAAGATTTCAAGAACACAGTGTTTGCAACACTTTTACAAGATGAAATGGTATTTTTGCTTTCAAAGAAAGCTTACAATAAATATCTCTCAAAGATAGATATATAAAATGAAGTTTTGATTTTTCTGTAAATCTCACACAGGAAAGATGAGCTTAATGCTATAAGGCTCAGTGTATAATTTCTGAGAGAGGATGTAAACAGAAATTGAAGAACACTTCTCAGAGAATTTTTCAGAGAATAGATGTGAGTGATTATAGATTAAAGAATATTTTCTGATTTTTTTGTCACTTATTTACATTAGAGGCTTTGGTATATATAATAAAACTTATAGCCGTTTATAGCCGTTGTATTCATTTGAATTTATAGCCGTTTATAGCCGTTGTACTCCATCATTACTAATTTGAATTTCTTCATCTCCATCATTACAAATTTGAATATCTTCCACTTGAACCTTTTAGCCTGCTGCTGTGTTGAGCTATTTGAACCTTTGTTTTGGGCTGGTTGAACTCCTGATTTAATCAAATATTAAATACATTCTAACAACATTTAGGATAAAGGTTTAGGTGAGAAATAATGGGACAAAATAAATTTTGATTCTATTTTTCTCTTTCAAATAAATCATCAAAATAAATTTTGATTCTATTTTTCTTTTTCAAATAAATTAAAATACAATTAAATAAATCATCAAAATAAATTTTGGATTCTATTTTTCTCTTTCAAATAAATTAAAACATAATTGAATAAATCATCGAAATAAATTTTGGATTCTATTTTTCTGTTTCAAATAAATTAAAACATTATTAAATAAATCATCAAAATAAATTTTAGATTCTATTTTTCTCTTTCAAATAAATTAAAACATAATTAAATAAATCATCAAAATAAATAAGTCTAACAATCTCCCCCTTTTTGATGATGGCACACAATGATGTTTTGATTTGATTTGGGAGTAAGAAAGGCTCCCCCTCAAGTCATGCTCCCTGAATTCATTTCTAAATACATAGGTTAGCACATGTGTAATAAATAAGCTTTAATCAACAACATGATATAAGATTAAGATATCAAACTATAAATACATAACATCATATTAGTTTGAAAATAATACCATAATACATAATATCATATAATTTCTCCCCTTGTGACATTATCAAAATGAAATCATGGGTCAGAATCTGGAGGAGGATGAGGAAAATGATAGGGATAAATGGCATCAAAAAATAGATAATCAAAACATATATATACATATAACTCTCCCGCGCCTTTCTTTTGCCTTCGATAAACGCGTTTAACACGCGGCCTCACTTTTGCGTCATTGGCCGACAAAAGTAGGCCTCGATTTGTACGCGCCTCGGCTCCCTCTCCCTCCTTGTCTCCTTCTTAATCACACACTCGTCTATTTTCTTCTTCACCATTCTCTTCTATCTCTTCTTCACCACTCTCTTCTGTTTCGTCTTCCTCATCGAGAGACAAAGAAACTGAACGGAAGAGGCCAAACCTCAGTCTGTTTGCTTCTATTTTTCTGCAACTCATTTCTTTGACACCTCTCACCTCTAAACCATGGCTTCCTCATCCCGTCCCCTCACTCTATTTCTGGACCTGAATGATCCCATAAGCTCTGCTGGATCGAGTGCCCCTACTCCTACTCTTCCTGTCATTCCTCTTCCTAACCTTCTTATGATGTCGATTGAGCAAATTATGGCAGCTCAATCTGACATAGAAGCCAATCATTTCACACTGACGTCCTGTATGGAGACGGTGATGGCAGTCACAAAATTGGCTCACCGATTGCAAAACAGGACGAGTGAGCTCCATTAGGTCAACGCCCAACTCTCTCTGCTCCAGCACATGTACAAGGATGCTCGAGCAGAAATAGGTGCACTGAAGGCCGAAAATAAAGAGCTTAAACGAAAGACCACTTCCATGGCCCGATTTGGAGCAATGTCGTTCTTGGCCTTTGATAGTCAGCGGGGAGTCGTCGCTCTCGACGAAAGCACGGGGGCAGGGGCGTCAAGGGTCGCCCAAGGTGATAAAAAGAAGAAGAAAACGATGGAAGAGACGAGTAAGTAAGATCGATGTATGGCCGGAAAAAAAAATAAAGGGTTTTTTTTTTATGTTTATTTTGATCGGCATGTGGCCGTAAAAAAAAAATGAAGGGTACTTTTTTTTTTTTTTGGTTTTTTTATGTAAATATTTGTATTTTGATTTGTTGTTATGTTTATGTTTAAGTACTGAAAAATGAAATTAAAAAGTAGAGAAAAAAAATAAGAAAATTAAGTCCAAACAAAAAATAATAATGAGAGACCGAATTATTAATGAGTATATGAGAAGCATTTGAGCATGATCTAATTCTCAATTTCTTAGCAAGAGCATATCAATCTCAAGACTATAATAGATATAACAGTGTATAGATCAAACAAGGTTGCCAAGCAAGAGCATAAATATGGAGCTAAAGTTCAAGTCACTCTTCCTTGAGGAAAACGATCTTCCTCTTACATTATCAACAACTAATCAGCTCAAAAGGTCATGTTGTAAGAATTAAGATACCAAAAGCATAGAGATACCAAAATAATCACAGATACTAAAACAATCAAGTCTCTTTTTCTCCCCCGGTGACATTTTCAACAAAATCAAGCATAAAGAGGGAGTATGGTACAACATATAGGATGAAAGAATGTAAGTCTCATTATAGCACAAATAATCATCCATATCAAGGTAGCTCTATGATACCAAAAAAATGATAGCACATAATGATCGTACAATTGAAGCTCATACCATTTGACAATAATGGGGAAAAAAAATACTAACATGTGAAGGTGCAAGCCCATAAGTTTGATATCAAAAACAGAATAGAAACTGAGGGGATTTTTAAAAAATAATCAAGTTTAAATTCTTTCCCTTGTTTCATTTGGCAAAATCAATAGGAGATATGATTAATAAAAGCTCATAACTGAAATGTTCTCGTCAATAATATCAAATAGGATGCCAAAATGATACCAACATGTAATCTACCAAGGATACTAATATGCAATCTAGAAGATTTAACAATCATAGCTCAAGCATTATGTAGAATACCAAATATTGCTCATAATAGGTTAAACTCAATATAATCTTATGGAGCTAATGTAATTCCAAAAAAAATGAAGCATGTTCAAGGTATAGCAATCCATATGCCAAGAAAAACCATGAATTTCAATATGTACCATACAGTTAAGCATAGGCATGATTTTTAGGTAAGATCATCATCAAAGAGTATACATAACAAATCATATGAAGCATAATCAATCTTTTTTCATATCAAAGTAATAACGGTATTAGCTCAAGGGATATAAGATAGAATTTTTACCTCAAAAGCTTAAGAGAGTATATGTGGCATACCTTAGGTTCAAGAGATGGAAGCTTTTCAATCTTCAATTTTCTTTCATGAGGAGTTCATCTCAAAAGGGTTTAACAAGTATGTCAGCAAAATGATTTCTCACCCTAAGTTGGTGTTACCCTTTTCTAATATGAGTTTGTGTAAATATAGCATTTATAGAACAATCACTATTACTCAATAAAAATATAGCACAAATCACTTCTTATCACAAACTCAAAAAGTGAAAAATAATTCAATGATCAAACAAGAGTTTGGAATGCTATTTTTCAGAATTTTCAAGTTGTAGCACATAGCATAATATGCATAAGAAAATAGTGTTATGCTCTTCGTTTTATTAAGAAATGATGCAACAATCTCATTTAGTCACATAACATTATCAAGAGTGTGGGGACATAAATTTTGTATGACGACGCGTGGCCGAGGTGTCATCAGAGTGCCAGCCAGGGTGCCACGTGTCCTGGTCATAATGCCGAAATGATCTCAGCTAGGCCGAGGTTATCTTCGAAGATATCGAAATTCAGGATAAGCGGATAAGGGACAAGAATCCTAGAATGGGAGATGACTTCAGTTTGGATAAAGATAAAACTCTTAGAGAGTTTATCCCAACCCTACTAGGAGTCCAAGATTAGCAGTAATCCTAAGTCCATTGAAGCTAGGCTTCTATTAGGACTAGGATTGTGTTGGCTATAAAAGAGAGGCACCCCCATAGGTCTAAGGTACGCTTTTTATGCTCTGAATAGTGAATTGAGCACTTTTTCTATCTTTGGGGGATAATTGACTTGATCGTCGGAGTGCCCCGGGGTGGACGAACCACCGTTGAAATCTCTTCTTTCTGTTGCAGGTCATTTAGGCGCCATCTATTCCGCCAGTGCTCTCCAGTTGAATACTAAGTTGGCAGTGTGGTCAAAAATTAACACATACAATTTGGCGCCGTTTGTGGGAAAGAAAGGAGAATAGACGGCTAACGACGGACAGAAAGAGAAGATTGGGGATGACACTCCTATTGGGAGTGGGAAACCTGTTAAACTTGACATTGAAGAAAACAACTGTAACGAAAAGACTCATGATCAGAATCACGGAGGAAAGGACGTCGGCCAGGAAGGCGACGTACCAAAGAAAACGGACCAAAGTGGGTATTACAATAAGGACAACCTTTAGGTATGGAAGGATAGATGCCTACGAAGGGATGATGAGGTAAAGGGAATGGCGAACAAATTGGCGGACCTGCAAACGGTCGTCAATTTCATGATGCACAACAACGTCATGCAGCCACCATTCCCGTTACAAGATACACCGATCCTAGCAGCCAAGAAAGATGCCCGACAAGATGGGCAGAAAATAGTCCCTACAATCCCCCAACACACCAAGAGCGAAAAACACTCTTACCGGCCTTCAAGGGAGGTCGGGCGAGGAGAGTCGAGAAGGGAAGAATCTCGAAGGACACATCGTACAAAGGAAGTAGACCCCAAAGAACATCGGCATGTTCAAAGACAGGAGTTATGCTTCGACGCAACTAATGGAGAAAGGTCGAAGAGGGCTCACAATAAAGCTGAGAGTAGTGCACCTAAAAGGCTGAAGTTAGGAGATAGCCGAACTCCTGGTCGGACCAAGGAGGACCTAAGGGATTACCTATAGAGGAGGCAACAAGATGCCGAGGTAACCACCCCGGTCAAGCCGAGAACGCCATTCTCAGTAAAATTGGACAAATTCGAAGCCCCGAAGAGGTTTAGCATGCCGAGATTCCAGATCTATGACGGGAAGTCGAACCTAAACTTTCATGTCGGTTTGTACCTGAACTCGATGGCGTTATACACCGGGAACGAGTCGTTGCTTTGCAAGGTGTTCCCTTCATCCTTCAGAGAAATTGCATCAGACTGGTTTCATAAGTTGCCGAAAGGAACTGTGAAAAGCTGGGAAGGCCTGGCTGAGATGTTTGTGGCCAGGTTCGTGATGAACAAACTGCAGCCATTAAGGGTAGATGCCTTGATGGCTCTGAAAATTGGCGAGGATGAAAGACTGAGGGCCTATGCCAAAAGGTACTATGAGGTATTCAATCAGATACCAGAATGCAACCAAGAGGTGGCGATCGTATCATTTAAGAACGGCCTAAAAGATAATTGTCTGCTCTGAAAATCATTGCCAAAACCATTGCCAAAAAGTATGGAAGAATTAATGGCCAGAATAGAGAAGTACGCCAGGGCCAAGGAGGATACACCGGGAACAAAGGCGCCGAAACTAGAGAAGAAAAATGGCTCGCCGAAGCGAGGCTGAGGCGACGGTGGCTACAACAAACCAGAAATCGGATTAAGGGCTGCTCATGCAGTCACAACCGTATTCCGAATTCCGATTTACAAAGTCTTGGAGAAAATCCACAATCAGCCCTACTACAGAGCACCAGCAAGGGTACCGGGCGAGTTTATGCGAAGAAGCCTTGACAAGCACTGTGCTTACCATAATGATGCTAGACATCTGACTCAGGGGTGCAAAGCCCTGAAGACACATCTAGAAGACCTGGTACGACAAGGCCATTTAAGGGACATGGTAGATGAAGCCTATAGCGACCCCGGTCTTTTCCCATTTGATTATTGTATCCGGACTTAGGTTCCGTAGGTTCTGTCATTGTATAATTGTTGTTGTTGTTGTTGTTGTTATCCCTTATTTTCTCATTTGGAATTATAGGATGTGTTGGGCAGGTTTGTTTCAGGTTGGTTGGGTTTAGAAACCAAGTGTCGCTGTCCAGGTTTTTGGTTCTTCGCTCGAGCGAGGAGTTGGTCGCTCGAGCGAGAGGTGGCGTCCAGTATGGACCTGTAGCTTTGCATTCTTGGCTCGAACGAGCTTTTCTTCGCTCGAGCGAGTTAGTCCGTCCTTCGCTCGAGCGGTAGTTCCTTCGCTCGAGCGTGAGTCTGGTTACAGACCTGAGGGTTTGGGTTCTTCGCTCGATCGAGTTTTCTTTCGCTCGAGCGAGCTTTTGGGTTGTTGGCTCGAGCAAGGCTTCCTTGGCTCGAGCGTGGTTTTTCTGTGTCTGGTCGCTCAAGCGACCAAGTCTTCGCTCGAGCGAGCCTGTCAGGTTTAAATAGGCAGCAGCGTGTTTCAGATCTGTTTTTCATACACTTTCATATTCCAAAACCCTAGTTACGAGTTTTCTCTCCCTCTACACACCTTCTCTCTTAGGATTGATCTACTTAGAGTGAGTTTCTACCTTAGATCCTTTATTAAAAAGATAGAGTGGGTCGAGGGCTTCCATTTAATCTGAATTGTTGGTAGTTTGGAGCACTTTGGAGTTTGGGCATTCATCTCCATAATCTCTTTTGAGGCTATTTCTTCGAGGTAGGGATTTCCTACTCCATCTTATAAGTTTTGTTCTAAGTTTTAGTATTTCGATATGTTGGGGGTACTTTGGTAATTTTGGGAAAAACCCTAGTTGTAATAATTAATTAATTGGTATAATTAATTTAAGGGAATTGGGGAATTTGGTTAAATTCATGAATTGGGGGAATTTATTGGTTAAATGGTGTAGTTGGATAATGTAAATCACTCGCCCATTGAATTGTTAATATATTTATTTCCAGTCTAGAAATAACTGTTTTGGGCTATCGGTGGAGGATAGTCGTGATTGTTGTAGACATTGCATGTGGATTAGGAATAATTGAAACTAATCACATTGGTTAAGTCATTAATTTTGACTATTGCATTGATACAGAAAATACGTGTATTGATTGAGCATTGCATTTGGATACATTGTTTTGTGTGGGAGGAGATAGGGGATGTACTCCACGGTTTAGGGGAAGATAGGGGATGGACCTCTAAACCGGATTTTGTTTGGGAGGAGATAGGGGATGGACTCCATTAGCATCACTTTTATGTGTGCTTATTTATATAGAAGTGTTTTATTGATACAGCACTAAAATGTGTATCAATCTGGAAGTATGAAGTGTTTTGATTTGAGCTTGAGTCTCATTTGTTTGTTGATATTGGAAGGATGTGAATATGATATATGTAATTCACTGTTGTAAGTTTGGCCAGGTTCTGAGCCATGTTGATAAAATTGGAAAGTAAAACGTGTCTTAGACAATAGTGTCATGAGACTGTAAAATGAAGTAATTGGTACCTTGGTTAACCACCTGTTGAATGCTATTGCTTTATTCATTGCTTATATGTGGTTTAGTATATTTCTACTGGGCTGTGGCTCACCCTATATGGAAACATCATTTTCAGGTTCAGGTGATAAGCTACCTCCAAGGACTTAGCTTGGAAGGGACTTGGATTTTGAAGACTATCTTTAGTTAATTGTCTTTATTTATTAGTACATGTAAACATCCAAGCTTAGGGCTTTTCTTGTATTGAGTTATAACTTATCTTTTTGTATCCAAGGGTTGGCTTGGAAAGATGTAAGCCTGTAGGGTATTTTATTCAATGTTACATGTAATGCTTTTATTTAGTAATACTCTGATGAATGAATTAATAAATTGTTTTCTTTGAATAATGCATGTTAATGATATATATATAATGGGTTAATTTTGAGGGCGTTACAACTTGGTATCAGAGCGTACCGGGTTTGAATACTTTGGGTACGTGGGAAGTGATTAGTATCACATTGGGTTCGTCTCGTTTGATAAAGACTTAGTGTAATGTTATATGCTTATGTGATAATATGTTTATGTGATTATGTGGGTATGGAATGTAGTTTCTAGGATGTTGATTGGACCCTTGAGTTTCTAGTAGTCTTGTTGGAAAGGCACTTGATCACTGCTGCTTCCAACCAGAACTATAGTAACGCATTGGGACTATCATTATCCGGGAATGAAATTCGTAGGTGCTTATGTGATTATGTGCTTACGTGGAATGAATTATTGTTGTCCATTGCATTAGGACGCGAGTGTTTAGCTTCGGCACATTTATTAATGTGCTAATGTCTTTGTTTCCTTTGTTAGGATGTCAGGACGAGGGCGAGGACGCGGTAGGCGTGGTAGGCCGGGTAGGCAGGAGGTGCTTGTGCCAGAGGAGATTCCGGTAGTTCAGGAAGGAGTTGGCCAGGCCAATGTGGCCGAGCCAGTAGGCCAGCAGGCTATGGGCGCTCTAGCCCGAGAGATAGCAGGGGCATTCAGGGAGTCAGTAGGCATTCTCAGAGTTGAGAATCAAGCTCAGGTGGTTGTTGCGGATGCAGGACCTTCCTTTCTGAAATGGGAGTTCTTCTGGTCTAATCCGGATGAATTTGTGGGTGATCCTAAAGAGCCGCTTAAGGCAGATGAATGGCTCGAACAGACAACGAAGACGTTTGAGATGCTTGGCATCGAAGACGAGGGGTTGAAAGTGACCTTGGCATCTTTCCAGTTGAAGGGGGATGCGGGTCAGTGGTGGAAGTTTACTAAGGGTCGTATAGGAGCTACATGGGAGGCTTTTGTGAATGCTTTCCAAGAGAAGTTCTTATCTCCAGCAGTCAGGGAGAAGCTGAGAGACCAGTTTTGTCAACTTAAGCAGTCGAGTTCTTCAGTGGCCGAGTTTGAGGCTGCATTTACTAGCTTGTCCAGGTTTGCACCTGAGTTGGTGGCGTCTGAGGAACGCCGTTGTATTGAGTTTGAGAAAAAGTTGAGGCGTGGCCTCAAGCTGAGAGTTGGGGGAACGATGATTCGGGATTATGGGCGTATGGTTGATGCTGCAGCCCATATGGAGATCATGATGCAGGAGGAGGAGGAAGGACAGAAGGGCTCCAAGAGGAGTCAGGATGGTCAGAGTGATGGTAGGAGACAGAAGGGTTTTAATCCCCAGCAGTCTTAGGGTAGCTTTTCTAGATCGACTTTTCCTGTGCCGAGTGCTAGTTCGGGGAAAGGCAGTCAGGGAGACATTACCTGTTTCAAGTGTGGCCAGCTGGGCCACAAGTCTCTAGTTTGTCCTCAGAGGGGAGGAGTGCAGAGAGCAGCATCAGCTTCGGCTCGATCTCAGAGCCAGAGTCAGAGTAGAGGCCAGCCACTCTCGTGTTATCAGTGTGGTCAGCCAGGGCATATGAAGAGGTATTGCCCGCAGTTGGGTGGCACACCTGGTGCATCTGGTTTGAGGCCGATTCAGGGTCAGCAGCCAGCTTAGTCAGGTCAGGCCTCGAGGGCCAATCAGGGGGCTTCATCGTCCCAGTCAGTGCAGCAATCTTATGCTCCTAGGGGTGAGCAGGTTGATCAGAGGTCGTCTGGGCGCGTGTATGCTGTTACCGCGCAGGATCTTGTGCCAGCACCATCAGTTGTGAGAGGTACCTTCTTGTTTTGCAACTCGGTTGCTAATGTTTTGATTGATACGGGTGCATCTCATTCCTTTGTGTCTGCCGCATTTGCATCTGTTTTGGAGTTGGAGTTAGCACAGTTAGCATCTCCTATTTGTGTAGTGTCACCTCTTGGGGGTGAATTGATTTTGAAACAAGGTGTTAGAGGTTATGATATAGAGGTTGATTATCATAGAATCCCATTTTCCTTTGTAGTTATGCCTATGAGGGGCTTCGATGTTATTTTGGGTATGGACTGGTTATCGTCTTACCGGGCAGTTATTGATTGCTACCGCCAGAGGGTCACTTGTTGTACCGTGAGCGGAGAGTATTTTCATTTTCTGGGAGACCGGGTTGGTAATGTGTTGCCACCGGGGTACATTCCACGAGGACGGAGTGAGCTTAGTGGTCTACTTGCTAACCTTTCGATTAGTGAGGATGATGAGACTCAGATTGTGTTGCCAAGGGTGGTTTGTGAGTACTCGGACGTCTTTCCCGAGGATCTTGTTGGTTTGCCACCGCACCGGGAGATTGAATTCTCTATTGACCTAGTGCCCGGCACGGTGCCGATTTCTATGTCACCTTATCGTTTTGCCCCAGCCGAGTTAGTTGAGTTAAAGATTCAACTCCAGGAGTTGCTAGATAAGGGCTTTATACGTCCTAGTGTTTCGCCGTGGGGAGCACCGGCCCTCTTTGTTAAAAAGAAAGGTGGTGCTTTGAGACTGTGTATAGATTATCGGAAATTAAATCGGGCTACGGTTAAGAATAAGTACCCTATGCCTCGTATAGATGATATGTTTGACCAGTTGAAGGGTTCCCGTTGTTTCTCTAAGATAGACTTGAGATCAGGTTACCACCAGTTGAGGGTCAGAGAGGAGGATATTCCGAAGACAGCATTCCGTACGCGGTATGGCCATTATGAGTTTCTAGTGATGCCATTCGGGCTCACCAATGCACCGGCAGTCTTTATGGACTTGATGAACCGGATCTTCCGGGAATTCTTAGATCGGTTTGTAGTCGTTTTTGTGGACGACATCCTTATCTATTCGCCTTCTGAGGAGGAGCACGAGGCTCACTTGAGGGTGGTGCTTGAGTTACTTAGAGCCCATAGGCTGTATGCCAAGTTTGGGAAGTGTGAGTTCTGGCTGAAGGAAGTCAAATTCTTAGGCCACGTGGTATCCGGGGAAGGAGTGTCTGTTGATACATCCAAGGTGGAGGCAGTGCAGGCTTGGGCACAGCCTAAGAGTGTATTTGAGATCCGCAGTTTTCTGGGATTAGCTGGGTATTACCGTCGGTTTGTGAAAGATTTCTCCAGATTAGCTTCGCCTTTGACTAGATTGACTCGGAATGGAGTCAAATTTGTATGGAGTGAGACTTGTGAAAAGTCGTTTCAGGAGTTGAAAGTTAGACTGACCACCGCTCCAGTATTGATTATTCCAGAGAGAGGGTTGGGTTATGCAGTCTATTGTGACGCCTCACAAGAGGGTCTGGGTTGTGTGTTAATGCAAGAAGGGAAAGTAGTTGCCTATGGCTCACGTCAGTTGAAAATTCACGAGCAAAATTACCCTACGCATGATCTAGAGTTAGCAGCTGTGATATTTGCCTTGAAGATTTGGAGGCATTATCTTTATGGTAAGAAATTTGAGGTATTTTCGGATCATAAGAGTCTGAAATATTTGTTTACCCAGAAAGACTTGAACTTGAGGCAGAGGAGGTGGATGGAGTTCATAGAAGATTATGACTTTGAGTTGCATTATCATCCGGAAAAGGCCAATGTGGTGGCCGATGCCCTTAGCAGAAAACCTGTTGGTGTCATAGCTAGTATAGCCATCCGAGAATGGGAGATGTTGGGTGCACTTGGGGAGTTTGATTTACTTTTGGGCGAATCCGTTGAGGCTGCGGCCTTGTTTTTTGTTGTTGCACAGCCTACACTTGTGACTCGAGTGTTAGAGGCTCAGAGGAGTGATCTTGAGGTAGAATCGCTTCGTGAGAAGATTTCCGGTGGGAAGGTTGAGAAGGGTTTGACGGTGTATCCCGACCTGAGTGTGAGATACCGAGACCGTCTGTTTGTGCCAGAGTCTTGTCGAGAGGAGGTACTCCGAGATTTTCATCATTCACGTCTTGCGGTGCATCCGGGGGGCACTAAGATGTACCGGGATTTGGGTCGTCGGTTCTGGTGGCGGGGTATGAAGAGAGATGTGGCAGCTTTCATATGTAAGTGCCTTACTTGCCAGCAAGTGAAGGCCGAGCATCAGAGGCCAGCGGGTTTGTTGCAACCCTTGCCTATTGCCGAGTGAAAGTGGGAGCACGTCACTATGGACTTCGTTGTGGGTCTTCCGAGGACTCAGCGGGGTAGTGATGCTATTTGGGTGGTTGTAGACCGGTTGACTAAGTCGGCGCACTTCATTCCGATGCGCGTGAAAGATTCGGTAGATCATCTTGCCGACTTGTATATTCGAGACATAGTAAAGTTACACGGGGTTCCAGTGACGATTGTCTCAGATAGAGATTCTCGTTTTACTGCCAGGTTGTGGCAGAGTTTACAGAGTGCCTTAGGCACTAAGTTGACCTTTAGCACAGCTTATCATCCACAGACTGACGGACAATCCAAGCGTACTATTCAGATCCTTGAGGATATGCTTCGGGGTTGTATTCTAGACTTTAGTGGGTCGTGGGAGAGGCACTTGCAGTTGGTGGAGTTTGCCTACAACAACAGTTTCTAGTCTAGTATCGGTATGGCACCATTTGAGGCCTTGTATGGCCGACCATGTAGATCTCCTGTTTGTTGGGCCGAGGTGGATGATGCACCTCTGTTGGGTCCGGAGCTGGTGAGGGAAACGACGGAGAAAGTTGAGCTTATCCGCAAGAGGCTGGTTACAGCACAGAGTCGTCAGAAATCTTATGCTGACCGTAGGAGGAGACCTTTGGTGTTTGAGGTGGGTGATCATGTCTTTCTGAAGATATCACCTAGACGGGGTTTGATGAGATTTGGGAAGAGCGGAAAGTTGTCCCCTCGGTTCATTGGTCCGTTTGAGATCCTTGAGAGGATTGGCGAGGCTGCTTATCGTTTAGCTTTGCCGCCGCAGTTGTCCGGAGTACATGACGTGTTTCATGTGAGTATGCTTCGGAAGTATGAGCCAGATCCATCACATGTGTTGGATTGGACTGATTTAGTGGTTGATGAGGATGTTTCGTATGAGGAGAGACCGGTTCGGGTCTTGGATAGGCGGGATCAAGTTTTGCGAGGCAAAACCATCCCTTTGGTCAAAGTTTTGTGGAAACATCACGGAGTGGAGGAAGCCACTTGGGAACGTGAGTTGGAAGTTCGCGGAAAATACCCGGACATGTTTATCGATTTGTAATCTTGTTTTTAGATTTTGTAATGGTGTTGAACTTAAGAGCCTTGTATATGTCTTAAGTTGTAAAACCTTGAGTATGTTTTGGTTAATGGGTGTGTTTTGAAACTTGCTTCATTATAAGGAGTTTAGTGTAACATTGCATATGTTGATTACATTGTTAAATGTGTTGTATATATCATGCAATTGAATATGATATGGGAATTGCTAACATTGAAAGGAATAATGCATAATAGTGATGCAGGCTGAAATATATGTTGTTTTATATATTGTGAGATGCCTCTTGATAAAGAGATGAAGTGACCAGTATTGGGTCAAGTTGTTTATTATTGTTTTATAATATCTTTGGGAATTGAGAAAAACCTGTTTTCAAAAAAATTTATGCTTAATTTCGGGGACGAAATTCTTTGAAGGGGGAGGTTATAGCGACCCCGGTCTTTTCCCATTTGATTATTGTATCCGGACTTAGGTTCCGTAGGTTCTGTCATTGTATAATTGTTGTTGTTGTTGTTGTTGTTATCCCTTATTTTCTCATTTGGAATTATAGGATGTGTTGGGCAGGTTTGTTTCAGGTTGGTTGGGTTTAGAAACCAAGTGTCGCTGTCCAGGTTTTTGGTTCTTCGCTCGAGCGAGGAGTTGGTCGCTCGAGTGAGAGGTGGCGTCCAGTATGGACCTGTAGCTTTGCATTCTTGGCTCGAGCGAGCTTTTCTTCGCTCGAGCGGTAGTTCCTTCGCTCGAGCGTGAGTCTGGTTACAGACCTGAGGGTTTGGGTTCTTCGCTCGATCGAGTTTTCTTTCGCTCGAACGAGCTTTTGGGTTGTTGGCTCGAGCAAGGCTTCCTTGGCTCGAGCGTGGTTTTTCTGTGTCTGGTCGCTCGAGCGACCAAGTCTTCGCTCGAGCGAGCCTGTCAGGTTTAAATAGGCAACAGCGTGTTTCAGATCTGTTTTTCATACACTTTCATATTCCAAAACCCTAGTTACGAGTTTTCTCTCCCTCTACACACCTTCTCTCTTAGGATTGATCTACTTAGAGTGAGTTTCTACCTTAGATCCTTTATTAAAAAGATAGAGTGGGTCGAGGGCTTCCATTTAATCTGAATTGTTGGTAGTTTGGAGCACTTTGGAGTTTGGGCATTCATCTCCATAATCTCTTTTGGGGCTATTTCTTCGAGGTAGGGATTTCCTACTCCATCTTATAAGTTTTGTTCTAAGTTTTAGTATTTCGATATGTTGGGGGTACTTTGGTAATTTTGGGAAAAACCCTAGTTGTAATAATTAATTAATTGGTATAATTAATTTAAGGGAATTGGGGAATTTGGTTAAATTCATGAATTGGGGGAATTTATTGGTTAAATGGTGTAGTTGGATAATGTAAATCACTCGCCCATTGAATTGTTAATATATTTATTTCCAGTCTAGAAATAACTGTTTTAGGCTATCGGTGAAGGATAGTCGTGATTGTTGTAGACATTGCATGTGGATTAGGAATAATTGAAACTAATCACATTGGTTAAGTCATTAATTTTGACTATTGCATTGATACAGAAAATACGTGTATTGATTGAGCATTGCATTTGCATACATTGTTTTGTGTGGGAGGAGATAGGGGATGTACTCCACGGTTTAGGGGAAGATAGGGGATGGACC
This sequence comes from Camellia sinensis, assembly GCF_055761805.1. Classification (NCBI taxonomy): domain Eukaryota; kingdom Viridiplantae; phylum Streptophyta; class Magnoliopsida; order Ericales; family Theaceae; genus Camellia; species Camellia sinensis. Next base: position 185,947,235 of record NC_138967.1, read on the forward strand.
TCTAAACCGGATTTTGTTTGGGAGGAGATAGGGGATGGACTCCATTAGCATCACTTTTATGTGTGCTTATTTATATAGAAGTGTTTTATTGATACAGCACTAAAATGTGTATCAATCTGGAAGTATGAAGTGTTTTGATTTGAGCTTGAGTCTCATTTGTTTGTTGATATTGGAAGGATGTGAATATGATATATGTAATTCACTGTTGTAAGTTTGGCCAGGTTCTGAGCCATGTTGATAAAATTGGAAAGTAAAACGTGTCTTAGACAATAGTGTCATGAGACTGTAAAATGAAGTAATTGGTACCTTGGTTAACCACCTGTTGAATGCTATTGCTTTATTCATTGCTTATATGTGGTTTAGTATATTTCTACTGGGTTGTGGCTCACCCTATATGGGAACATCATTTTCAGGTTCAGGTGATAAGCTACCTCCAAGGACTTAGCTTGGAAGGGACTTGGATTTTGAAGACTATCTTTAGTTAATTGTCTTTATTTATTAGTACATGTAAACATCCAAGCTTAGGGCTTTTCTTGTATTGAGTTATAACTTATCTTTTTGTATCCAAGGGTTGGCTTGGAAAGATGTAAGCCTGTAGGGCATTTTATTCGATGTTACATGTAATGCTTTTATTTAGTAATACTCTGATGAATGAATTAATAAATTGTTTTCTTTGAATAATGCATGTTAATGATATATATATAATGGGTTAATTTTGAGGGCGTTACAAAGCCAGAATAAGGGAAAGGCAGGCAAGACTACCCCAGGCACCAACAGCACCACCCCCACCAGCACCACAACCACAGGCAGGGGGACCTCGAGTAATCAATGTGATCCACTCAAAGGTAAATGAAAATGAGATAAGGGGGGAAACCCAAAAGGTAAAACACCTGCAACATGTATATCAGGTCGGGAAAAAGAGACCTAGGGCAGGCGAGAGCCAAGGACCAGTGGTGTTCTTTACTGAGGAAGACTTAGAGATGGTGCAGTATCCACACAACGATGCCTTGGTAATATCCCTCCAGATTTGAGAGTTCCAAGTGAAGCATATCTTAGTTGACCAGGGCAGCTCTTGTGACATCATGTATGTCAGGTGTTACAAGGAGCTTGGCCTTCACCAAGATGACTTGGAACAGTCCAACGGCCCAATGGTTGGGTTAAATGGAACGCCGACATGGCCCCTGGGAGCAACAAGCTTAGAGGTGCAGGCTGGCACCAAGAGGGTGAAGACAGAGTTCACCATAATTGACACCCCCTCCCCTTACAATGCAATTCTAGGAAGACCGTGGTTGCATACAATGGGGGTTGTTCCCTCAATATTGCACCAGCTGCTATGATTCCCAACAGAGCATAGGATAGAAGAGGTTAGAGGGGATCAAATGCAGGCAAAGAATTACTCCATGGCAGCAATGAAATCTACTTGCAACATTCGCAAAACTAGCAGAGGTTGAGGATGAAGACATAGAAGTCCTGGAGGACGTCGGCAAAGAGCCAGCCGAGAAGAGTGAAGAAGCCCTGAAGAAAGTCCTTGTCCAGCAAGGAGACGAAGAACGCTTCTTCCTTCTCGGCTCGGGCTTGGCCGAGGAAGAAGAAAAAGAACTGGAGGCGTTCTTGAGAACAAACATTGAGGTGTTTTCCTAGACGCTTTACGAGATGCCTAGCATTGACCCCGAGGTCACTTGCCACAGATTGAATGTGGACAGGTCAGCCAAACCTGTAATCCAACGAGCCAGAAGGCCGACGTTAACGCACGTTGAGGCAGTAGAAGAAGAAGTGGATAGACTTCTGGAGGCCAGAGCCATTCAAGAGGTAAGTTATTCGACATGGTTATCAAATACGGTTGTTGTGAAAAAGAAAAATGGGAAGTGAAGGGTCAGTGTGGACTTCACTAGCCAGAACAAGGCTTGTCCCAAAGACGGCTTCCCATTACTCAAGATTGACCAACTGGTGGATGTCACTTCAGGGCATAGAAGGATGAGCTTCCTGGATGCTTACAGGGGGTACCATCAGATAGCCATGTACTCGCCAGATGAGGAGAAGATTGTGTTTATCACCCCAAAAGGGCTGTATTGCTACAGAGTGATGCCTTTTGGGTTGAAAAACGCTGGAGCAACTTACCAGAGATTGGTAACCAAGATGTTCAGACATCTAATTGGAAAAACAGTGGAAGTTTACATAGATGACATGGTCGTGAAGACCAAGGAACCTGAAGGTCATCTGGCCGACCTAAAAGCAGTCTTTGACATCCTTAAAACATATCGGCTCCGACTCAATGCATCGAAATGTGCATTTGGAGTGGGGTCTGGTAAGTTCTTAGGATATTTGGTAACCAGAAGGGGCATTGAGGCAAGCCCATATTAGATCAAGGCTATCTTAGAACTGAAGAGCCCAACATCGGCAAAACAAGTGCAGATGTTGACTGGAAGGGCTGCAGCCCCGAACAGATTCATAAGCAGAAGTTCTGACAAATGTAAGCCTTTCTTTAGCTTAGTGAAGAAAGCCACAGACTTCTTATGGACTAAAGAATGCGAAGCCGCCTTAACTGACTTAAAAAATTATTTGACCACAGCTCCAATTCTCTCAAATCCAGTACCTGGAGAGGAGCTATTCTTATACTTGGCAATTTCAGAACATGCAGTAAGTGCAGTGGTAATCCGAGAAGAAAATAGAGAACAAAGGGTTGTTTACTACATAAGTAAAACCCTTGCAGATGCAGAGACCAGATATCTACCCTTAGAGAAGTTAACACTGGCTTTAGTAATAGCTTCTAAGAAACTGAATCGTTACTTTCAAGCCCACAAAATTGTAGTGTTAACTGAACACCCCTTGAAGTCCCTGTTGCAGCAAAGAGATTAGATAGGCAGAATAGCCAGATGGGCAGTGGCCTTGGGCCAATATGACTTGGAATTCAGACCCAGAATAGCAATCAAAGGCCAAGTTTTGGCCGACTTCGTAGCCGAGTTCACACCAGGTTCCATCACACATCGAGCTCCATTGAGCCAAGGTGTGTGATGTCCAGGTGAGCAAGAAAAAACCCGGCAGGGGACAACAAAGCGAAGGAACAAAGAAAAACTCAGATCCTGCAGTATTTACATCAGCGACTCCTTCCGATTATTTGAGGATGGGAGTTTAAACCGACAAGGAGCGGGGGCAGGAGTAGTACTATTATCGCTAGATGGGCAGATACTGGAACAATCCATTCGTTTGGGGTTTAAGGCGTCAAACAATGAAGTAGAGTATGAAGCGCTGATTGCAGGACTAAAGCTGGCAGCAGCCATGGAAGCCAACGAGGTAATAGTCTTTTGTGACTCCTAGCTTATAGTCAATCAAGCAACAGGGGAATTTGCAACCCGAGATGAACGTATGTCGGCATACGCAAAGGAAGTAGGCAGGTTAGTGGCCTTGTTTTAGAATTGCCGACTACAGCAGGTTAGCAGAGATGATAACAGTCACGCTGATGCCCTGGCCAACCTGGCTAGTGCAATACAACCTGGAAAGGCAAGGACGATAATGGTTGACTACTTGTTGGGCCCGAGCATCGAACCATTGACCACAGAGCATGAAGCAATGTGTGTGTACATGGGACCAAGCTGGATGGATGCAATAATAGCATTCCTGAAACAAGAAAAACTGCCAGATGATCAGAAGGAGGCACACAAGATCAGACTGAAGTCGGCAAGATTCAGCCTGACAGTAGAGGGACATCTTTACAGAAGATCCTTCACTGGACCCCTTTTGAGGTGTGTACATCATTCACAAGTTGAAGATTTTTTATACGAAATACATGAAGGAGTATGCGGAAGCCACGCTGGGGGCAGATCAATTGCTCATAGGGCCATTACCCAGGGGCATTACTCAGGGGTATTGGTGGCCCTACATATAAAAAGATGTAGAAGCCTATGTCAAGGAGTGTGAAAAGTGCCAAAGGTTTGCACCTTTGATACACCAACCAGCAGCAGACCTAAACTCAGTATCCAGTCCTTGGCCGTTTGCCCAATGGGGCATGGATCTTGTTGGAAAATTGCCCCAAGCAACTGGGCAAAAGAAGTACCTGCTGGTAGCAACAGATTACTTCACCAAATGGATAGAAGCCGAACCCCTTGCCAAGATTTGAGACGTGGATGTGAAAAGCTTCATATGAAAGAACATCATCACCAGATTTGGGATCCCAAGAGCACTAGTTACAGACAATGGAACACAATTTGACAGTAAGCTAATCAAGAGCTTCTGTGCAAAATTTAAAATCAAGAATTATTTTTCAACCCCAAGTTTTCCTCAAAGTAATGGACAAGCAGAAGCTTCCAACAAAGTTATCCTGGATGGGATTAAGAAGAGGCTACAAGCAGCAAAAGGAAAATGGGTGGATGAGTTGCCCAGTGTACTCTAGGCATATTGGACTACGCCGAGAAGATCAACGGGGGAATCTCCATTTGCCATGGCTTATGGCATAGAAATAGTAATTCCACTAGAAGTCGGCATCCCAGGGATCAGAACTCAGAAAGTAGAGAATGGGACTAATGATGTATTATTAGCCCGCGATCTGGATCTGCTAGAAGAAAGAAGGGAGAGAGCTGCAATTCAGCTGGCGGCATACCAGCAGCAGCTTGCCAGGGCTTATAATAAGAAGGTCAACCCAAGGGAGTTTCAAGTCGGTGACCTCGTCTTAAGAAAGGTTGTCGACAACAAGAAAGATTCCAGAGAGGGCAAGCTTGGCCCGAATTGGGAGGGACCCTATAAAATCATCTCGGTATTGGGCAATGGGGCATTGAAGATAATGAAGGCAAAGAGTTGCCAAGGCCCTGGAATACTTGCAATCTGAAATTTTTCTATCATTAGACTTTCTTGTTCTTTGTTATTAGCCGAAGTAATAAATAAAGTTTTAGTTTGATCTTTAAACTTGTGTAATGTGATTGACCAGATACTTGACGATGTTTCTAAGCGAAACATGACGAATAAAGACTTATTATATGGCAGAGTAGAACTTTTACTTGCATATAATAGAGTTGAACTATGTTGGCGATGTTTCTAAGCGAAACATGACGAATAAGTTAGACTTATTATATGGCAGAGTAGAACTTTTACTTGCATATAATAGAGTTGAACTAAGTTGGCGATGTTTCTAAGCGAAACATGACGAATAACTTAGACTTATTATATGGCAGAGTAGAACTTTTACTTGCATATAATAGAGTTGAACTAAGTTAGGGTAACCTAGACTTGTCATTAAGTACATATCAGTCAGATTAACAAAGAAGCCGAGGTTGTTTACCTTGGCCAGTCTTTGTTTGAATCTGACCTCTGCAACAAGGTCACATTCCCAGGCTTAAATGAGAACTCAAGTGGAACTTAGGTTCACATTAGGGGGCAGTAAAAATAAATCCTTAATTTTCAAAAACTTAAATTCAAAAAATTTAAACCAAATAAACTAATTGTAATTTAGGTCCTTTAATGACCTTATTGAAAAACAAAGAAGTCTTTCAAGTTTTAACTGATTGTTAACTGCCCAACTATGTCCACCTATGGTGATTCTCTTTCTTGGCTAAAAGTTGCTAGCAAAAAGGTAGTTCCCTTCCACCAATGCTAGTAAAGATATTTCCATGGCGTCATTCAAGACATCAAACCCTAACCCCTACACTAGACGATCCCTTTGTTTAATAATTTAGAGTTGCATGTTTATTTTCTCTGTATTGAGTTAGTCAAAGTTGTCCTAGTCTATAGGAATTGGTTGTCCTAGTTTTTAGTATTTAGTTAATAATGGAGTATTGTTCTACAGGTTGTTTTTATTTACCTAGTCTATAGGAGTTTGTTTTGCACATTTGAGTAGTGATGTGCAGTGCCTACTTTCACGCTATTAGTGCTGAGTAATGCCTACTTTTGTGGTATTTTCTATTACGTATGAGCCTATATAAATGCAGTCTTATTTGATGAACAAAATCAAGTCCTTAAGTCTCAGCTTTTCTTCATCTTCACTGCTTGTAACAGTGGTATCAGAGCAAGGTTTAGTTATTGAGAAAGCAAGAGAGAGTTCCCAAACTGTGAGAGTCATCAAAATAGTCCCCAAAACAATCCAAAATAGCAGCAACTGTTTTATCTCCTCTAATTTCATTACAAGAAATCATGGCTACGAGGACTAATTTTGTGTAGGCAGCAATCCCTCGCTTCGATGGTCACTATGACCATTAGAGCATGTTGATGGAGAACTTCTTGAGGTCTAAAGAGTACTGGCAAGTCATTGAAACTGGTGTAGCAGCACCTGCAATTGGCGTGCCACTCACAGATGCACAAAAACCAGAGCTGGAAAGACTAAAGTTAAAAGATTTAAAGGTAAAGAATAACTTAATTTAGGCCATTGATCGATCTATCCTAGAAACAATTCTTAGCAAATAAACTTCCAAGGATATTTGGGATTTAATGAAGAAAGGCTTCTTAAGAGTGAAGCGTGCACAATTTTAAGCCTTGAGAAGGGATTTTGAGACTCTACAGATGAAAGATGGTGGGTCAATTATCAATTATTGTGCAAGGACTATGGGGATAGCAAATAAAATGCGATTTCATGGTGAAAAGATAGAAGATGTGGCTATTGTTGAGAAGATTCTACGTTCATTGCCCCCAAAATATGACTATGTGGTTTGTTCAATTAAAGAATTGAAAGATATAGATGAGTTATCTCTTGATGAACTCTAGAGTTCCTTATTAGTCCATGAGTAAAAGATGAATCGAAGTTCAACTGTGGTTGAGCAAGCTCTAAAAGCTTTTACCTTTACTAAGTTCTCAAATTATAGAGAAAGAGGTAGAGGTAGAGGTAGAGGTAGAGGTAGAGGTATAAATAGGGGAAGAGGAAGGGGAGGTAGAGGTAATAGAGATGGAAGCCGACAACATCAGATTTTTAAAGGTGATGAATGACACTCAAATTACAGAGGACGCGATCAACAAGTTGACAGATCCAAGATCAAGTGCTACAAGTGCCATAATTTGGTCATTACCGGTTTGAATGCTATACCAATCTATCCAACAACAAAGAGAAGTTCAAGAAATCAAATTTTGCTAAAAATAAGGAAGTAAAAACTCTGTTAATGGCTTCTCATGTTAGTGCGGAACCTGTGTCAGATGTTTGGTATATGGATACGAGCTGCAGCAACCACATTTGTGGAAGTAAGTCTTCTTTCTTTTATTTAAATGAAGGCTTTCATTCTACTGCCAGTTTTGGTGATTATTCTACTGTGAAAGTAATGGGAAAAAGGTGGTGTTAATATTAGAACCAAGAATGGTTCTGTAGAAACAATTTCCAATGTTTTTTATGTACCTGACTTGAAAAGTAATTTCTTAAGTGCTAGTCTGTTGCAATAAAAGGGTTATGTGATAACTATTAAAAAGGGGGTGATGCTATGGTACATTTAGATGTACCATACATTTAGTTATGAACTTATATGATTTTATGTCATAACCAACATCATATTAGTCATAATCACTATCATATTGAGTCATAACTTAGTTATATTCAGTTATTTATTTATACCATATTATCTCATAACTAGGTCATAACTAAATTACTTAAATAATTTACCTCTCAAATAGGCAACCGGCTACACCGGTTAGAAGGGGAAACAAAATTCAATCAGTCGTGTTTGGCCATGTTGTTGGCTCTTCTCCTCCCTCTTCTCTTCCGCCATAGCTGAAGCTTCCAAGGACCACCAGCCTCGTCGGCGATCCAGGCTTCAGCCATGTCGACATCTTCTTCGCAAGCTCTCACTCTCTGAACGTCTCCACCATGGGTTTGTTCTAGTTGTTCTTCATCAATCGCAACGATCTCTGTTCTTCATCGATCTCGAGGCTAATCGAACTCGAACTCAATCTCTCTCGCTATTAGGTCCCATCTTGAGTTTGCAAATCGCAAATCCGAAATCGAGTTTGAATCAAATCAGATCTATCTTGCTCTTTATCTCAGGTACATTTTTCAGAAAATTAAAAAAATTCATGTATTGTCGTTCATATATTTTTTTCTTAGATTTCATTTGCTAATAAATGAAAAAAAAATATGTATATATACATATATATATATGGTGGTTGCAAAAAAACAAATTTGTTAGAATTCATTTGAGTTGTAAACTAGCTTATATTCAGATTTTGAAGCTCCTTAAGTGTACATTTTCCTGTGGTGCTGTAATCGAAAGTTATATTTGAATTGTTGTCCTCTTGATCTGATCAACAGTTGGATTTGATATGTTATACAGAGAGTTTTTGTAAGTAATTTTATTGTCTGATTGCTTTGCAATTGTTAGATTGGTGATTGATTGCTCTATTATATTGGATGAGATTCATAGAGAAAGCTCATCTGCCTTTTGGCGACAGTTTTCTGTAGTATCCACGGTCACTAAGCTTCTGATCCACATGCAATTCCACAAAACTTTAGCATTTAGATTGGTACTTGTTTTTTGTATTTGTTCTGTTTTTTGAAATTTCTCGAGTGAAGCATTTGTTTCAAATGCTCTTCATTTTATAATTGAAACAGAAAAATAGTTTAAATGCCAAATTTGAGAGAAATATGGTTCATCTGATTAACCATTTTCGTAGTTCGCAATGAAATTAATAAGCTAGGAAACATACTTCCTTAGTTCTTATCATATCTTTTCCTCTTCTTTTTTCAAGAAATAATAAATTATTTACCTTTTTGCTAGTTTGGTCATGTCTAATCTATTATCTTGCTACCTATGAGGATGTTTTTTGTTATTTAGGTTTCAAGATTGATGATTGAGGACTCTGGAGCTGTAAATGGGGTTAGTTTCATTATCTGGATTTCTTCAATGAAATAGATTTTCGAGCTTCGAAAAAGTAATTTAGATATTAGGAACCTGGGTGGAATCATTTAGGTTATATTGGCTGATGGGACAAAGGTGCATTCTTCAGTTGTTTTGTCAAATGCAACCCCTTACAAAACTTTTATGGTAATATTCCCTACCACTATTATTTGACTTGTAGAAGCGTATTCAGGTTTTGCTATGACATTGTCAACTTTCTGTTTTAATTGGATTTCTTATGCTTTTCTAACACAGGAATTGTTACCTGAAAATGTTCTTCCAGATGATTTTATCTGTGCCATTAAGCATTTGGATTATAGCTCCGTAAGTTTCTTTGTATATTACTTGTTACTTTCTTCAATTATTAGATAATCTGTGCTGTTCATGCCGTTATTTTCTTATCAACAAACAAAATTTTGAAAAAAAATAGTGTTGAGAATAAGATTTTTTAAGCTTCTTGAGTACTGCAATGACATCCAGGAGCAACAGCATTCCATCCAATGGGTTCGTACTTCCACTGAAATTACAGAGCATTTTGAACTTTCTGAGAAATAAAAGTGAAACGTATATATAGTTACCAAAACTTTAAGATTCTCAATTGAAATTTCTCAAAGCAATCTGACTAGTTTGCGAATATTAGAGATCTTCAATATTTGAAATAATAATAATAAATAACTTTTCATCTTTGTGTATGTGTTATCTATAATTAAAGAATTTGAAATAATTAAAGAATAAATAATTTCTTTAACTTCCTCCAGCTTGTGTAAGAATTTTAATTAAAGAAATTGAAGGAAGTTAAAAACTCCAAACTTCTGCTGGTCAAGGTGAATGATTGATATATAATCAATCAACAAAGTCAACTGAGCAATATTTCATTTTTTAGGTTGCCCCATTGAGGAGTTCCCTCTTAAATATCTGAGTTTGCCTTTAGGAGGGGATCCTCGAGCGGATTCTTTTTGGAATCTGTACTTGTCGAGATTGGGAAAAGAATAGATGGCTGGAAGAGAGCGTTGTTGTCTAAGGGGGGATATACATTTTGGTGCAATCACTGCTGAGTTGCATCCCTATCTACTCGTCTTTGTTTACGATTCTAGTAAGGATTGCAAAGAAAATTGGCAAGTTGGTGCGAGACTTTCTTTGGGAAGGGTGTGATGAAGATAAGAAGGATCACTTAGTTAAGTGGGAGGTGGTTTCTCTCCCTAGGGAGAAAGGGGGTCTTGCTATCGGGAATATTGTTGCGAGGAATATTAGACTCTTGAGCAAATGGTTGTGGAGGTTCCCTAGTGAAAGCGAGTCATTATGGTGCTCCATCATTAAAAACAAGTATGGTGTTTAGGACAATGGTAGAGATTCAAATGTGGTTAGGAGAGGCAATTGTCGGTCTCCTTGGAAGTCCATCTCTCATTTATATCCTATAGTGTCTCCTTTCTTGTTTATGAAAGTGGGTAATGGGCTTCATATTCGGTTTTGGGAAGATGTGTGGGTGGGGGTTACCTTTTTTGATAGAGCTTTTCCATTTCTTATTTGAATTAGAATGGAAGATGAAGAGTAAGGGGGAGGAAGAAAAAAGAAAACATGGATTGATTCAAGTTGAAACTTTGGCACAATGTTTTTCTGATCCAGTTAGAACTCAGAGCAAACCTAGTTTTCTTCATCTATAACCATGTATATAAATTATTAAAAGAAATTATAGCATGAAGTAATTAGTAGAGATAAATCATGTAGAATATCAATTCTTTTAAAAACTTTACCTACATTGAAGTTCTTTGTGGGAAAATTCCACGTAAATGGTAGATCCCAGTTGTAACTAAGTTCTAAAATATCAAATGCAGGTTTATCATTCATATATGATAATCTATACTATTTAAAATTAATTCTTGTTTTTTCTTTGAATGCAGAGACTAAAAATGAAAAATAAAATAAGAATCTCGTTGTTAAAGTAAAGTTTAGAACTTGAAATTTTTATATTGGATGTACGTCTTCTTGAATTTGTATCAGAACTGAGTGCAGAGTTGTTTGTAACGATTAATTTATTTGATAGGAGCAATAATCTGCAGAGAATTAGTTTAGAATTTTAATTGACATGGTTGTAATCAGTTCAGAAAATACTCTTTTAAGTGGGCTACCTTGTTAGAGACTCTGTATTTACTATTTAGGTGCGCGGTAGTTGTGCAAATAATGGGAGCAATATCATGGCTGGTCTTGGCAGCATATTGTTTGCCATGATATGACCAAGTAGCTGATTACTGCAATGCATGTTATTACTAGAGAAAGGGACTTTGCAGTGACTATAGAAAGGCTACCTTTGTCTTGGGGATCACTAATTGGTTATTGTCATGACTTCTTTTGACTGCATTGTAGTGTAGTAGGTACTCCATTGTTTTAGGGGTGATGCTATGGTACATTTAGATGTACCATACATTTAGTTATGAACTTATATAGTTTTATATCATAACCAATACTATATTAGTCATAACTACTATCATAATAAGTCATAACTTAGTTATATTCAATTATTTACTTATACCATATTACTTCATAACTAGGTCATAACTAAGATATTTAAATAATTTAACTCTCAAATTAGGCAACCTGTGTAACCGGTTACCAAACATAGCAAAAGATGAGAGTAGTCCAACAGTCGGAAGTCAGTTGGCCTCCCTCTCTGGCTCGTGCTGTTGCTCTTGTCTTCTCCTCCCTCCTCTCTTCCACCATAGCCGAAGCTTCAGCCATTGCCGAAGACCACCAGCCCCGTAGACATCTTTCTTCATAACCTCTCACTGTCTTGACGTCAAGAACTAGAGTTTCTTCCATTCTAATTGAATATTTCCAAGATATATTTTCTGTAGCTCAGGTTTGTTTCTAACTCTAAACTTCATTTACATTAGGGCTTTTGATTTGAAAACCCTAACCATTTCTTGGAAATATCTCGTGGAAATTAATAGTAAGAAATTAATTTTGATGGGAATTTGTATCACCATTTCTTCCTCAAAGTAAGTATGAAAATCTATATGGGCAAGTATGTGTCGCATCTCAATGAGTCTAGGTATCAAGTTGTATCTCTAAAGTTTAGTGAAATTTTTTCAAATCTCTGTCGTGGTTTGTTTGCTACAAGTTGGATATCACATCTTTTTGGATTATCAGGTTGCTGATAATTCGGTGTTTGGAGTCGGGATAAATTGTGGACAGCTTAAACTGTGATTTTGGGTTCACCAATTAGTCATCTACGAATCGGAGATTTTGGGTTTGATCCATCGCAAAGTGTGTTATTCGCTTGCTAACAAGGGATTGCCTGGTGGGTTTCACCTGCTTTTCCTTCTTGTTGCAGAAAGGTATTTTCTTTAATTTCTATTGAATTTTCATAAAATGCTCTTCTTTTTATTTATTTATTTATTTAAAGGGGTTTAATTTCACTTTTATCCCCTTAATTACCACAATTTTTTCCCCTATGATTTCATATAGTCCTACTAGAGACAATTTTTACTTATGTGGTTCAATTGTCGACGATTGTAACCAAATTTGATTGGAAAAGGGTAATTTTAAAATTGAAACAACTTAAATCATACGACAAAAACCCATTAAATAAGTTGTGGGGTGTAGTTTATTCAAATTGGTAAGAAAAATTAGTTTTTTGTTGTATTGTTTAAGATATTCAAATTTATGAAATACATTCTTTGGGTCAAATTAGTTTTCAACTGTTATTAAGTTCTATAATCATTCTCCAATTGGACCACATGAAGATAAATTAGAAACTTTAGCGACTAAATAGACGAAAGTGATAGCTTAGGAATGAAATAGAAAAAAAAGGTGATACTTTAGGGACGAAAGTGAAATTATCCTTCTTTTTTCCCCTTCTTATTAACATGATAGATAGAGTTTAAATCAGTTTGATTGTTGCAAAAATTAAGTTTCCTTAATTTTGAAAGATGGTCTGTCAAATTTGAAATTTAATTAGATATATCCGGTCTTCGTGAGAACCATTTGAATCAAGTAGTGTCCCAATTACTAGTTGCAACTGAAAAATTCAAAAGCTTTTCTTTGTGGCGATAATGCCAAAATATCAAGTTGGCTTAGTTGTCTTGTCTTTATCTTGATCATGGTCCTTAGAGGCCTGTCCGCATCTATGTGCTCTTTAAATTGTAACACGTTTTGATTCTCTTAAAGCTTAACACTGATTCTGTTACTTAAAATTAGTATTTTTATGGTTGATTTTGTGTTAATTTTTTCCCCTGAGAAAATTACTTTTGTCGAACTTTTGTTTTTAAAATTCACATGTTTGAATTTCACGAGCCTACAATGTTTGGTTGTTCAACTACTATTTAATCTTGTGTCTTTATAGATATCTTTTCTACTCCCTCCGTCCCAAAATATTGGTCCCTTTTGGGGAATCTAACTTTTTTTGGTAGTACACTTATTGCATTTGAAAAAAGTTAGTTTTCCAAAATTACCCTTTTGATAGTACATTTTTTGGGAATATCAATGTCATAATTGTACTTTTTAAATTGTTTATTAATTTAAAAGAAGGGCAAAATAGGAAATTTACATTATTTTTGTACTTGATTTATAAAGAGGGACTAATATTTTGGGACAATGAAAAATGGAATAAGGGACTAATATTTTGGGACGGAGGGAGTATACAATTTCACCCTCTGAATATTGCATTTATCTTATCCTGGATATGAGTAAGTTCAAATGTTGTCAGCTTTTGTACTAATTTTATTGCAATATTAATCATACTTAATTTGCACTATGGTTTATTTTATTGGTTACGAAGAGTCTTGTTTGATGTGGTTGTATGAGAGAACCAATGGAAGTCGGCTGCTTTGTTGACAGTCTTATTTTTTCAATTGTTGTAAATGAGATCAGAAGCCTCAAGTTATTGTTGGCATTTTCAAATACTTCATGATCAATAGAACATTGTTGCCGTGTACTTGGTAGGCTTATTTTGTTTACTTCTTACGTTAAAATTGCCATTTTTTTTTTCCAGCTGTCTACATAAAGATGTGACAAGTGTTTATCTTGAATCTTTATATACCATAGCCTTTGATCATTAGCATCATCAATCTCTCTGTCGCTTCCTCTCCAACTTATTTCCACTGTTTAGAACTTGAGATGTAATGATGTTCAAGAAATTGATAATCTATACGGGACTCAATACCCATTTCAGAAGCAGCTTTGTCACGTTTATATTCATAGTACTTATAAGAATGGTTATAATTAGCATAAATGTAGGAATTTTTCCTATTATAATTTGTATCTGTGGCGTGTGGTTTTTATGTGGACAGAATATCTTTCCAATGGGAAGGCTGAATTTTTCTAGTTTAAGCTGTTGATGCATCCTCCCTACCCACAAACTTCAGATGATTTTCCATCATTTCTGGAGCCAGCTCGCTTCATATACGAGCACACTCTTTGTGACATGTTTCTTTAAATAGCCTCTTTTTTCTTTTTTTCTTTTTCAAATAATAATAAAAGCTTAGCGATCTTCTCACAGGAGAAATCTATTCATTTGATTTTGTTTATGAGCATTTTGTCCTTTGACTAAGAAGTTTTGCCTGACAGTTCAGGATTTTCATAAGGACACTGGTTCTCCTGTGGGTGCGTTAGTTTCTCAAGATGTTAACAGGTCTGATGACTTGAAGCAGCTTTATCCAGAGCCATCACAATGTACATGTTATGTCCTGGAAGATGTTTCTCTCAGTGAGCTTGGGAACAGTCTGACTGAATTTCTACATATTCAAGATGATAAAAAATTGGCATCAAGCTCCAATTTAGTTCAACCTGCCGACAAGACTGATAACTTCAATGTGGAGAAGGAAGATAAATGCAAAGATCTAGATCAAACTGAACCAACCACTGTAACTTCTGAGAAATTTTTTCCCAAATGTGCAACATTTGCATGCTCTGGTAAGAAAGCATCCCTTGCTGTGTCTGCAAATGTGGAAGATGACATTGTGAAGATTATTGTATTGTATTTTCTATTAGTTATTTAGGGTAGTTTAGTCTATTAGATTATTAGGGTTTATTTCATTTAGGTTATATATATTGTACTCAATGATTATTCAATAAGATATACAAAATAGATGTTCTTTGTTATCATGGTATCAGAGCTAGGTCACAACAGCAGACTTAGCACGTAGATGTAGCCTTCTCCCTTTGCATACGTCCTTCGCAGGTGTTCTCTTCTCCCATACGACTTGCGAATTATTCTGAAGCATCTGTTCTAGGCATCGCAACTGGTCTCCTCCCACATACGACCTACGAATCCCTCTAGAACCTTTGGGTGAGTGGTTCCAGCCCAGCGCAACCTGCAGCTCTTACGAAAGTCCTTTTCAGCCACTTTGGACTCATCTGGATCAGTCGAGTTGATATGGGTAGCAGTCGAACCTCTGTTTTTTTTTGCCTTCTCGCTGGTTTGATCAACTCTCTAGAAGCCCTTGAGTCAACGTCTTCTTCACTGTGATCGTCTGGTTTGATTGACGGCTTCTAGCGACCCGACTGCCCTGTCTCACGCCTACTTCTGTATCTGTGTCTGGTACTATTTGTTATTTGCACTGGGTTGTTTGATTATAGCAATATGGCTGATGATAAATTGCACGCCATCACAACTAAGTTGGATGGCACAAATTATTCTTATTGGTCTCATGTAATGAAAAATTTTATCATGGGTAAAGGTATGTGGAATTATGTTATTGGTGTAACTACTCGACCATTAGAATCCAAAGAAACTGAGGCCGATGTTGCTAAATGGGATAAGGAAAATGCACAAATTCTTACTTGGTTTCATAATTCCGTTCAAACCACCATTGGTATGAATTTCTCCAAGTATTTTACTTCTAAACAAGTTTGGGACTATTTGAAAACTATGTACCTTGAGTCTAACTTTGCCAAACAGTATGAACTTGAGATGTCCATTCGCAGTGCTAGTCAGAAAGATAAGTCCATTCAGGAATTTTATAATGAGATGACTACTTATTGGGATCAGCTTGCTCTAATGGAACCATCAGATTTGCAGTTACTTGACAGTTATACCAAGTATCGGGAGAAGCAACGTCTTGTTCAGTTTCTTATGGCCCTTCGTGATCAGTTTGAGCCACTTCGGGGCGCTATTCTTCATCGGTCCCCCTTGCCTTCTGTTGATGGTGCTGTCCGTGAGCTTATTGCAGAAGAAACTCGCTTTAAGGTGGCTCATGGTACTCCTCATTCCCAATCAGTGTTTGCCACTCCTCCGCTCTTGCCCACCCCACCATCTTCTTTATTTCAAGTTACTGGTAAGCCCAAGCCTCGGGTTTCTATGGATGAGTGCAGCTTCTGTCATCAGAAAGGTCATTGGAAACATGCTTGTCCTAAGCTGGTGCAGCCCAAAGGCCGTTCACCTGGTCCACCATCCTCTAAGCCGACATCTTCGGGATCTCGCTCATCTGTCGCCTTTTCTGCACCAGTTTTTGAGAATGGTCTATCTTCCAATATGCAGTCTATGTTTGAGCAGTTCAAGTCTTTCATGGTGGCCAATCCAACTCTTTCGTCCCAGGCTTCCGCTATGACTACCACTCAATTAGGTTTGTCTGGTTCATCATCCTCAGGTAATATCCACACTTCGTGGATCTTTGATTCTGGTTGTTCACATCATATGACCCCTGTTGCATCTCTCCTTAGTAATTGTGTCTCCCCTCCTTCTCCTATCACTATTGCTACTGCTAATGGTTCATCTATGCCTGTCTCCTCTATTGGTTCTATTTTCTCTTCCCATTTGTCTCTTTCTCCTGTATTTGATGTACCTCACCTCTCACTTAGTCTTATTTCTATTAGTCAATTATCTGATTCCGGTTTTGATGTTGTTTTCTCTTCCTCTCATTGTGTTGTGCAGGATCGGGTCTCCAAGAGGCAGATTGGGATCGGGCGTAGAGTTGGAGAACTATATATCTTGGACAGCTTACATGTTCCTTTAGATGTTTCTTCTACTGCATTGTCTTCTTTTTGTTTAAACAATCAGTCCTCTCTATTTTATATTTGGCATTCTAGGTTAGGTCATTTGTCGAGTGATCGTTTGAGGATGTTAGTTCAGTCTGGACATTTAGGCCATTTTCCCATTGCTGATATTTCAGAGTGTCGTGGTTGTAAACTGGCTAAAATGTCTGCTCTTCCATTTAATAAAAGTAGTTCTATTTCATCTTCTCATTTTCAATTGGTTCATACTGATGTTTGGGGTCCTTCCCCTATAGTTACTAAGGGAGGTTCGCAATATTATGTATCTTTTGTGGATGATTACAGTCGGTTTACATGGGTTTATTTGATGACACGAAAATCTGATTTTTACAAAATATATTCCCATTTTCACTCCATGATTTGCACCCAATTTTCCACCACCATTAAAATTCTTCGTTCTGATTTGGGGGGTGAGTATTACTTGTCTGAGTTTGAGGAGTTTTTAGCTACTCATGGTACTATTCATCAGTCTTCTTGTTCAGACACTCCTGCCCAAAATGGTCGTGCTGAGCGCAAACATCGCCATCTCCTTGATATAGCTCGTTCTTTGCTACTCTCATCCTTTGTCCCTTCTGTCTTTTGGGGAGAAGCTGTGCTCACTGCTGCATATCTTCTCAATCGGATGCCTACTCCTCTTCTCTCCGGCTCCTCTCCGTATGAGCGTCTTCTTGGTGTTACTCCCAATTATTCTCTTCTTCGTGTTTTCGGTTCTACATGCTTTGTGCTCCTTCCTAAACGGGCGCGCTCTAAGCTTAGTCCTCGTTGTGTCCTATGTGTCTTTTTAGGGTATGGCATTAATCAGAAAGGTTATCGGTGCTATGATCCTGCCACCAAAAAGCTTTATGTGTCTCGGCATGTCACTTTTTTGGAAAAACTACCCTACTACACTATACCTTCCACCCCTGTCCCTATTACCAAGGAGGAATTGGTTCACATTGATCCATTTCCTTCTGATGTTTTTTCTGATGAGTTTGTCTCTGATCTTGAGATCTCTACCTTGCCTCCTTCTAGTACCTCTAATATCTCGGCAGCTCCTCCCTCTCCAGCTCCCACTTCCCCTGCTCCTCTTCTTGTTTATCAGCGTCGCAAAGCACTTCCGCGTTCGCCTGTCTCTAGCTCTACTGTCCCTCCAGCTGTTTCTTTGGATCCCGCTCCTCCTGCACGTCGTTTTTCCACGCGTGATCGTCGTGCTCCGAACTGGTATGGTTTTGGTAATACATGTTTTTCCCTTTCATATCAGTCTTTTCTTTCTTGTCTTCATACTTATTTTGAGCCTAGGTCCTACAAGAAAGCTTGTCATGATCCCAATTGGATTGCTGCCATGAATGACGAGTTAACTGCTTTAGCTAATACTCAGACTTGGGATTTGGTTCCATTACCTACTGGCAAGAATATTGTAGGCTCTAAATGGGTCTATAAGGTCAAAACCCTTTCTGATGGTTCTTTGGAACGATACAAGGCTCGTTTGGTTGCCCAGGGCTTTTCTCAGGAGTATGGGATTGATTACGATGAGACTTTTGCCCCCGTTGCCAAGATGACTACTGTTCGCACTCTTATCTCTGTTGCTGCTGCCCATCACTGGCCTTTGTTTCAACTTGATGTCAAAAATGCCTTTCTGAATGGGCATCTTGCAGAGGAAGTATATATGCGCCCTCCACCGGGTCTCTCACACCCTCCTGGTATGGTTTGTCGTCTTCGCCGTGCTCTCTATGGTCTTAAGCAGTCTCCTCGTGCTTGGTATGAGCGATTTCACTCTGTTGCCCTTCAGCTTGGGTTTTGCCCTAGTCATCATGATTGTGCTCTATTTGTTCGGCGTACTTCTGTTGGCCTTGTTCTTCTTCTCTTATATGTGGATGATATGATCATCACAGGCTCTGATTGTAATACTATTGAGGAGGTTAAGCATCAGTTGTTTCAGGAGTTCGAGATGAAAGATTTGGGGTCTCTTCGATATTTTCTTGGTATTGAGGTTGCTACTTCTCCTACTGGGTATCTTCTTTCTCAGACTAAATATGCTCGTGATATTCTTTCTCGTGCCAATCTCACTGATGATAAGTTTGTCGACACTCCTCTTGAGTTGCATGCTAAGTTTTCTGCTTCTGATGGCGTTCCTCTTGAGGATCCCACTTTGTATCGTGAGTTGGTTGGGTGCCTTGTTTATCTCACCGTTACTCGTCCGGATATCTCCTATGCTGTGCACATTCTCAGTCAGTTTGTTTCTGCTCCTCGCTCCACCCACTGGGCTGCCTTACTCCGTACTCTGCGCTACCTTCAGGGCACTTTGTTGCAATGTCTGCTGTTATCCGCCTCTTCGGACTTGACTCTCCGTGCCTATGCTGACGCTGATTGGGCCGGTGACATCTCTGATCGCAAATCCACTTCTGGTCTTTGTGTTTTCCTTGGTGATTCTCTCATATCTTGGAAAAGTAAGAAACAGTCTGTTGTAGCTCGTTCCACTGCTGAGGCTGAGTATCGCGCCATGGCTCATGCTACTTCCGAGATAGTCTGGCTTCGCTGGCTTCTCTCTGATATGGGCATCTCTCTTTCTGATCCGACTCCGTTATATTGTGATAATCAGAGTGCTGTTCAGATTGCTCATAATTCAGTCTTCCATGAGCGGACCAAGCATGTTGAAATCGATTGTCACTTTGTCCGACAGCATCTTCAGGCTGGCACTATTTCTCTTCCTTTTGTTCCGTCCTCTCTTCAGTTGGCCGATTTTTTTACAAAGACTCATACTGTTGCTCGTTTTCGTTTTCTTCTTAGCAAACTTTCGATGCTTTCTGCACTCGCATCCTCAGTTTGAGGGGGGGTGTGAAGATTATTGTATTGTATTTTCTATTAGTTATTTAGGGTAGTTTAGTCTATTAGATTATTAGGGTTTATTTCATTTAGGTTATATATATTGTACTCAATGATTATTCAATAAGATATACAAAATAGATGTTCTTTGTTATCAGACATAAATGCTGCAGTATTGGAGAAAAATGGCCATGAATTTGTTAATCCTGCATGCCCTCAATCCATTTCCTTGCCTGTAAGTTTGCACTATATTTGTTTTCATTTTATGTTTTTTTTTTTCTTCATATTATTACCAAGTCATGATGCTTGGATTCCTATCATGTGAGTTTGATGCTGGAGCAATTCAAGACATAATCAATTGTCTTAAAAGTTGCTCGTTTCATTTGCAAGTACTTGGGCAGTAGTTAGGTGGATGCTTTAATTGTAGTTAGGATGTTACTACAGATGCTATTTGGAAGTAGTTAATGGATTTTGATCATTATTTTCAATGCGTGTTTTTCAGTTTCTTACAAGTGTAGGGTATGCATGCCAGAGGCAGTTGGGGTTGAATCTTGTTACATTCTGAGGGAAGCATTTATGTGTGTATTAGGTGCCTCTTAAGTGTGTTCCACCTTCCCATTCGTTCTACCCGAGCCGGATTAGTTAAGATACTTTTTACAATTCTAATATATCTTAGGTAGACGATACTATAATGAATGCATTTTTGTCCAAGTAACCCGTAATTGATTGGAAGTTGCATTGTATGTTAAGCGTGTGATTTATGTTGCAAGTTGCCACTAGTTGACTGAAATCGTTACTTATATGGTACCAATTCTTTCTAGTTTTCTCTTTTATCAACTTTTTTCTTTTGAAAAGAAAAAAGAAAATCTAAGCAAAACATTTTAAATTTTGGAGACATTGGACATCATTTCAGGCTGGCTGAAATTTCTTTTACCCTTGGCTTCTATATTAGATTGTTGTGTGGAAGCTGGTGATAACCAAAGATATAATTATATTTGGAATTTTATGTAATGGCTGTACAATCATGGACCAATAGCTGATTGAATGTACATGATGAGAACTAGTATCTTCCTCGAGCCACATTTTTTTTTGGACAGTTCTGCTTATTCTTTTCTCTTCATGTTTTGCTTTCTTGCAGACTCCTTCAAAGCTAGTATCTGCCATGAAGGGTAGCCGTGAGAAACAGGGGATGACACCTCCAGAGAAACTGACCGTCAGATGGGCGCCTGATGTGTATGATCCTCCTCCATCAATATCTACATCCACATCTGGGAAGATCAAGAAACCACAGCCCAAGAGTGAAAGTAAGAGGTATTATGATTATAAGAACGGAAAGAACAAGCAGAAGGGCAAACCTTCTAAAGGGAGCAGCAGTAAGGACAAGAAACATGTTCGAAAACACGGTGGGAGTTCTAACAAGTATTACCAAACGCTAGACAATGATGACAGAGTGGTCGACTATAATGAGCCTTGCGGTGAATCGGGGTGTTTTGGTGTTGGTTGCCCAAACTCATATTGTGGGAGTAGTTTCCTTAAGAAATCTGTCAGAGAGTTGCATTTCTCCATTGCAGAGGCTACATGAGCCTTATCTTCAATCACCACCGAGTAGTCCTTTCTTCTCATTCATGGTGTTAATAAATAAAGTACTGTTTTAGGGTCTTGTTGACTGTAGTTATAGTACTTCGGAAACTTTTGACAATTTTCTTCTGCAGTGCTGCTATTGGTAAATCTGCATTGACATCCTCACAAACTTCAGGTTTTGTCTGTAGATGAGTTTTTACAATCTAAGCTGGCCTTTCTTTTTTCCTAGTTTAAAGGAAATTGTCGTGCTCCTGTTCTTCATCGATTCTAGTCGGTGGGTGTTCCTGGTTTATGTTATTTCATGTGTGGTTGGTGTTGGAATTTTGACCACAGTTTATTATAAACCATTTTCCTGCTCCTGTTCGGCCAGTGGGAAAAGTTCTCTATTCGGAAAGCTGGAACTATATTGGGTTATATAATTAGGGCTGAAAGGCAAGTTGTGTGTTAAGTTTTTCAAGTTTGATTTGATAACTTAACGACTGTTAAATTATGGTTAAGTTTGATTTATTTACCTAACGAGTTGATATTAAACAAGATTTTAACAAATTGATATGAGTTGAACAAGATTTTAACAAATTAATGAGTTGAGCTCGAATAACTTAGATAAGGTTTGGTTTGCTTTTGGATACTCAATTATGTTTTTAAATTATAATTGGGATGAAAAATGTTAACTAAACATATTTTTAAAATACAAATTAAAATTATTTTAAAAACTCCTATCTTCTCTTTATTTTATTATTATTATTCAATCAATTAATTATTTTTTTCTCTCTCATCTCTCTTCTCACATTCTTTCACATTTTATACATCAATCAATTTAAAAAAAAAAAATTACAAATCATTTCAAAATTATTTTTAAAACTTATAATCAAACAAATTTTCTCTTTTCAAATCATAATTTAAAAATTCAAAATATAACTTCACACTCAAATTATAATTTTAAAACTAATGTAAGCTTATTGATTCAAAAAGTAAATTATTTAAATTTAGTTTGAAAACTTAGCCAGTGTAAACATGTGTTTACCTTTACTTTTGGTTTGTGAAAAGATAATTATTTTTAATAAAATTTATATATATTCGGCAATTGTTTAAAAAAATCGTATTTTTTTCTCTTTGCATTAAATTTCTTTTGGGGAATTTTTTTTAAGGTCCCTGGTATTAAGATTTTACAGCATAAAAGACACTCAATATTTTCATAATGTCTAAAGTCTCTCAACATCAATCCAGAGAAAATTCAATCCAGAAAATTTCTCTGGACAAATCACAGAAAAAATTCCAAATTTCTCTGGATACATCACAGAGAAAATTTCAAATTTCTCTAGACAACAATGAGTGCTAGTGCTCTACTTCAGAAAAAATTAGATTAGTCCAGAAAAATTCTTTAATTTGAACTCAATTTTCTCTGGGTTGAACTAGTGCTCTGCTTCAGAGAAAATTGGATTGGTCCAGAGAAATTCTCTGAGTTGAATTAGTGCTCTGCTTTAGAGAAAATTGAGTTGGTCCAGAGAAATTCTCTGATTTCCAAAGCTTCCACATATTATAAGGATGAAACACTGGAATATCTTGTCAATAATTGCCTTAAATCACATGTGGTTTTCGTTTTGGGAAAATAAAAGGAGCAACTTTGTAAAGAAATTTTAATCAATGGACAAAAAAAAGAAAAAGGAATTCAAATGAATTGGAGCACTGAGAGAAGAAATCTGTGGATTATAAAATGAATTCAATTCTCAAGTTGACATCATTCAAAACATAAAAGAGAGTTCTTCAATATAACAAACAAAGCCTATATAATACTAACAGCATATCACCACCACCCAACATGTGTGGCAAACAAACTACCGCCTCAGGCTCTCCACGATGTAGTCCGCGTAAAGATTCCTATAGAAGCAAAATGCACAATGAGATTAAGACCATAATCCATGCCAGATGAGATTGATGACAAGCACAACAACAAATTTGATGAAATTCCCAAAGTCCAACAGGAAACTCCAAATATTAAAAATATAAAATAGATGTGATCTATCGATGCCACCGTAATACAATGTGGAGATGTCAGGAACAACTATATTAATTGTCCCAAATTCGAATAAAAATAGTATAAACATTTTTATGCAATGTATCTGATAAGCTACTATTGTTTTGGGCATGAATGGATGATTTCCAAAGACAGCATTGGGTCACACACCCTGATATTGGAAACAACATCACATAAGCTAACATATACAATATATACCAGACAATTGAATAGTTATGATATTTATATGATGAACCCGATGGCTTTCTCTCTTAAATCTCAAGATACGTAACTAAAAATAAAGTTCTGTTTAAAAGAGAGATGCCAAGGGTTATCCTACCAAATAAATAAATAAATAAATTATTAAAACTAAATTAATTTTGTATTTTAAACTATTAAAATAGCTACACAGTGAAGGTAAGCCCTTTTAGTTAGGGTTGCGCCACGAGTGGCTTCTACCAAATTCAGTTCAACCAAAACTTCATTAATAATGTGTCATCCATTGCTGTATTGGTTAGTCCATCTAAATCTAATACTGTGCAAATTAAGGAAGATGGGAAAAGAACACTGAAAGGGCGTAAAAATTCGTCACTTACATGGAATACTGGATCGCATCATAAGCATCTGAGGCAGGCAGAAAATCGTTAACTGCAACTTCCTTGTTCTCATTTTCTTGTCTAATTACTCGTTAAGAGAATAACATTCTTTCGATACATTCCTTTTGTACCCATTTTCCTTAAAGAAAAGAATTGTATAGACTAGAAAAAATTGTTACACAACGCAGAGTCAATTGCACAATATGAACTAAAACTTTTAGAAGGATACAGTCCTCAAAGAAGCGGCGGATCTCAGCCAATCGATGTGGGCTGTCCACCCAAATGAGGTGCAAGTGCAAGGCTGCAATACTATTGTCCTTGGGTGGTTAAGAAAGCTTGAAAGCAAATAATGTGGTTCATGTAAGAGGTAAGTTGTGGCCTGATTACTGTGATCACTATCTTTACATGACTTGGAACAGCTGTCCTACAATCTGTTCATGACAGATAAAACTATGGGTTCTGCTAAATTTCATTACATAGGACACCCGAAAATATATAATTTTTCAGGGTCTAATTTAAATGAAACGAAATGCTGACAAATCCACCAAGCAAGACATGAACCTTTTTCCCCTTAATTATACGACAATGTAGTTGAAAATCTAACATGACTAAGGTTCATTCCAAGGTAAATAGACTTAATTTTTCTGGGGCTTTTTTATTTTTTAAAATACCCTGCCTAAACACCTCATTGACTAGCTTTTTATTTCTACTATTCTCAATAGAAAATATTTCCCAAAGCGTGCTCATTCTCTCACAGGATCACTGGGTTCTGAATTATTTCATGTAAAACATTACTTGCTACATTTATGCTTTATCAAGCCTCAAAATTTTCGGTATATCCGTAATATGAAAACCAATATTGCATGCATAATCTGCAAATGTCTGCAAATGTTTGCAAATGTGAAAAAATGCATATCAAACAGCACACCTGCATGATAACTAAGACATCCATGGGGTCATTGTCCTCACAGAGAGTACGAGGGATGAAGCCATAATTATGGGGGTAAACAACCGATGAGTAAAGCACACGGTCAACCTGCAACGTGCATTGGCTTCAGCAACCATTAACGATCAAAAACAGATACTGAGATTAATGACTGACTATGCATGATTACCTTGATCATTCCCCTTTTTTTGTCAAGTTCATACTTCACTTTACTCCCCTTACTGATTTCAACCACCTGCAATAATTAATTATATTTATACTAGTCTTTGTGAATTGAAAATTTTATACTTTATGATTTTCGACATTTGTAAAATTGCTATAGATCATTGGAACAATAAAATTCATCTGAAAGAGATTAAAACTAGACAGTTTATTAAAGAGAAGAACCTGTAGAATGAAAGTCAAAACAAAGCTGTATATTTATAAAATAAAATAAAATAAAATAAATTCAAATTGACAGTTTAAGAGTTTTTCTAACAGACAACTGAGGACTTATTCAAACTCCATGTTTATTACAAACAACACAGGTAGGCGTTTTTTTCTGAGGATTTTAAAACCCAATTCTGCTTTTTGTAGTAGAAATATATTCCCTCTGGTTGCTCATAAAAGAGAGCAAAAGTTGGTCACTGTCTCTACTAATAAGAAAACAAAAATTTCAAAGAATATCATGCCAGAACCATGGGGCAATCAAGTATACAATAAATTGTATTATCAAATTGAGGGTAATGGTCATAAAATTTTCTTATCATGTTAGGTCCTTAACCATCGTTCAATCAATTATCTGATAAAATATAGGATCACTGCCTGTGAACACCTTTGCATGCATTGTACAGAATTAGTACTTCAGCAAAAATAGACCAGAACAACTTTTACAGTCATTCGTGAGGAATGGGGATGCTACAGAACAATTAATTACAGTTGCAAGTTGCTTTCTACATATTCACATCAGGTATTGAGAAAGTAGGACCTTAAAGCAACTTATAGGTCAGTGAGATACCTTAATATCGCACGTGAACTTGGTTAGGAGTGAAATTTTAATTGAAAACAAAGGTGTGACCATCAAACAGTACACCCACATAACAGTTGTACAAAGGGACCATATGATGGTAATTGGTAATTATGCATGTATCAGTATTCCATCTATTCCATGTACACGGTTATAAGGTTTATTACCTGGCATTATAATATAAAACACATATTTTGATTTGGTTAAGCTACGGTTTTCCTCCAACTTTTAATAATTACTGTAGGTTAACTATGTGATCAACTTCAACTACATTCTTGATATTCCTTAAATAGACCTACAGCTATATAAATCTTAGCAGGTTAATATAATAAATTCAATGTAAGCCTGTCTTTGTTTGTCCCAATCGAAACTAGTAACAAATTGTTGGCAATTACTGAGCAATATAATAAAATGATGTACTTTAACAACATCGAGGTCCCAAAACTTTAAATTGAAACTCAACTAGGGTATGTTTCCCAGAAATTAAAAAATTCAAATTGCAGGCCATGTGAAATTCACGTCAGGTGAAAACTTTCAATGACAGGTAAACAAAATTCTGGTTTCATGCATAGTAAACTAAGTAAGTAAACAATCCATATTTAAATTTAAATTATTAAAAGCATTTAACCACTCTTTAGCAACACCTATTCAATATCACACAGATCTAGCATACAAGTTGAGAGTAACGAATGCCCTTTGATTAGTCCTATATAGTTGACTCACATTCACAAAAAACCAACGTAATTGGATTGTTGAATGCGTCATATGGAAACAACACAACTAACAAACATCAAAAAACCTAAACCTATTCAAATCATATTTTCCTAATTTTATAAACCAACCCAGCGAGTTCACAAAGGTGAAAGGGGCAGTTTCGAAGAAGGGGATTTCGGTCTAGGGTTTCATAGAATGGAGATAGAGAAAGGGAGAGAAACAAAAACATTAAATAACACAAACAATCAACCTAAGCTCATAAATTACACCTGGAAAAACAAAATCAAGTCTTCTTCAAAGGAAATGGGACTGAATAAAGATGGATTTCGATTTTTTTTACTTAAATCATACAAAAAATTCCATATCCTCTACTTGAAAACCCTAAATTTGAAAATTTCCTCTTAGCACAGACAAATCGAAGATAATACAGTAAAAGTAAGGGCTTTGGGCAATTATGAACTATGTACAAACCAGTTTGTAATCGAGCTCGAATACATCTAGGGTTTCGTCGTCTCTGCAGGGGGTTGGGCGTTATCCAATAGGTTGTTTAATTTGGAGATGACGGTGGAGACGAAGGTGGTGGAGACGATGGCAGGAAGTGTAGGATCCCTTGACAGAGAGTGACACCTAGAGGGTTAAAATCAGTTGTTCGAAATAAAAAAGAATAGGAGAGAAAGGTGTGGGACTTACTGGATGTGGTGATGGTTGTGGCAATGGACAGCAGCGATGATTGGAGAGAGAGAGAGAGAGAGAAAGAGAGAGAGAGAGCGTAATTTCTCCAAATGTTAGGTCTGAAGAAAAGGTCCAGGGGTTTGTCAAAAAAAAAAAAATAGGAGGGAATTTTGGTTTGGACAAAATTTCGAGGGTTTGTTCCAATTTTTTTGACATTGGGAGTCGAATCTTAGGGGAAAGGAAGTTGTGGTTATACAAGAGGAGTATGTTGCTCGATGCGATTTTTACATGGGTGATCAAGGGCACAGTGTTTCAGCCTTACCATTATATGCATGAGAAGAATAATTACATGTATAGGTATCTGATTAGTGTAAATTAATTTCGCAAAACTGATTAGCAAAGATACATGAAGGCAATAGTTGAATTAAAATCTCCAAACAGACTGCATATTAACAAGTGAACTGTTTAGTTAATAGCCCATAATAAATGGTACTGATTGCATATCTATCCATTCCCCAAGAAGCTTCAGTGATCAAGCTGCAGAATAGTGTTGCAATTGAAAGAAGCATTTGAAATTTCTTTTAGACAAATATTCTTTATCTTTATGCACTCAAATTTCTCTTACATTTCTCCCACACATATAACTAGCTCTACAGTTACAACTAGCTTGTAAACATTTTTTATCTTCGGTACTCAAACCCACTATGTCCAATGCTACAACAACAACTTGCAATCAAAAATCATCCAGGAAGAAAATGGCTCATGCACTCAATGCTCTTGCAGCAACTATCGTCGTGCACAACCAGTAGTCTAACAGAACCCAACTGTTTTTCTTTTTCTACTTTTTTTTTTTGGGATCCGGACCCCAATCTTCAAAAGAAATAATTTTTACTAGAAAAATTGATCAAAACCAACATTGCTAATAAAATAAGGAATAAAGTTAACTTATCAAAAAATATATAAGAAGCACACTTAGCCTACTAGCAGTTTTTTAAGTGAGGTTAGGAATTCAAGTGCTAGATCTTGAGTTCCAGTTTTCTAGATTGTTATTCTAAATAACCACACTCACTCATGCACATAAACACATTACTGTTGTTGTTTGGTCTAGCAATTAGTTGTAGTAGCCTCAAGACTCGCCATATGGAACAAAAGAATTGTCTCATTGATCTAATATCATGATACAAACAGGACCTGATCATTTCCAATAACTAGCAAGGAAACAAAATAAAGCAAAACAATGTTCAATGTCTTACTTTGACAAACGAACCATGCATTTTCAGCTTTTCTAGGAGACTTTTCCTCAACTGACTAATCCCAATCTTAGCATCATCATCATCTGCGCAATCCTCTGCCGACTCATACCTACAAATTAAAAAATAAAGCCAAAAATAAATAAATCAAAATCAAAATCAAAAGACCCACAATTCAATAACCTTAGCCAATAATCTATACATAAACAAGGATATGGAACTATAATTTCCTATCTGAAGGGGTGAGAATGATAATAAATTTTTTTAGTAATTGATATAAACTATCATATTTCAATTCATGAATAAAAAATAAAGTAAGACATAATATTAAAGGAAAAATTTATGGTGTGCATCCCTAAAAATGGGCGCACTCTAAGAAATGTTACACTAATGCTTATGCCAGCTTCGCATCAAGCATTGATATCCGTTACAGACATTTTAACGCATCTATTTATGCCAAATACTATCAATCAAAGTTGTAACTGTCATCCCCAAATCCTGACATCATGAGAAAACAACACATCAAATTCCAAAACCAAAAACAAGGAATTTGATTTTCTTTTTCTTTACCGTCGACCCATTATCATAAACCTCAAAATTTGATAAACACAACAGGTAAACACAGTTAATCAAATTCAACAAACCCCAGCAAGGATGGCACTTTTTTTTGAAGGTTGGTTTCATTGTTGAAGGTGGGTCTTAAAACACATATATAACATGCTGCTTCTTTTTTTTTTCAGATACTTTTTTTTTTCATAACATTTGTTTGGTGTTTTAGTGGGTACCACAGTTAGGTCCCAAAGTGAAATCATCTTCACCTGATGTTCTAGAATTATTATGAATCATTTGATCAACACACAAAATAGAGAGGAAAAATAAGCAAAGCATTTTCTTCTACACAAAAAAAAAAAAAAAAAATGAACATCATCATCAAACCCAACATAGCTCTTTTCCTCATCATCCAATCCTAGAAATTACAGAGCTCTCCTTCCACCATCCACTGCAGTGCCTATCAACAC
Source organism: Camellia sinensis (assembly GCF_055761805.1). Classification (NCBI taxonomy): domain Eukaryota; kingdom Viridiplantae; phylum Streptophyta; class Magnoliopsida; order Ericales; family Theaceae; genus Camellia; species Camellia sinensis. Next base: position 185,976,616 of record NC_138967.1, read on the forward strand.
AGACAAAACAAACCCATTGACACATTTAATCAAACACTTGATGTGCATGAAAATGGATGCCAAAAAAATACGAATTTGCTTAATACCTTTACAAGAACATGGACATCATCATCATCGAAGACTTATCTTTCAAACGTTTCACGTCCGATCATTTAACAGGTTTACTATAAAATCCTCTGCCCCTTCCTTCAAACACCTGTCATTTACCAATGAATATCAATATCAAAATTTTAAAATTATAATACATAATAGTTTGAAATTTTAAATATAAATTTAGAAAAAAACAATGAGCTAAACATTATCAAACATAACTGGGTTCCTCTGCATCGCTCAATAGGTCTTGTTCTTGCTCGTACTCGGATGAAACCGCGGCGTTTTGTACGAACTTGGAAGGCAAGGAGGCTTCAAAGGGTCTAGAAGGAGAGAGAAGAAATGAGGAACTTCGTAGTCGTCGCACGTTGCTCGATGACGTCGTCTGCCGCTCACCGTTGTCTGCCACCGCTCGCCGGAGAGAGAGAGCCGTAAGAAGAGATTAGGGATTTTTGGTTGAATGAGATTTTTGATTCAAGAGATTAGGGATTTTGGTTAAAGAGATTGGGGGGTTTTTAGTAACCCGAGCGGGAATGGAAAAAAAAAGGCGGGCCGAGGGGGGGAGATTGGGGGGGTTTTGGTACCCTGAGCGGGAATGGAAAAAAAAGGGAGGGGGGATTGTGTGAATGGATTTTTTTTTTTATTTCTATTACAAATGAATATTTAAAAATTTTATTTTTTGTTAAAATAATTTTTTTTATAGTTAATGAAATTTTTTATTTTTTTATTTTTCGTTTTCTTTTAGTTATTAAGGTTGAAAATTTATTTGTTTCATTCTTATTTTAATGAATAAAAAATTATTATTATTTTTTTTTTTGAATAAAAAATATTTTTTATTAAAATAAAGTTAATTTTTTGTCATCAATGAAAAATATTTTTCTGCGACTCATTTTTTTTTGTTACTAAAAATCAAGAACTAATTTTTTGTGGTACAGGATAGGGAGCAACAGTAGTGGTGAAGGTGGTGGATAAGAGGTGATAATGGTGATGATGGTGATAGCGAATGAGATTAGTGGTGAAGTTGTGGTAATCGTTATAGCGATCCCGGGTTTACCCTTGTTGTACAGTGATCCGGACATGTGTCCGTGGATGTTGGTAGTTGTTTATTTTCTAGTTTGCATCCTCTTTACTTTGTATATTGAGTTATAAGATGCGTTGGGCAGGTTTGTTTCAGGTTGGTTGTGTTTGGGAGCCTAGTGTTGCTGCCCAGAATTTTGGACCTTCGCTCGAGCGAGGAGTTGGTCGCTCGAGCGAGAGTGGGTTCGTGCTGGTGGGTCGAGCCAGAGTGGCTCGCTCGAGCGAGCAGTTGCACCTGGTTCTGGACCTGAGAGCTGCCTTTCCTGGCTCGAGCGAGCTTTCCGTGGCTCGAGCGGTCTGGGTTTTTCTTCGCTCGATCGAGAACTTCTTGGCTCGAGCGAGAGTTTTCTGTGTCTGGTCGCTCGAGCGACCAAGCCTTCGCTCGAGCGAGGGTGTTTTATATCAGCGGACAGCAGCGTCTAAAACATCACTTTTTCACTTCTTTTCTTTGAGCAAACCCTTAATCCGACACTCTCTCTCCCTAAACTTATACTCTCTCTAAGATTTGATCTCCCTAAGGTGTGAATCTAGCCTAGGGCCTTTGTTAAAAAGATAGAGGGCGTTGAGAGCTTCGATTTAATCTGAAAAAGTTTGGATTTGGAGCAAGTTGATCTTGGAGTCTTCATCTCCTTTTTGGCTTAAACTTCGAGGTAGGGATATCCTACTCCTCTCTATGGGTTTTGTCTTTAAATTTTGGTATTTTGAGATGTTGGGCTTGGTTTGGTAATTTTGAGAAAGTTTGGGGCTTTTGTGTAATTTTACAAAAGCTGGGGTTTTATTCATAATAAACCTAGATGCATGTTTGGCATAGAGAAATGGAATGATTGTTGAATCATTGATGAAAATGGGACCTAAGGGTTGAAATGTTAATTATGGGAATTGACCTAATTACATTGTTTAATTAATTGGGATAATTAATTGAGAAGAATGAAGAAATGAAATGTTGATTGAATATCCATTGTGCATTTATTTTCTGTTTAGAAATAACTGCTTTGGGCTATCGGTGGAGGATAGTCGTGATTGTTGTAGACAGTGCATGATGATTAGGTAAACTGAAACTAATCAATGAAATGTGTCATGGAACTTGACGGTTAATTGAATACATTAAGTGTATGTATTGTGTGATTGTATATAGAACCATTGTGTTTGTATACGTTGTGTGTAGAGGAGGAGATAGGGGATGTACTCCGCGGTTTAGGGGAAGATAGGGGATGTACCTCTAAACCGGATAGGTATTGGGAGGAGATAGGGGATGAACTCCGTAGACAGAGCTCATATGCTTGTCTAGAGAAGTGAAGATAGAGCTCATATGCTTATCTTTGTGAAGTGTGGATACAGCTTGTATGCTTATCTGTGGATATTGTTGATATACATATCTGTTGTAGAATGTGGATACAGCTTGTATGCTTATCTGTGGATATTGTTGATATACATATCTGTTGAGAATGTGGATATAGCTTTTATGCTTATCTGAATGTGAGATATAGTTTTTATACATATCTGTGGAAATGATGATAGAGCTAGCATGCTTATCTGTTGAAAAAGGGAAAATGAAAAGTAAATGGGACTTGTAAGTCGTTGACATAAATATGTAATTTATGTGATTGTATCAGTGTTGACCAACTATCAATTGCTAACGTTTTAGTCATTGTCCATGGTTGGTTTAGTGTATTTCTACTGGGCTGTGGCTCACCCTATATGGGAATATCATTTTCAGGTACAGGAAGCATGCCACCTCCAAGGACATAGCTTGGGAGGCTAGAGGCGGACATAGTGTAGTTGTTTAACTTTTGATGTAATACATGTAATTTCAAGCCAAGGGCTTAATGTGTAAACGAGTTAGTACTCTTTGTTGAAACCAAGTGTTAACTTGGAAAGCTGTAAGCCCGTAGGGCATTTTGTTTTGATGTTAACATGTAATACTTATGTAATGAAACTCAATGTAATAAAGGAATGTGGTTAGTTTATATGTAAATGCATGTTTTATCTGATGGGTTTATTGTTACAATTTTGAGGGCGTCACAACTTGGTATCAGAGCGTACCGGGTTCGAATACTTTGGGTACGTGGGAAGTGATTAGGATCACAATGGGTTTGTCTCGCTTGATAGAGACTTAGATGTAGTACCATATGCTATGTGCTTAAATGATAACATGCTTATGTGACTATGTGGGTATGGGATTTACTTTCTAGGATATTGATTGGATCCTTGAGTTTCTGGGAGTCTTGTTGGAAAAGCACTTGATCAATGCTGTTTCTAACCGGAACTCTAGTAACGTCTCGGGACTATTATTATCCGGAAATGAAATTCGTAAGTGCTTATGTGTTTATGTGCTTATGTGGAGTGAATTACAGTTGTCCATGCATTAGGACGTGAGTGTTTAGTTTCGGCACACTTATGAATGTGCTAACGTTCTGTGTTGCCTTTATTAGGATGTCAGGACGAGGAAGAGGTGCTAGGCGTGGTAGACCTGCGAGGCAGGAAGTGCCGTTACAGGGTGAGATTCCGGCAGTGCAGGAGGGAGTTGGGCAGGCCAATGTGGTCGAGCCAGTGGGTCAACAGGCTATGGGTGCCTTGGCCAGAGAGTTAGCAGGAGCTTTGGGTATTCTTAGAGCTGGGAATCAGGCAGCTGAGACAGGGCCTTCCTTCTTGAAGAGGGAGTTCTTTCGGTGTAATCCGGATGAGTTTATCGGGGATCCTAAAGAGCCGCTTAAGGCAGATGAATGGCTCGAACAGACAACGAAGACGTTTGAGATGCTTGGCATCGAGGACGGAGCACTGAAAGTGACCTTGGCATCCTTCCAACTGAAGGGAGATGCGGGTCAATGGTGGAAATACGAGAAAGCTCGTGTTGGTGGTACTTGGGAGGCGTTTGTGAATGCTTTTCAAGAGAGGTTTTTGTCAGCAGCAGCTAGGGAGAAGCTGAGGGATCAGTTTAGCCGGCTTAATCAGCAGGGCTTGTCAGTGGCCGAGTTTGAGGCTACTTTTACCAGTCTGTCTAGGTTTGCACCTGAACTGGTGGCGTCTGAGGAACGCCGTTGCTATGAGTTTGAGCGGAAGTTGAGGCGGGGCCTCAAGTTGAGAGTTGGTGGGTCGTATATTCGAGAGTATAGACACCTAGTGGACGCTGCAGCTCATATGGAGCTTATGATGCAGGAGGAGGATGAGGGTCAGAGAGGCTCCAAGAGGAGCCAGGATAGTCAGAGTGATGGCAGGAGACAGAAGGGTAATAACCCTCAGCAGTCTCACGGTGCAGTCTCTAGATCGACCTTTCCAGTGCCTAGTGTAGGCTCGGGGAGAGGCAGTCAGGGAGAATTCACTTGTTACAAGTGTGGCCAGCTGGGTCACAAGGTTTCTGTTTGCCCGCAGAAGGGTGGGGGTCAGAAAGCTACTTCTTCTTCAGCTAGACCGCAGAGTCAGAGTTTGGGCAGAGGGCAGCTCTTGACTTGTTATCAGTGTGGACAACCTGGGCACATGAAGAGGTTTTGCCCACAGTTGAGTGCCACTTCGGGAGCGTCTGGTTCTAGGCAGACGCAGGGTTTTCAGCCAGCTCAGTCTGTGCAGGCCTCGAGGGCCAATCCGGGAGCTTCGTCATCCCAGTCTGTGCAGCAGTCTTTTGCTCCGAGAGGTGAGCAGGTAGACCAGGGGCCTACGGGGCGCGTGTATGCTGTTACCGCGCAGGATTTAGTACCGGCTCCATCAGTAGTGAGAGGTACTTTTCTGTTTTGCAACTCAGTTGCTAGTGTGTTGATAGACACGGGTGCATCTCATTCTTTTGTATCTGCTGCATTTGCATCTGTTTTGGAATTGGAGTTAGCACAGTTAGCATCTCCTATTTGTGTGGTATCGCCTTTGGGTGGTGAGTTGATCCTGAGACAGGGTGTTAGAGGATGTGATATTGAGGTCGCCGACTATAGGCTTCCTTTTCCGTTTGTTGTCATGCCCATGAAGGGTTTTGATGTTATTTTGGGTATGGATTGGTTATCGTCATACCGGGCTGTTATTGATTGCTACCGCCAGAGGGTCACGTTATGTACCTTGAGCGGAGAGTGGTTCCATTTCTTGGGAGACCGGGTTGGTAGTGTTTTGCCACCGGGGTATGATTCGCGAGGGCGAAGTGAGCTTAGTAGTCTACTTGCCAGCTTTGAGAGTGGTGAGAGTGGTGAGACCCAGGTTGTATTGCCAAGGGTGGTTTGTGAGTATTCGGATGTTTTTCCCGAAGATCTTGTTAGTTTGCCACCTCACCGAGAGATAGAGTTCTCTATTGATTTAGTGCCTGGTACGGCGCCGATTTCTATGGCACCTTACCGTTTTGCTCCAGCAGAGTTGGTTGAGTTGAAAGTTCAGCTCCAGGAATTGCTCGATAAGGGCTTTGTTCGCCCTAGTGTTTCACCGTGGGGAGCACCGGCCCTCTTTGTTAAAAAGAAAGATGGTGCCTTGAGATTGTGTATAGACTACCGGAAGTTGAATCGGGCTACGGTTAAGAATAAGTACCCTATGCCCCGTATAGATGATTTATTTGACCAGTTGAAGGGTTCCCGTTGTTTCTCTAAGATAGACTTGAGATCGGGTTACCATCAGTTGAGGGTCAGGGAGGAAGATATTCCTAAGACGGCATTCCGTACGCGGTATGGCCATTATGAGTTTTTGGTGATGCCATTCGGACTTACCAATGCACCGGCAGTCTTTATGGACTTGATGAACCGGATTTTCCGGGAGTTCTTAGACCGATTTGTGGTTGTTTTTGTGGACGATATCCTTATCTATTCGTCTTCTGAGGAGGAGCACGAGGCACACTTGAGAGTGGTGCTTGAGTTACTTAGAGCCCATAGGTTGTATGCCAAGTTTGGGAAGTGTGAGTTCTGGCTGGGGGAAGTCAAATTCTTAGGCCACGTGGTATCCGGGGAAGGGGTGTCTGTTGATACATCCAAGGTTGAGGCAGTGCAAGATTGGGCACAGCCTAAGAGTGTGTCTGAGATCCGCAGTTTTCTGGGATTGGCTGGGTATTACCGTCGGTTTGTGAAAGATTTCTCCAGGTTAGCGTCACCGTTGACTAGACTGACTCGGAAGGGAGTCAAGTTTGTGTGGAGTGAGACTTGTAAAAAGTCGTTCCAAGAGCTGAAAGTTAGATTGACCACCGCTCCGGTATTGATTATTCCGGAGAGAGGGTTGGGATATGCGGTTTATTGTGATGCCTCACGAGAGGGTTTGGGTTGTGTGTTAATGCAAGAGGGGAAAGTGGTAGCTTATGGCTCACGTCAGTTGAAAATACACGAGAAGAATTACCCCACACACGACTTAGAGTTAGCAGCTGTGATCTTTGCCTTGAAAGTCTGGAGGCACTACCTTTATGGTGAGAGGTTCGAGGTATTCTCGGATCACAAGAGTTTGAAGTATCTATTTACACAGAGAGACTTGAATCTGAGGCAGAGGAGATGGATGGAGTTCATCGAGGATTATGATTTTGAGTTACATTATCATCCGGGAAAGGCCAATGTTGTGGCCGATGCCCTTAGTAGGAAAACCATTAGTGATGTAGCTTGTATAGCCATCCGGGAATGGGAGATGTTGGGAGCACTGGGCGAGTTTGATTTGCTACTGGGCGAATCTGTCGAGGCTGCGGCCTTGTTTTCTGTTGTTGCGCAGCCTACACTTGTGATTAGAGTGTTAGAGGCACAGAGAGGTGACCTTGGGGTAGAATCCCTCCGAGAGAAGATCTCCAGTGGGAAAGTTGAGAAGGGTTTGACGGTGTATCCCGACCTGAGTGTGAGATACCGAGACCGTTTGTTTGTACCGGAGCCTTGCCGAGAGGAAGTACTCCGAGAGTTTCACCATTCGCGCCTTGCGGTGCATCCGGGAGGTACTAAGATGTATCAGGATTTGGGTCGCCAGTTTTGGTGGCGGGGTATGAAGAGAGATGTGGCTGTTTTCGTATCGAAATGCCTTACTTGCCAGCAAGTGAAGGCCGAGCATCAGAGGCCAGCGGGTTTGTTGCAACCCTTGCCTATTGCCGAGTGGAAGTGGGAGCATGTCACTATGGACTTCGTTGTAGGTCTTCCGAAGACTCAACGGGGTAGTGATGCTATTTGGGTGGTTGTAGACCGGTTGACTAAGTCGGCGCACTTTATTCCTATGCGCGTGAGAGATTCGGTAGATCATCTTGCCGACTTGTATATTCGGGACGTGGTGAGATTGCACGGAGTCCCAGTGACGATCGTCTCAGATAGAGATCCTCGTTTTACTGCTAGGTTGTGGCAGAGTTTGCAAAGTGCCTTGGGCACTAAGTTGACCTTTAGTACGGCTTATCATCCTCAGACTGACGGGCAGTCCGAGCGTACTATTCAGATCCTCGAGGATATGCTTCGGGGTTGTGTCCTGGACTTCAGTGGGACGTGGGAGAGGCACTTGCCATTGGTAGAGTTTGCCTACAACAACAGTTTTCAGTCTAGCATCGGTATGGCACCGTTTGAGGCCTTGTATGGCCGACCGTGTAGGTCTCCAGTTTGTTGGGCCGAGGTGGGTGATGCACCTTTGTTGGGTCCGGAGTTGGTTAGGGAGACGACGGAGAAAGTTGAGCTTATCCGTCGGAGGCTTGTTACAGCCCAGAGTCGACAAAAGAGTTATGCCGACCGTAGGAGGAGGCCTTTGGCGTTTGAGGTAGGTGATCATGTCTTTCTGAAGATATCACCTAGACGAGGCCTGATGAGGTTTGGGAAGAGTGGGAAGTTATCCCCTCGGTTTATTGGTCCCTTTGAGATCCTTGAGAGGATAGGTGAGGTTGCTTATCGGTTAGCCTTACCGCCGCAGTTGTCCGGAGTGCATGACGTGTTTCATGTGAGTATGCTTCGGAAGTATGAACCAGATCCATCACATGTGCTGGATTGGACTGATTTAGAGGTAGATGAGGATGCCTCGTATGAGGAGAGACCAGTTCGGGTCTTGGATAGGCGGGATCAGGTCCTGCGTGGCAAGACCATTCCTTTGGTGAAAGTCTTGTGGAAACATCACGGAGTGGAGGAAGCCACTTGGGAACGTGAGTTGGAAGTCCGAGAGAAATATCCGGACTTGTTTGTTGATATGTAATCTTGTATTTAAATTTTACATTTTGTTGAACTTAAGAGCTTTTATATATGTCCTAAGTTGTGAAACATTGAGAATGTTTTGATTATTGGAAGCATGTTTTGGAACTTGCCTCATATGGAAGTTGAATGTAACACTATATATGTTGAATATATTGTTGACATTGGAAAGTTAGTGCATAATGTTGGTGCATGTTAATAATACATATGTTGTTTACATATTGTGATATGTCTCTTGTTAAAGGGATGGGATGACCGGTAATGGGTCGAATTGTTGAATGTTCAAGTGTAACATTGTTTAAAATGGAGGAAAACCTGTTTTTGAAAACTTGTATTTAATTTCGGGGGCGAAATTCTTTAAGGGGGGGAGGTTATAGCGATCCCGGGTTTACCCTTGTTGTACAGTGATCCGGACATGTGTCCGTGGATGTTGGTAGTTGTTTATTTTCTAGTTTGCATCCTCTTTACTTTGTATATTGAGTTATAAGATGCGTTGGGCAGGTTTGTTTCAGGTTGGTTGTGTTTGGGAGCCTAGTGTTGCTGCCCAGAATTTTGGACCTTCGCTCGAGCGAGGAGTTGGTCGCTCGAGCGAGAGTGGGTTCGTGCTGGTGGGTCGAGCCAGAGTGGCTCGCTCGAGCGAGCAGTTGCACCTGGTTCTGGACCTGAGAGCTGCCTTTCCTGGCTCGAGCGAGCTTTCCGTGGCTCGAGCGGTCTGGGTTTTTCTTCGCTCGATCGAGAACTTCTTGGCTCGAGCGAGAGTTTTCTGTGTCTGGTCGCTCGAGCGACCAAGCCTTCGCTCGAGCGAGGGTGTTTTATATCAGCGGACAGCAGCGTCTAAAACATCACTTTTTCACTTCTTTTCTTTGAGCAAACCCTTAATCCGACACTCTCTCTCCCTAAACTTACACTCTCTCTAAGATTTGATCTCCCTAAGGTGTGAATCTAGCCTAGGGCCTTTGTTAAAAAGATAGAGGGCGTTGAGAGCTTCGATTTAATCTGAAAAAGTTTGGATTTGGAGCAAGTTGATCTTGGAGTCTTCATCTCCTTTTTGGCTTAAACTTCGAGGTAGGGATATCCTACTCCTCTCTATGGGTTTTGTCTTTAAATTTTGGTATTTTGAGATGTTGGGCTTGGTTTGGTAATTTTGAGAAAGTTTGGGGCTTTTGTGTAATTTTACAAAAGCTGGGGTTTTATTCATAATAAACCTAGATGCATGTTTGGCATAGAGAAATGGAATGATTGTTGAATCATTGATGAAAATGGGACCTAAGGGTTGAAATGTTAATTATGGGAATTGACCTAATTACATTGTTTAATTAATTGGGATAATTAATTGAGAAGAATGAAGAAATGAAATGTTGATTGAATATCCATTGTGCATTTATTTTCTGTTTAGAAATAACTGCTTTGGGCTATCGGTGGAGGATAGTCGTGATTGTTGTAGACAGTGCATGATGATTAGGTAAACTGAAACTAATCAATGAAATGTGTCATGGAACTTGACGGTTAATTGAATACATTAAGTGTATGTATTGTGTGATTGTATATAGAACCATTGTGTTTGTATACGTTGTGTGTAGAGGAGGAGATAGGGGATGTACTCCGCGGTTTAGGGGAAGATAGGGGATGTACCTCTAAACCGGATAGGTATTGGGAGGAGATAGGGGATGAACTCCGTAGACAGAGCTCATATGCTTGTCTAGAGAAGTGAAGATAGAGCTCATATGCTTATCTTTGTGAAGTGTGGATACAGCTTGTATGCTTATCTGTGGATATTGTTGATATACATATCTGTTGTAGAATGTGGATACAGCTTGTATGCTTATCTGTGGATATTGTTGATATACATATCTGTTGAGAATGTGGATATAGCTTTTATGCTTATCTGAATGTGAGATATAGTTTTTATACATATCTGTGGAAATGATGATAGAGCTAGCATGCTTATCTGTTGAAAAAGGGAAAATGAAAAGTAAATGGGACTTGTAAGTCGTTGACATAAATATGTAATTTATGTGATTGTATCAGTGTTGACCAACTATCAATTGCTAACGTTTTAGTCATTGTCCATGGTTGGTTTAGTGTATTTCTACTGGGCTGTGGCTCACCCTATATGGGAATATCATTTTCAGGTACAGGAAGCATGCCACCTCCAAGGACATAGCTTGGGAGGCTAGAGGCGGACATAGTGTAGTTGTTTAACTTTTGATGTAATACATGTAATTTCAAGCCAAGGGCTTAATGTGTAAACGAGTTAGTACTCTTTGTTGAAACCAAGTGTTAACTTGGAAAGCTGTAAGCCCGTAGGGCATTTTGTTTTGATGTTAACATGTAATACTTATGTAATGAAACTCAATGTAATAAAGGAATGTGGTTAGTTTATATGTAAATGCATGTTTTATCTGATGGGTTTATTGTTACAATTTTGAGGGCGTCACAATCGTAAAGGAGATAGAGTAGCGGTGGTGGATGAGAGGTAATGGTAATAGTAATGGTGGTAGTGGAGTGGTGGTGATGGTGGTAGTAATGATAGTCGTAGAGGCGGAGTGGCAACAGTGGTAGTAGTTGTGGTAGTGGAATGACATTTTACAGTAGTGTTGAAGGTGGTAGAGGAGATGGGTGGTGAGAGAGAAATGAGTGAGAGACAAATAGAGAAGAGAAATAGAGACAGCGACAGAGTGATAAGCGATAGAAAGACAAAGTGGTCACCAAAAGTGATTTTCTTATAGTGTCTCGATAAATCAAAATATAGCTTGGTAAATAGAGAAGAAGGGAGAAGAGAGTAAGCAAGGCGAACACAATGAGGGGGAGACAAATAGACAGGCAGATAGAGAGAAAAAAAGAGAGAGAAGAGTGCTGAGTGAAAGAGAGTGAGAGACAGAGAGACAGAGAAAGAAAGAGAGAGAGAGAGAGAGACAGAAAAAGAGAGAGAAAGAGAACAAAAAGAGATGAACGAGAGAAAGACATAGAGAGAGAAGAAAAATGAGTAAGATATAGATATATATATAGAGATGAGCGAGAGAGACATAGAGAGAAAAGAGATGAGAGAGATAGAGAGAAGAGAGATGAGCGAGAGAGAGGTAACGAGATGAGTGAGAGAGGTAGAGAGAGAAAACAGATGAGAAAGATAAAGAGAAGAGAGATGAGCGAGAGACAAAGAGAGAAAGAAAGAGAGAGAGAGATAGAGACAGACAGACAGACAGAGAAGAGTGATGAGTTAGAGAGAGAAAAAGAAGAGACAGAGAGAAAAAGATAGAGAGTGAGAAACAGAAAAAGAGACAGAGAGAGAAAAGAGATAAGAGAAGAGATAGACGAGTGAGAGAGAAAGAGAGACAGATAGAAAGACAGACAGAGAAGAGTGATGAGTGAAAGAGAGAAAGAGAAGAGAGAGAGGAACATGAAAAATTGGTGAAAAGAGACAGAGAGGGGGATAAGAAGAGATTATGGATTTTTTGTTTTGGGCGGGGGGGTTTGAGATTGGGGATTTTTTGTTTGGGTTGGGGGGGTTACAGAATGAGAATGGGAAAAAAAAAAAGTGGGGGAATGGAAAAAAAAATTGGGGGAAACATAGCGGGGGAAAAAAAAAATTCGGTCACAAATGAAATTTAAACAACAAAACGTGGTTTAACCTTTTTTTTTTTTTTTTTGCGACGAGGGTTGCCGTTGCCAAAAAAATTATTTTTTGTTAAAATAATTTTTTTTTTGTAGTTAATGAATTTTTTTTTTAAAAAAATATTTTTTTTAGTTATAGATTGAAAATTTATTTGTTTTATTTTTATTTTAATGAAAAAAAAATATTATTATTTTTTTATGAAAAAGTCACATTTTTTTGCGATGGCAAGTTGTGCCGGCTCAAAAGGCACATTTTTCGCGACAGCAAGTTGTACCGTCTCAAAAAGTCACATTTTTTTTGCGACGGCAAGCTGTGCCGGCTCAAAAAGACACATTTTTTGCGACAGCAAATTGTGCCATCTCAAAAAGTCATATTTTTTGCGACGGCAAGTTACGCCGTCTCAAAAGGTCACATTTTTTGCGATAGCAAGTTGTGCCGTCTAAAAAAGTCATATTTTTTGCGACGGCAAATTATGCCGTCTCAAAAGGTCACATTTTTTGCGACGACAAGTTGTGTCGTTACTAAAAATGACTTTTTGCGACGGCAAATGTGCCGTTGAAAAAAGTTCCGTCTCATAAGCCCACTTTTCTTGTAGTGTTATGATATATGTGATATTGATTATGAAACAAAGGGTGCTGGTTATGAGATGTGGTTATAACATATGTGGGCAAAGGTAATGAGATATATGATTAGTGATTATGAGATATGTGATTTTGGTTATGAGCAGAGTGGTATAGTTATAAGTCAAAGAGTGTTTGGTTATGAGATATGTGATTAGTAGTTGTGATATATGTGATGTTGGTTATGAGATATGTGGGTAATGGTTATGAGCAAAGTGGTGTAAAAGGGTGCTTGGTTATGCTATATGTGTTAGTGGTTATAAGATATGTGGGTAATGGTTATGAGCAAAGTGGTGCCAAAGGGTGTTTGGTTATGCTATATGTGTTAGTAGTTATGAGATATGTGAGTAATGGTTATGAGCAAAGTGGCATCAAAGAGTGTTTGGTTATGCTATATGTATTTGTGGTTATGAGATATGTAAGTAATGGTTATGAGCAAAGTGGTGTCAAAGAGTGTTTGGTTATGCTATATGTGTTAGTGGTTATGAGATATGTGGGTAATGATTATGAGCAAAGTGGTGTCAAAGGGTGTTTGGTTATGCTATATGTGTTAGTGGTTATGAGATATGTGGGTAATGGTTATGAGCAAAGTGGTGTCAAAGGGTGTTTGGTTATGCTATATGTGTTAGTGGTTATGAGATATGTGAGTAATAGTTTTGAGCAAGGTGGTGTCAAAAGGTGTTTGGTTATACTATATGTGTTAGTGGTTATGAGATATGTGGGTAATGGTTATGAACAAAGTGGTGTCAAAGGGTGTTTGGTTATGCTATATGTGTTAGTGGTTATGAGATATGTGGCTAATGGTTACGAGCAAAGTGGTGTCAAAAGATATTTGGTTATGCTATATGTGTTAGTGGTTATGAGATATGTGGGTAATAGTTATGAGCAAAGTAGTGTCAAAAGGTGTTTGGTTATGCTATATGTATTAGTGGTTATGAGATATGTAGGTAATGGTTATGAGTGGTTATGAGATATGTGGGTAATGGTTATGAGCAAAGTAGTGTCAAAAGGTGTTTGGTTATGCTATATGTGTCAGTGGTTATGAGATATGTGGGTAATGGTTATGAGTAAAGTGGTGTCAAAGGATGTTTGGTTATGGCATATGTGTTAGTGGTCATGAGATATGTGGATAATGGTTATGAGTGGTTATGAGATATAGTTATGCTATATGTGTTAGTGGTTATGAGATATGTGGGTAATGGTTATGAGTGGTTATGAGATATGTGGGTAATGGTTATGAGTAAAGTGGTGTCAAAGGGTGTTTGGTTCTACTATATTTGTAAGTGGTTATGAGATATGTGGGTAATGGTTATGAGTGGTTATGAGATATGTGGGTAATGGTTATGAGCAAAGTGGTGTCAAAGGGTATTTGGTTATGCTACATGTGTTAGTGGTTATGAGATATGTGGATAATAGTTATGAGTGGTTATGAGATATGTGAGTAATTGTTATGAGCAAAGTGGTGTCAAAGGGTATTTGGTTATGCTATATTTGTTAGTAGTTATGAGATATGTGGGTAATGGTTATGAGTAAAGTGGTGTCAAAGGGTATTTGGTTATGCTATATGTGTTAGTGGTTATGAGATATGTGGGTAATGGTTATGAGCAAAGTGGTGTCAGAGGGTGTGGTTATGCTATATGTATTAATGGTTATGAGTTATGAGATATTGGTTATGTGACTAGTGATTGTGAGATATGTGATGTTGGTTATTAGATATGTGACTAGTAGTTATGAGATATGTGATGTTGGTTATGATCAAAGTGATGTGGTTATGCGTAAAAAGGTGTTAATTATAAGATATGTGATTAGTGGTTATGAAATATGTGATATTGGTTATGGCAAAAAGGTGTTGGTTACGAGATATGTAACTAGTGGTTATGAGATATATGATGTTGGTTATGACTCAAAGGGATTGGTTATGAGATGTGATTATGAGGTATGTGATCAATAGTTATGAGATATGTGATATTTGTTATGATCAAAGTGGTGTTGGTTATGAGATATGTGATTATGATTATGAAATATGTAATATTAGTTATGAACAAAATGGTGTTGGTTATGAGATGTAGTTATAGCTAAGTTATGATCAATTTGATTATAGTTATAAAAAAATATGATTTTAACTCATAACTATAAAAAGTGACCTGTTTAGCAGGTCACTTTTAATGATGTGGCTCAATCCTAACCATTGATTATGTATGTACCGTACATTTTTTATACAAAATGTACTATAGACTTTCCCTTGAGATTTATGATCCTTCAAGATGAGCAATTACTATTGTTAAGATGAGTTCAAATCGATTGTTTCCTTTAAAGATAACAACAACTCAACGTTGTTTAATGGTTAAAGTAAAAGACTCCACGTGGCTTTGGCATTTTCGCTATGGCCACTTGAATTTTGGCGAATTAAAGACTCTTCAACAGAAAGATATGGTTACTGGCCTCCCTCAAATCGTCACTCCTTCTCAAGTTGCCAAACAACATCGTTCTCCATTCTCTCAAGGAAAGTCGTGGAGAGCCAAAATTGTCCTGGAGTTGGTTCATTCAAATATTTGTGGGCCGATAAATCCATCTTCTAATAGGGGTAAAAGATATTTTATTATATTCATTGATGATTATACTCAAAAAACTTGGGTTTATTTTTTGCATGAGAAATTAGAAGCTTTTAGTACATTTAAAAGCTTCAAGACACGAGTCGAAAATGAAACACGAAAAACCATCAAAACTCTTCGTACTGATCATGGTGGAGAATATTGCTCAAAAGAATTTGAAGGTTATTGTAAAGATCATGGTATTTGAAGGGAACTCACAGGTGCTTATACACCACAGTAGAATGGTGTATCAGAGAGGAAAAATAGAACCATCCTCAACATGGTGAGAAGCTTGTTGGCAATATGAAATATTCCAAAAAAGATTCTGGTTCAAGATAGTAAATTGGAGCATTCATGTGTTAAACATAAGTCCTACTTTTTTTGTTCAAAACATGACATCTGAGGAGGCTTGGAGTGGGCACAAACCAGCTGTAGATCATTTCAGAATTTTGGATGCATAGCTTATGTGCATGTCCCAGATGAGAAAAGGAAAAAACTTGATGACAAAGGAGAAAAATGTGTCTTCCTTGGAGTTAGTGAACACTCCAAAGCCTACAAGTTGTTCAATCCAATTACTGAGAAGGTAATTACCAGTCGAGATATTGTTTTTGATGAAGAAAATATGTGGGATTGGACTAGAAAGGGCAAAGAACTACAACAAATTCCGGTTGTTTTTGAAGATGCAGAGAATAGGACTGAAATGTAACAACAGTCTTTTGATGAACATTTGCCCAGTTCTTCAGCGATTTCACCAAAAAATGAGCAACCACTTGAGAATCAACGTCCATGGAAAAAACCAACTTGAATGAGAGATAAACTCTCTAATGATGATCCAATCACTCATTTTGCTTTATTTTCAGATTGTGACCCTACAACTTTCAAATGTGCTATCCAAGAATCAAAATGGTGGAAGGTGATGAGTGATGAAATTGCAGCCTTAGAAAGAAATGATACTTGGGAGCTATCTGATCTTCCAAAAGGGCACAAAACCATTGGCGTGAAGTGGGTTTACAAAACAAAACTGAATGAAAATGGTGAAATTGAAAAGTATAAGGCGTGATTGGTGGCTAAGGGATTACAAACAAGAGTTTGGAGTCGACTATAAAGAAGTTTTTGCCCTGGTTGCAAGGCATGATACAATCTGATTGGTAATTGCGCTGGCATCACATAATTCATGGCCTATCTTCCAATTGGATATCAAGTCGGCATTCTTGCATAGAAACTTGGAGGAACATGTATTTGCTTATCAACCTCCTAGTTATATTAAGATTGGAGATGAGCATAAAATGTATAGATTAAAAAAAGCTCTTTATGGATTAAAACAAGCCCCACGGGCTTCGTATAGCCGCATTGAGGCTTATGAAGGTTTTAAAAAATATCCATATGAGCACACACTTTTTGTTAAAGTTGGTGATGGAGGGAAAATACTCATTGTCTGCTTATATGTAGATGATCTTATATTTACTAGCAATAACAGTGTCATGTTTGAAAAGTTTAAAAAGTCTATGATGGTTGAATTTGAAATGTCTAATCTTGGTATGATGCATTATTTTCTTGACATTGAAATGGTGCAATCTGCCACTGGAATTTTTATTTCTCAAAAGAAGTATGTGTGAGAAATGTTGGACAGGTTTCAGCTGAAGGATTGTAATCCTGTAAGTACTCCAACTGAGTTTGGCTTGAAGCTACACAAAGATGATGGAGGAAAGAAGGTGGACAACACACTCTATAAAAAAATTATGGAAAGTTTGATGTATTTAACTACAACATGACCTGACATAATGCACTCTGTGAGTCTAATTAGCATATCTATGGAGAATCCAACAGAGCTGTATCTTTTAGCTGCCAATAAAATTTTTCATTACTTGCAAAGGACTAAAGATTTTGGGTTACTCTACAAGAAAGGTAAAAGGTCAAATTTGATTGGGTTTACTGACAGCGATTATGCAGGAGATCAAGATGATAGGAGGAGCACTTTGGGTTATGTTTTTATGCTGGGTACAAGGGCTGTTTTGTGGTCATCTAAGAAGCAACCAATCGTCCCTTTGCCCACCACTGAAACTGAATTTGTTGTTGCAACGGCTTGTGCTTGCCAAGCTATCTGGCTGAGGAAAATTCTTGAAGAGTTGCATTTCAGGCAAGCAGAAGCTACGCCAATTTTTTGTGACAACAACTTAACCATCAAACTCTCAAAAAATCATGTGCTACATGGAAGAAGCAAACATATTGATGTGAAGTATTATTTTTTAAGAGATCTCAGCAATGATGGAGCAATTGATTAAAATATTGCAAAAGTGAAAATCAGTTGGCTGATATATTTACTAAACCTCTCAAATCTTTTTCTTTTCACAATTTGAGGAAGTTGCTAGGAGTTTGCACTTTGGAAAATCTTGCTTGAAGAAAGTACTGCATAATCAAACTGAAGTATGAAAGCTTTCAATTTAAGGAAGGGTTTGTTGAATAATTTAGAGTTGCATGTTTATATTCTTTGTATTGAGTCAATCAAAGTTGTCCTAGTCTGTAGGGATTGATTATCCTAGTTTTTAGGATTTGGTTAATAATGGAATATTGTTCTACAGATTATTTTTATTTACCTAGTGGTTGTTTGACATATGCTAAAATAGCACATGTTATTTTAGCATTTTATTCTATTTAAGTCACAATCATCTTATTTAAGTTATATCACCTCTCTACCACATCACTTCAACTCAACTCATATTTCACGTTTTTCATAAAAAATCAAAAAATATACTAATCTAATACTTTCCAAACAATCCTTAGTTTATAGGAGTTACAGTGCTTACTTTCATGCTATTAGTGCTGGGTAATGCCTATTTTATGATATTTTCTAGGGTAAATTACATTTACCTCCCCTGAGGTTTCTGACAAATATAGGGACCTCCCATGTGGTTTGAATAATTACAGTAACCTCCTCTGCTTTACCTGACAATATCAAAATTCCCCCCTGCTGTCAAAAATCACTAAACGGTGTTACTTTTTGCTTAGGAAATTATCTTATTGCCCTTCCCTTTAAAATATTAAAAAAAGTTTTTGGATTGGAGGATAGGTTTGGAGTGTTTGGAACAGTATTTTTGTATTTATTTTTTTAAAATATTAAAAAATGTTTAAAAAAATTATTTTTTTATTTTAAATATATAATTTTTATTTAAATATTTTATTTTATTTTGTAAATATTTTAATTTTAATATTTTAATATTTTAAACTCAAAACACAATTTCACACTCAAATCGTAACCAAACACATGACTCAAAACTCAATTCAAAAATTATTTTTAAACCTCATAACCAAACACATAACTCGACACTCCACGCTACTTTCAAAACTCTACACTTAAATCGTAACCAAACACATAACAAAAAAATATATATATATTTAAAAATATATTTATAAAATAAAATAAAATATTTAAAATAAAAACTATATATTTAAAATAAAAATAAAAATTTTAATTTTAATTTTTTTTAATATTTAAAAATATATTTAAAATATTAAAAAAAATACAACATATAGATGTATGAAATATAATGTACATTAAAATAAATAAATAAATATTTAAAATATAAAATATTTACCCTAAAAAAATAAATTCAAAAAATTATTTCTAATTGGAATTGTGATTCTATGACTATGAGTTTTGAAAAGATTTTTGAAAATTTCTAATTGGAATTGTGTATTTGGTTAAGAATATGAGTTTTGAATTTTTTTTTTGAAAATTTTTAATTGGAATTGTGATTCTAAAAGAGAACCAAACATGTTTCTAAAAAAAATCTTTTTTCGGAACATGTTTTTACTCAAAACTCAATTTAAAAATTATTTTCAAAACTCATAACCAAACACAAATTTAAAATTCAATTCAAAACTTTTTTTCAAAACTCAAAATTCTTTCCAAAACTCAAAACCAAACTTTTTCAAAAACTCTATTTTAAAAGAAAAAAATTTCAAAAAAAAATTATTTTATTTTTTAAAATTATTTTTAGAATCATGATTTGAGTGTGGAGTCGTATTTTGAGTTATGAGTTTTGAAAAGAAAAAACTTGTTTGGTTATAAATTTTGTAATTTTTTGAATTTATTTTTTTAGGGAAAATATTTTATATTTTAAATATTTATTTATTTATTTTAATGTGCATTATATTTCATACATCTATGTGTTGTATTTTTTTTAATATTTTAAATATATTTTTTAAATATTAAAAAATTTTAAAATTTTAATTTTAATTTTAAATATACTGTTTTTATTTTAAATATTTTACTTTATAAATATATTTTAAAATATTTTAATTTTTTTGTTATACGTTTGGTTACGATTTGAATGTAGAGTTTTGAAAGTAGTGTGGAGTGTCGAGTTATGTATTTGGTTATGAGGTTTGAAAATAATTTTTGAATTGAGTTTTGAGTTATGTATCTGGTTACGATTTGAGTGTGAAATTGTGTTTTGAGTTTAAAATATTAAAATTAAAAAATTAAAATATTTACAAAATAAAATAAAATATTTAAATAAAATTTATATATTTAAAATAAAAAATAAATTTTTTTAAACATTTTTTAATATTTTAAAAAAATAAATCTAAAAATACTGTTCCAAACACGCCAAACCTATCCTCCAATCCAAAAATATTTTTTAATATTTTAAATGAAAGGGCAATAAGGTAATTTCTTAAGAAAAAAGTAACACCGTTTAGTGATTTTTGACAGCAGAGGGGAATCTTGATATTGTCAGGTAAAATAGGGAAGGTTACTATAATTATTCAAACCACAAGGGAGGTCTCTGTATTTGTCAAAAACCTCAGGGGAGGTAAATGTAATTTACCCTATTTTCTATTATGTATGAGCCTATATAAAAGCAGTGATAAATAAAATCAAGTGGCATAAGTCTCAGCTTTTACCCAGCCAACACTACTATATGTATGTCTCGTTTTTTAAGCCAATCTTAATCTCTAAGGCTATGTTTGTTTGAGCGGACTAGATTAGCATTCTCATGACTAATAGTTTTGGAATTACGAATCCGTTGAATTATGTATCCTATCTTAATTAATAGTCAAGTTTAAAATAATTAATCTGTATTTCAATTGTTTAACTAAATATCAGATTAATAATTTTATTGGACTATTAATCCAATCCCAAACTCATGTTCACCCAAACAAACATGGCCTAAATGAAGATATACCTATGAACCTCCATTTTCATTCACCTCCAAAACCCTTAAACCCAATAACAAGAACAAGGAAAAGAAGCGAGGGAATAGTCAAAACAAAGCTTCATTGAAATCAGAGAAAGTCTTCGATTTTTCATTGAAATCAAATCTACCCTTTGATTTCAGATACTCATACTCTGAGACTAACGCTTCGATTGGACCCATTGGGTACCGTGAACCACCGAGATTCTCTCCCTTGGGACCTGGACAGCTCAACCGGAAATGGACCGGTTATGCTCTGGCCGAAGAAGCAGCTGATTTGCTATAGGTAGAAGAACAACGACGCAAGGTTCTTGGTGGACCACTCTCCGAAAGAAGAAGTCGCTGTGCTTGTGGAATGGTTTCGTCATAACGATTGTTCCCAACAGATTAATTTGGGTACTCTCCCTCTCTCTCTCTCTCTCTCTCTCTCTCTCTCTGTGTATATACATGCACGTGTGTGTATGTGCTATATTCTAATTTGATTTGCCTCTTTCCGGTTCAATTTTCTGAATGATGAAGCTATACAACTTAGGGTTTGATTTTCATTATAATTTTTAATTAGTGACAATTTGAATTCATGTGGTTTGATGCATGATGCATTATTTCTGCTGATTAGTTGGACTGATGGAATGTGTCAGTATAAACATGTATAACTTTCACATATTGGCTCTTGTTGTCAACCAACTAGTGTGTTTGCTCATCGAATGAAGAAAATGAAGTAATTAGACATTTATATGTGTATTGATTGATCATTGTATATGATAAGTGTTTAAATACATTATATATGTATATTGTTTGGGAGGAGATAGGGGATGTACTCTCAAACCTGTTTGGGAGGAGATAGGGGATGGACTCCATTTATAACTAAGTTGGCTGGAGTGTCCAGGGTGAAAGTCTCGAAATCTTAATTACGTTTGCATAACGTAAATAATTGAAGTATGGAAGTGTTTGATATGAGATGTAGTCTCATTTGATTTGTAGATAATGGAAGTGTTTTAATATGAGTTGTAGTCTCATTTAATAGTTTGGCTAGACAATGAGACATCATTTTCAGGTGGCTCACCCTATATGGGAAGTGTTGTAAGTTGGTTTACAAGTGTTAACCTTTTATCAAATGCTAATGTTTTAGTTCTTGCTCATATCTGGTTTAGTATATCTCTACTGAGCTGTGGCTCACCCTATATGGGACATCATTTTCAGGTTCAGGTGATATGTCACCTCCAAGGACGTAGCTTGGGAGGTTCTGGGAGTTGAAGACTCTTTTTGTTGTTTTTGTTATTTTGGTATTACATGTAAATTCAAGCCAAGGGCTTAATGTGTTTTGAGTTAGTACTCTCATTTTTGTAACCAAGTGTTGGTTTAGAAAGTTGTAAGAGTGTAGGGCATTTACTTTTGATGTCAAAATGTAATGCTTTTGTAATGAATACTCTAATAAATGGAAATATACTATATTCTCTTATGTCTATGCATGTCAAGAATGTTGGGTTTATATGTATTATTTTGAGGGCGTGACAAGACCAGTGTACCTTGAGCTTGAGCCTTACTCTAACATACCATATCTATCATGGTACCTCTGATGTCCCTTCAAAATATCGATGACTCTGGACTTCATTCTTTGAACTTTAAAAGCAATTTGGTGACGAGCTTTTAAAGTCTTAATAAAGCAAGAAACCTTACGAAGAAAATCGCGAAATCCAGCGCCATGACGATGTCCGAGGCGAAGCATGAACAACTCGAGAACGTCTCCATAGCATCGGCAACTCTGAGGAAAGCTGTCATGCACTCGAATTCATCTCTGATGTATTGGATCTCTTCTCAAACTCCAATCAACAAATTGGCCTCTTGTTGGAGGAAGGGTGTGAAGTTGGCTAGTAAATGGAACACTGCACTCTCAGCCATTTTTTTTTTTTTTCTTTAAATTTGTTTTGTGTTGCAGAGGAGCAGCCTTGGTTGGATTTGAAGGGAGAAGGAAGATAGGAAAATAATAATGGTGGTCTAAACTCTGAACTGAGTTTATGATTAAAGGTGAACAGTAAGTTTGAAAATTGGGGATTTGTAATTTTCAATGGATTTCAGTGATGTTAGTATGCGTTACGCGGTTTGAGGGTTTTTTTGGGGATTAATTTTTTAATTTTTATTACTTTTTTTTATTAAAAAAAATGCGTAAAAAATTATAAAAAATAATATGATTCAAAATAGAATAAAAAGATAAAAGATGATTTTTAAGTATCTTTTTAGAGTCTGAATGATGAGAAAAGTTGTACATAATTTGAAATCTCCTTTCTCTTCCACATGAACGTATTTCGTGATTCACATGAACCCATCTTGCTTAAGGAAAAGACTAAGGGTAGTCATTTAAATTTGATTTGCGAGGTTTGTTTATACTTGTTTGAATGGGGTAAATTTTACTTGTTCCAACACATGTAGAGCAGGAGAGGATTATATGTTGATCACTCGTAATGGGGTAGGGCGGGGCGGGTATCACTTTCTCCGATTCAAATTCGACCCGATATAATTAACAATATATAAATAAATAATAAGGAAATTTACTGAAAAGTCCTATTTTAGAAACTTCTGTATCATTTGGTCCCATGATTTAAATAGTTGATTGAGGAGTCCTTATTAGGTGTAATGTGTGACCAGTAATTTCCTTTTTCAAACGTGGACGGATATTGGTTAGATGGATATACCCTCACTAGTCAATTGTGAAGGTTTTTTTTTTTTTTTGGAAATGTGTAACAGGTATGGTGTGATACTTCAATGTGACATGTATTAATGTGACACTCTAACAATGGGACACTCCAAAAAAATTTAAAACTCATAAGTATACTTTTTCTAAATGTGACAACGTGGCAATTATGATGTAACACTCCAAAAAAATTGAAAGCTCCTTAGTATACTTTTATCAAATATGACAATGTGGCAAGTATGATGTGACACTCTAAAAAAATTAAAAACTTCTTAGTGTACTTTTTCCAAATTTGACAACGTGGCAAGTATGATGTGACACTCCAAAATTTTTACTCATCCTTAGTGTACTTTTTCCAAATGTAACAACATGGTAGGTATGATGTGATACTTCCTTAGTAAACTTTTTCAAATGTGACAATGTGGCGGGTATGTTGTCACACTCTAAAAAAATTTAAAACTCTTTAGTGTACTTTTCCTAAATGTGACATGCAACACTTCAACGTGATGGACCCAATTTGATTGAATTACTACGTGTCTTCAGGTCACGAGCCAAAAAACAATCAGTAAGGAATTCACGTCCCACACTACGCGTGTTAAAAACAATCAAATTTTAAAAAGCTACTAGTGTGCTTTTCGAACAACGTGACATACAAATACCCCACCACCTTTCCCATATATAACCACGCCACCTGTCCCCTAATTGTACTAGCAATGGTAAAACAGTCAACAAATAATTTAAGGGACCACTCAGTCACCAAAAAAAACGTTTAAGACCTTATGAATTACAAGTTTACAAAACGAGATTTACTAGTCAATTCTCCTAAATAGTATATATATATATATATAATATAATTAGATATAAGAAAATAATAGTAAAAGTCGATAATTTTGTTTAAATATAAATAAATAATAATCTTAAAAGTCTCACAGTTTATATATATGAAAATAAAAAAAAATATTTAGTGTGTTAAGAATTTAAATGGTTCTTAATTTTTTTTGACTATTTGAAATGTGATCAGATATCTGTAGGTATCGAGGTGTCCGCGGGGTAGGGGTGGGGTTGAAAAATTCCACCCATAGAGGGATAGGGCGAGGGCGGCATGGCAGAGCCACATAGATCAGGGAGGTCATGTGCCCCCTTAGATTTTTTTTTTTTTATTATTATTATTATTTTACATTTGTATATAAATAAAATTTTAAACAAAAAAATATTTAGAATAAAATATCAAGGGTATTTTTAAATTTATGAAAATAATAGAAATTGTTTTATTAAAAATGAAGTGACTACAACAAATTATATTTTTTTGTATGAAAATTTTGTGAAAAAATCTCAATATAAAGGTATAATATCCATCATTATTGATATGCAATATAATTATTCTCACTATATATATGTAAAAATTATTAGAGTGTTAGTTATATTTGTATGTGGAGTTCACCCTTCATATGTTGTTTAACTATTAGTTGGTGATATCATATATCAATAATGATGTGATACCACTATTATACAAAATTTGTACTCAAATTTTATAAAAATTTGATTTATCTTACCATTATATAATTTATTTTACGACTTAAATATATGAATTTTTTACATTGTCCATTGATACACTAGTTATACGCAATACTTTTTTTTCGATTTTACTCGAAGTTAATTGTGAAATTTTATGTGAAATACTTTTGTAATAATTTATTTAAATTTTTGTACGTAATATTAATTCAAAAATTATTATTATCTTCTTATTCTTGGTTATGGGGGGAAAAAATATAATTGTAATTAATAAGTGCCTTTCCTGGCTTCGCCACTAGGGACGGAGGTGGAGTTTGTCGGCGGGGGCAAGGACAGGGAATGGCAAACCCACCTTGTGGCCATCCCTAGAAAAGACAAAAGGAAAGAGAGCAAGGGAATATATTTTTTGAGGTTTGATATAATGGAAAATGAAAATTGACACAATATTTTTTGAGTATTGCTATTTATGTTAAAAAATTAGACTCACTTTCTAAATTTTGTGATGTGCCAAAAAGATAATTAGTAACTAATTATCTTCTTGATGCATCACTGGGTTTAAAAATTAAACTTGTATATTATTTTTTATATTTTTTATGGTCAACGAAAAATAAACATATTTGAGCAAATATGTTTTCTATTTTTAAAAGACGAAAAATACTTTTCGATCTAAAATTTTATCAATGGCACCACATTCCATCTCCGAATTCTTCATCCAAAGCCCCGAAATCGTGGTCCAAGTCGTCAATTTGAAGCCTCCTGAAAGTAAACATATGTGAGTTCTCTCTCTTTCTCTCTGAATGTTCATATATATATTTTTTGATTTGTTGAGAAAATGTTTTATAGTTCTTGGTTTTGATGCTTCTGTCCAACATTGGAATAGCGGTTGAATTGTTGCCATCACATGGCTGTCGACTGGTTTGATTATGTTAAAAATTTCACTACTAAAAACCGGAGGTGCACATGTCGTCGCAAAAGACTTTTTGCGATGGAGTAGTGGTGGGAAATGGGGGGGTAATAGAAGGGGGCGTGACAAACGGTATTTGCTAACCGTCGCTTTTCTTGTAGTGACGGTAAATCAATGGTTTTTGCGACGGCTTAACCTGACACAAAAAAAAGGGAAAATAAAAACATCTCTTTTAGCGATGGTTTAAGATGCCGTCACCAAAAACTTTTTTAGAGATGGTGGTTGACGTCGCGAAAAGTATTATTAGCGACAGTCTTAAACGTTGCAAAAAATAGAATTAAATCAATAATGTATTTGCGACAGTTTAAACCGTTGCTAAAGATGGCACTAATATGTATATGCGACAGGTTAACCCGTCGTTAACAAAATTCAAGGAAATGATGATTCCATTAGCGACGGTTTATTACTGTCGCAATTTTTTATTATCATAAAATAAATATATATTTTATTAATTCATTTCCTGTACAAATTATTAATACACATCCACATCCACATTTACAAAATCATATATACGAATAATTAGATATGTATACCTTGTAACGATACAGTGTCACCCAAACATTCTTTACAAAAATATATAAAACATCCTCCAACAATACTAATATTTTTTAATAATTCAAAAACTCAAACTTGTATCTAAAAAAAAAGAAAAAGTATCAACAATACAAATAAAAAAACATATATATTAACAACTTGTTTTAGTATCAATAGTAAGCTCCAATATCGATATGCGAAGATATCATCACGTACTCAAAAAGGGTATCATCTGCAAAAAGGAACGAAAAAAAAATTATTTATAATATAATTAATTTCAAGCTTACAAAATATTGATATTTATTTCATAAAATAAATAAATAGATAAGATTGTAACATATATATAAATCGAATGCCACACAATGTATCTTCCAAGAGTTTCTCCAATTGTTGTTTTCACAAATGAAAATTACGCTCCAGATTCAAAATCGGGAATCGATGTCGAGTCTCGTCTTTTCTTACAAGTCATTTGTGCCTAGTTAGACATATGTGTTAAGTTTTGTTGACATCCGATGCCATTTGACCAATTTAGTATGTCAACCGGTTCCCAAAAAAAAGTTTCTAAAGGACAAGTTTTTACAAATAGAAATTAGGCTCTAGATTCAAAACTAGGAATCGGTTTCAAGTTCTATCTTATCCTACAAGTTATTTATGCCTAGTTAGTCGTGTGTGTCAAGTTTCGTTGACATTCGATGTTGTTTAACCATTTTAGTGTGTCAACCAGATTAGAAAATAAAAGTTAAAATTACTTCAACTGTTTTTGCCTCAAAAGCTGCATCAACACTCTAGCAGACTTTCAAAAAAATAAAAAAAGAAAATAAATTATTAAGTAGCTCCATAAGCTAAACCAAACAACCCCTAAATCAACGAACCTTATAACCTTTTGGAGCAGAAGTAAGGACACAGACAGTGGTTTCAAGTTCTATCTTATCCTACAAGTTATTTATGCCTAGTTAGTCGTGTGTGTCAAGTTTCGTTGACATTTGATGTTGTTTAACCATTTTAGTGTGTCAACCAGATTAGAAAATAAAAGTTAAAATTACTTCAACTGTTTTTGCCTCAAAAGCTGCATCAACACTCTAGCAGACTTTCAAAAAAATAAAAAAAGAAAATAAATTATTAAGTAGCTCCATAAGCTAAACCAAACAACCCCTAAATCAACGAACCTTATAACCTTTTGGAGCAGAAGTAAGGACACAGACAGTGAGGTAACCGTTAGTTAGCCCCAAGAATGATGAGAGCAATATCATCCAGCCCTGGCCACCATATTTGGCTGTGAAATAGAATGCTGGGATGAGCAAGATGTGAGAAACAATTGCTATCATAAGTCCTTTTCGTGATTCTAGCTTAATGCATTTTAATAGTGGTACATATCTCCCAATAAGATCCCAAATATTATACATTGCTATTAGAACAAGTGCATACTTGCAGTATTACCAGATTCTAAAAATAAAAAACCAGAGAAATAGAGAAAAAAAAAAAAAAGAAGATCCGAATAAGTTTAAATGGATATTCTTCTTCTTCTAAATTATTAAGGAGAAACAATAAAAATAGCCTATTTTAAAAATGAAATTCGTCAAGTAGTTATGAAATGCTAACCATGAACCCAAGCTATGTGATCCGGTATCTTCAGATAGAAATCCAGGGAAAATTGACATTGTCAGTGCGTATATGAGAAACATATCAAGTGCGTAATCTATGTTTTGAAACAACAATTCTTTTGAGCTTAGTCGCTCATGGTGTTTAGAGTCTTCTTCTTCAGCCTGCTCACGTTCCAATAAAAGATTGGCCGAGCAAGATTAGGGATTAGGGGTATCTTACTCCATATAATCATCATAATTAAAAGTGAACGAAACATACTTCTTGTCCTGGTTCTGTATGAATGCCACCAGCGGCAAGGTCAGCTGAAACAATTTTGGATCCTTCTAAGGCCGCCTTTGAGCAGTAGTATTTTACAATTGGTAGCTTTGGAAGACCAATGCATAGAAAATAATGTAGAGGAGTTCAAAAAATGCAGAGAGAGCAAAAATAAAACTGCAATGAACCGTAAGTAAAAAAAATTAGTAAACTAGTATTACATGCTATCATTGTAATCTATCTCAGCATTCTTTAAAACAGTGCAATTGAAATTAAAGAAAAGATATTGGTGTTGTATGTAATTAAAGAAAGCATATCCATCAGAGAAATCGATTCCATTATCATAAGTAAAAATTTTAATTCATTTTGTAACTCTACAATCCAAATCAGTTTGATCATTATCTTACCTTAACATCTATGTTTTTCCATTATGAAGTTCACTACAGATATTCAGTTGGATTATGTTAGCTGCCAATATCCGGGACAAACATGTCATTAATTTGAACAAAATAGGGCACAAGCAAAATACTTGGTTTGGAAACAGAAGTCAAATAGAGTACAAAATGCATTAGAATCAACTACCTAAAAAGATTGACAATGATAGCCTATTATTTGTAGTTTAGGTGGAAAGCAATAACGACAAATATTTATAAATAAAAAATAAATAAAAATTTGAGAGAAAAAAGGTCATTGTCTACCTACCTAAACTTAATCTCCTTTACGTTCATACTTTGAGTCATTGGCTTAAATGTTGACATAAGTTTGAGGAGTTTCTCTTTCACAAAACAGTAACTAGAAAATTGTAACCCCAATATGTAGCAATACTTAGTGAATCATATTTCCTACAAAATTTATGAAAAACAGCTAAAAGGATTTCAACATACTAGCTCCCTTGCGCAGGCCATCCTTGGAATTCTCAAATGCTGCTTTTGTAATCAATCTCAAGCCAGGGGTTAGAGCCCCAGATGCAGCCAAACCAGCAAGAAAAGACATGAAGAATAAAAAACAAGAAAGCTTATATCAAAACTTCAAAACTAGATCAGATAATAAGCTAACCACAAATACTAACTTGCATGAACTCGGGTAGCATAAATGATAGATCTCCAACCATTCCACCCTGAACATGAGCATCTGCAACTCCAAAAGCACTGCTAATGATACATATTCCAATATAAGTCCCAATTCCTCCTTTTCCAGATGTAGCTAAATCCGGCTGTGGCAATACAATGAAAGATGGAATCAAAGTGGACTTGTATGCTTAATAATTTGAATTTGAGTTACTAAAACATGTTACTACAAAACCATATGGTTAAGGAGTAAGTTGAAGATATAATACATATAATTATGGTACTTACAACAAGAACAGCAAGAGCACTTAGGAAAAAAAGGATATATCCAAATAGGTTTCTTCTTCTGGTATTGATTTTTGTCTCTTTTTATGTCAGTATTGCAAGTGTCCCAAGTGCAAATGGTTGATATACGAGAGTAAGGACCCTTGAGGGGTGGTATTTCTGTACAAGGACATAAATTATCCGATAAATTTTTTACAACATTAACAACAATAATATTTAAAAATACTTTTTCATCAGATATGCCCATAACTAACTAATAACTCAAGTTAGCTTTGGAAGTTATTCAAAAGTCAAACATCATGGTTTGATAAATTCCAGGAGAAGTAAATATGGCTAGCCAACATATTTGAATTTGATGACAATAATTTAATAAAGAGATTTAAATAAGTGCAGTTTATAGAAATATAACCCCTTGTGGTCAGTGGTAAGTCAACAAAGACATGGCTGAAATTCATCAACCTATCAAGATAATCAGTAGTTATTCCAATTAAAGAAATTTTAGCACTCAGTTTCAAATTCAAATTCAAGATAATCACCACATTTGACTGTTTTTGTTCCTCCACGTTTAAGAAAATAAATAGGAAGATAAGCTAGTGTGGACTCTGTCTACTGATGGACTGTTCTCTATCAAATCTGCTTGGAATGCTTGGAGAGCCTCTTTTAAGGAAGTTGAGTGGTCTAATCTGGTTTGGAGTGCTGTGACTGTTCCTAAGGCTAGCTTTATTACTTGGTTGGCCATCCAGAATAGATTGAATATGGGTGATAGGCTGAAATTGTTTGGTATTTCCCCTGTTGCTACTTGTCCATTATGCCTTTACCACACTGAGGACCACTCTCACTAGTTTTTTAACTGCCCCTTCTCTGAGAGAGTGTGGATGAATATTAAAACTAAGATCAATGTGGCTTGGCCTGTGT
Organism: Camellia sinensis; assembly: GCF_055761805.1. Lineage (NCBI taxonomy): Eukaryota > Viridiplantae > Streptophyta > Magnoliopsida > Ericales > Theaceae > Camellia > Camellia sinensis. Next base: position 186,006,704 of record NC_138967.1, read on the forward strand.
TAAATTGGACTGGGCTGGTGTCTTATATTGCTAAATCTGTTAAGGGTAAATTCTCTTGGCTCTATTATTTCCAGGCTTGCTCTAAATTGCACTATTTACCTCTTTTGGCTTGAGAGAAATAATAGAGTTTTTACCAAGGAGAAAATTCCTGAAGAAGTTCTTGTTTTGAACATTTTTAATATGGTTAGATTTAGAGTGTCGTCTCTGAAGAATTTAAAAAGATATTCAAATGATTCATGGTTTGGAGGCTGCCCTCATCTATCCTTAGGGGTGATAATCCTTAATGTTTCAATGGGTATCTCTAACAGATTTTGCAGGTGGTCCTCTCTCTTTTCTGGCTACTGGTATACCTGTTATGGTGTTGGAAGTGATTGAATGGAGCAGTGAGTTGAGTGTGGCGTGATTCCATAATCAGGGTTGAGTGAACTGTGAGCTATATGATTTTCCTAACAGTTTGCTATGCAGGTCGTCATGTTGGCCCTTCTTAGGGATTAAGGGTTAAGTGTGATATGAGTATATAGTCAGGTGGTAGTCTTAGTGAGCTTGTGGGTTGAGTGTTGTGAAATTTTATAAGAGTGCTCCTAACTTTGTTTTCTTGCAGGATTATGTCAGTTGCTGGCACAGTTGTAGGGACTTCATTGGTGAGAGCCTATATTTTTTACTTGGTTTAGATATGGTTCTATAACCTGTTTCTTTGAGAGTGGCTTTGCTATTGAGTGTTGAGATTGTTAGTGCATATTTGAGTGAGGTTTGCCTTAGGTTATGTATCATATACTCAATCTTGCTTCAGTTCTCCTTTTTTGAGTGAGATTGTTTTGGTTTTCACAGGTTGTATTGATACCTCTGCTGAAATTGAGGGCAGTTCATTTTGGTGTTGGGCTTATATTGCACTTTTTTGTGCCATTTCCAGCACATATCTTCTCCTATGGATAGTCGTTGTCTTAATTTCGTATGGATTGTATTTGTATTAATTACTGGACAGTCCATGTTTTGTTTATTTATCTGGTTGTACGGTTTGGGTAATGAATTCTGTTACCTGTTTTGTTGGTGTAGTGTTTACTTGGATATTGGGCCAATATTATAGTTGTTTTTGTTGGCTATCTCCTACGGGCTGTGTAGGGTGGTTTTCTTCACAGCGCTATTATGGCAGTTTGCATCTATTTTGGTTCTTGTTCATTACCCCCCTCCTTTTTTTGGATGGGGGTTATGAACAGGATTATGTGGTTCGTAGCCCGGCTGGTTTGGCTAGTTTAGTTGTTGTTTTTGTTTTGTGGGATTTTATTTTGTATAGCTCTTGTTAGGGCTGGGTTATGCCCCTTGTATATCTATATAGTTTGCTTGTTTTATTTTATGACTTATTCACCCAAAAATAGAAAATAGAATTGGACCTAAACCGAACCAATATAGTTTGTGGTCGATAAAAATAAAAAAACCAATATAGTTTGGGTTTTCAGATCAGTTTGTAATACTTTGAAGATGGTTATCTCCAACTATAAAAAGGGTTGTCCTAAGGAGAATCCAATCATAGCAACCTTTAAAAACACACAATGCTGTAGTGCAAACTTGGGGCTCTGTTGTGTAGGGGTTGGAGTTAATTCACCTCTTCATGTGGAGAAGTGGTGGTCCTTGGCATTTGCTATTTTAAGTTTTAATTTGAATGTAATTGATTTATACAGTAAAATTTGTTACTTTCTGTGTTAATATTTGGAAAGACAATATGCGAGATTTCAATTTGTGATTGTCGTGGACCCGATGCTTAGGTGCATTTAATAATTTTTCTTTCATTTGGTATGCATTGTGTATCTCTCAGGGTTAAAGATTCTCTGTGCCAAATCTCTCTATCCCCCCACTTTAATGCGATCATAATCGTTATATCATATAAAAATCTTAAAATATGTAAATACAAAGATATGATTCTATGATTCAATAATTAAGAACACATTGCAATTTAGGGATAGAGAATCACAAAGTCAGCCCTTTTAAGTTTGAATATGTGGTCCTAATTATTTTGGAATTTTCCAGTTTGAGATTTCAGCAGTATCAGGTTGTTGAATATAGAATAGTTTGGATTCCACAATTCACAGTGGCCATGCTTTGAGAAGCATTAGTGAGCACATTTTCTGGTGTGTTTGCATTTTGAATTTATGAAGAGAATGAGGTTAAAATATTGATATCAACATATACTCTAAAACTCAAACATTTCCCATAGGCTTACAAGGAACCCATTCCAATTGAAACACTTAAAGAAAAAAATATATATATATCTATTGAAACATGGTTCTAGTCAAAAGAAGAAACACCCTGAAACTTTTTAGCAGCTTTTGAGGAATTTGACAAACAGAGATATCAAAAGTAGGAACTGTTACATCTGGCTGTGAACTATATTCAGGTTGATAGTTACTGAAATATTCCAAATTCTACGTACCAGCAGTAAGAATGCACAAACTGGACTTCTGTAACTAAATTCACTATTCAGAAAGAAAATTTCAGGAACACAGAATCCATTTTATTGCATGGGTGGGCACTATATCTAAATATGATATAGTAATAGGGAAACAAAGATGGCTAAATTGAAAACCCAATATTCTATTAATCTATTTGTGTATATATTAAAGAGAGGGAGAGAAGGGATAGAGGGTTTTTCTGTTGGAACAATCTTCTGTGTAAATAAAATAAATTAAAACAAAGTCAAATAAAATAAAATAAATAACTTACCGAATTTATTTATCGAACCGAATTAAAAATAAAAGACCAAGTCGAGTGTGTGACACTCTATCCTTAAGACAGATTCGCCCTGCTACGGTGCTTACGGTTGAGTGGCGTCTATCTCCCAGGATACAATGATCTTCACAAATTGTAGTAGCACTCCAAACAATACCAAACCTGTGTTCTAACTCTCTGAAAATTACCCTAAAATAATATGAAGAATAAATGACGCAAGAGAGCAAAATGAAGGCAAGGAAAATGAATTTTCGGAATCAATCAAAATTGGAATGGGGCTGCCTTTATATAGGCTTTGTTGGCACCTATTCAATTTGAATAGAAAAGGTATGAAGAAGGGACATACCCCTTCCTTTAAAATAAAGAGACACCATGAAAGGTTTGCACCCTTTCATTCAAATGGAGGTTTGACCCTTCCTTTAAAACAAAAAGACACCATGAAAAGTTACACCCTTTCATTCAAAATGGAGTCTATTTCAATTCACAACCACCTTTTTATAAATTTTCCAACAATCCCCCACATGAATGAAATTGACAGAGAGAAAATGCAACAACATGATGTAAATACAGAGAGTACAGAAATTGGAAATATTCTGCAAAGGATAGGTAGCTTTTGGCTTTGAACCTTCCCTTGTGAGATACTATCGGATTTACTAGCTAACCAGTGAACATGATGTCTTGAACTGTTCAGCCGTTTGTGTAAACCAAGACAATAGAACTCACACAGTATATCTCCAGACACAGTTTAGTTCTCACTATTGTGTTCATTTTGGCCCTGAACAACCTGGTCTTTCATGAGTGCTCTAAAGACTTGTAGCCCTTCACAAATCTTATAGAACCGGCCCAGTTCACACTCACATAGGTGATTCTTATGAAAAATATCCTGCCATACTCCACTAGGTTTACCTAGATATAAGAATCATTAAAAGTATTACTTAACCTAAACCGCTGCAGACATCACTATTTCATCAAAGAAATGGGTAGGAGATAAACTCCCCAGTGATCCTTTTGAGTCATTCACAACTCAGTTGTCCCTTTGAACCTAGATCTTGGGATCTCCAGTCAACTAGGTTGGGTTGCCGTTATGATAACTCTTATTTAATAGGTTTTAGTCTCATTCCCCTCGATGAATTCTCAACTAACTCTCTTGCTAACTCTTTGGTTAGTGGATCCGCTATATTGTCTTTAGACTTAACATATTCTATGGACATAATTCCATTAGAGAGTAGTTGTCTTACGGTATTATGTCGACGACGAATGTGTCGAGACTTTCCGTTATACATATGACTCTGTGCTCTACCAATTGCTGATTGACTATCATAATGTATGCATATAGCAAGCACCGGTTTTGGCCATATTGGAATATCTTCAAGGAAGTGGCGAAGCCATTCTGCCTCTTCCCCTGCTTTGTCTAAAGCTATGAATTCAGATTCCATAATAGACCTAGCAATACAAGTCTGTTTGGAAGATTTCCAAGATACAGCCGCCCCACCAAGAGTAAAGACATACCCACTAGTGGACTTTGAGTCTCTTGTATCCGATATCCAATTTGCATCACAGTATCCTTCAAGTACTACTGGATATCTAGTATAATTAAGCCCAATGTTACGAGTAAATTGGAGATATCTAAGAACCCTTATAATTGCTTTCCAGTGTTCTACTCTCGGATTACTCGTATATCTACTTAATTTACTTACTGCATAAGCTATATATGGACGAGTGCAGTTCATCAAGTACATTAAGCTTCCAATAATTTAGGCATACTCTAATTGAGAAATACTTTCCTGTACATTCTCAGAAAGATACAAATTAATATCTACAGGTGTTCTTACAAGATGATCATCATCTTTGCTAAATTTGTCAAGTATTTTCTCAATGTAATGAGATTGTGACAAAGCATATCCTTTTGATGTTTTGGTAATTTTCATACCAAGTATTACATCAGCAATGCCCATGTCCTTCATGTCAAAATGTTTATTCAACATTTTCTTGGTAGTTTTAATTATGTCATTATTACTACCAATGATGAGCATATCATCTACATAAAGACATACAATGACATAACCTTTATCTGTGCTTTTAATATAAACACATTTGTCACACTCATTAATTTTAAATCCATTTGACACCATTGCCTTGTCAAATTTCTCATGCCATTACTTTGGCGCTTGTTTTAAACCATATAATGATTTAACCAATTTACACACTTTCTTTTCTTTCCCTGGAACAGAAAACCCTTCTGGTTGTTCCATGTAAATTTCTTCATTTAACTCACCATTTAAGAAAGCGGTTTTAACATCCATTTGATGAATTTCTAGATTATATAGACATGCAATGGCAATTAGCATTCTAATGGATGTTATTCTAGTAACCGGTGAGTATGTGTCAAAATAGTGTAGACCTTCTTTTTGTCTAAATCCTTTGACCACAAGTCTTGCCTTGTATTTGTCAATTGATCCATCCGCTTTCATTTTCCTTTTGAAAATCCACTTGTACCCAAGAGGTTTATAACCTGGTGGCAAATCCACCAATTCCCAAGTGTGATTTTACAAGATGGATTCAACTTCACTGTTGACAGCTTCTTTCCATAAAGGAGCTTCAGGACTAGACATAGCCTCTTTAAAAGTTAAAGGCTCATTTTCTAACAAAAATGTTAGAAAATCTAGACCAAAAGATTTTGAGGTTCTAATATGTTTACTACACCTAGGTTCTTCTTCCTCATTTTGGTCTAACTCTTGCTCTTGATCATGTTCTTGATCATTACTAGTAATAGTATCAAAAGATGTCCAGTTTTATTTGGAAATACATGTTCAAAGAATGATGCATTCCGAGACTCAATAATAGTATTTACATGCATTTCGGAATGTTCTGATTTATGAATCAAAAACCGATATGCACTACTATTCTTGGCATAACCAATGAAAATGCAATCAATGGTCTTATGACCTATCTTAGTCTTTTTAGGACTAGGAATAGCCACTTTAGCCAAACAATCCCACACTTTTAAGTATTTTTAGGATGGTACTCTACCATGCCACATTTCATAAGGTGTTTGATTCACTTTCTTTCGGGGTACTTTATTTAAAATATAATTAGCAGAAAGTATTGCATCCCCCCACAAGTTCTGAGGTAATCCAGAACTGATTAACATAGCATTCATCATTTCTTTTAAAGTCTTATTTTTCCTTTCAGCAATTCTATTTTGCTGAGGTGAGTAAGGAGCGGTGGTTTGATGAATTATTCCATGTTCTTTACAAAACTCACCAAAAGGTGATTCATATTCACCACCTCTATCACTTCTAAGTTTCTTGATTTTCTTACCAAGTTGATTTTCAACTTCATTCTTATATTGAATGAAAGTTTCCAAAGCTTCATCATTGGTTCGAATTAAATAAACATAACTATATCTAGTATAGTCATCTATAAAAGTGATAAAATACTTTTTCCCACCTCTAGTTTGAATTGATTTAAAATCACAAATGTCACAATGAATTAATTCAAGTGGTTCCGTACTTCTTTCAATTGAATGAAAAGGAGTTTTAGATAATTTTGCCTCAACGCAAACTTCACATTTATGATTTGAATCAATGTTAAATTTAGGTAAACATTTCATATTAATTAATCTACGCAAAGATCCATAATTAACATGTCCTAGTCTACCATGCCATAAATTTGAAGACTCAAGCAAGTAAGAAGAAGATGTAGTATTATTAATAACTGGGGGTACAACGGTCATTACATTTAACTTGAAAAGGCCATCATACATGTAACCTTTTCCTACATACATCCCGTTTTTGGTAAGTACAAACTTGTCACTTTCAAAAACTAGCCTAAACCCATTCTTACTCAACAAAGATCCGGAAACTAAATTCTTGCGAATGTCCGGTACATGCAGCACATTGTTGAGAGTGAGTTCCTTTCCAAATGTCATCTTGAGTACAATCTTTCCTTGTCCTTCAACTTTGGAAGTTGAGGAGTTGCCCATAAAGAGTTGTTCACCATTGTCCATTATAGAATAAGATGTGAACATCTTTTTGTCGGCATAAATATGGCGAGTAGCACCAGTGTCCACCCATCATTCTTTAGGATTTCCGACAAGATTTGCCTCGGAAACAACTGCAGAAAGATTGATATCATCTATACCATTGGAAATATTGTCCACTTCAGTCATGTGGGCATGAGCAGGCTTCTTGCTTGTTCTTCTTTTGCTTTTGCCTTTGCTACGGCAATCTGTGGCCCGATGTCCCTCTTTGTCACAGATGTAACATTTGCCATTAAACTTGTACTTTTTATTATCCCCCCTTTAGAGCCTTGTGATGAACTTTCTCTAGAAGACTTTCGTTTCTTGGTTTTTGAAGCATGTTCCACCACATTTGCCTTAGACTCCATAGGATGCTTACCAGCTCGTTTTTCAAAATTGCGGTTGTCCTCCTCAATTCTCAAACGCACAATTAATTCGTCCATAGAAATTTTTTTACGCTTGTGTTTGAGGTAGTTCTTGAACTCCTTCCAGCCTTTTGGTAATTTTTCAATTAAGGCTGCAACTTGGAAGGATTCACTGAGAAACATGTCTTCTGCGTGAATGTCATGCAGAATGAGTTGGAAATCTTGAGCTTGGCTGATCACAGTTTTTGAATCAACCATTACAAAATCCAAGAATCTGCCAACCACAAATTTCTTTGAGCCGGCATCTTCCGTTTTATACTTTTTCTCCAACGATTCCCAAAGTTCCTTTGCTGTCTTGATTGGACTGTAGATGTTGTATAATGTGTTGTCAAGTCCGTTCAAGACGTAGTTCCGGCAAAGGAAATCGGCATGTTTCCAAGTATCAACCGCAGCAACCACTTGCCGGTCGGTTTCATCCTCTTTCAGGATAGGAGCATCTTCACAGAGAAAACGAGCCAGGTTCAGAGTTGTAAGATAGAACAACATTTTCTGTTGCCATCTTTTAAAGTCAGTTCCTGAGAACTTCTCTGGCTTCTCTCCATAATTTATTGGTACTGTCATCACAGGAGAGGGGGTTGGTGCAATTGCAGCCACCACAGTAGTACTTGTTTGGACATTTGTTTCAGTAGCCATCAATTCTAATTTATAAAACAAATTTATAATTAAAATTTTCACTACACAGAAAATTAAACCAAATTCTCAGAATTAAATTCTGTAAAAATAAAAGAAACAAGAATGTAACTTTTATTTTCCAATTAATTTGAAAATAAAATAAAATTTTATTTAAACAAATTAATTCCACACAGAAAAATAAATTCTGTAAAATAAAAGAAATAAAAACTATAACTTTTATTTTTCAATTAATTTGGAAATAAAATAAAATTTTATTTAACCAAATTAATTCCACACAAGAAATTAAATTCTGTAAAATAAAAGAAATAAGAAAATAACTTTTATTTTTCAATTAATTTGGAAATAAAATAAAATTTTATTCAACCAAATTAATTCCACACAGAAAATTAATTTCTATAGCACTTCAATAATTAAAATACTAAAACAGAATTTTAAGTAATGAAAACTCAGAAAATAATTTCTAAAACCCAAAATTAATTTCTGAAAAATTTCACAAAAATATATTCTGAATTGTTAATGACACCGGTATCGTACTACTAGTTGTTGTCAAAGAAAAGAGACAGTATATTACTACTATCTGTCAAATAGCATATAATCACTATTCATTTTTCCAACTAGAATATTATTTTGTAAATTCACAGAAAATAATTTTCTTCCGAAATTATTTACGAAGAATGAAAAAAAGGGAAACAAACGAAAAATTCTGTAAACAGAATAATTCGAATATGTCTTAAGATTGTTGGAACAATCTTCTGTGGAAATAAAATAAATTAAAACAAAGTCAAATAAAATAAAATAAATAACTTACCGAATTTATTTATCGAACCGAATTAAAAATAAAAGACCAAGTCAAGTGTGTGACACTCTGTTCTTAAGACAGATTCGCCCCGCTACGGTGCTTACGGTTGAGTGGCGTCTATCTCCCAGGATATAATGATCTTCACAAATTGTAGTAGCACTCCAAACAATTTATTTGGCGAACCAAACCTGTGTTCTAACTCTCTGAAAATTACCCTAAAATAATATGAAGAATAAAGAACGCAAGAGAGCAAAATGAAGGCAAGGAAAATGAATTTTTGAAATCAATCAAAATTGGAATGGGGCTGCCTTTATATAGGCTTTGTTGGCACCTATTCAATTTGAATAGAAAAGGTATGAAGAAGGGACATACCCCTTCCTTTAAAATAAAGAGACACCATGAAAGGTTTGCACCATTTCATTCAAATGGAGGTTTGACCCTTCCTTTAAAACAAAAAGACACCATGAAAGGTTACACTCTTTCATTCAAAATGGAGTCTATTTCAATTCACAACTACATCTTTATAAATTTTCCAACATTTTCTCCATCTTGTTCTGTTCCTTTGAAATTCCCAAAATTATAAACCTTAGTTTTTATAATATAGCTCCAAATTCCAATTCCAAAAGGGGGAATTACAGGAAGTAGCAAATCCCATTGTGATTATAAGCTTCCAAGCAGTAGTAGTCCAGTTTCCAACGGTTAAGCATGTATTACACAATATTTCCACACACCACATTCAATTATTCAATTAAAGAGATCCTTATTTTTTTGCCCAAAAAGAAAAGCAAAAAATATTTCAACCACCAACATCGGCGAGGGGAGCAGAGGCAAAAAATACCTGGCTACCGGAGGGAGAACCAGTGGGAAGTCGCCGCCGCTATTGCTACAAGTAGTCTGTAAGGGTAACGTGAGAGCGAGAGCGAAAGAGAGATTGTTAGGGTCTGTGCGAGTGAGTGTGAAAGGAAAGAAGAGGAGAGGAGAGGAGAGGAGAGAAGAGGAAGGTTACCTGGAACTCTTCCCACGCTGGTGGTGTTGGGACTGCGAGAGACAGAGACAACTGGGAGCGAAAGAGACAGAAGGAGAAGACGGAAGCTTCTTTTTTTTTTTCTTTTTTTTTCTTAGAAGAGAATACTGAAAGGGTAGGGAAGAGCGGGAAAAGAGAGAGGGCGAGAGAGAGCAAAAAAATATAACATTTTGCGACTAAGGAACAAAAAGGCGTCACAAAAAAATAAAACGATCGCAAAAAGGAAGAAAAAAATTGACCGATAACAAACCATCGTGTATAATACTATTTTTTTGCCACAGTTTTAGATTTCCCGTCGCAAAAAAAATTAATTTGACGATGGCTTCAATTGCCGTGACAAAAAGATGATTTTCAAACAGTCGCAAAAAATTCTGTGTCCAAAGCTCCCTTTTCTAGTAATGTTTGTAAAAATATAAACTGTCAAACCAATTCACATCTATCTATTAATCTGCCAATCTGTTAAATTTGCATCTACCAATCCGGAGGACAATTGCGGATTAATTTTCTCCAATCTGCCTAGTTTCGGACGAATGGCGAATTGGAGGTTCCGAGACCGCAACTGAACCACGAACACTCCTAATTACCATTACCACTATCACCTCCACCACTACCCTACCATCACCACGGCTACCATCTTTATCTCCATCACTGCTGCCACCACCCCATACTTCCATTCTACCTTTGTTCCCACCACCATCACCAAACATAAAAAAAATCTTTTTCTCTTAAAAAATATTTTTCATCTTAATAAACGGAACATTAATTTTTAATTTTTTTTATTATTTTAATTCATTTGGTTGAGTTGGAGACTCTTGTACAGTAAAGTTTAATTGATAAACAAAATGATAAAATTGAAATTTGAATAACTCAAATTATATAACTCAATACTCAAATTTTCTTTCTGAAGATAGACGGTGTGATATGGCATAATTGGGTGCAGAGAAAATTTAGGATTGCAAAAAACAGACCATGAATTGTTAATTTTGTCCTCTAGAAATTATCACAATCATTTTTTATCCAAAACTTTATTCACGGTTGCTGATTGTTTTTAAGGTATTACACTAACCGTCCCCATATATGATTTTGGTTTTTGACTTTTCAATTGTGACGCATTTGACCATGAATTTTAAATCTTGTTTCAAATAAGGACAATTGAAGATATGCTTAATTTCAATAGTAAAATCGTCAATTTGATAAAATATAAACTAATTTGATAAAAATAAATGTCAAAAAAATATTTTTGAATTTTAAAAAATTATTTCTATCCATCAAAGATAAAATTATGTAAAATCGATAAAATTTTTAGACATTTATTCATTTATTTCACCAAATTAATTTTTATTATGTGTTTAGATCATGATCATGTAATGAGTGGTTGTTAAGATTTTAATGTACAATTGGTATATTTAATATATGAAATGTTTTTAGTTTTGAATTTTTTGATTTAATGGATTAGTTTAATAATGATATTAAAATTGTCGCTATATTTGACTTTTAAAAAAATAGAAACTAATTTAATGAAAATAAAAACAACTACTCATTACATGATCATCATCCAAACACATAATAAAAATTAATTTAGTTAAAAAAATAAATAGATATCTAAAAGATTTATCAATTTTACATGATTTTATCTTTAGTGGGTAAAAATATTTTTTAAAAATTTCAAAATATTTTTTGACATTTATTTTTCAAATTAGTTTATATTTTATCAAATTGACGATTTTGCCCTCGAAATTAAGTAATGGTATCTTCAATTGTCCTTACTTGAAACAAGATTCAAAATTCAAAGTCAAATGTGTTATAATTGAAAAGTCAAGAATGAAAGTGACACAATTCTCAAACTACAAGTACCGTTAATATAATTCATCTTTTGTTTTTAAATTGATGATATGTACGGAGAAACATAAATGATAAACAATTTAAATAATCATATAATATGACCTGTTATGGCCCGATAATCAATAATGTTTCGTAGCTCAAAACAATTCGGTCCGAACGGCTCGAATCTACCCAAAACGACGTTGTTTTGGATAGGTTTTTTTTTTTTTCTGTCTCTCTTTTCTTTTTCTCTTCTCCTATGTTTTGTCTTTGAACAAATAAGAGGAGGAGAAGACCGAAGGAGGAGGAAGACAAAAGAAGAGACGGAGAAGACAAAGAGAAGGACAAGACAGAGGAGGGTGATTTGTTAGCTTTCCCATATTTTTGATTTGGGTTTGATTTGGCTCTCTCTCTCTCTCTTCTCTACTCCAAAAGCCTCCTTCTTCTCCTTCTCCGACACCTACAATCCGGATCACCGTCGGAGTCTACGACGAAGCAAGGCGACCTCCTTCTCTTCCCCCTCTATTTTGGGTTTGATTGATTTTATATGATTTGGTCTGTGGCTTATTGGTTTTGATTTTGATTTTTGGGTTTGACTGATTTGGGTTTGATTTCTTTTCCCAGATTTTTGGGTTTGGTTTGTTAGCTTTTCCAAATTTGGGTTTGAATTGGTTTTGGTTTGATTTGTTAGCTTTCCCAGATTTTTAATTTGGTTTTGATTTGTTAGCTCACCAATTGATTAATCGTAAACTAATCTTCAATGTTTTTTGCCAATCTGGGAGATGAACAACAATGTTGATTTGTTCAGAGAGTTTGGAGAGAGATGAAAATATATTGACTAGATCAGCTCTCTTTCAATGGAGAGAGATGAACAAATCTGTTGATCAACAGTTCTTTCAATAGAGACATGAACAAATCAATGGAGAGATGAACAACTAAAATATAGTGCCAATCTGGAAAAGCTCTCCAATTATCATCGTAATTTGTTGAAGGAGAGAAAGAGATGAACAGTAAAAGAAGAAGAGAAGAAACAGAGCAAGGAGACAAAGGGAGAGGGGTTGAAAGTGAAAAGTCGGGCCACTCGAGCCACGCAAAAATCGAGCTACAAAACATTATTGCCTAATAATAGGACCAGCTATGCCATGGCTTTCTAGAAGTTAGTTTTTTTTGTCCTTTTTTTTTTTAGTTTGACTTATTTTATCTTTTGTTTTTTAAAAAATAAAATAGAATCATTTAGACAAGAATAAAATAAAATAATTTATTCAAAATTTTTAAAAATTATAAAATTTAAAAATAATTCAAAAAAAATTAGCCAAAGAAGTGAACTTAAACCTCAGCAATGGGCTCGTCCGAACCAAAAATTTAAGGCCCAAGCCCATGGCTTCAAGTTGGACTTGGCCATATGCGCCTAATTTTGGCTTTAATTTGAGCTTTCTTATTAAATTCAGAAAACAATTACGAAAAAAAATTAAAACTTATAACACAAAATCTTAAAGTGCATTACAATAATTAGAGTAGAATATTGAATCAAGAAAAATAAAAAATAAACTTTATGTCTTAAAATACATAATTACATTCATTATGTTTATGTTATGAAATTCTATGTATCTTTAATTTCATAAAAATATAGTCACTACTTTCTCAGTTGGAGTGCTAGTACTGTGCTACTTATTTATTTTTATCAATTTTAATTTCATTATTTCACTAAAATTGTATATGTACACAAAAAATAAAAATAAAAGTGAGAGAGACAGAAATTATATCTATTATTTAATAGATATATATATATATATATATATATATATATGAGGTTAGTATGAATCTCTAACATGGGTCTGTGGGCTAGCTTATGAGTCCAACCCATATATTTAGCATCCGTTTGGGAAGTGGTTTAACTTTTTAGTATTTTGGCTTTTTTGGTTATTTTAGCCTGAGCTAAAAAGCTTGGTTCAGGAAGAAATTTTTGACTTTTTTGTTTTTTTGACTTTTTTTGTGAGAGAAGAGTGTAATGATTATGGGTTGGATGTGATGTTTTGTTTGTTGTGGCTAAAATAGTCTATTTTGTCTTTTATGACTAAATTAATCCCAAACCTCCTTGGCAAATGGAGCCTAGGTCCAGGTAAAATGGGTCTGAAAATTGGGCCTTGGCCTAACAGAAAAACATGACAAATCTATCGTCCCCTCCTCTTTCTGTGTGTGTGTGTGTCTCTCTCTCTCTCTGCCCAAGAATACTCACCTCATTGTGTGCGTGAGGTGTTTGTTAAAATGTCAAGCTGAGAATATGTTTGCTATTATAACTTATGTACACCAAGATATTGAATAGTTAAAATGTGAATTCATGGATATGTTATGCTGAAGGGATTTCACGTTGAAACCTTTTTTGGATTATCGATTTGACTAGGCTTTGAAAAGAAAAAATAAAAAGGTTTAAAAATTTAAATCCCAACTCAAATTTATAATTTAAATACAGCTCTTAAGGTTTAGGGTTTAACATTTCATTCATCTTTTCATTCTTCTTTTTAAATTTTTACTCAAATTCATGATTTAAATACAGTCTTACATGTTTGAATTATAGATTTGATAAGGGATTTGGATAGAGAAAGAAAAAGATGAGTGAAGTGTAAATGAAATATAATTTTTTGTTATTTTAATTTTCTCGTATTTTCATTTTTCTTTCTTTTTTCAAATTTCTATCCAAATTCATAATTCAGACATAACATTTTAAAAAGTTTGATAAATACATTTCAGAAGTATGCATGCCAACCGTTATTTGATAAAAGTTCCCAATACCAGGTTAAAATCAAGCCAATATGAAGGTTGGTTTTCACAAATTTAGAGAACTTAGGCTTTGTTTGAGGAGTAATTATTTTACCCAAAAAGTCAAAAAATAATCATAAGTTGTCAAATCACTCTTTTTATTTTTTTTGTAAATTTTTTAGTAAAAAAATTAAAAAATTACTAAAATAACGTATTCCTAAACGAAACTTTAATAAAAGTGGCCTAGTCCATTTTTTAGATTTTCCAAACCAACTATGTAATGAACTAAATTGTTTTTAAGAAATGATGACTATCATTTCCCCCTTATTTAAACATTGTCTTGTTCGTTTCATCTTATGAAATTCTTCTCAAAAGTTTTGTTCATAAAATATATTGATCTCATTAGTTCCAAATTCTTAAGTTATATTTGAATACATAGGTGGTATTTGAGAAAAGTTTTTTTTTTGTTAGTTTTTTGCTAAAAGACAAAATAGGTTAAAAAATAAAAAATAAAAAACAAATTTAGACAAAATATCACATCAAACATATAATTATTTTACTTTTTCTCTCACAAATATCACATTCAACTACAAAAAAATCCAAATATCTTCCCAAACATTTTAGTTTTTGATTATTTTTGGAGAATTTTTTTTTGTATTTGGAAAAATATTTGGATTTTTAAATACACTTAAAAAATATAGTATTTGTGAAAAAAAATCTTTAAAAAATTCATTAAATACCAAAAATATAAAATTTTAATATATTTTTTATATTTTTGTGTATTTATTGATTTTTTAAAATATTTTATAAAAAATATCTCTCGTTTTTTAAGCCAATCTTAATCCCAAAATGAAGATATACTTATGAGCCTCCATTTTCATTCACCTCCAAAAGTCTTAGGTCCTGTTTGTTTGGAGAGTTAGAGGAGGGATTGGGATTGGTAGTGAGGTGAGACCCACTAATATTGTGTTTGTTTTGAGAGATGAGGAAGGGATTAATAGTGAGCTTAGGCTTAGGATGGGTCTACCCAAAGGGATTCGGATGGGCCTCCAGGACTTGATATTAGAAAAATAGTCCGGCAGACTAGAAATTTTTTATTTTTATTTATTATTTATTTTATTTTTTACATGTCGGGTATTTTTTTTTAACATTAATGTTTAATTTTTTATATTTTTTATTAAGTAAAAATTATTATTTTATTTATTTTTGAAAATTTTTTATTTCATTTTTATTTTTTTAAAATTTTTTACATGTTGGACATTTTTTTTTAAAACATTAATATTTAATGTTTTTATATTTATTTATTTATTTTATTATTTTATATTTAATTTACATAAAAATAATTTAACAATCCATATAATAATAATTATCATCAAAATAAATATAATTTTTTTTAATTCTTTCATTATCAATTTCTTCTATTCTGCCTCCGAAAATAAACGGGGTTAAAGCCAATAACAAGAACAAGGAAAAGAAGCAAGGGAATAGTCAAAACAGAGCTTCATTGAAATCAGAGAAAGTCTTCGATTTTTCATTGAAATCAAATCTACCCTTTGATTTCAGATACTCATACTCTGAGACTAACCCTTCGATTGAACCCATTGGGTACCGTGAACCACCGAGATTCTGTCCCTTTGGACCTGGACAGCTCGACCGGAAATGGACCGGCACTTATGCTCTGGCCGAAGAAGCAGTTGATTTGCTATAGGTAGAAGAACAACGACGCGAGGTTCTTGGTGGACCACGCTCCGAAGAAGAAGTCGCTGCGCTTGTGGAATGGTTTCGTCATAACGATTGTTCTCAACAGATTAATTTGGGTACTCTCTCTCTCTCTCTATGTATATGCATGTACGTGTGTGTGTATGTGCTATATTCTAATTTGATTTGCCTCTTTCCAGTTCAATTTTCTGAATGATGAAGCTATACGATTTAGGGTTTGATTTTCATTATAATTTTTTTATTAGTGACAATTTGAATTCATGTGGTTTGATGCATGATGCATTATTTCTGCTGATTACTTAGACTGATGGAATGTGTGAGTATAAACATGTATAAATTTCACATATTGGTTCTTGTTGTCAACCAACTAGTGTGCTTGCTCATCGAATGAAGAAAATGAAGTAATTAAGCATTTAAACTATCGAGATCCTTGATTTTAGTCATATTTGGAGTTGCCGAAGAAGCATGGACACTTTCATTACTGTAGGTTTGAAAGATTTCAAAAAGATTAGTTGATGTAGGTTGATGTTGTTTGTAAATTTGCTACCACAATATGCACGGAGATAGCACAATTAAATAAGTTGGAATTCGGAAATTTCGTCATTGTTTAAACTTTTGGAGTCATGTCATACGTTGAAATGGCATTCACGTCTGAAATCAAGATTTCTATTGCCTTAACACTACGCTATTGTTCTTTTTGTTGGGCGTAATAAAATAAATAAATAAGAGGAGAGAAAAGAAAACTATTGAAATTCTGATTTTATGTTATTTACATCTAGATAATCAGCTACTAGATGATGCCTAGATTTTTTTTTTGGAGCACTCGGTATGATGTTAGTGGGTTATTAATTTAGGGTTGGCACAACCAGGCATTCGACCCTTCTCCATAAGCTCAAATGCCAAACCTCCCTCTACAAACCTGGAAGTACATCCACTTGAGCTATGCTTAAATTCAGATGATGCTTGAGAATTTATAAATGACATTTCCAAAGGAAAATTTAGTCTTGAGAATTTATATCACATAGCAACCTAGTTGGTGCAGGGTCCTTGACACTGTAGCTGGTTTTGATTGATTTAATTCTTGTGGTTAATTTAGGAACTTTTATTTTATTGTTATCACTATATTAACTATTTTAGTATGAGAATGGAACTTGTTGGTATTAGCCTTACTGGGGAATGGGACTGGTTAAAATCCCGAGTCAATAGCATTCAATCATTTTTCACTTTTCGCCTCATGATTCATTTGATTAAATTTAGTTTGAGATCAACTCAAAATATAAACAAATCATGCTCATTAAGTTTTCAGGTCAAACTTGCACAACTTATTTACTAAGCTTAACTTGACTCGCTTACAAAGTTCCATGTGGAAGTGTTAAGACATAAGAGCAATGCTTACGTGCACGGGAAAAACAACACACAAATATGCACATAAAAATGAACACAACACAAATTCATTTTTTTCATACACTTCTATTTTTACTTTTTTGTGCACTACCATTATTGTTAGAAGAAGAATAAAGAGGTCAAATAGAAGAGACATTCAAAAGATGGTCTGATAATGAAATTGTGATGCCAAGACAAAAAAGCAGTAGTACATAAAGAATGAGGTCCATCAATGAGTCAGGAAAATAGACCTCATTCATTATATACAATCTCGATCAAGGTTGAAGAAAAATTGATTAAAAAAATCGCCAAGAAGCTGTCCAATACAAACATATCCATAACCACCTCACCAAACGTACTTATTGTTTTTTTTTATAGACAAATACGATAAAATAAAATGTTATGATTATTATATTAATTTTTTCATGGATAATATACATTGAAGATTCTACCAATTGAAGGGTTGGAATCATTGAAACGAACCCGTAATGGGCCCTTTGGGCATGATCTTAAGAGAAATTCAACGACAAAAAAAAAAAAAAAAAATCACAATTATTGGTTTGATTTGGATGCAATTGTTATTCTTTTCAAAGATCAATAATTTTGGAAGGCATACAAAAATTGTGAAGTTAGATCTAATCTATGTAAAGTAGAAGTGGCAATTATTGAGTTTGAAGTTTGAGCCATATGTTCTTGAATAAATTTTTTAGACTAATTTCATATATTATTCTCATTCCTTGAGGTTTATAAAGTTTGAAAATAAGTCTCCAAATGCTTTTTGCAGTCCTAAAAAATTCAAAAGCGATTATCCTAAGAAATATTCATTTTGAGATTTAAAAAACCTGTGCCAATTTAAATTAAAATGATTAGAAACCCAACATTTAAAGTAGTGTTTAGTAACATGTGGTTTTTTTTTTTTTTTTCTATGTACAGAAAACATAAAATATGTTTATTCTTTGTTCTTTTTATTTTTTATTTTTTTTTTGTAAAAACTAAAATAAATAGCATCTTATACATGTACTCAAAACATAAAAAACCACGGGGTAGTGCTAGTCTAGCCAAAAAGTTAGACCTATTTTTCAAACTAATGATGTGGCACTCTATTAGAATATTGGGTAGATTACAAATACATCTCTGGAGATTTGCTTAAAATACGGAATACTCTTGTGGCTATGTAAATTACATCCCGTCCCTTCAAGTTTCGAATTATATAATAAATGATCTATTTTATTAATAAATTATCAAATTAATTAATTATTTTTAATAATGTTAGAAATATATTTTAATTAATAATTCAGATAATTTTATTATTATATAAGAGGTTAATTGTTTTTTTTTTTTTTTTTTTTTTTTTTTTTTTGAGAGAATGTTTTATAGTTGCTTAATGAGAAAATGTTTTATAGTTTCGTTTTGATGCTTCTGTCCAGCATTGGAATAGCTGCTGATTGTTGCCATCACATGGGTGTGTTTGAATTGTTAGCTAGTAGCGCATGGGTTCTGATAATACATCAAATCTCTTGCATGTGTAAGTGTTTATTTATTAATGGGTGTTTGTTTATTAAATTTAGTCTAAGTGGAAATCCTATTTGGACCCATTTGTTTTTTAGTGGCTTGTGGTTAAATCAGCCTATTTAGAATTTTGGTGCGTGTTTCATGGCCCACACTTGTAGGGGTGTTAGCTTTTTAAGGGTGAGTTTCAAAATTATATGCTGGATTAATGTATCAAGGCCACGGTTTTCCTGAAACTAGACAGATTGGATTGTTATCATGATTGTAAAATATAAATTTAATTGTTATTCAAGAGGGAAAAAAAAAAAATTATGCTGATTGGTTTGATTCTGTTAAAAATTTGTAAAAATAAACTACAAAATTGATTCGTATCTATCCATCAAACTGTCAATCCACTTAATTCGCATCCGCCAATTCGGCAGACGATTGCAGATTGATTTTTTTCAATCCGTATAGTTTCAGACTGATGGCGAATTGGAAGTTCCGAGGCCGCAACCGAACTGCGAACACCCTTAATTACCATTACCACTATCACCTCCACCACTACCCTACCATCACCACGGCTGCCATCTCTATCTCTATCACCGCCGCCGCCACTCAACACTTCCACTCTACCTGTGTTCTCATCACCATCACCCAACATTAAAAAATCTTTTTCTATTAGAGAGTACTTTTCATCTAAATAAACGGAACATTAATTTTTAAATTTTTTTATTTTAATTCATCTGGTTGAGTTGGAGATTATTGTACAGTAAAGTTTAAACAAAATGATAAAATTGAAATTTGAGTAACTTAAATTATACAACCCAATACTCAAATTTTCTTTCTGAAGATAGACGGTGTGATATGGTACAGTTGGGTGCAGAGAAAATTTAGGATTGCAAAAAACAGACCATGGATTGCTAATTTTGTCCTTTAGAAATTATCACAATCATTTTTTATCGAAGACTTTATTCACGGTTGTTGATTGTTTTTAAGGTGAATTACATTAACAGTTCCTATAATTTAAAATTTGTATTATTTTAGTTTATAACTTTTCAATTGTGACACATTTGACTATGAATGTTGAATCTTATTTCAAATAAGGATAATTGAAGATACCATTACTTAATTTCAATAGCAAAATCGTCAATTTGATAAAATATAAACTAATTTGATAAAAATAAATGTCAAAAAAATATTTTTAAATTTTAAAAAATTATTTCCATCCATCAAAGATAAAATTATGTAAAATCGATAAATTTTTTAGACATTTATTTATTTTATCAAATTAATTTTTATTATGTGTTTAGATGATGATCATGTAATGAATGGTTGTTAGGATTTTAATGTGCAATCGGTATATTTAATATACAAAATATTTTTAGTTTTGAATTTTTTGATTTAATAGATTTGTTTAATAATAATATCAAAGTTGTCGTTGTATTTGACTTTTGAAAAAATGGAAACTAATTTAATGAAAATAAAAACAATTACTCATTACATGATCATCATCGAAGCACATAATAAAAATTAATTTAGTTAAAAAAAAATAAATGTCTAAAAGATTTATCCAATTTACATAATTTTATCTTTAGTGGGTAAAAATAATTTTTAAAAATTTTAAAATATTTTTTGACATTTATTTTTTAAATTAGTTTATATTTTATCAAATTGATGATTTTGCTCTTAAAATAAAGCAATAGTATCTTCAATTGTTCTTACTTAAAACAAGATTTAAAATTTAAAATCAAATATGTCACAATTAAAAAATTTAAAGCCTCCGTTTGGCAAGCAAAGAATCAGGCTTTTTTGGCTAAAATAGCCACAAAAAACAAAATAGGCTATTTTAGCCACAAAAAACAAAACATCAAATCTAACCCATAATCATTACAATCCTCTCTCACAAAAAAAATCAAAAAAGTCAAAAAGTCAAAAAGCCCTTCCCAAACCAGGCTAAAATAGCCCAGGCTAAAATAGCCAAAAAGTCAAAAAGCCAACCCACTTCCCAAACGGAAAAGTAACATAACTCTCAAATTATAAAGATGGTTAGGATAATTCGTCCATTACTTGTTGAATTGATGATTTATACGGAGAAACATAAATGATAAACAGACCCGTTATGGCCTAATAATAGGACCAGCTATGCCATGGCTTTCTTTAGAAGTTAGTTTTTTGTTCTTTTTTTTGAGTTTGACTTATATTATCTTTTGTTTTTTAAAAAATAAAAAATAGAATCATTTAGACAAGAATAAAATAAAATAATTTGTTCAAAACTTTAAAAAAAATATAAAAATTTAAAAATAATTCAAAAAAATTAGCCAAAGAAGTGAACTTAAACCTCGGCAATGGGCTCGTCTGAACCAAAAACTTAGGCCCCGTTTGTTTGAGGTTATAGGGAGGGGATTGAGATTACTAATCCCTTGGTATTATTAATAGGGTGTTTGTTTTGAGAGATGGGGAGGGGACTATTAATCCCTTGGTATTAGTAGTCCCCTTGGAAGGGGGATTGGTAAGGAGGAGATAGAGATGGTATTAAAAAAATAGTGAGGGGATTAGAAATTTTTTTATTTTTTTTTATTTTTTATATATTGGGAATTTTTTTTTAAATATTAATGTTTAATTTTTTATATTTTTCTATTTGTTTTATTATTTTATATCAAAATAATTTAACAATTCCTCACTATCAGTCCCCTTACTAACAATCCACTCACTATTAATCCCCTCACTATGAATCTCCTCCATTCTATCTCTGAAAACAAATAGAGCCTTAAGGCCCAAGCCCATGGCTTCAAGTTGAACTTGGCCATATAAACCTAATTTCGGCTTTAATTTGAGCTTTCTTATTAAATTCATAAAACAATAATGAAAAAAATTAGAGCTTGTAACACAAAATCTATTACAATACTTAGAGTAGAATATTGAATCAAGAAAAACAAAAAAAACTTGTAACACAAAATCTTAAAGTGAATTACAATACTTAGAGTACAATATTGAATCAAGAAAAACAAACAATAAACTTTATTTCTTAAAATACATAGTTACATTCATTATGGTTATGTTATTAAATTCTATGCATCTTTAATTTCATAAAAATATAGTCACTACTTTCACAGTTGGAGTGCTAGTACTGGGCTACTTATTTATTTTTATCAATTTTTAATTTCATTATTATGTTTGATTCACAAGACTAATAGTGAAGTATTAATAATCCCAGCCCTACCCCATTACTAATAACCCTACAAATTTGTTGGATTAATTATCCATTGGATTAATAATCCTAAACCAAAATGTTAAAACAAATATAGGATAATTGGACCCACGGATTAATAATCTCAATCCCATACTCTAATCCACCCAATCAAACATGTACAACAAAAAATAAAAATAAAAGTGAGAGAGAGAAAGAGAAATTATATCTATTATTTAATATATATATATATATATATATATGAGGTTAGTACGAACTTCCCATATGGGTCTATGGGCCAGTTCATGAGTCCAGCCCATATATTTAAGGTCCAGATAAAGTGGGTCTGAAAATTGGGCCTTGGCCTATCAGGAAAACATGACAAATCCAACACCTCTCTCTCTCTCTCTCTAAGCCCAAGAATACTTACCTCATTGTGTGCATGAGGTGTTTGTTAAAATGCCAAGCTGAGAATATGTTTGCTATTATAACTTATGTACACCAAGACATTGAATAGTTAAAATGTGAATTCATTGATATGTTATGCTGAAGGGATTTCACGTTGAAACCTTGTTTGGATTATCGATTTGACTTGGTTTTGAAAAGAAAAAATGAGAAGGTTCAAAAATTCAAATTTCAACTATAGCAATCTCGGGTTTTTCTCTTTATGTACAGTATTCCGGACTTGAGTCCATGATTGAGTATTGTTGTCTTATTCTCGTTTCCGTCCTTTTCTATTTGTATTTGAGTTTTGAGTTGTGTTGGGCAAGTTTGAAACAGGTTGATTGAGTTTTGGTCTCTAATCTTGTTGCCCAGATTTTTGATGATCCGCTCGAGCGGGTCTCCTTGCGCTCGAGCGGAGTTTGCATCTTTTCAGCATTTTGTGCGTCTGCAGAGATACTGCAGGAGTGTTTTTCACGCTCGAGCGGGTGTCTAGAGTCTGTAAAAGTACTGGAAGAGTGTATTCTACGCTTGCGCGGGTATCTTTGCACTCGAGCGAGTTGTGCTTTGCTGTTGTGCCTTGGCGCTCGAGCGGGTATATTTGCGCTCGAGTGGGTCTAGTTTTTGTGTCTTACACTCGAGCGTATTACTCTTCGCTCGAGCGGACTATACGTATATCAGATCGCGACTGTGTCATTTTAAATCACTTTTTACACACACACTCTCTCTCTCTCTCTTTAACTTTCCAAAAACCTAATTTGAGAGCTTCTCTCTCCATAATACACCTTCTCTCTACAAATCCATCTAGTTCTAGTGGTCTCCTACCCTAGCCTCTTTCTAAGAAAGGTAGAGCTTGGTGTGGACTACATTTTGATCTGAAAATCTTTGGGTTTGGAATGTCTTGAGTTTCTTCATCTTCTCTATTGGGTCTCATCTCTTGAGGTAGGGATAACTACTCATCTTTATGAACTTTAACATAGATGTTGGGCCTTTTGTATAAATGGTTTGATTTGGGAAGTTAGGATTTGAGATTTGAAATATTGAAAAGAGGGGTTTTGTTCCTTTTGAACTACATATGTGTAGGTGGGTCTTAAAATGAGATTATTGATGTAAAAAGATGATATTTGGACCTTTGGGTCAATGTTGAGAAAATGGGGAGAAAAATCCTAATTTATTGTGATGAATTAATTTGTATAATTGATTTGGGAAAGTTATGGAAATATGAAATTGAGTTGGAAATAATGAAATTGGGTAATTATGAGATTTAATGGCAGAGTTGGATTGATTAATCACTCACCTTTGAAATTGTAGATAATTTATCTGCTTGATAATTTATTATCTGTTTAGAAATAAATGTTTTGGGCTATCGGTGGAGGATAGTCTTGATTGTTATAGACACTGCATGATGATTAGGTGAATTAAAACTAATCATATGAGTATGTCATTCAATATGACAGATGGAATAACACATTGAATATGTGCTTTGCTTGATCATTGTATATGTATGTTGTTTGGGAGAAGATAGGGGATGTACTCCACGGTTTGGGAGAAGATAGGGGATGTACTCCACGATTTGGGAGAGATAGGGGATGGATTCCTAAACCGGATTTGGGAGGTGTTAGGTTTTTTCTTGGCAATCCCGTTTGAACAAAACTCCTTTCAGTTGTACTTAATTTCGCACTTTTTATTTCAGTGAGGCTATGAGTGTTTAAATACGAATCCAACCCGAATTGTGCCTTGCAGAGAAGTTTGTGATGTTAATACTTTCAAGATTGCCACTTCGCTGATTATGACAGGGATCAAACGAAGGTTGTGTCTGGCAAAAAACCTGAAAGAGATGAATGTACGCTCGAGCGAAGGGTGTGTGGCTCGAGCGAAGCCAATTATGGAAAACACGCGTTTTTGGTTCCTCGTTCGAGCGAGAGAGTCTTCGCTCGAGCGAGCATCGCGATTCAGATTTCTATAAGTACGTGTTTCTGTCAGATTTTAGAATTACTTTTTCAGATCTTCTTCTTGGGTTCTAGGGTTTATATCTGGGGATATTTTGCTAGTTTTCTTTGATGTTTTGATTGAGTATTCAACTCATGGTTTAAAAAGTTTACATCAAAGAATTGTTTGTTTAATTCTATACAAAAGAGAGAGTTGTTCTTCGGTGGATTCTAAAGAATACGAGCCTAAAGTTTTGGTGGATTCTGGAGTGGCTCATCGTCAAGACAATTCCAAGGTGAAAACAGGGTTGGAAGAGGCACATAGAGGTTGGTTCAATTCGAGTGTGGATTCGCTAGGTAATTGAGAGTATACCTGTGTAATTCCTTTATATCTTCTTAATAGATTGTTTTGTGGCTGTTGCCCGTGGTTTTTTATCACAATTGGAGGTGTCCAATTGTGATTTTTTCACGTAAAATCGTTGTGTCGATTTGTCTTGATTGTTTGATTAGGATTGTTATATACTGCTTAAAATTGATACATAATCATAAATCAACATCTAGGGGATTTCTAGATTTTTCAATTGGTATTAAAGCAGGTCGTTCTATTTTTTTTTAAAAAAAATATTCTTTTAGAACGAGATCTTGTTTGATTTGTGATAATGGATTCAATTCATGAGGGAAATTCTATGGTTCGACCATCCCTACTTAACGGATCCAATTATTCTTTTTTGAAAGCTCGGATGAGATCGTTTTTGAAATCTATAGATGAAAAAGTTTAGCAATCTGTCATGAATGGGTAGACCGAACCAATAATTACCGTTGATGGAGTAATTTTTCCCAAACCAATTGATAAGTGGGACACAATTGATTACCAAAATAGTAACTGGAATAGTAAAGCTATCAATTCTCTCTTTTGCGCTGTCACACCTGAAGAGTTTAGTC
This sequence comes from Camellia sinensis, assembly GCF_055761805.1. NCBI lineage: Eukaryota > Viridiplantae > Streptophyta > Magnoliopsida > Ericales > Theaceae > Camellia > Camellia sinensis. The sequence continues at coordinate 186,031,996 of NC_138967.1, forward strand.
GTATTTGTAATTGTAAAGTCGCAAAAGAGACTTGGGATATCTTACAAACTATTCATGAGGGCACTCCTTCTGTGAAACGCTCAAAACTTCAAAGGCTCACATCTAGTTTCGAAAACCTTTTAATGAAAGATAGTGAGACCTTTGATGAATTTTATGCGAAGTTGAGTGACATTGTAAATTCCAGTTTCAATTTACGTGAAAAAATACCAGAATCCAAAGTTGTGGGAAAAATTTTGAGATCCTTGCCTGATCGGTTCCAACCAAAAGTTATGGCTATTGAGGAGGCTCAAAATGTTGACAACCTCAAGCTGGATCACTTGGTTGGAAATCTCCAAACTTATGAAGCACATAGGAATTTCAAAAAGAAACAAAAAGATACTATTGCTTATAGAAGTGCTCATAGAGTTGAAGAGGATTCTGATGAGGATTGTAAGATAGATTCCAAGATTACGGCTGCTTTTGTTAAACAATTTAAAAAATCTTTTTGAAAAAGAATCCTAAACTTTTGGAATCTACTCATACTCATAAATCTAAAGGCAAAGATAAACTCAAAATTAATCCTATAGCCAAGAAAGAGAAATGAAAGATACAAGGGAACTCTGAAAGAGTCTAATGCTATGAATGCCAAGGATTTGGCCACTTTGCTTCAGAATGCCCCACTCGTTTAAAGAAGAAGAAAGCCCTCGCCATCACTTGGGATGATGAATCAGAATTTGATGAAGATGAAAGTGACAACGAAGATCAAGGCGAAGAGGGACATAAACAATTCCTTGTTTTTATGGCGGCTTCCGAAACTGAAGGACGAACAGAGTATCCGAAGAGCCCGGTTGAGAATGCCACTGATGATGAATCCTTAGGAAGTGATGATAAAGAGCTTGCGCAAGCTTATGAAAAGTTATATAAGGAATCTCTTAAGTTATCCAAATTGAATGACAAACTCACTATGAAACTCAAAGCATGTGAAAGTGAGAATGTCAAACTAAAGGAGGAGATTTCCGAGGCTAGGAGTGATGCCATCAAGATAGCTAATGATCAACAAGCTCTTTGTGCAAAACTCTTGACTTGTGAGACCGAAATGAATGAGCTACAGCAAATCTATGCAACAAATGAAGAAAAGATTGAAACTCTCGAGATGTCTCAAGTTTCTTTGGAAGAACTAATGATCAAGAAAGAGGAAGAACTCAAGTGTGCTATGGCTACCATTGGTCTTTGGAACAAAGGATCAAAGACTTTGGAGGATATCATTGGGTCTCAAAAAATCTGTTCCGACAAGAGTGGCATTGGCTTTGCTGATAACAAAGAGCAAAAACAGAGTGCATCTACATCTCATGATACAAGAACTCAAGGAAAGGGAGAACAAAAAATTCAACATAAGGATGGACTTCTCAAACTTTCTAGAGTTGGTAAGATAAAAGAAAAGAAGGTACACCCAGTACACCCTGTTTTTATTTGTCATCATTGTGGTATGCATGGTCATATTCGCCCTTGTTGTTATAAGTTGCATGGGAAAGTGTCTCATAGAGATGGAAGAAATTCCAACATCTCGTGGGGTAGGAGACACTTCATTGGTGGTAATGAGGTTAAGGATCATTTTAGACCTCGTTATTTTGATGTGCTTGAGACCAAATAGGGAGCGAGTTTGTATTTTCCCAGACCTAGAAATAGAAAGTTAGAAACCACGTCGAGACGGGTTCCCATTGAAAAGGAAGGGAACCACAACGTCAAGACACCACCCAAGAACCGCAATTCTCATAACTTTGTTCATACTAAAGCGGTTTGGGTGAGAAACTTGACTTGCGTTAATTTGTTTATTTGTTTTAGCTTTTGGGTGTCTGTGTGTTTTTTTTTAATGAAAAAAAAATGTGTGCTTGTTTGTTTTTTTTTTTTTTGTCTTGCTTTGGTTAAGAAAAAAAATAAAAAAATTCCAAAAAGATTTTATTAGTATGGTTTTGCAAGCTTAAAATTTTCGAGTGGTCCTTGGTGCATATTGGAATTGATAAGAATATCCATTACATGTTAATATGCGTGTGCTTCCTGTGGTCATTACTCATTTTGGAGTGTGTGTTTTTTGATTAGTATGTCTCATTCTGTACACATTATTAGATTAGCAAATATCGAAGTCTTTCGCCTTAGTGATTATTTTTTTCTATTGACTTCTGGCATTGTATCTTTTGTTTTTTTAGAGAAATTGACCTATACTACCATATCATGGGTGATGTTGAGTCTCTTAACCACCTTCCATCTTTTTGCATGTCCACAGCTTTCCCCTCTATTCTTTGTAGTCCAGCCATGAGGAAAAAGCTACCTCAGAGTCACCAACCAGGCCATCCTTATTATATTCATGCTTCTCTGGTTCGGTTTCCATACTCTTGAGCGTGTCAGCCACCAATGAGTGTGCAAAAGAAAGAAAAAAAAAGTGCAAAAAAAAAAAATGTGCAAAAGAAAAAAAAAGAAAAAGATGTGAAAAAAAAAAGAAAAAAAATAAAGGATTCATTGATTGAGAGGGAGCCTCCATTTTTACTCACCAAATACCCCTTGATTGCTAGTGGTTTGACTTTCCGTAGTTGTGCTTAGATTCTCTTGTTAGAGGTCCAGCTATCAGATCACTACTAGGATTTGAATCTTGTGTTTGTCGAACTCCAAGAGTCACACACACACTTTTATCATGGGAACTATGCTTTTCACATGTGGCATCACTTTCTTTCTTGAGGAATCTTCTACAGACTCTGCATACTGTGTTTACTAGTAATTGTACTTCTTGGATAGTCTTGTGTGTTTTAAGGTTCTTATCTGAAATTCCTTGCTTGCTCCACCATATTATTTTTGTCGTTTTCTTCTTGTTCATTGTTTTTAGTGAAGGGGAGTTTGGTTTATCATTACAAGAGTTTGTTAGCATGAACACTTTGATTTGTTTGGTAAGGGAGATTGGCTAGTTGTTTTGCATGTTGCCATGCATTGTTTGCTAATTATTTCCTTCTTGCATGTTCCTGGTATTTACATCATCATATCATTGCTTGTGTGGTTTATGATTTTGCTTTTGTTGTTTGAGAGTTGTTTTTCATGAGTCTTAGTTTTCATCTATTCATGTTTTTTATCTCATGTTTTAAGATAATCGTGTCATATGTCTATTGCTTTTTCATATACTCTTGTGGGACTAATAGTTGTTTTGGAGATTGTGGCACTAATAGTTGTTTTGCAGATCATGACCTTGAGAAAGAAGTTTGTTTTTGTTGGCTGTAATGGGTTGGGGTGTTTAGGATTTTATTTGTTAGGTGTGTTTTGTCACGACATTGCCAAAGGGGGAGATTGTTAGGTTTTTTCTTGGCAATCCCGTTTGAACAAAACTCCTTTCAGTTGTACTTAATTTCGCACTTTTTATTTCAGTGAGGCTATGAGTGTTGAGATACGAATCCAACTCGAATTGTGCCTTGCAGAGAAGTTTGTGATGTTAATGCTTTCAAGATTGCCACTTCGCTGATTATGACGGGGATCGAGCGAAGGTTGTGTCTGGCAAAAAACCTAAAAGAAATGAATGTACGCTCGAGCGAAGGGTGTGTGGCTCGAGCAAAGCCACTTATGGAAAACACGCGTTTTTGGTTCCTCGCTCGAGCGAGAGAGTCTTTGCTCGAGCGAGCATCGCGATTCAAATTTCTATAAGTATGTGTTTCTGTCAGATTTTAGGATTACTTCTCCAGATCTTCTTCTTGGGTTCTAGGGTTTATATCTAGGGATATTTTGCTAGTTTTCTTTGATATTTTGATTGAGCATTCAACTCATGGTTTAAAAAGTTTACATCAAAAAATTGTTTGTTTAATTCTATACAAAAGAGAGAGTTGTTCTTCGGTGGATTCTGAAGAATACGAGCCTGAAAGTTTGGTGGATTCTGGAGTGGCTCATCGTCAAGACAATTCCGAGGTGAAGACGGGATTGGATGAGGCACATAAAGGTTAGTTCAATTCGGGCGTGGATTCGCTAGGTAATTGAGAGTATACCTGTGTAATTCCTTTATATCTTCTTAGTGGATTGTTTTGTGGCTGTTGCCTGTGATTTTTTATCACAATTGGAGGTGTCCAATTGTGGTTTTTCCACGTAAAATTGTTGTGTCGATTTGTCTTGATTGTTTGATTAGGATTGTTATATACTGCTTAAAATTGATACATAATCACAAATCAACATCTAGGGGATTTCTAGATTTTTCAGGAGGAGATAGGGGATGGACTCCAGTGATAACTAAGTTGGCCGGAGTATCCAGGGTGAAAGTCCTGAAATCCTAATTACGTTTGCATAACGTAGATGAATTGAAGTATTGAAATGATCATAATATGAGTTGTAGGCCCATTTGAAATGGAATTGTTGAAGTATTGTTAATATGAGTTGTAGGCTTATTATGAACTGTCTGGCTGAATAGGGAACCATATTTATGAATTGGTTTGGATAGTGAAATGGAAAAAGATTTTTGTTTGTTTATATGAGTTAAACATTTATCAAATTCCAATATTTTAGTTATTGCTCATATTATGTTTAGCATATCTCTACTGGGCGTTGGCTCACCCTATATGGGATATTATTTTCAGGTTCAGGTGGGATGCCGCCTCCAAAGATGTAGCTTGGGAGGTTGCAGAAGCTGAAGGCTTATTTTTGTGATTCTTTTGTGTATATTACATGTAAATTTAAGCCTAGGGCTTAATGTGTTTAGAGTTAGAACTCTCCATTTTTGTAACCAAGTGTTGGCTTAAAAAGTTCTAAACCCGTAGGGCATTTACTTTTGTTGTCAACATGTAATGCTTTTGAACTGAATACTCTAATGAATATAACATGCTTTATTCTCTTGTGTCTATGAGTATTATGAATGTTGGGTTTATATGTATTATTTTGAAGGCGTTACATCAACTCAAATTCATAATCTCAATACGACTCTTAAGGTTTGGGGTTTAACATTTCACTTATCTTTTCATTTTCTTTTCTAAATTTTTATCAAAATTCATGATTTAAACACAGTGTTACACGTTTGAATTGTAGATTTAGTAAGGGATTTAGATAGAGAAAGAAAAAGACGAGTGAAATATAAATAAAATATAATTTTTTTTATATTTTAATTTTCTCGTATTTTTATTTCTCTTTCTTTTTTTTAAATTTCTATTCAAATTCATAATTCAGACCCAACATTTTAAAGAGTTTGATAAATGCATTTCAGAAGCCGGCCGACAAACTTTTATTTGATAAAAGTTCCCAAAATCTGGTTCAAATCAAGCCAAGATGGAAGTTGGTTTTCACAAATTTAGAGAACTTAGGTTTCGTTTGAGGAGTAATTATTTTAGCTAAAAAGTTAAAAAGTCATTATTGTCAAATCACTTTCTCTATTTTTTTTGTAAATCTTTTCATAAAAAATCAAAAAATTATTAAAATAATTTATTCCCAAATGAGGCCTTAATGAAAATGGACCTGGTCCATTTTTTAGATTTCCCAAACCAACTATATAATGAACTAAATTGTTTTTCATTCTCAATTTTAAGAAATGATGACTATAATTTCCCTCTTATTTAAACATTGTCTTATTCGTTTCATCTTTATGAAATTCTTCTCAAAAGTTTTGTTCATAAAAAATATTGATCTCATTAGTTCCAAATTCTTAAGTTATATCAGATTGCTTCTATAATCTTTGAAAATATAGAGGTATATTTGGGTTGATATCAGTACTGTGGGGATGTATTTTCTGAATACCAACACGTGGCAAGGTGACGTCGTCGTGTCAGCCGAGGTGCTACGTGCCCTGGACGTAACACCGAGGTTATCTCGGCTAGGCCGAGGTTTCCTCCGAAGATATCGGAATCCGAAGATAAGCGGATAATGGATAAGAGGCAAGAATCCCAAAGTAAAGAGAAGACTTTGCTAAGATAAGGATAAAGCTCTTAGGGAGTTTATCTTTATCTTTTGAGAAATCCAAAGTAAGCACTGAATGGGAGTCCATAGAAGTCGTGCTTCTAGTGGAACTAGGATTGAGTTGGCCATAAAAGAGAGGCACCCCCATGGGTCTAAGGTACGCAGTTTTATGCACAATCTTGTGAGTTTAGCACTTGATTATCTTTGAGAGATATACTGACTTGATCGTCAGAGTGCCCCCGGGTAGAAGAGCCACCGCCGGAGCCTTTTCTTTCTGTTACAGGTTTGCTGAAGCCATCTATTCTGCCGGTGCTCTCCAGCTGATTACTAGGCAGGCAGTGTGGTCAGAAAATTACCCACACAATTTGGCGCCGTCTGTGGGAATCTTAGAAGAATAGATGGCCAGTAACGGACAGAAGGAAAACATTGGGGGCGACACTCCTGCTGGGAGTGGCAGTCCAATTGATCTTGATGTTGAAGGAGACAACCATAATGCAGAAACTCATGACCAGGGCCACATCGAAAATGACATCGGCCAGGAGGGCAACACTTCGAAGAAGACAGACCAAGGCAAGTATTATAACGAAGATAACCTTCAGGTATGGAGGGATAGGTGCCTACGGAGGGATGAGGAAGTAAAAGACTTGGCGAACAAGTTGGTAGACCTGCAGTCAGTGGTCAACTTCATGATGCAGAACAATGTTATGCAGCCACCATACCCGCTGCAAGATACGCCGATGCCAGAAATTAATACCCAGAAGGGAGGAAGGAAAACAATCCCCGAAGCCCCTCAGCACTCCAGGAGCGGAAGGCACTCTCACCGACCTTCCAGGGAAGTCGGACGAGAGGAGCCAAGGCAAGAAGAGTCCCGAAGGACACATCACATGAAGGATCCGGGGCCCAAAGAACATCGGCATGTTCAAGGGCAAACACTTTGCTTTGACACAACCCATGGGGAAAGATCGAAACGGACCCACCACGAGGCCAAAAGTAGTGTACCAAAAAGATTGAAGTCCAGAGATAGCCGAGCTCCAGGAAGGAGTAAAGAAGACTTGAGGGATTACCTCAAAAGGAAGCAACAAAATGTTGAAGCCGAGGTAACTTCCCCAGTTAAGCCGAGGACACCATTCTCGGTGGAACTAGACAAATTTGAAGCGCCAAAGAGATTCAGTATGCCGAGGTTCCAAATTTATGATGGTAAGTCAGATCCCAACTTTCATGTTGGACTATACCTGAATTCAATGGCATTATGTAGTGGGAACGAGCCGTTACTCTGCAAAGTATTCCCCTCATCTTTTGGGGAAATTGCATCCGATTGGTTCTATAAACTACCGAAGGGAAGCGTAAAGACGTGGGAAGGCCTAGCCGAGATGTTTGTGGCCAGGTTTGTAACGAATAAACTACAGCCCTTGAGGGTCGACGCCCTGATGGCTTTAAGAATCACCAAGGAAAAAGGCCTTAGGGCCTACGCGAAGAGATACTACGAGGTGTTCAATCGAATACCCGAATGTAACCAAGAAGTGGCAGTCGTGTCTTTCAAGAACGGCCTGAAAGATGACTGCCCACTACGGAAGTCTTTGGCAAAAACATTGCCAAAAAGCATGGAAGAACTCATGGCGAGAATCGAAAAGTACGCCAAAGCCGAGGAAGATACGTCGGGAAACAAAGAGATGAAGCAAGAGAAGGGAAACGGCTCGCCGATGTGAGGCCGAGGCAACAACAGGCCGACCAAACAAGAAACAGAATTGAAGGGTAAACAGGCAGTGACGACGGTGTTCCGAATCCCTATCCATAAAGTCCTGGATCAAATACGAAATCAACCCTATTTCAGGGCACCGGCAAGAGCACCAGGGGAATTTATGAAAAGAAACGTCGATAGGCGCTGTGCTTACCACAATGAAGAAGGACATCCAACTCAGGGTTGTAGAGCCTTAAAAGCACACTTAGAAGACCTGGTAAGACAAGGCCACCTGAGGGACCTGGTCGATGAAGCCAGGATAAGGGAAGAACAGGCAAGATTGCCTTAAGCACCAGAAGCACCGCCACCTCCAGCACAGCAACCACAGGCAGGAGGACCACGGGTGGTTAATGTAATCCACTCAAAAATGAACGAAAGCGACATACGGGGAGAAACCCAAAGAGTAAAACACCTGCAGCACGTGAACCAGGTCGGACACAAAAGACCTCGGCCTGAAGAGTGTCGAGGACCGATGATAGCCTTCACTGAAGCTGACCTAGAGATGGTCCAGCATCCGCACAACGATGCCTTGGTAGTATCCTTCCAGGTTGGGGAGTACCAAGTGAAGCGCATCCTGATTGATCAAGGCAGCTCTTGCGACATCATGTATGTCAGATGTTACAAGGAGCTGGGCCTTCATCCTGACGACCTGGAACAATCCAGCAACCCTATGGTCGGCTTTAATGGAACGCCGACGTGGCCACTGGGTGCAGCAAATGTGGAAGTACAAGTTGGTACTAAGAAGATCAAGACAGAATTTATGGTGATTGACACACCCTCGCCATATAACATCATCTTGGGAAGGCCATGGTTGCATGCAATGGGGGTAGTTCCCTCAACGTTGCATCAACTACTGCGGTTCCCAACAGAGCATGGGATTGAAGAAATCAGAGGAGATCAACTGCAGGCAAAAAATTGCTCCATGGCAGCAATGAAGTCTACCTGCTGCGTACGAGAGCCAAAGAAGGCAGAAATTGAAGATGAGGACGTGGAAGCCCTAGAAGACGTCGGCAAAGAACCAGCCGAGAAGAGCGAAGAGGCGCTAAAGAAAATCCTCGTCCAGGATGGGGATGAAGAACGCTTCTTTTTTCTCGGTTCAGGCTTAGCCGAAGAAGAGGAGAAAGAGTTGGAAACTTTTCTAAGAGCCAACATTGAGGTGTTTGCCTGGACACCTTACGAAATGCCTGGCATTGACCCCGAGGTCACTTGCCACAGACTGAATGTCGACAGGTCGGCAAAACCTGTGATTCAACGAGCCAGAAGACCGACGTTGATGCACGTCGAAGCAGTAGAAGAAGAAGTAGACAGACTTCTGGAGGCCAGGGCCATCCGAGAAGTTCACTACCCGACATGGCTGTCCAACACAGTAGTGGTGAAGAAGAAGAACGGCAAATGGAGGGTCTGTGTAAACTTTACCAGCCTCAGCAAAGCCTGCCCCAAAGACAGCTTTCCTCTGCCCAAGATTGACCAGCTAGTAGATGCTACTTCAGGACATGAAATGATGAGTTGTCTGGATGCATACAGGGGTACCACCAGATTGCCATGTACCCTCCAGACGAGGAGAAGACTGCGTTCATCACCCCTAAAGGCCTGTATTGTTACAAGGTAATGCCTTTTGGGTTGAAAAACGCAAGAGCAACTTACCAAAGGTTAGTAACAAAGATGTTCAAGCACCTGATTGGCAAAACGGTAGAAGTCTACATCGATGACATGGTCGTGAAGACCAAAGAATCTAAGGGTCATCTTGCCGACCTAAAAGAGGTCTTTGATATACTCAAAACATACCGGCTCTGACTCAACGCATCAAAGTGCGCGTTTGGAGTTCGATCAGGTAAGTTTTTAGGGTATTTGGTAACAAGAAAGGGCATTGAGGCCAGCCCAGACCAAATCAAGGCCATCCTAGAGCTAAAGAGCCCAACGTCGGCAAAACAGGTTCAGATGCTTACTGGAAGGGCCGCAGCCCTAAACAGATTCATCAGCAGAAGCTCAGATAAGTACAGACCCTTCTTCAACCTGGTGAAAAAAGCCACAGACTTTCTGTGGACAGAAGAATGCGAAGCCGCTTTGACCGACCTGAAGAAGTACTTGACCACAACTCCGGTTCTTTCCAATCCAGAACTAGGGGAAGAACTGTTTTTGTACTTGGCAGTTTCAGAACACGCAGTCAGTGCAGTACTAATCTGAGAAGAAAAAGGGGAGCAAAAGGCTGTTTACTATGTAAGCAAAATCTTGGCCAATGCAGAAACAAGGTATCTACCACTGGAGAAATTAATGCTAGCCTTAGTAATGGCTTCAAAGAAGTTGAACCATTACTTTCAGGCACACAAGATTATGGTCCTAACAGAGCATCCACTGAAGCCCTTGTTGCAACTAGGAGACTTAACAAGAAGGATAGCAAGATGGGCAGTAGCCTTGGGCCAGTATGACCTGGAGTTCAGGCCGAGAACATCAATTAAAGGCCAAGTTTTGGCCGACTTCGTGGCCGAATTCACGCCAGAATCCATCGAACATTGGGCTCTGTTGAGCCAAGATGAACGATGTTCAAGCAAACAAGGAGAAGCCCAGCCTAAGGCAAAAGAGCAAAGGAAGGAAAAACTCAGACCCTGCAGCATCTACATCGGCGACTCATTCAGACTATTTGTCGATGGAAGTTCAAGCCAACAAGGAGCGGGAGCAGGAGTACTACTGATATCACCAGATAATAGAACAGTCCATCCGTTTGGGGTTCAAGGCCTCAAACAATGAAGCAGAATACGAAGCATTAATTGCAGGGCTAAAACTGGCAGTAGTAGTAGAAGCACATGAGGTAATAGTTTTTTGTGATTCACAGCTTATTGTTAATCAGTCAACAGGAGAATTTGTAGGTAGAGACGAAAGGATGTCGGCATATGCAAAAGAGGTCATCAGATTGGCAGCCCTATTTCAGAACTGCCGACTACTCCAAGTTAGCCGAGATGACAACACCCACGCCGACGCGTTGGCTAACCTGGCAAGTTCAATGCAGACTGGAAAAATAAGAACAATTATGATCGACTATATGTCGGGCCCGAGCATAGAACCAGAGAGCACAGAGCAGGAAGCAATGTGTGTGGACATGGGGCCAAGCTGGATGGATGTAATTGTTACATTCCTGAAAGAAGGAAAGCTGCCGGAAGATCGTAAGGAGGCACACAAAGTCAGATTGAAATCAGCAAGATTCAGTCTGACAGAAAATGGACACCTTTACAGAAGGTCCTTCACTGGACCACTTTTAAGGTGCGTATATCCTTTGCAGGTTGAAGATTTCCTATATGAAATTCATGAAGGAATTTGTGGAAGCCATACTGGGGCAGATCATTAGCCCACAGGGCCATTACCCAGGGGTATTGTGGCCCTACATGCAAAAGGATGCTGAAGCCTACGTGAAGAAGTGTGAACAATGCCAAAAGTTTGCACCTTTGATACATCAGCCAGCTGCTGACCTAAACCCAGTATCCAACCCTTGGCCGTTTGCCCAATGGGGCATGGATCTTCTTGGGCAACTTCCCCAGGCAACTGGGCAGAGAAAATACTTGCTGGTGGCAACAGATTACTTTACGAAGTGGATAGAGGCAAAACCTCTTGCCAAAATCCGAGATGTGGACGTCAAGAACTTTATATGGAGAAACATCATCACCAGATTTGGCATTCCAAGAGCAATAGTTGCCGACAACGGAACGCAGTTTGACAGCAAACTCATTAAGAACTTTTGTGCGAAATTCAAGATCAAGAATTACTTTTCAACACCAAGTTTTCCCCAAAGTAATGGGCAAGCAGAAGCATCCAACAAAGTAATTTTGGATGGAATAAAGAAGAGGCTACAGGCAGCAAAAGGAAAGTGGGTAGACAAATTGCCCAACGTGCCTTGGGCGTATCGAACTACGCCGAGAAGATCCACAGGGAAATCCCCCTTTGCCATGGCTTATAGCACAGAAGCAGTCATTCCATTGGAGATCGGCATCCCAGGGATCAGAACCCAGGGAGTAGAGAATGGCACCAATGACATACTCTTAGCCCGAGATCTGGATCTTTTGGAAGAACGAAGAGAGAAAGCTGCAATTCAGCTCGCAGTATACCAGCAACAACTTGCCAGAGCTTACAACAAAAAGGTCAATCCAAGAGATTTTCAAATCGGCGACCTAGTCCTGAGAAAAGTCGTCGGCAACAAAAAGGATCCCAGAGAGGGCAAGCTTGGCCCAAACTGGGAAGGACCCTACAGAATTACTTCGGTATTAGGCAATGGAGCTTATCGGCTTGAAGATAACGAGGGCAAAGCACTGCCAAGACCTTGGAACACTTGTAATTTGAAATTCTTCTATCATTAGATGTACATTATTTTTGGCCGAAGTCATCAATAAAATCTTTCCCTTTTCTTTAAACACATATGATTGATAAAGTTACATATTGGTGTTTTTGGAGACATGAATAATGAGAACCCAAGTAGAACTCAGGTTCACATTGGGGGCAGAGAGAAGACAGAGACACTTAATTCACTTGTTGAAATTTGTAGCAATTTACAAGTTGAATTTAAGCTGAGATAGTTCCTTATCTTCACTTGTTGAAATTTGTAGTAATTTATAAGTTGAAGTTAAGCTGAGATGGTTCCTTATCTTCACTTGTTGAAATTTGTAGCAATTTACAAGTTGAAGTTAAGCTGATTCCTTATCTTCACTTGTTGAAATTTGTAGCAATTTATAAGTTGAAGTTAAGCTAATTCCTTATCTTCACTTGTTGAAATTTGTAGCAATTTACAAGTTGAAGTTAAGCTGAGATGATTCCTTATCTTCACTTGTTGAAATTTGTAGCAATTTACAAGTTGAAGTTAAGCTGATTCCTTATCTTCACTTGTTGAAATTTGTAGCAATTTACAAGTTGAAATTAAGCTGCAATTTACAAGTTGAAGTGAAGCGAGGTTATTGCATAAACCCTTATAGCAATCTACAGGTTGGCTAAACCTAAAGAAGATGCTTAACACTTGTTGAAATTTGTAGCAATTTACAAGATGACGTTAAGCCGACATATGATCATCTGTTGAAATTTGCAGCAATTTACAGGTTGAAATAAAAGCTAAGTATACTGTTTAAACACTTGTTGAAATTTGTAGCAATTTACAAGTAGATCATTGATTAGCACTTGTTATAACTTGAGAAATGTTTACAAAGATAGCATTGAATAGTATATACTTGTTTGAAATTCATGAAAAGTTTGCAGGTCTGTATCTTGCCGAAGTAAAGCTTGTAGTTACTATACCCGAGGTCTTTAACCTCGAGAAGATTGCACAAAGGAGGCAAAGTATGAAAGGCATGCCAAATATTCTAAGTATAGAACCATACAAAAGCAATCAAGAAAAAATAAAGACTGAAGCATTTAGAGAAAAACAGTTGCAGTTGTGTACAAAGAAGGCACTACGGCCTAACCAAAAGCAAATTGCTTGGCAGTGACAAAGATAGGCACATTGGCCACAAAAGGAAGCTTACATTGTCCAGAAAACAGAAAAGTAAAAAAGTTCAAACAAAGAAAGACATCGGAGTCAGGCTCCTTCAGCATCAACAGCTGGATGAGCTGGAACCTCGGAGGATTCTGGTGGAACCACCTCGGCCATCTTTTCCACCGCCAACTCGGCGACAATTTCGGCAAGTGTTTGATCAAGACTTCTATCGACTGGAGGAACATCAGATGATGCTTGCTCATGAGTGGTCTCCTTGATAACCTCTTCATCCTTCTCATGAGTCAAGTCTAGGACTTGATCATCTTGAGGAGGGGACTTGGTCTCACTAGCATCTTTGGGCTTCCTTACCAAAGCCTTATCATCATCCTTATCCTCATCCTCAGATTCAGACTTAGATTCATCTTCAGCTTGGCTTGGCGGTGGAGGTGGAGCAAATGGAAGATGAATAGCGTCGGCTTGGCGCAGTGGTGAATTGTCAGGAAGATTAAGTTTCTTTGCAAGGGCCATCCAACCAAGAGAGAAGCCCCTGTTGCACGCCTTCCTAACTTGTAGTTTGTATTCCTCTGTAACGTCGGCCATTCCTTGAGCATAGGCCTTTTCGTCGGCCTCTTTGATTTCGGCGTCTTTAGTAGATAAGGCCTCTTGAAGTTCCTTTTCGGCTTGGGCCTTTTTGTCCTCAGCCTCTCTCTTTTCGGCCTCGGCAACCTTCTTAATAGCCTCTGCAGATTCGGCCTTTTCTTCGGCTAGAGTTTGGGCTTTGGTGGCAGCCTCAGCCTGGTCTTCAAGCTTCTTCATCTTTGTCAGAAAAGTTTCGTTTTCCTTTTTTAGGGCAGAAACCTCTCGCCTCATATTGGCTAACTTCTTCCTTGTTTCAAAAGCTTGCATGGAGAGAGAATGGGCATGCTGAATGGCCTGAAAGAACCCAAGGGAAAAGTTATTACACAAACTTTACAAATATAGAAAAAGAGGCAGAAAGGCAAGTTGCCAAATGGGGGAACTTACTTGAACAGAATGTTGGAGCATGAGAGCGTAGTTCTCGTACTCGCTCATCTTGGCATTCCGCTCAAGATCGCCAGGAAGGAGAACAGCAGTACTAAATGCCACGCCGACATTGATGTCATCGGCACTGTCACAGGCTAGAACAGGCTTATCTTCCAGGGTGATTTCAGGCACCCAGGGGACTCTTGGTATTTTGGAACCCGAGGTCGTCGCAGACGATGACCTCGGCTTCTTTGATTGAGTGGACTCTGATGGCTGTGTCTCAACAGATCTTTTTGTGGGAACGGAAGCGGTCTTCCCACTCTCAGCAAGTTTGGATATAGGTAAAGTGTCCTTAGATTCAACCTGAGTCACTTTAGCCTTTGGCTGGGCTTTCTTGGTTCTCTTCGACTTTGATGGGGGCATGGTTTGCATCGGCTGAGCGTCAACATCCGTAGGAAGGTCGGCTAAGAGATCTTAGGCAACAGGCTTCGGGTGACCCATCTCAGCAACTTTGACAAGTTGTCGCCGACGTTTTCTTTCTGGTATTAGGATTAAGTATGGGGCTGAAGTTGATGGTTGATCGGCTAGATCAGAGGTTGACCCTTGATCAGCCCGAGATGTTGATGCGATTTGTAGAGTAATAGCAGAGGGAGGAGATAAGCTCTTCTTTTTTCTTTTCGGGACGTCGGGCAGTGTAGACTTGTACGTCGGAATAAAATTCAGTACCAGTGGAGCCTTGCGCTTTTGGATTGGCAGATCTAGAAGCCTCTTTAAGTCTTTGCTGGAATGTAGGATTGGCGAAAGTCTTTTGGCGGCTTACGAACGTCTGCAAGAAGAAACAGACATTAGAAATAGATAAAATATTGAAGACTTGAACAGAAACAACTAAAGTATTGACGCTGGACTCTTACCCTTGCCCTCTTTAACTGATCGGGGAAGAGGGTAGAGATGGGTGTCCTCGTCTGCGCCAAACTCCCAATTTCCCGAAGCAATAACATAATCATCTCCAGCCCCCTTGTTGGAGTCTAGAAGGTCGGCTACAATTTTGAATTTAGTGGACCTCGGCTTGAGGTAATAGACGTAACCTTTTTCCTTCAGGTTAAGGGGGCACATGGTATAACAGTACTGGATGTCGACAAGGGTGATCCTAGCGTTCTCCTGCCTAGCTAAAACTATGATGCCATTGATCACTCGATAAGAGTTTATGGCCAGTTGCATAGGGATCAACTTGTAAAAATGAAGAATTTCGCGAAAGAGAATGTTAAGTGGAAGCCGGAGTCCGCACTCAGTAAAAGCTACTATGGGAAAGGGCATTGAATCATCTATGGGCATGATGGAGTCGTTATCTTCAGCCAGCCTCAGATGGACATCGGCAGGAATAGAGAACTCTTGCCTAAAGTACTCAAGTTCGGTCGGGGTGTCTATGTCTCCACATACCCATAACGTCGGCCTAAAGTCAGAGGGCTTGGTTTCAGAAAGAAGATGCTTTTAAGGGGTTATCGAGACCTCAGCGAAACCCTAGGTATATGCTGGTAAGGATTGTTTCAATTTTTTCCTAAGAATTGATAGGTTCTATAGACAAATCCCAAACCTAAATCTATGAAGACAAAGATTGAAAGCAAAAATTGAACGTAGAGATCTGGCAAAGGCACAAAAAACAGAAAACAAAGGCGAAGTTTCAGAAACAAGAGCAGGGATGGGCTATCAAGAACATGAAGAATACGAGAAATAAAGGACCAGGATCTGTGGCAAAAATACAGTGAAGTGGTGCAACGGTGCGTGTGTTCAAGATATAGACAAGGGCCAAATCAAGGAATAAACACATTCAGATGTATGATTTACAAAATAGATATTTGAGCAAGGCAGTAATAACAGGAGATTCCAGAAATGGTCAAGAATTGAAATCAGAAGGAATAGTTGCTTACCAGAAAAAATGAAGCCGATGTGAGGACTTCCGAAGTCAGTCGGTAGTTACAGATGTGGCAGAACGACGAAAGTTCCACCAGGAAGACAAATACAGAGCTTGGAGCCTCAGCAATGGCGGATTTGAAAGAAAGAGTTTTAGAGAGAGAAGAAAGCAAGTGAATCAAAGCACAAAGTGAAAAGACGAAAGCAAAGATAGTGTCTTTGTTGAAAACGTGAAACGGCGGCAAAATAAGGCATTTATTGCGCCTGGAAAACCGCATGCGTCAGACGGCGCAGACAGATTAAGACGGCTTACAAGCGCGTCACAAGCACGGGCCAATAAAGATGAAACGTGTGCAGGAAACGGTTGAGAAGTGATGTATGACAGCTCATGCGCGTGGGAAAGTTCATTTGAGTTCTTATTCTTGAAAACAAGACATATCGGCTTGACATGAATGATCTCGGCCGAAGAGTTCTTACGCCGAGGTACTAGAAGACAATACAGATATAGGTTCCATCACCTCAGAATGCCGAGGTAATAGAACATAGGGGGCAGTTGTGGGGATGTATTTTCTGAATACCAACACGTGGCAAGGTGACGCCGACGTGTCAGCCGAGGTGCCACGTGCCCTGGTCATAACACCGAGGTTATCTCTGCTAGGCCGAGGTTTCCTCCGAAGATATCGGAATCCGAAGATAAGCGGATAATGGATAAGGGGCAAGAATCCCAGAGTAAAGAGAAGACTTTGCTAAGATAAGGATAAAGCTCTTAGGGAGTTTATCTTTATCTTTTGAGAAATCCAAAGTAAGCACTGAATGGGAGTTCATAGAAGTCATGCTTCTAGTGGAACTAGGATTGAGTTGGTTATAAAAGAGAGGCACCTCCATGGGTCTAAGGTACGCAGTTTTATGCACAATCTTGTGAGTTTAGCACTTGATTATCTTTGAGAGATATACTGACTTGATCGTCGGAGTGCCCCCGGGTGGAAGAGCCACCGCCGGAGCCTTTTCTTTCTGTTACAGGTTTGCTGAAGCCATCTATTCTGCCGGTGCTCTCCAGCTGATTACTAGGCGGGCCGTGTGGTCAGAAAATTACCCACACAAGTACCAAAATGTAAGTTTCATTTATTTCAAACAAAGTCAAGGAGGTTGAAATAGTGAAAAATAAAATTCACTCTGTTCGGTTAATGATTTTCATAATTTACTTTTAAAAAAATTAATTTTTTTTTATTTTTTATATTTTTTTGTTTTTATTGAATATTTTTAATATTTTAAATAATTTTTAAAAAATTTAAATACACCTAACATAAATACACTTAAAATGTATAATATTTATAAATTTTTTTTAAAAAATTTATTAAATACCAAAAATATAAAAATTTAATACATTTTTTTATATTCTTGTATATTTATTAATTTTTAAAAATATTTTTTAAAAATATTTTATTTTTTTAAATACATCTAAATAACATGTTTTTTTTTTTAAAAAAAAAAGTTACTTAAAATTTCAAATCAGAGAAACCCCTAAACCCAATAACAAGAACAAGGAAAAGAAGCAAGGGAATAGTCAAAACAGAGCTTCATTGAAATCAGAGAAAGTCTTCGATTTTTCATTGAAATCAAATCTACCCTTTGATTTCAGATACTCATACTCTGAGACTAACCCTTCGATTGAACCCATTGGGTACCGTGAACCACCGAGATTCTGTCCCTTTGGACCTGGACAGCTCGACCGGAAATGGACCGGCACTTATGCTCTGGCCGAAGAAGCAGTTGATTTGCTATAGGTAGAAGAACAACGACGCGAGGTTCTTGGTGGACCACTCTCCGAAGAAGAAGTCGCCGCGCTTGTGGAATGGTTTCGTCATAACAATGGTTCTCAACAGATTAATTCGGGTACTCTCTCTCTCTCTCTCTCTCTCTCTCTCTCTCTCTCTATGTATGTACATGTACGTGTATGTGTATGTGTATGTGCTATATTCTAATTTGATTTGCCTCTTTCCAGTTCAATTTTCTGAATGATGAAGCTATACAACTTAGGGTTTGATTTTCATTATAATTTTTTACTAGTGACAATTTGAATTCATGTGGTTTGATGCATGATGCATTATTTCTGCTGATTAGTTTGACTGATGGAATGTGTGAGTATAAACATGTATAAATTTCACATATTGGTTCTTGTTGTCAACCAACTAGTGTGTTTGCTCATCGAATGAAGAAAATGAAGTAATTAGGCATTTAAACTATCGAGATCCTTGATTTTTGTCATATTTGGAGTTGCCTAAGAAGCATGGACACTTTCATTACTGTAGGTTTGAAAGATTCCAAAAAGATTAGTCAATGTAGGCTGATGTTGTTTGTAAATTTGCTACCGCAATAAGCATGGAGAGTAATGTTAATTTCATGACTGTTTATAGCACAATTAAATAAGTTGGAATTTGGAAATTTCTTCAATGTTTAAACTTTTGGAATCATGTCATATGTTGAAATGGCATTCACATTTGAAATCAAGGTTTCTATTACCTTAACACTATACTATCGTTGTTTTTGTTGGGCAGAATAAAATAAATAAATAAGAGGAGGAAAAAAAAAAAAAAAAAAGCTATTGAAATCTGATTTTATGTTCTGTACATCTAGATAATCAGCTACAAGATGATGCTTAGACATTTTTATTAAGTTAGGGTTAGCACAACCGGGCATTCTACGCATCTCCATAAGCTTGAATGCCAAACCTCCCTCTAGAAATCTGGAAGTACATCCACTTGAGCCATGCTTAAATTCAGATGATGTTCGAGAATTTATAGAAGATGACATTTCAAAAGGAAAATTTAGACTTGAGAATTTATATCAGATAGCAACCTAGTTGGTGCAGAGTCCTTGACAGTGTAGCTGGTTTTGATAAATTCAATTCTTGTCACTATATTAACTATTTTGGTATGAGAATTGAACTTCTTGGTATTAGCCTTACTGGTGAATGGGGCTGGTTAAAATCCCGAGTCAATAGCATTCAATCATTTTTCACTTTTCGCCTCATGATTCATTTGATTAAATTTAGTTTGAGATCGACTCGAAATATAAACAAATCATGCTCATTAAGTTTTCAAGTCAAACTTGCACAACCTATTTACTAAGCTTAACTTGACTCGTTTACAAAGTTCTATGTGAAAGTGTAAAGGCATAAGAGCAATGCTCATGTGCACGGAAAAAAAACACACGCAAATATGCACATAAAAATGAACACAACACAAATTTATTTTTTTCATACGCTTTTGTTTTTACTTTTTTGTGCCACTACCATTATTGTTAGAAGAAGAATAAAGAGATCAAATAGAAGAGACATTTAAAAGATGGTCTGATAATGAAATTTTGATACCAAGACAAAGAAGCAGTAGTACATAAAGAATGAGGTCCATAAATGAGTCCTGAAAATAGACCTCATTCATTATATACAATCTCCATCAAAGTTGGAGAAAAATTGATTAAAATAATTGCCAAGAAGTTGTCCAATACAAACATGTCCATAACCACCTCACCAAACGTACTTTTTTTTTAGACAAATATGATAAAATAAAAATGTTATGATTATTATATTATTTTTTATGGATAATATACATTGAGAATCCTACATAATGAACGGTTTGAATCATTGAAATGAACCCGTCATGGGCCCATTGGGCATGAACTTGAGAGAAATTCAACAACAAAAAAAAAAAAATCACAATTATTGGTTTGATTGAATAAGGTTTGATTTGGATGGAATTGCTATTCTTTTTCAAAGATCAATATATTTTGGAAGGCATACAAAAATTGTGAAGTTAGATCTAATCTATGTAGAGTAGAAGTGGCTAATATTGAGTTTGAACTTTGAATCATATAGTCATGAATAAATTTTTTTTAACTAATTTCGTATACTATTCTCATTCCTTGAGGTTTATAAAGTTTGAAAATAAGTCTCCAAATGCCTTTTGCAGCCCTAAAAAATTCAAAAAGTGATTATCCTAAGAAATATTCATTTTGAAATTTAAAAAACTTGTGCCAATATAAATTAAAATTATTAGAAATCCAATATTTAAAGTAGTGTTTAGTAACATGTTTTTTTTTTTTTTTTTTCTATGTACAAAAAACATAAAATATGTTTATTTTTTATTCTTTTTTATTTTTTTTGTAAAAACTAAAGTAAATAGTGTGTTATACATGTTCTCAAAACATAAAAAATCAAAGGGTAATGCTACTCTAGCCAAAAAGTTAGACCTATTTTTCAAACCTAATGATGTGGCACCCTATTAGTATATTAGGTAGATTACAAATACATCTCCTGAGATTTGCTTAAAATATGGATTACCCTTGCGGTTATGGAAATTACATCCCGCCCCTTCAAGTTTAATTATATAATAAATAACACATTTTATTAATAAATCATCAAGTTAATTAACTGTTTTTAATGATGATGTCATAAATATATTTTAATTAACTATTCAAATAATTTTATTGTTATATAAGAGGATAATTAGAAATTATTTTTTTGTTAATTTTGTTTAATAAAAATGTTTGACAGGCAGGTGTTTGTAATTTTCAAAACTACAGGGGTAATCCATATTTTAAGTAAACTCTAGGAGGTGTATTTGTAATTTACCCTAGAATATTTAAGTGGACTATCTCTCTCATGTTTTCTTTAATCATCAATCATAACTCTCTCTCTTTCATGCTTTCTCTAATCATCAATTAATCATCTCTTTTATATTACATATCACTGGGTCTAAAAAGTGAGTTTAGAAAATGAACTTATATCTCATTTTCCAAAATGAAAACAAGAAAACAAGTATGGTAAATTACCAAAAAAAGGGGCAGTGCTTGGGGGTGGTCGTTGGAACAGAGAATGTGGCCAGATTAGGGCTGCAAATGAACCGAACTATTTGCGAGCTGGCTTAGCTCGGCTCGTTAAGGGCTCGGCTCGGCTCTTTTATTAAACGAGTCGAACTCAAACTCAAATATTAGGCTCGTTTAGTAAACAAGTTAAGGTCGAGCTCAAATAAGTTCGGCTCATTTTATTTTTATTTAAATTATATAATAAATGTATTATTTATATATTAAATAAAATTTATATAAATAATAGCATAAATGCATTATTTATGCATTAAATAATATTAAATAAAATTTATATAAATAATAGCATAAATGCATTATTTATGTATTAAATAATATAAATAATATTTATTTATTTAAATAATAAAAAAAATCTTATCGAGCTGAGCCGAGTTCGAGCTCGAGCCTAGTTAGTTATCGAGCCGAGCTCGAGCTTGATAAGCAAATGAGCCGAGCTTAAGCTTAGCAAAGATTAGCTCGGCTCGGCTCGGCTCAACTCAACTCGTTTGCAGCCCTAGGCCAGAGGACGGAAGGGTGAGGGAGGTAGGAAGGAATGAACCTTTCCTCTATAGTCTCTTTCTTCACTTTCCCTTTTTTTTTTTTAAAAAAAAATCTTATGTGGGCCTAGCTAGTCCCCTGCCATATGCAATCCCCCCATCCTACATGCATCTGGTAATTGCCGAGAGAAATCCTTTGGGGTGGCCCCAAATGGAATGGCTTGAACTCAGGGCTTCTTTGTTTCAAGGCAAGATTGTGGCCATCTCATCTTCACTTGGGCCTAACCTCTCTTTGAATTTGAAAGTGTGCATTTTATGCTGAAATGTTTGTATATTAAGTCTAAGGTGCATGTGGCCAAACCTACGACCTTTTTTTCATGCATTTGAAAGTTTGGCTAGATTTATCCATGGTTTTGAGGAAAAAGAAAAAGGGATGATAATAGTTTATCATGTAATGCAACAAAGATTTTTAACTTTTTGAGCTGATTTTCTGATTCAGAATCCTGTCATTTGCATTCATACAAGTTTTCTTGGTGTACATACAAACATAATGAGCTGTTTCACCAACCTTCTCATTTTGCAATTTTTGATCTTCTGTATAGGGGTTGTAACCAAGTTGATTGTTTTCTCCTTTGTTACGTTACTTATTTGAGTATTTTTTAGATGTGGCTAGTTGAAGTGTAAGATCCTTATTTCCCACTATCTTGAATTATTATTTTTTGAACATTTCTTCTCATTTGGTTGTAATTTGTGCATTGAGCTGTCCACTATTACAGCCTTTAATGAGATTCTTACACCGTCCCTTGTAAAATGCACTCTGCTGTGATGGAAAGAATGGAGCCAAGCTTATCAAATAAAATTTCAGCTGCCTATTTTGTACAATAGGACATTTAGATGAGTGTAGTGTGTATGCTGAAGTTTTAGCATAGCATTTGGTACATTGTACTTCTACAAATTGTTGTTAGTTCCATATTGTTGCCACTTTAATCCAAACATGACTTAAAACTCATGTAAAACTGGTGTTTCACATTTTCGTTTTAGGGATATGATATAATCAATGTTTTGCCATGGGATGAGTGGTGGAACTTTGAGCTCACTAAAGATGAGTCAATCCACATATTTCACTTCTTCCTTTGCATCCTGATGTCCGGGCCAAGTTTAATGAGACTGCTGCTTGGGAGTATGCTTTAAGCATGGTGGGCAAGCCTTATGGTTATCATAACCCGATATTTAGCTGGATTGACACTATTGATGGGAACTATCCGCCTCCCTTGGATGCTCATGTGGTAATACATTTATTTTTCCTTTTCATATTTTAATGTTTGGGCCTAGTCTGCAAAATAAGTGAATGATATACTTTTTCTATTTTATTTAAGCTTTTCTTTGTCAACATTTATGTGATTTATTAATATTTATGTTGTATGTTTTGGTACCATTTGATAAACCAAACCAAACCTTAAGTCCCATTAAATGGGGCCGACTACATGAATTCTTCTTCTCCACTTGATTCTATCAACGGCCATTTGGTTAGTCAAGTTAAGGAGAGGTTTGGTACCATTTGATATTTCAAAGAATTATATTCTGCCCACTACTGCTTTGAATCCTATGGCTATGAGGTGTAACTTGATTATAAACACTCTTAGTGATTTATCTAACATGTAATATTGCGCGAGCACTAAAAAACTATGTAAATGACACTCTAAGCGTAAACCAGATAGCTCAAGACTACACCTTAAGGAGTGGATGCCCCAAATTCAAGCTGGCCCACAAAGGAGCCAGCCCATCGGAATTCCAAGGGTTATTTAAAAAATAAAAAATAAAAAACTGAATTTTGATTCTCATACTTCGACTGCAAAGTCAACTTCATGCTGGCCTTTGGGTTTGCTATGTTCTATGATCTTTGCACACTCTTGAGATATGCTTAGGAATTGGGCAATTGAGAATCAATTTATTAATGAATTAGACAATTAGATGTGTTTGGTTGTTAAAATGAAATAATTAGAAGATCTACAAAATTTTCTTTTTTCCATGAAAATTTAAATCTGTTCAATTAATTCATTACCACCTACCACATTCCAGAGGCATGTAAAGGTTGAAAAGGTTAAGACTGGCAGTACCAGAATGATGACACTAATAATGTAGAACTTATTTGCTGGTGCTGCGTTCCTTTCTGTCTCCTCTTTCTCTTGTATATTATGCAGCATGGGGGTTTTTATTTTCATTTACTGGTTTTGATTGTCAAATTTGTTATGGAACAGGTTGCTTCTGTTATGACCGTTTGGAATAATGTACAGCCTGATTATGCTGCTAACATGTGGAATGAAGCCTTGAACAAGCGACTTGGAACTAAGGTATTGTAACAATTTATTCCTCATTTTATTGACCGAAAGTTCATAAAGGTTTGCTTGTTGAAAAACATAGTTTAAATAGATGGGATTCTCATGACCGAAAGAGGATTCCCATCGTTATCTATTTGGGTCCTTTTATAATGAGGAATGGCCATCTGTATCTCTAGTGTGTAATTGGGATAGTTAAAAAAAAAAAAAAAGAATTTATCTCATTTAACTAAGCATATAGTTCTTGATAGAGCTGAATGGAGAAAAAAGATTCATGTAGCTTACGCTTACCCCAATTGATTGAAACGTAAGGCTTAATTTGGTTTGGTTTGGTTTGGTTTGTTTTGTCATCAAAGACAACTTGGGAAATGTATCGGTACTGGTAGTTCATGAGATTGATCGACAATCTCTTGGACCAAATCTAGACAAGATAGTTTGATACTAACCAGCAAGCCATTGAATTTAGATGTTGGTCTGGATGAAGTGATATACAATAACTAATAGCATCATTAAATTCTGGTGTAATACTTAAATAAATGAAATGTGTACTCGTCTGTATTTGTTTAAATATTTGATTCGACATTGGACTTCTGTGTAGGGCCTTGATCTTCCTGAAATTCTTGTAGAAGCTGAAAGGCGTGGGTCATCTTTTGATGAATTGTTAACAATTCCCAAGCAAGACGATTGGACATACACTGATGGAAAGTCTACATCATGTGTCGTTTTCATTCTTGAAATGCACAAGGAAGCAGGGTTGTTTGATCCAATTGCAAACTCCATTCAAGTTACAGAGTTTACGGTGAGTTTGTTGTGAATATTCAATTTCATTAATTTAAATAACAAAAGTCTCAAATTTGCATCCAATTGATGTTGTATGATCTATAAAATGGTTTTATTTATTTATTGAAATGTCTTATATGTAAATCCAGTACTTAGATGGTTTAAAGTATGTTATTGTATTTGCATGAGGTTGGAAGATATGCTGTCTGAACCCTCACATTTCACCTAAGTTTGCATTGAATGATTATTGACAAATTTTTTTCTTAATAGAACTGTTATTGTCTATATGCACTGCTTTGTACTTATTTACCAAATCAAACCAAACCAAGCCTTAAGTCCCATCAAATGGGGTCGGCTACATGAATCATTCTTCTCCACGCGGCCCTATCAAAGGCCATTTCATTAGTCAAATTAAGTAGATTCATATCTCTATTTATAACGCTAGTCAACGTTAATCTAGGCCTACCCCGTCCCCTAACACTTCCATCTACCGTTACAGTATCGCATCTCTTCACTACTGTCTCTGTTGGTCTCCGTTGAATATGACCAAACCATCTCAAACGATTCTCTCTCAACTTATCTTCTATCGGTGCTACTCCTACCCATTCCCGAATACACTCATTCCTAATCCTGTCTTGTCTAGTCTTACCACACATCCACCTTAGCATCCTCATCTCAGCCACACTCATCTTATCTACATGTTGTTTTTTGGTTGCCCAACACTCCGTCCCATACAACATGGCTGGTCTAATAGCCGTTCTATAAAACTTACCTTTTAGTCTAGTGGGTATTCGTTTATCGCACAATATCCCAGACGCACTTCTCCACTTACACCATCCCGCCTTAATCCTGTGGGCCACGTCTGCATCAATCTCTCCCGCTGTTGTGATAATCGACCCTAAATAACGAAAATGTTCACTCTTAGGCGGTTCTTGGTTCTTAATCTTTACTTCTCCTCTGCTTTCATTGTTACTGTTACTAAATTTACACTCTATGTACTCTGTCTTAGTTCTGCTTATCCGGAATCCTTTAGATTCAAGAGCTTTTTTCCAAATCTCCAATTTTGTGTTAATTCCTTCTCTAGTCTCATCCACTAACACAATATCGTCTGCAAAAAGCATACACCATGGCACGTCATCCTGCTTTGTACTTATTTACGTACAAAAAATAAAGAATTTAAGTTTATTTTAGGATAAATTACACAAATGGTCTCTAAAGTATACCCTTGATTTCATTTTGGTCCCATATCTTTAATTTGCATCAATTGCATCCCTAAACTTCTCACATTAATCCAATGTAGTCCCTTTCTTAATTGTTGTCAAAAAAGCATACTAAAAGTTGCTTATGCCAGTCTCACATCAAGCATAACAGGCATTTTGACACATCTATTTATGCCATATACTATCATTCAAAGAGCCAAACATGCTATGTATGACTTTCAGTAATGAAGTGGAAGTCTTAGATGTGTGTTATTTTGTAAATAATGTTCATTTCACTTGTCTTGCGATTCATTTAGGTGGAAAATGAGAAATTGCTTCTAATGCTCTCCAAATCCCTTATGTGAAGCTGACATAAGCATTTTTCATATTTTTTTAGACGATAGATAGGATAGGGGACTACATTGAATCAATGTGTAAAGTTTAGGAATGCAATTGATACAAATTAAAAACTATGGACCAAAATGAAATTAATGGTATACTTTATGTAATTTGCCCTTTATTTTACTATCATGAAACTAAACTTGAATTGTGTGGGTAAATATGGATGTTCAACTGAAATTGATTGTTGTGTGGATGTAAAACCCAGGTCAGGAATTTCACATATTGTTGCTTTATTAATTTATCTTGTCCAAACTGCAGATAAAAGATGCTTACACACTCAAGTTCTTCGAAAACAGTTCAAGCTGCCTGCCAAAGTGGTGCAATGATGCAGACACTGTGAAGCTCCCTTTCTGCCAAATTCGAGGGAAGTATAGAATGGAATTACCTGGATACAATACAATGGATCCATACCCACGTATGAATGAAAGGTGCCCATCTCTTCCCCCAAAATACTCTAGGCCTAAGGGTTGTTAAAAGTCTTCTGATTTGTTTATTTTGTTTCAAAGTTTTTATACCACTGCTTTGTATAATACTAGGTTGTATTTTTTATTTTTCTGTATACAACTTTTCTGATGCAAAGACTTGAAAGATTTCGAAAGTTTAGTTGATGTAGGTTTGATGTTGTTTGTAAATTTGCTACCACAATACAACGAGAGTAATAGGAATTTCATTGTTACTGCACAGTTCTACTTTGGAATATCCTAATTCACAAATCTAGATGATGGAATAAGGTTTGATTTGGATGGAATTGCTATTCTTTTGCAAAGATCAATAAATTTTGGAAGGCATCGTACAAAAATTGTGAAGTTAGATCTAATCTATGTAGAGTTGAAGTGCCTAATATTGAATTTGAACTTTGAATCACATGGTCAGGAATTTTTTTTTTTAAAACTAAGTTCATATATTATTCTCATGGTTTATAAAGTTTCAAAATTAAACTTCGTTTGGTTTTAGATTTTTGGTTAAAAAAGTACAAAAAGACAAAATTGGTTATATAAGTCAATAAGATAAAATGTCACATTCAAACAATAATCATTATATTTTTCTTTTACAAAAGTCAAAAAAGTCAAGCCAAACGAGATTAAAAAAGTCAGGTTAAAAAAATCTCAACACAAAAAAGTCAGGTAAAAAAGTCCAAATACTTTTTGCAGCCCTGAAGAATCCAAAAAGTGATAATCCTAAAAACTCATTTTGATATTTGAAAAACTTGTGCCAATTTAAATTAAAATGATTAAAAGTAGTGTTTAGTAACTTGTGGTTACTTCCTTTTTTTATTTTTTATTTTTTTTATGTACAAAGAACATAACATATGTTTATTCTTTTTATTTATTTATTTATTTTTTTGTAAAAACTAAAATAAATAGCATATTTAGTATACATGTTCTCAAAACATAAAAATCAAAGAGTAATGCTACTCTAACTAAGAAGTTAGATTCATTTTTCAAACCACGTGGCGCTCTATTAGAATATCGGGTAAATTATAAATACATTTCTTGAGATTTGATTCAAATATAGATTCCTTTATGTGATTTTAAAAATTACATCATGCCCTTTTAAGTTTCTAATTACATAACAAATAATTCATTTTATTAATAAATTATCAAGTCAATTAACTGTTTTTAATCATGTTAGAAATATATTTTAATTAACAATTTAGATAATTTTATTGTTATATAGAAGAATAATTAAAAAATTTATTTTCCTGTTAATTTTGTTAAATAAAAATTTTTAACAATGAGATATTTGTAATTTTCAAAATTATAGGAGATAATTTATATTTTAAGAAAATCTTAGAATGTGTATTTGTAATTTACTTTATAATATTTAAGTCAACTCTCTCTAATATTTTCTCTAATTATTAACCAATCATCTCTTTTATATTACATATCACTAAGTTTAGAAAATGAGTTAAAAAAATGGACTTGTATATCATTTTTCAAAATGAAAACAAGTATAGTAAGTTGTCAAAAGGGGGAGTGGTTGGATGTGGTCGTTGGAGTAGAAACGGTGGCTAGGGGATGGAAGAGTGAAGGAGGTAGAAAGGAATGAAACTTATTTTGAAAATAAGTAAAAACATATTTTTCTTATTTCCTCAAATTTGTAGCCAATTTTTTTATGAGTGAAAACAATTAGCAAGCGTATTTTTTATTTTAATTTTCAAAAAATTTAAAGCTAAAGCAAAATAAATAAAATAAAAATCTCACCAAACGAACCCTAAGATTTAGGGTTCCAATTAAAATATTTGTGAAGTGACCAACTATCAAGGATCAAAATCAGGCGGTCAAATAGCAGGCTTCCCATCTACTATAAAAACAAAAATTTAATAGAGAAAAGAAGAAGGAAAAAAAAAAAAAAAAAAGAGAGAAAAATTTGATCCCAATATGAATACAACAAATCGAGTACCAAGAGCACGTGAAAATAAATAAATAAATAAATAATAAGCATTCTAAATGTGGTAATGATCCAATATGGTTAGAGCTTTCTCTTCTGTCGCTATAGATAACTTTTGTCCCACATAGCCATGTTTTGTGTTGACAATCCCAACTTCTGGAATGTGTGCAATTTTCCAATAATTCCCACCTTCTAAGTCTTTGTTCAGGCTCGAAATCAATCTATCAGAAATATTCATCAAATAAAGAGATTTAAGGTTGATTAGATATTCAATGCCAGAGGGCAACTCCTCTACCAATTCACATTCCTGTATTAATAACACTTCAAGATGAGGCATCGAGCCAGCCTCCACTTTCACCCATTTCAATCCTTTTAGTCCACAAGTCCTATTCTCATGAGTCTTTTAAATCCACCAGCCTTGAAACACAATTCTTTTCCTTGAAACCACAGCTTTGTATAATACTAGGTGGTTGTATGATTTATTTTTCTGTGTACAACTTTTCTGATGCAAAGACTTGAAAGATTCCAAAAGATTAGTTGATGTAGGTTTGATATTATTTGTAAATTTGCTACCACAATATGGACAGAGAGTAATGGTAATTTCATTGTTATTGCACAGTTTTACTTTTGAAGATTCTAATTCATAAATCTAGATGATTGAATAAGGTTTGATTTCGATGGAATTGCTATTCTTTTTCAAAGATCAATAAATTTTGGAAGGCATCCTACAAAATTGTCAAGTTAGATCTAATCGATGTAGCTGTTTGATGAGCTATCAAGATTGATTTACGTGGTTCTGTAAACCGGTTCCACGGTTGATATTGACGTGCTTCTCCTTCTACTGGCCGCTCTATTACATCATGTTGCTCAATTAGTTGGGTAGAAAGAACTCCTGTTGTGTTAATCACGTCACGTCTGCGAAGTGGAAAATCAACTAAAGACCTCTAAACATAGGAAGCTTGTCTTCACGCCTACACCCTTAGCCAAGTCATCATTCCTTCGATTCTAACTACTACATATATTGAGTTTGAACTTTGAATCATATGGTCAGGACTCAAAAAATTTAACTGATTCCAAATATTATTCTCATTCGTTGAGCTTTATAAAGTTGGAAAACAAGTCTCCAAATGCTTTTTGCAACCTTTAAAAATTCAAGAAGTGATATAATCCTAAGAAATTCATTTTGAGATTTGAAAAACTTGTGCCAATTTAAATTAAAATGATTAGAAACCCAATATTTGAAGTAGTGTTTACGAACTTGTGGTTATTTTTTTCCCCTCTATGTACAAAGAACATAATATATGTTTATTTTTTATTCTTTTTATTTTATTTTATCTTTTTGTAACATACTATAATAAATAGCATATCTAGTATACAGGTTCTCCAGAACATAAAAAATCAAAGAGTAGTGCTACTTTAATAAAAAAAAGTTAAGACTTATTTTTCTTATCTAATGATGTAGCACTCTATTAAAATATTGATAAATTATAAATACACATCTTGAGATTTGTTTAAAATATATATTGCCCTCTGTGATTCTAAAAATTACATCTAGTCTCTTTAAGTTTCTAATTATATAAGAAAAAACTCATTTTATTAATAAATTATTAAATTAATTAATTATTTTTAATGATGTCATAAACATATTCAATTAACAATTCAAATAATTTTATTATTATATAGGAGAATAATTAAAATTTTCATCTTTCTGTTAATTATGTTAAATAATTTTTTTTGATAATGAGATATTTGTAATTTTCAAAATTACAAGGGACAATCTATATTTTAACCTTAGGAGGTGTATTTATAATTACTTT
Organism: Camellia sinensis; assembly: GCF_055761805.1. Taxonomy (NCBI): domain Eukaryota; kingdom Viridiplantae; phylum Streptophyta; class Magnoliopsida; order Ericales; family Theaceae; genus Camellia; species Camellia sinensis. The sequence goes on from NC_138967.1 coordinate 186,062,252, forward strand.
AGAATATTTAAGTCAACTTTCTTTCTAATATTTTCTCTAATCATCAACCATTCATTTCTTTCACATTATATATCATTGGATTTCAAAAGTGAGTCCATGAAATAGATTTGTATACCATTTTTCAAAATGAAAACAAGTATAGTAAGTTACCAACAGGAGTCGAAGGTGATTGCCAGAGCAAAGACGGAAGGGTGAGGGTGGTAGGAAAGAACGAAACTTGTTTTGAAAATAAGTAAAATCACAATTTTCTTATTTCCAGAAATTCAAAGAACTATAGCTAAATTTTTTTGAAAGTAAAAACAATTAGGTGCCGTTTGGTAACACTTATGTTTTCAGTTTTCTATTTACATTTACAAAAATTTTAAAAATTCAAATAAAAACTTGTTTGGTAAAATTTTTGATTTATAAACCAGTGGTCTTAATTTATAAATTTGGCCAAAAAATGAAAACACAAAAAATGTGTTTCCATTTTGAGTTTTCAATTTTTTTTTTTTTTTTATCACCTAACATTAGCTACCACCTGCCACCATTTTTCACCACCGTCTTCCGCCACCACCACCCACCCCTCATCACCACCTGCCACCACCACCCACCACTCACCACCCACCTGTCACCACCAGCCACCACCACCCACCAGCCACCACCCACTCGCTACCACCACCTACCCCTCGCCGCCGCCACCACCACCACCACCCATCACCCACCATCCACCTGTCATCCACCCACCACCTGCCACTACCATTCACCGTCTGCCACTTACTTGCCACCACTGCTCACCACCCACCTACCACCACCAGCCACCCACCATCACCAGCCACCCACCACCCACCACCACCACCACCACCACCACCATCACCCGCCACCCACCTGCCACTACCACCACCCACTCGCTACCACCTACCACCCGCCACCGTCACCCACCCACCCACCACCACTACCACCACCACCACCACCCGCCACCCACCTGCCATTACCACTCACCACCCATCACCACCACCACCACTACCCACTCGCTACCACCTACCACCCGCCACCGTCACCCACCCACCCACCACCACTACCACTACCACTACCACTACCACCCGCCACCACCTGTCATCCGCCACCCACCTGCTACCACCACCCACCACCCGCCACCACCACCCACTCGCTACCACCGACTACCCGCCACCGTCACCCACCTACCCACCACCACGACCTACCACCACCCGTCATCGGCCAACCACCTGCCATCACCCGCCACATACCCGCCACCCACCACCACCCGCCATCCGCCATCCACCTGCCACCACCACCCATCACTCGCCACCACCACCACCACCACCCACTCGCTACCACCCACCACTTGTGCCATCGTCACCCACCCACCCGCCACCACCCACCACCACCAGCAACCCACTACCCACCGTCACCACTTTCCACCATTGTCTTCCGCCGTCACTTGCCACCACTTGCCATTTCTCCCTCTTTTTTATATTTTTAAAATTTTTAAAACATTTTGTCAATTACCAAACGCGTTTGTAGTTTATGTTTTTCTAAAAATAAACAAAAAATAAATAAAAACCAGTTTATAAAATTTTTGTAAATATAAACTGAAAACGTAAACGTTACCAAACACACAATTAGCAAACATGTTTTTTATTCTGATTTCAAAAAGTGTAAAGCTAAAGAAAAACAAATAAAATAAAAATCTCACTATTCAAAAATTTGTGAAGTTGTCAAAGGTATTTTTTAAAAGTGAAAACAATTAACAAATGTGTTTTTTTTTCTTCAATGCCAAAAAATCTAAAGCTAATGAAAATTTTAAAAATTGAAAAAAACTCACCAAACGACCTCTAAGATTTACAATCCCAATTAAAAATTTGTGAGGTTACCAACTCTCTAGGATCAAAATTTGGATGTCAAATAATAGGCTCCCGGACTACTAAAAAAAAGGTAAATTATAAATACAACCTTTGAGGTTTGCTTAAAGTATAGATTGCCCCTTGCAGTTTGAAAAATTACAAATATCCCCTTGTTAGAATTTTTTATTTAACATAATTAATTAAAAAAATGAAATTCATAATTGTTCTCGTATATAATAATAAAATTACTTAAATTATTAATTGAAACATATTTCTAACATCATTAAAAATTGTTAATTGACTTGATGATTTATTAATCAAAATTATGAGGTCAAATAGTAGGCTTCCTATCTACTAAAAATACAAAAATTTAATAGAGAAAAGAAGAAAAAAAAAATAGATAAAAATTTGATCCCAATATGAATACAACGAATCGAGTACCAAGAGCACATGAAAATAAATAAATATATAATAAGCATTCCAAATGTGGTAATGATCCAATAATTTTTTGATCCCAATATGAATACAACAAATGGAGTAGCAAGAGCATATGAAAATAAATAAATATATAATAAGCATTCTAAATGTGGTAATGATCCAATAATTTATCTTCTGTCGCTATAGATAATTTTCTTCCTACAGAGTCGCGTTTTGTGTTGACAATCCCAACTTTTGGAATGTGTGCAATTTTCCAACAATTCCCACCTTCCAAGTCCCTATTCAGGCTCGAAATCAATCCATCATAAATATTAATCAAACAAAGAGATTTAAGGTTGGTTAGTGCCAAAGGGCAACTTCTCTACCAATTCACATTCCTGTATTAATATCACTTCAAGATGAGGCATCGAGCCAGCCTCCACTTTCACCCAATTCAATCCCTTTTAGTCCAGCAAGTCCTAATCTCACGAGTCTTCGAAATCCACCATCCTTGAAACACAATTCTTCTCCTTGAAACCACAGCTTTGTAAAATACTAGGTGGTTGTATGATTTATTTTTCTGTATACAACTTTTCTGATGCAAAGACTTGAAAGATTCCAAAAGATTAGTTGATGTAGGTTTGATATTGTTTGTAAATTTGCTACCACAATATGTACAGAGAGTAATGGTAATTTCATTGTTACTGCACAGTTTTACTTTTGAAGATCCTAATTCAAAAATCTGGATGATTGAACAAGGTTTGATTTCGATGGAATTGCTATTCTTTTTCAAAGATCAATAAATTTTGGAAGGCATCCTACTTATATTGTCTAGTTAGATCTAATCTATGTAGCTATTTGATGAGCCATCAGGATTGATTTCCGAGGTTCCGTAAACCGGTTCTACGGTTGATATTGACGTGCTTCTCCTTCTACTAGCCGCTCTATTACATCATGTTGCTCAATTAGTTGGGTAGAAAGAACTCATGTTGTGTCAATCACGTGACGTCTGCGAAATAGAAAATCAACTAAAGACCTCTAAATGTAGGAAGCTTGTCTTCACGCCTACACTCTTAGCCAAGTCATCGTTCCTCCGATTCTAATTACAACATATATTGAGTTTGAACTTTGAATCATATAGTCATGACTCAAAAATTTTAACTGATTGCAAAGATTATTCTCATTCGTTGAGGTTTATAAAGTTTGAAAAAGTCTCCAAATGCTTTTTGCAGCCCTAAAAAATTCAAGAAGTGATATAATCCTAAGAAATTCATTTCAGTGGTGCTCCATGTACCAATTAGTGTACTAACTAGTGTATCAACACTAGTTATGATATTATTATTGACCTCACTTATTAATCACATTACAAATACCAAAAATTTCTTAAATTATGCCGCATTATCAATTGGTACACTAGTTAATACACTAATTGGTATATATAGTTATTCAATTCATTTTGAGATTTGAAAAACTTGTGCCAATTTAAATTAAAATGATTAGAAACCCAATATTTGAAGAAGTGTTTACAAACTTGTGGTTATTTTTCCCCCCCCCTATGTACAAAGAACATAAAATATGTTTATTTTTTATTCTTTTTATTTTATTTGTAAAAACTACAATAAATAGCATATTTAGTATACAGGTTCTCAAGAACATAAAAAATCAAAGAGTAGTGCTACTTTAATGAAAAATTAGACTTATTTTTCAAATCTAATGATTTAGCACTCTATTAAAATATTGATAAATTATAAATACACCTCTTGAGGTTTGCTTAAAATATATATTGCCCTATGTGATTCTAAAAATTACATCTCGCCTCTTTAAGTTTCTAATTACATAACAAATAACTTATTTTATTAATAAATCATTAAATTAATTAATTATTTTTAATGATGTCATAAATATATTTCAATTAACAATTCAAATAATTTTATTATTATATAAGAGAATAATTAAAATTTTCATCTTTATGTTAATTATGTTAAATAAATTTTTTTGATAATGAGGTATTTGTAATTTTCAAAATTACAAGGGACAAAAAAACATTCTAAATGTAACAGAGGCTCCCAGACTATTAAAAAACATTCTAAATGAGGTATTCTGTTAACAGGCTCCCAGACTACTAAAAAACAAAAATGTAATAGAGAAAAGAAAAAAAAAAAATAGAGAAAATTTTGACCCCAATATAAATACAACAAATCAATTACCAAGAGCACATGAAAATAAATAAATACATAATAAACATTCTAAATGTGGTGGTGATTCAATATGATTAGAGCTCTCTCCTTTTTTTTTTTTTTTTTTTTGGATATAAGTAAGTCATATTAAAACCAAAAAAGAAAAATATACAATGAAGTTCAACACACAGCTTTTGATGGGAGCACAAAAATAAACAAAATAAACTACTCCATCAAAAAACAAACTGAGCTTATAGAAAACAAGCACAACATTCCCAACAAAACAAGGATTCAGAATTTCCTTCTAGCATTCTTCAAGTCATGAAGTTTCGTTTTAAGTTTTCTTCTATTATCCTCTTTTGAAGTCTCCCCATAACTAGGATCACTTGGAGATGGACTCCCTCTATTTCTCAACTCTTGACTTGAATCTCCATTTCCAAACTCATCCATATCACACGATTCAAGGACATTAAAGGCATTAGATGTTGAGGGGATAGAAGACTGCGTCTCTCTCTCTTTGTTGATCAATGGCGTTGAACCTTGCCCACCATCTCTCCCCTTTTTCTTCACCACTTCCCATTTAGTCGAAATTTGTCTTTTAGTGTCTTTGACTCTCCACTCATGTTTGAAGGAGGGAGGGTTCAAAGACTTTGGCTTTTGAGGGCACAAATTAGTGGTATGGCCAAAAGTCTTACAACCATCACTATAGATAATTTCCTTTCCAATAGCCATGTTTTGTGTCCCCAATCCAAACTTTTGCGATGTGTGCAATTTTCCAATTATTCCCACACTCCAAGTCTCTGTTCATACTCGAAATCAATCCATCAGACATATCATACAATTCAAGTGATTTAAGGCTGGTTAGATGTTCAATGCCAGAGGGTAACTCCTCTACCAATTCGCAGTGCCGGATAAATAACTCTTCAAGACGAGGCATTGAGCCAGCCTCCACTTTCACCCATCTCAATCCTTTTAATACGCCGAGTCCAAGTCTCAGAAGTCTTTGAAATCCACCAGCCTTAAAACACAATTCTTCCCCTTCATGAGTCCGAACAAGTTCAAGTTCAACCAAATTGGGCAAACCTTGAAGGGATTCCAGTGGATCAACATCCCTTAACTTACTCCATGCTAAAACTAAGCTTACCAAGCTATACAGTGAAGGTATCCAATGCGGTACCCTACGTAAACTTCCACCTAGGTAGAGGGTTCGAAGATGTTGAGGTGGTGAGGAAAGAGAATCTAGATCAATGATCTCGTCTTCTCCTGCTGCACGAACAATCAATGAGCGAAGGTTACTAAGCTTCTCAAGGGACGAGCATAACACCCACCCATCTTCATTTCTCAGGCTTTCAATCTGTAATTTCCTCAGTTGAGTCAACTTCCCTACCTCTCCTAGCAAAATGGTCCCATTATCATGGTTTGTTTCAATAGAACAAAGTTTCTGTAAGGATGACAACCTTCCTATTTCCGTCGGGGCTTTGAATCCGCAATGGTGTCGAAAACAAATTGAAGGAACAAGATCTTGTATGTAGCGATACAACAAGATATGGCGAAGTTGTTGGAGCTTCAGGATATCATCAGGCAACTCAGTGACGTACGTATCTTTGAGGTCCAATGTTTCCAGGTTTTGGAGCTTTCCAATCGACTTCGGAATTACTTTTACATTGGTTCCCCTCAAACTTAAATACCTGAGTTGAACTAGTTTCAAAACTTCATTTGGGAATGTCTCCAACAAGGCACCTTTCAAGTCTAGCACGGTTAGAAACTGTAGACCATCATTTGACGATGCAAGCATGGAGAACTTGGACAGTGAACCTGTTGCATTGAACATAAGCAAAGAACGAAGTCTAGTGAAACACTTGCTTTGTTGTGTATTTTCCAAATGATTGTGGATTGATAAGCGCTGCACCTTTTTGGGCCACTCTCTGCTTTTTTCACCGGCTAGTGTCACAATGTTTTGCTCTCCCGACTTCGAAACAATAATTTCACGCCAAAGGTCATGGATGCGATACGTTGCGACCCTTCTATCACTTCTTCTCTGTGCCACTTGAACCAAGCTTCTATTGATTAGCTCATTGAGGTAGCCCTCGGCAACTTCTTCTTTTGTCATTCCTGCTTTCGTTTCTACAAATCCTTCTGCCACCCATAATCGAATCAATCTCCAATGGTCAATGAAACAGTCCTCTGGAAAAACACTTAGATAGAGAAAGCAGAACTTCAGATAATAAGGTAAATTAATGTAACTGAGGGACAATATTTTGTTCATGCTTAGGAGTCGGTCATTTCCTTCTAGTTCTGCACCAAGGCTGCGGTAGATCTTATTCCACTCATCCACACTGCTCTTATCCTTTGTTGATAAAAGACCACTAATTGCCACAATTGCAAGCGGCAATCCCTCGCATCTATTCAAGATGGCTTTTGAAAGTCTTTCCAAGTGTGAAGGGCAAGAATTCTCCATAAATGTTTTCCTGCAAAACAATGTCCAGGACTCTTCTGGAGTCAAGGGCTGAAGATTATAGACATACCCATGATATTCTGTACTAGCGGAAAAAGCGAAATCTGCATTTCTGGTTGTCAGCACTACTCGACTCCCACAATTGCCAATAGGAAACACATATCTAAAAGATTGCCAGGCATGAATGTCCCATACATCATCGAAAACAAGCACATACCTCTTTTGTTGCAGGAAAGCATGAATTATCCCTTTCAAGTTTTTCGTATCCATGTTGTCCATACCTTGTGGGACTGGTTGCTTGATTTCTTCAAAAAGTTGTTTGATGATGCCTTTTAGGAGCACCTCAATCTTGAAGGGTTCAGAAACAGTGATCCAAACATGGCTCTGGAAATGATTCTTCACATCTGCATCATCAAAGGCCTTTTTAACGAGTGTTGTTTTGCCCAATCCGCCCATTCCTGATACGGAAAACACCTTGAGTCTGGGGTCTTCATGCACCAACCACCTAATTAGTTGCGATTTGGGCTTGTCGATGCCCACAAGCTCAGATTCATGGAGTAGAAGGTCATCGCGACGATAATCATGGCACGCTGTGTTAAGACCAGTGGACCTTGAGCTTGAACCTTGCTCTAACGTACCATATATATCATGGTACCTCTGATGTCCCTTGGAAATTTCTTCGACTCTGGACTTCATTCTTTGAACTTCAGAAGCAATTTGATGACGAGCTTTTAAAGTCTTAATAAAGCAAGAAACCTTACGAAGAAAACCGCGGAATCCAGCGCCATGACGATGTCCAAGGCGAAGCATGTACAACTCGAGAACATCTCCAATGTCGTACGCAGCTTCTCGGACTTGCTTGACCCATACTTTGAGTTCGGGGTTGTTGTCTTCCATAGCATCGGCAACTCTGAGGAAAGCTGTCATGCGCTCGAATTCATCTCTGATGTATTCGATCTCTTCTCGAACTTCGATCTGCAAATCGGCCTCTTGTTGGAGGAAGGGTGCAAGGTTGTCTAGTAGATGGAACACCGCAATCTCCGCCATTTTGCTCTGTTGATGAGAAAATAATGGAGCTCTGAATTCTGAACTGAGTTTGGAATAATAGGTGAGTAGTGAGTTTGAAAATTGAGGATTTGTAATGCTCAAGTTCAACTGGGTTTCATTGATCCTTGATTGGGGATTAGGATCCTCTCCAACATGGTTTCCTCCAGCAGTGTCCTGCAGTTTGTACCAGATGAAAACACATGGAGAAGAGTTGATCCAATGGACTGAAATGGACCACGTAGTGCAGATGGTGAGAACAAATTGAAACGGTACCGTTTTCGAAAAAATAGCATCGTTTTGACTAACGGTGGCAATGGCAAACGGAGTGCATTTCTTTTTTCTCCCTTTCGATTTCAATTTCAATTTCAATTTCAATTTCAAACATCAGCGGCAACACCGACAACTGCCAGTGTGCATCGACCAGAAGTAGCACCGACTGAAAGAACCCTTCAAACATCAGCAGCAACACCAGCAAAAAGAACCCTTTACACCGAAGGAAGGGACACTCCATTTTGGTACATTATCAACTCTATATATATCCTTGGAAGAGATGTTGTGTTGATTTGCTTGAAGGTGTTGTGTTTATTTACGTTATCAACTCTCACTCTCTCTCCCTCTTTTTTAAACAAAATTAATTCCTTTCTCTGTATATATATATATTTTTTGGTTCAAGTATCAAGTTTAGTGATTTTTTTTTATTGCTTTTGATTCCTATATCAAAGTAATGCTTTTTATCCAATTACATTATAAAAATATTTTATTACTTTTGGTGCTCTGTTTTTTTATTTATTTTATAGCGATGCTAGGTATCATGAAAAACCTTTTATGAAAATAATCATGAAAGTTTTGTGACCATTAGATTACACTTAGAAAAAGCACCACATACTATTCAAGGTAATCCAAGGATCATAAATTTTTTATGATCATTTTCATGAAAAAAATTTCATGATCCCTAACTTTTTCCTTTATTTTATTACATTTGGTGCTCTGTTTTATTATTTTTATTTTATTTTTTAATTGTTCTTTATGAAAGTGCTTTTTATTCAATGATAATAACATGGTAGTGTTATATATAATTTTTGTTGAACCTGATTTGTGAATTCACTTTTTTAAGTTGGTATAATAAAAAAATTTAGTTTATTGGATTTGTTGCCTAATTTCATCCATGCCATTTATGTTTGAGAGATTTTTGTCTAAAACAAAATCATTTTATTCTTGGTAAGGACTAGCTGTGACACTAATTCAATTTGCGTTCTTAGCAAGCAGCTGCTGCTGCTGCATCAATGTTGAATCAATGTTGAAGGGCATGTTTCTCAAAATACATTAAAAAAAAAAAAAAAATCTAACACACACATATTCATACATACATATATATATATATATATAGATAGATAGAAAAAATTGGTGCCCCAAAGTCATGATACAAAATAAATCCTTTGTTCATTCATCAAAATAAATTCACCAATGTCATTACAATGTTGAATGGTGCACTACCATTACATTCTGTTAATCTCCATTACAGTGCTTTCAATATAAATAGAAAGTTCACATTTTGTCATTCTTTTTTTTTTTTTTTTGAACAAGCAAAACTGGGAAATATATTAAGGAGGAAAAGTCATTAAATCTTGATGAAGAAGAGAACAAAGCTCTAAAGGGGGGCAAAACAACCCAGTTAACAGGTAAAGACTTGTGTGTTGGCAAGCCAATGCGCCACTCTGTTGTAACTACGCCTTGTCCAGCAAAAGGACACATTCCTTATTTGGGAGAGCCTTTTAATATCAGAAAGGATGGCCATGCAACCCCAGGGGGGAACTATTTCAGACACACAACTTAATAACCAGTGAGTTATCACTTTCGACAACCACATTGGTCAAAAGCAAATCTCTGGCCATCAAGCAGGCCAATCGAACCACATTTTGTCATTCAAAGGTTTACATTTTTGCCCAAAAAGCTAGTACATTCATAAACAAGGAAGCAACCAAACCAAACACCAGCCACTCAACTCTGCACAATACTTCTCTACTATTTCTAGCCTTACAATTTTGATCCTTCCTTGCTCTACTATTGCTTGCAAAGTTAATATTTAAGGACCAAACATTCACAGCTATCAACAACCAATAAATTAGGCAACAAATCCAATAAATTATTTTTTTTTTCTTATACTAACTTAAGAATGCAAATTCACAAATTAGGTTAAATTTTTTTTTAATAACACTAACATGTTATTATCTTTCAATAAAATGCACATTGATACATGTTAACATAAAAATAAAAAATAAAATAGAAAACCAGATCCCCAAAATAAAAAAAAAAAAATCAGAGCCCCAATTGCAATAACATTTTTTACAATGCAATTGGATAAAAAAGCATTAGTTTGATACAGTAATAAAAAACAATAAAAAAAAAATACACTAAATTTGTTACAAGAATAAAAAATAATATATATATATATATATATAGATAGAGCAAGAGAAGAGTTAATTTTGTTTAAGAATAGAAAAAAAAAAAAAAAAAAAAAAAACACAAATAGACGGAGTTGATTTGTTTCTGAATTCAAAACACAAGACTTCAAGCAAATCAACACATCTCTTCTTGAAGTTAAAACGGTGCTGTTGTTTCGAAAACGGCACTGTTCCCCTTTGTTCTCACCATCTGCACTATGTGGTTCATTTCAGTCCATTGGATCAACTCTTCTTCACGTGTCTTCATCTGGTACAAAGTGCAGGTCACTGCTGGAGAAAACCATAGCTGGAGAGGATCTTGATCCGTTCGGGACAAGCTGTAGTTGTCTCGCTTGACCGAAGTAAAAGAAAGAGACAAGAGGGATGTCCCTACTTGTACATACTTTAAACTCCCACTTGTGTTTTAAGGTCCCACTTGTGTGGTAGTGGGTAAATTTCTCATCATTGTAAAAAAGAAAACAAATTGAATCAGGACAATATATAAGAGGTTTTGGTTAATATGTGTCTTAAGATGATTTGTTAAGACAACATTAAATGAATATATTTATATTAATTTGTATAGAAAATAGTACAATATTAAAAGTTGTCTTAATTATAGAAAATAATACAATATTAATTTGTGCTTACAATTATTTACATATGTGAATTGTAATTTTTAAATATATATATTTTTTTTGCACAAAAAAAAAGGAATATAACAAGTTTAGTATATTTTTAATCAATTATTTTATGTTTACTTTCGTTCAAAATTTAAAAATAATGTATGGACAAAATTTATAACTAAATTAAGGAAAAATTTATTCCTAACAATATTTTTTTACTTCTATATAAATACTTAAAAAGATAAACCTGAAAAAGGTAGTCAATATAAATATTATACATTAATGCTGTGTTTGGTTGGAGGATTTGGGGAAGGATTTGGAAAGGAAAATGGAAAAGGTAGGTGAAATGTAAATAAAATATGTTTATATTTCACCTAGTTTCACACACTTTTTCCCTTTCCCTTTCCAAATCTCCCAACCGAACACAGCATAAGTAAAAAAATGTGGTTAGCAATTATGCTTACATAAATTGACTATAGTTTTAATTTCAAATTTAAAAAAAAAAAAACTATTTTAAAAGCATTTTATTTAACTAGTACCAAATGGAATTTTCTTTGAAAAAAAGAAAGTTATAAAATTTTGTTGCAAATTTTCAAATGTCTATTGTTAAACATTCTATTTTACTTGTTTGTTTGCTTGCTTAATTTGCAGTTTTGATCTTTGATCTTCACTCCACATTCGTTGTATTATTTTATTTATTTTTATTTTTTTTGATTTTCGCATGATACTTCTTTCATAGTGTATCTCTGAGTATATTAGTAAAAATATCATACACTTAAAATGCATAAAATAACAATATATAGAGAAAAAAAAGTAAATAATTGCTCAAAACTAAAACTATTTTAAGAAAAAATATAAAATAAAAACAAAAATGATTTATTTATTAATTAATTAATTAATTTTAAAAATAAAATTATAAAGAAAACAAAGAAAACTATATATATATATATATATATATAAGTATATAAACCACACATAAAATATAATACAAAAAATAAATAAATTATAGGATTTTCGAGAAGTGAGACCCACAAACAAATGTTGTAAAATCATGTTTATTCATATACTTTTTGTGTATGTTTTTTTATACTTTTAATCTCGAGAATGACATTGAAATAGTTTGTACTTCTTATATTAGGTCTATCTAATAGCTTTAGCAATCAGAGATGTAATAAATTTTATAACACCAAGCACAAATAATTGTGAGACAAAATATCTAAAAAAAATGAAAGTAGCGTTCAATGATGATGTAGAAGCACATCTGATAGTTTAATTGAAAGTATAACCAAATAAATCACCATTGACAAGGAAAACAACCTTTAATTTTCATCACAATAATTACATAACTTAATATATAATTTTAATGTTTGTCACTCTTCCACACGTCCAATTCTCTATCAATGTTAGAATGAATGCATGATTAAAAAAAAAGAAACATTTGAAAAGACAAAGAGATGTGGTTTGAGACCTTTCAATCACTCAATTCTATTAATTAATAGTTATTAGGCTTCAATGGTCGGACTTCTAATATTTGTTAGCCATTAAAGTTGAAATCTTTGGTTTAATTTATATTCATTTAATAATTGAGAGTTGACACATGTTAAGCCTTTACACAAATACTTTTGAGCATTATTAATGAAATGAAGAGTGCGATTTTTTTTCTTCTCTTTTTTGCAATTGCAATATGTTTTTTTTTAAATAAAAAATTATATATTTTTAATATACAAATTATTTTTTACTTTGTAATTGTTTTTCTCTTTTTTTTTTTCCGCAATTGCAACTTGTTATTTTTTAATAAAAATTATATTTATTTTAGATATTTTTTTAATATAGAAATTTTTTTTTAGATTTTAATGAAATGCATAGTGTGGTTTTTTTTCTCTTTTTTTTTTTTTGTAATCGTAACCTGTTATTTTTTTAATAAGAATTTATATTTATTTTAGATATTTTTTTAATATAGAAATTAATTTTTTTAGATTTTAATAAAATGCACAGTGTAAATTTTTTTTCTCTTTTTTTTCCACAGTTGCAACTTTTTATTTTTTGATAAGAATTTATATTTATTTTAGATTTTTTTCAATATATAAATTATTTTTTACAGTGTAATTTTTTTTCTCTTTTTTTTTCCGCAATTGCAACATGTTATCTTATAATAAGAATTTATATTTATTTTAGATATTTTTTTAATATACAAATTATTATTTTTTTTAGATTTTTTATAAAAATAATTTAATAATTACATCACTAACCATAGTGTATAGAAGAAGTTGAAAATGATGCGGTAATAGGTATGGAAGAAGTCAAAAAGGCTTGTGGGTTAGGACAAGTTAATAAATGCTGAGTTTTTTTTTTTAAATTCGATATCCAAAGGTTCAACGTTGCAACAAGCAATAACTGAAGTCATAACAAATTAATAGTGCAGCGAAATAAAATAAAAGGATACCAAAATCTTTATTGAAGTATAACAAAAATGTATACATTACTAGAACTGTACTATGGCTACAAAGTGCCTTGAGTTGAGCCTACCCCATGCACTAGTCTTGACACATTACCTTAAAAATAATACCTCACTCTTTTTTTTCCGCTATCAAAGATCTTTCTTTCTTAGTTTGTTTTTCCTTCTTCCATTCACAGCACCACTCCTTCTATACCAAGTTTAATACTTGCTCAACACTGTTTGGGTGACACGTAACCTCTCTATTTTGTAGCGATCGTCATGCTCTAGAGTTGAAGCTTATCCCTTAAATGGATAAGTTTAGATTAATTGCTTATTTATACTTGGGCCCAAATCTTAAACTAATTATATACCCTTTTTTTTCCCGATAATATATACTCCCTAATTTAATTACACTTTATCTCATACACCTACAACATTCAATATTTTATTTTACTATTACGGAATATTTAATGAAACATTTAGGGTTTTTCTCATTTATAATTAAATAATACTAATATAAAATTTAATGGACAACTTAAATTTTCGGGTTGTTACAGATATTGAAACTTCCACAAGGCTTATGGGTTAGAAATAATATTTTCCTTATATAATATATAGATTGTATAATTGAATTTAAAATTTAAAAATTAAAATGAATTTTAAAAAATCATAAGTCAAGAGATTTTGGAAAAAAAAAAAAAAACTTGATTTGAGGACATAACTGGCCATGCCACTACTATAGGGATATTTAGGAAAAATCTAGACATGAACTTCAACACTGACCTTCCCATATAATATTATCGATATTATTTCTTATTGAAAATTTTCATTTATAGACATAAGTAGATTTTATATACATTTATTAATGTGCAATGTTATACATAATTCATTTTTTGTACTATTTACTCACTCCTAAATACAAGGTAATAAGATCTACACTAATAAATACACACGAAACTAAAGCCTCATTTGGAAACATATTTTAGTAACTTTTTGACTTTTTATAAAAAGATGTACAGAAAAGTAAAGAGAGTAATGTGACAACTTATAGTGACTTTTTGACTAAAATTGAAACTTTCCAAACGAAGCCTAAGTATAGAAATGAATAATAAAAAAAAAGATAAAAAATGAATTATATATAATATTTTTCTTTATTGTCTCAAAATAATGCAATTACGAGCAGCTTCAACCACACTCTCTACTTTTCACTAACTAAAATATGAAAAAAGTACACTCTTTATTTTATCTAATTACTTTAGCTATTGTGTTCTCCAACCACATTATTTATTTTAGCTAATCATTCAAACTAACTTAATTAATTTTTAAAACAAAAAATACTAATTGTTGATATTTTACTAATGCAAATTTGTAATAATAATAAATTTGCCTACACAAGCATACAAAACCTGTAGAATGAGGAGAAAAAAAATACAAAATAATTTATTCCGTAATTCATCGAATAGAATTGAAAAAACATACAAAATATCTACATACACATACATGTATAAAATATATAAAATTCCAAATTCAAGACATAAATATACAAAAATCCAAGACATATACATACATATTTGTTTGGAGAGCCTATGGGGGTCTTTAATTGTAGCTAGCAAAAAGGTAGGATGATAAAGTAGCTAGCCCAATAGCTAGCCCATTGGAGTCTAAATTAGAGTTACATCAGCTAAAATGCCTAACAAATCTTTTTTAACTATCCCCTTGGAGATGCTATAGTTTAGTCATTCTGTAAAGTTATGACTATGGGGGTGATTATGACCTTTTTTTATAGTTGGGTCCAAAATGTGAATTATCCAAGAAGTTATTGGGTGGTACAAGAGCATGGTTAGTTGGTTCTTTTTAAGATTGTGATTTGTTGATAATCTGATGAATGGACACTATTATTCAACCACCCCACTAATTAGGGTGCTTACAAATCCAACCGATTTATTAAAATTGAACAATCCGATTTAATTCATTCACTTTTAAGTAGTTTCAGTATAAGCAGACGGATATGAATATAGACTTTTTAAATTTACCTACGTTCGGATGGATGGCGAATGAGAGGCCACTTGACTCAACTGAATCTGCCAACCCTCCATAAAAAAAATAATGTTATTGTTGGCTACATATTTTGTAAAAGCCAGTTACAGTTCGACACGTGGCAGAGTAAGGGTAATAAAGGAAGGTTATTCAAGCCTTCAATCCTGATCGTACACGTGGCAATAAATATTGGTTCTCACATGATCTGAGTAACACTAGATCAATAACGGGATGCAAGATGACATAGCTTCAACGGTTACTCATATTCAAATTCAAGTACAAGAGGGAAGTTCAACTGCCAGTAATGGCGTAATGGAGCTACTTATAAGGAAGCATGATCAGCAATCATGGAGGAGCAGTTCGACGGTTCGAAGTGCAGTTCGAAGGTCATCACTGACGAGTATAAATAGCAGGGCAGCCCCCAGAAAGAGGGGACTCAGATCATACAAATCAGTCATTTACTTCATATATTTTCTTTTCCAGTCTTTTACATTTCCAGTCTTTAAATACTTGTTCTTTAAATACCTGCACTTTAAATACCCGCACTGCACTTCGATTCATAGGAGTAGCTTCAAGTAGATTCAAGTAGATTGCTGTTGTAAACCTCTCCGAGGCTGAGTTCGGACCATTGTAAGTGTTCATTTTTATGAAATACTTCAATTGTTCTTCATATTACTGTTATTTCTCTTAATTTCTCCTAAGTCAAGCCACCAGTAAAAGTCCTCTTCATTGAGGCTGAAAAGAACTAAAACACAATCGTCTAATAATTGGTTGGCAATCACAATTTCTGTAAGGACTGATTGATCCTTGCTGGCACGCTCACATTTATAAAAATACCCTTCGAAAAGCCAAAAAGCCAACATATATTTTTGGCATGCCCAGTGGGACATAATTAAAAATGGCTAGAAGAAGACGACAAGGAGAAAATGAACGCTTGGAAGAAGGCGTGGAAGGAGAGGTAGAAATACCAAATCCAGAGGATAATGTGGTAACATATCCTGTGGAAACTCCTATATTGTCAGAACCTATGGTCGAACAGACCAGTACTTCTGGATAAGAACCATATGTTCATATTATTGGACGAAACCAAGGAATTGGACCATCCACTGTGCCATTTACTCAACCAACAAATCCATGGGATGGTTTAGTAGATGCCATGGGACAACAATTAATGAACACAATGGAAAGGTGGGCAACATCCTTTTTGGATCGAATGAATAACCACCAACCAACAAACACAAGACACACGGAGGAAGTTGTAAATGTCCCCCAACAAAGATTGGCTAGAGAAAAACAGCCTATGCAAGTTAATGGACATTCTAATGGTCAAACTATTACCCAAAACTTTGAAAGACCATCACCTCAGTCTTGGTATGAACCCATTTCAAGGCCTATAGCAGGCCACAATGACTCAGTACTTAATAATGAAGCCACACAAGTTGGTGGATCTGGCCAAATACAAGAAACTGGCATAAGAATGGTTACAAATCCCATGTTCGAAGCCATACCTGGCACAAGGGGGTACACTAATCCCTTATTCGAATTTACACCCGGGGGGTTGGAGGGTTTTCCTACAAATGGCAGAGACACAACACTTGTTCCAGCACCTTTTGCAGGTCCTTTCGCAGGTCATGCTCAAAGGGGTTACCCATACCCTCAACAGCAACCTGCACTGCAAGGACAACCAGCCCCAAATTTACCACCTTATGGACCAAGAGGATCACAAGCACAAGTTTGTCCACCAAATCCTGTGTTTGCCCCTCCAGTAGTGGTTCAGCAGGCACAAAATATGGTCCCTAGAGACCAGATTGCTGATATTGTTAGGGAGATATGTGGACCAATGGCTCGGGGGGTCCAGACTCCTATATACAGAAAACCATACCCAGAATGGGTAGATAGGGTACATGAATACCCAAGAGGATTCAGAATACCAGATTTTACTCTATTTTATGGAACTGGAAATCAGTCAACTGTAGAGCATATTGCTAGATTTGCTGCTCAATGCGGTGAATTCACTAATCATGATTATATGAAACTGAGATTATTTCCAAATTCTCTGACTGGAGGAGCATTCGTATGGTACATCAACCTTACACCTGGGTCCATTCAAAATTGGCAACAGATGGAAGAGGCATTTCATGCCCAATTCTTCCAATCAGAGCCAGAAGTTTCCATGGCAGACTTGGCTAGATTGAGTCAAAGGCCTGAGGAAAAGGTTACTCAGTTTATTGCCAGATTTAAAAGGGCTCGGAATAAATGTAGAGTCATTCTCCCAGAGCCAGAGTTTGTGAGATTGGCCCAAAACGGTTTAGAGTTCAGGCTTCGAAAGAAGTTTGATTCAACTGAGTTCAGGGATTTGGTCGAATTAACCTATAAGGTGTCTAGATATGAAGCATTATTAGAAGAAGAACAAGATCGAAATAATGCCTCGTATAAGACATATTACAGAGATCCTAATTATGAAATCGATGCAGCAGAAATTGTGGGCAAAGAACCTGTAATTTGTGAAGCATTGATTCATAAAGACACCACCATCGACCAGCAATTTAAAAAGAAAGATTTCCACAGAAAGTATTCTTTCGATCTGGCAAAAGCAGATGACATTTTTGACCATCTGCTTGCAGCCAATTTCCTTAAGTTACCAAAGGGAGTAAAATTGCCATCTCCAGATGAACTTAAAGGAAAAATATATTGTAAATGGCATAACTCTTGGTCTCACTCGACTAAAAACTGCATTGTTTTTCGAGACAGGATCTAGGAGCAGATTCGGAAAGGAAGTCTGAAATTCCCAACCAAAACAGAAAAGATCATGGGGATTGATAGTAACCCGTTTCCAGAAGTTGGAGAAGGCATAGTTAATGTGGTTGTACCAAACTTCCAGAATCTATCTCTGCAGGAGTTGGAAGAGGTCAACGTGCAAATGCATACTGCCAACCAGACAACTGCTAAGAAGGAGACTAGAAACCCACCAGCTATTGGACAAGGTTTCTCACATCAGAAGGAGCAATCTGACGAAGAAGCACTAGATGACAATTCCTTGGAAGCAGCTGTAATGCAGAGGATGTGTCCCAGGTGCAGACTGAGTCATAAATGGTTGAGGGGGCTTCCAATTGATGGAAAGCAATACTACAGAGATGTTCAAAGACATTCTAAGCCAGCCAATGCTTACAACAAAAGGCCGTATCCAGGTAGTGATAGACAGCGACCATCAATGGTTGAACCTGCAGTGGACAGAATGCATGCTAAAGGCAAGAGGTCCTTGTACGAGTCTAGACTACCTAACTACTACAGAGTAGAAAGCAACCATTCTGAAAGAAGATTGGGGAAGAGTTCAGGCTACGGGATTAAAGCCAGGGATTGGCCTCCTAGACTAACCTCACGCAGAACTGAAAGTGGCCACTTTCATCAAAGGCCAGAAACAGACTCGAGACATGAAGTCAGGAACAAGCATCTACCTTCACAGCCAGTTTCGAAGGTGGTTTCGAAGGTAAAAAGAAACAGTTCCACATCTGGATCAGTAGGATCGTGGGTGCCTGGAGTCCCAGACTGGTTTGTAATGCAAAACAAACCTAGGGAAGTGCTTGCTTATGGAGGTGTTGTAAACCAAGGCAGGATGATCAAGCCTCCTATGGTGGCTCCGAATAACTGGGTACTGCTTAAACATCCAAAGACGAGGGAACCAGACATGGTCCCAGTCATCTCAAGATCACAGAGGAGAAAAATTCAGCGCAGGTACACCCAGTACCAGAAAGATCTGAAGGAAGGTGGAGAAAATTCTTCACCAGTCAAAACGGAAGGAAGGAAGAACCTAAAGTCAGACCATGCTCCAAAGCCGGTTCCACAGAGCAAAGTGGTCTGCAGCCGAGAACAATTGGCTAAGGTTCATGCCGAACTAACAGCCAGAGAGAAGGCTAGTTTAGCTGGATTGGAGAAGGCTCTGATGAAGAGTGATAGTGAGACAGAAGAAGAGAGTGGCACAAGCCAAAAGAAAGAAATGATGGAAGAAGAGATGTTCGAAGCCTTCATGGCTGAACAAACGTTTCTGACTGAAGAGCCAGTTGAGAAAGATCCTTCGAAGGGATCAGTTAGCAATGAAATACCAGAATGCATCATGCAGGATGTTTCTGAGGAAGTCGATCAAAGTGACCAAGAGGGGAAACAGGTACAGCCAGCCATCCAGTTTGGCTCGTTTCCCCCAGTATCAGTGAACATGGTACACATACTACCACAGGAATTCCAAGCTGGAGATGAGAATCAAGAGGGGCAGGAAGCTGATCCAGTTCAGATCCCTAGTGAAGACTCACAAGCAAGTATGGTGCAAGATAATTTCGAAATGGTTACTCCGATGGAAGATGAATATGAGAGCGAGGAAGTGGTAAGCATCAACCTATCGTATCCATTCGAGTATCCCTCGAATTCCATGACACAACATGTTAAGCCTTTGTACATCAAGGCTTTCTTCGATGGGATACAACTGAATCGAGTCCTAATAGACAAAGCAAATGGCTCAGGGGATTCTACCCATTAATTTAGGTGTGGGAACCAGAGATTGCATGACAGCATTCTTCGTAATCGACAGTAATGCTAAATATAATGCTTTACTTGGAAGGGATTGGATCCACACGAACAAATGTGTGCCTTCTTCCTTGCATCAGAAAATCATGATGGCTTTAGGCAATGGAGAGACAGAGGAAATCGATGCAGATCCTCAACCCTTCATAGCCTGTGTAGACTTTGCAGAGGCTAAATTGTATATTGAGGGAGTGACACCGCTCAGTATACTGATGGAAGATGACGGTTCAGCCGAAGTGACGGCTGATGAGGAAGTGACACACTTGAAGCACTTAGTCCAAGAAAGTGCTGATGAAGAGGTCGTTCTAAAGGATGACAATGATGCCTGGTTATAGGCAAAGAAGTGAAAAGCAGGAAGCCACATCTTTGGCTCTGATTAAATTCTCAACATTGGATGTAGAAGCTATAGTCCAGAGAGTACAGGAGCAAGAAAGGGAGGCCATGATACTCGGCTGCAAGCAGAAACAGCAACAGGTCAGAATTTTGACCCTTGGGAAATATTGTGCATTGGACATTGAGACAAAAGTCCAGGAGATACAGGAGGAGGATGCCTTATGGACAGATTTTGTCTATGAGGAGGAGGGCAAGGACGTTGAACTAAAGAACCTAGGAGTAGAACAAAGCAAGAAGGCTACTTCGAAGGTTGAAGGAATCAAGGAAGAAGCTTTGGTAAGTCCTCAGGCACAAGACCCTTTAGAAGAAGTAAATCTAGGGGAAGGTTCTGTACAACAGCCCACTTATATAAGTGCTTGTTTGAATGCTCTGGACAGAAACCAGCTATTGGTTGTTCTGAAGAAATACAAAGATTACTTTGCATGGTCTTATAATGAACTACCAGGATTGGATAGGTCATTAGTGGAACATAGGCTCCCCATCAAGCCTAATTTCAAGCCTTACAAGCAGAAACCAAGGAGGATGAGTCCAGAAGTAATTCAGAAGGTCAAGGAAGAGATCCTTAGACTCCTCAAGGCAGGTTTTATTAGAACAGCCAGGTATGTCGAGTGGCTATCTAATATTGTGCCTGTAGTCAAGAAGAATGGCAAAATGAGAGTATGTATCGATTTCAGAAATTTAAATCTGGCAACTCCCAAAGATGAGTACCCTATGCCTATAGTGGACTTGCTGGTGGACAGTTCAGCAGGTCACAAAGTCTTGTCAATGATGGATGGGCATTCCGGCTATAACCAAATCTGCATTGCAGAAGAAGATATCCACAAGACAGCATTCAGATGTCCTGGGAATATTGGCACCTTTGAATGGGTTAAAATGCCATTTGGTCTAAAGAATGCTGGAGCTACATATCAAAGAGCTATGAACACTATCTTTCATGATCTTATTGGAGGATATTTGGAATGTTATATTGATGACATTGTGGTTAAATCCCAATCCGTGGAAGAGCACCTGTTTCACTTAGAAGCAGCTTTTGAAAGGATGAGGAAGTTCAAGTTAAAGCTCAATCCTCTTAAATGTGCTTTTGGTGTATCATCTGGAAATTTCTTGGGCTATGTTGTTCACAAGAAAGGAATACAGATTGATCAGAATAAAGCCAAAGCAATCATTGAAGCCAAACCCCCATCAAGTAAGAAAGAATTACAAAGGTTCCTTGGGCAGGTTAACTTTCTTCGAAGGTTCATTTCTAACACTGCAGGGAAAACTAAAGTATTTTCTTCCTTGTTAAGGCTGAAAGATGAAGAGGAATTTGTGTGGACAGCAGAGCATCAAATTGCTTTCGAAGGTATCAAGGCCTACTTGGCTAACCCTCCAGTGCTGATGCCACCAAAGGGGAACAAGCCCTTGAAGTTGTACATAGCTGCAGCAGAGGATTCATTGGGAGCTTTCTTAGCCCAAGACAATGAAGAAGGCAAGGAGCAAGCTATTTATTACCTTAGTAGGTTTTTAAATTCTTGTGAATGTAAATATTCAGCTGTTGAAAAGCTGTGTCTTGCTTTGTATTTTGCTGCAATAAAATTAAGATATTATCTTTTGCCTACAACTGTCTTGGTAATTGCAACCACAGATTTGGTTAAATATATGTTATCTAGACCAATGTTGAGGGGAAGAATTGGCAAATGGATACTTGCCTTATCAGAATTTCATCTAGAATATGTCCCTCAAAGGGCAGTAAAAGGGCAGGTTTTAGCCAATTTCTTGGCAGATCATCCATCTCAAACAGAGAGCCAGGAGATAATAGAACTTGGTATGGCCAGTGTTGAGCCATGGCAAATGTGGTTCGATGGGTCGAAAGCAAATGGGTTAATTGGAATTGGTATTGTAATCAAGTCTCCACAGGGGACAGAAACTACCCATGGTTTTAGAGTGGATGAAGCTACCTGTTCCAATAACCAGGCTGAATATGAACCCTTAATTGTGGGACTAGAGATTCTTATTGGATTACAAGTACATGCAGTCGACATATTTGGAGATTCTCAATTGGTGGTTAACCAAGTGAAAGGAATTTTCAAGTGTCAAAGCATAAGTATCCTGCCATATTATGTTGTTGCATTACATTTGCTTTCTCAGTTTCAAATAGCAAATGTAACCCATGTTCCAAGATTCTTGAACAATAGAGCCAATGATGTGGCTCAAAAAGCTTCGAACTTCAAGAGAAGAGATAATACCCAAAGGGACATAAGCCAAACAACATATCAGAGATTAATACAACCTTTGAATAAAAGGAATGTGATCTTGGAAGTCAATCATAATGACTTACAAGAACAAGATTGGAGGCATCCAATAATGCAGTACTTGGCTGGTCCATCTTCGAAGGCCAGTAGAAAAGTTAAATTGCAGTCTATGCAATATATGATATATGGTAATGCTCTCTACAAAAGGGGGGGAGATGGCTTATTGTTAGAATGTCTAGGTCCGAAAGAAGCATTAACAGCCATGGCTGAGGTTCATGAAGGCATCTGTGGTGCTCATCAACCTGGTGTAAAAATGAGGTGGTTGCTTCGAAGGCATTCCTATTATTGGCCAACCATCCTTAAAGACTGCATAGAATATGCAAAGGGGTGTCAGGCATGTCAAAAGCATGGCACAATAAGGCACGTGCCCATAACTGACCTACATGCAGTAGTGAAACCTTGGCCATTCAGAGGGTGGGCCATGGATATGATGGGAAAAATACACCCACCTTCTTCGAAACATCATTGTTTCATTCTAGTGGCTACTGACTACTTCACTAAATGGGTCGAAGCTAAGCCATACATGGCTGTAGACCAAACAGTGGTTATTGGTTTTATTAAAGATTTGATCAATAGATTTGGCATCCCGCAAACCATAACAGTTGATAATGGAACTGTGTTTGATGGGAAGATGGTGAAGTCTTTTGTGGCAGAATTTGGAATTAGTCTTGTTAATTCCACACCCTATTATGCACAAGCTAATGGTCAAGCTGTGTCATCCAATAAGTCCTTAAAAAAAGGAATACAAAAGGTTGTGGATGACAATCCCAGGGATTGGCATAACCTATTATTGGATGTTCTGTGGGCATATAGAACCTCACCGAGGTCAAGCACAGGAGTCACTCCCTATGCCTTGGTGTATGGACATGATGCAGTCTTACCAGTAGAGATTAATGTTAAATCTTTGAGAGTAAGATGTCAAGATCAATTGAATCCTGAACAATACCATCAAAGTATGTGCTTAGAATTAGAAGGCATAGATGAAGCCAGAATTTTGGCATTAAATAGCATTCTTTTCCAAAAGAAGAAAGCAGCCAAGAATTATAATAAGAAAGTCAAACACATTGGCTTTGATGAAGGTGATTTGGTATGGAAGACAATACTCCCAATTGGGATTAAAAGCCATAAGTTTGGCAAATGGTCACCTAACTGGGAAGGACCATATCAAATTCATAGGGTTCTGCCTTTTGGTGTATACCATTTAAGAAATTTGAATGGTTATGTACATCCCAAAAAGATTAATGGCAGATATTTAAAACCTTATTTTCCAACCATTTGGGAAACACAAGGGATAGAGTGAATACCATATGCAAAAACACAAGCTTGCTCAAATGATATACAAAACATCGTGCTTTCATAAAGAATCAAGTACATTGTGCCACAAATTGGCCCAAAAATCATTACAATGCTTTAATTGTTTTTGTACAATAGCTTTCCTATTGCTAAGGGAAGGAAATAATTGAATAGCTGCAGCCATGTTTTCTTTTCGATCAGCCAGCCCTTGATTGGTGATGTGTAGTTTCTTATCAGTTCGAACCAAGGCTTGGTTTACTGCGGCTAACTCCTCTTCAAGCTGAGCTTTCTTCTCCAGAAGTTGGACTCGAAAGTGGGAGGCAAAAGAGTGTTGTTCTTTCAGAGTTGATACTTCAGTTTGCACTTGAGAAACAAAACTCTGGTCCTTAGCCAGCTTTTCATCCGCAGTCTTCACAGCATGGCATATATTGAGATAAAAATCAATAGTAGCTGCAGCCTGTGATAGATGACTTGAGACACTCATGGCAGACCGCTCAGCAATATTACAGCATTGAAGGAACCCATTCCTGATGATAGGCCTTTGTAGAGCCTCGAAGGGGATCCTTGAAAAAGAAGTCAACAGTTGCAAGCATGTGTCCAAATCTACTGAAGGTGCAAAAGGCTTGTTGCTGGAGGAAGGAGAATTCTTGAAGATTTCTAGTAGGGAGTCAGCCAAGGCTAATGGCTCAGCTTCAACAGTAGAGGTGGGAGAGGTAGAAGGTATGTCAAAGAGACTAGCTAGTTTTCCTTCAAAGATGTCTACCTCGTCTCTTGACATGAAGGGCATAGAGAGTGTTGTGGTGGAAGACACAAAGGGCTGCATGGGGATGGGAGAAACGGATGGAACATCTTTGGCAGCCTCTATGGTCTTGGCCACCAGCAAATCAAGTGAAGAGGGGCTGGAAGTGGACATTGGTGATGAGCCACGAGTTGAAGAGCTACCAATGTCCTCTGTGGAAGAATCAACTGCCACTGGGAATGGAGCAGCAGTTGGAGTTTCTGTAAAGGACGGAAAAAGAGCAAGGCTCGAAGGAAAAATAGACTGAGGTAGGTCACGAGCCAAAAAAGGGAGGTATGGCTTTAATCCAAGAAAAGGGGATGCAGGAATACTGGGACTTAAGGGAGGTACGTCAGATATAAGCTTTGGAAGTGGAAGTACGATTCGAACAACCCTGACATTCTGCATTTGATCAACCTCAACCGAAATTGAGGAAGGCCTTATTGGAAAAGTGAGTGCAGTAGTTGTCGCTGCAAAAGGAAGAAATGCAGAACAATGTTAAACTTCAATACCACAAGCTGACAAAGTAAAAAAAAAAAAAAAAAAAAAAAAAAAAAAAAAAAAACAGCAGAGGTATGAAAGAAATTACTTGTTCCAGAGGCACTGGTACTGATGGGAGAACTTCGGAGAGAATAGTGTCCAGCAGTCCGTTGTTTTCTGGCTAGTTCCCTTTGCAATGCATCAGCAGCAGCAGCTCTCTCTCTTAAGATTTGTTGCTGTTGTCTTTTCTCAGCCCTTTCAAAGACGACTATGGCTTTGGAATGTTCTTGTTCCACGGCCTTGGCGGCTGCCTCATGAAGGGGATCTTCAATCAAGACAGTAGTTGAAGCAGTCATTTTCCTTCTCTTTCCTATGGCTTGGGCAATTGTCTCAGAATCAGAATCCTCATCAAAGTTGGAAGGAGAGATATCAAACTCAGAAGAAGAGACAGTAATCTTTCTTCTCTTTTTTCTTTGAATTGGCATTGCCTGCTCCTTAATTGTTTTCTCAGCTGCTTCAGCCTGAGGTTCGGATTCCTTAAAAATAACCTCCTCCTCTACTTCCCTAATGATTGTCTCTTCAAGGGACAAATCAATCACCCTCTTCCTCCTTATCAAGGGTGACTC
This sequence comes from Camellia sinensis, assembly GCF_055761805.1. Taxonomy (NCBI): domain Eukaryota; kingdom Viridiplantae; phylum Streptophyta; class Magnoliopsida; order Ericales; family Theaceae; genus Camellia; species Camellia sinensis. The sequence continues at coordinate 186,088,163 of NC_138967.1, forward strand.
ATGCTCTTGATCTTTTGCATCTTCTTTTCCTTCTTCTTGCACCTCAATTGTTTTCTTCTCAGACTCAAGCAGTCTCTGCTTCTTTTGTTTCTGATCACCTTCAACTAAATAAACTTCCATATTACTCACCCACCAACTCTGATATCTCTTCAAAAAGGTGCTTTGAGGAATGAAAGGGATGTACTCAAAAGTGGCCAGATCATCCATAAACTTGAAGGTTGCCTCTTCTAGCCTTGACTTTCGAACCTTCAAATCTCTCTTGGTCAGAGTTAGGTTGGTGTTGCTGCAGAGAGGTATTGGAACTCCTTGTGTGAGGCTAAATTGTCTAGCAAATTGAGCAGGACAATAAGGCTCAGCTATGCATTTATAGGCTCTGGGGTTGGTGGTCCCAATAAACAGTTCTCTAGGGATCAGTAGGGAAGCCCACATATCTTTGTGAATAGGCAAGGTACAGAGCCTGTCACTGAGGAAGTGGCTCAACCAGGCTGGACCTATGCTAGCTTCGAAGGGACGGAAACGGTGATCAGGTAGAGCAGCTGGTAATTGATGAAAGAAGGAGAAATAAAAGGCAAAAGTAGCTGGATAAAGTGAAGCATTGGCTAGTTTTATGCCATGAGTAAGAGAGTGTAGCCCAGAAAATTTAAGACATTTGGATTGTAGTTCAGTAAAATAGGCAAAGAGCCAAAGCTGAAGGATCCAAAATGGTCCCCCTTGATTAGCATCTAAGGGTTTCTCACAAAAGAGGGAACAAACTCTATATACATGACCCAGAATGTATGGGGCTAAGGCTACTCTTTTCTGCAAAACCAAGGCTTTGGCAAGAGGAGCAAATTCAGGCATGATTCTTTGGGAGGAGGTGCAGAAAAGAAATTTGCAAAGCCAATATAATAAAAAGGAAAAGAATTCCCTATCAGTTACTGGACCCACTCTTTTGTTCTCGGCTCTAACAAAATCACTGTAAGATGAATTAAGAGAGGGGAGGGAGAAAGGGACTGCTAAGTCAGGAAAATCTGGTGTGATGAGGGTACCAATGGGAGATACTCCTAATAGATGGCAAATATCAAGAACAGTGGGGGCCATCATCCCACATCTGAATTGAAAGAAATTGAAGACGGGGTTCCAAAAGCACAAAGCAGTAGGAACTAAGAAAGGGTCTTCTGAGATAGTTACCCTAGATAGTCGAAGAGCATCAAGGAGGCAGAGTTCTTGGAGATCCAGTGTCTTAGCAGGAATGATCCGATCATACCATTCTTGCCATTCCGGTCTTATCGTGGGCCAGCATTGATGAGGACGATTGCTTTTCCAGTTCTTCCAGTCAAGGCCACCTTCATAAAGGAGACGTTGGTCTACCAGACGCGGATAAAAGGTTGGGAGCTCAGTAAGGACTTCCTTGAAAATTGGTCCGAGCACGTAGTTCTGCTGCTCATGATGACGAGGGACGAAGATACGCCCATCGATGGCGCTTTTCTCTCCAGCCTTGTACTTCTCACATTCTGCGTCAATAAGCCTCTTCAAAGCTAAAGATGAGCCTACGCGCTCTGGGGCTGGTACTTTTTGTGAAGAAGAAGCCATTGATGATACACTCTTCAGAAGATGAAGACCGAAGCAAAGAGGAACCAGTAGAGAGAAGGGTTTGTAAAAGGCAAGAGATTTCGGAACACGAAACGGGAGGGTTTTAAAATCTTTGTGTCCGAAATTATACCCCGTGAGTCGTTAAGTACTAAAAGTACGAATGCGAGGAATCTCTTCCAATATTGATAGTTTTGGAGGGAAGAGCTTATTCCGGAATTGGGGCCAGCTTCGAAATGAAATATTTGGCTTCGAAGACAAGACGTTGGCGCCAAAAAATCAAATAACAACGGCTTCGAAATACATAAGCCGGCTTCGAAGCCCATTATACGCGTAAAGGTGCTAAATTGCTTGATTATTGGTCTATTTCAAAGGGTTTAAAGACCTGTTTAGGGATTATGAATCAAAGTAACGACCTTCGGAGCAAACCCTAGTATTCTCTGAGTATGAGAAACACTGTTCAAAGCATCAAAACCAATTGTTGGTTTTTTATACATATTACTCTTCGAAAGAAAAAAAAAAATGGTCAATTTGAAATTGATTGATTATATTAACCATGACCATATGTTGGTTGCAATTGGTTTTGAGGGGTAATATTGTTAAAATTTAAAGCATTAATTCCAGACGATATCGGCCAGAATTGTCAATTTTACTCCACAAATTGGAATAAGACATGTTGGTTCTTTTAGTACTTCATTAAACAATTGACTCGAAGGAAGAGATTGTTCAATTCGAAGTTATGGGTTAGTTTTTAGAGGTGAAAGGAAACAGAGTCAAACAGTGTTAAGTACAGAAAGACTTTGTTTGTATTAAAACCAAGATGATTACATTAAGAAACCCTATCTGGGTACAAATTCAAGCTCATAAAAATAAGGAATAGAATAAATAACAAGGTCATGAAATTTTGTCCAGCAATGGTCAATAAATTTCTGTTCTTTCTTTATTATTTCTTCTATCTCTTCTAAAGTTGGTTGCATAAGCTGATGAGCTCTCACTTCATAATAGAGTTCTTCAGCCTTTGTTTCGAAAGCCTCTTCCCTCGATTTTTGTTCCAATTCATCTATAACCAAATCATCCCAGTACGCAGAATCTTTATTCTTGAAGTCATCGAACTCTTCGATAAAATTCTCTGCATCATACTGGGCATGAATTCGGAGAGATAAAAGTTGATCCAGATTTTGGATGGTGATCTTAGAATTCCGATGCCAGTAGAGGAGCACTGGGAGTTGGTCCAAAAACAAATGAAGCTCTGCTTGGGCAAGAGGGTTGAGGGCATGACCCCTAGTCAGGACATCACAAGCCCATTGAAAGTTCTTAAGAGGAATGTCATCCTCAAGAACATTGAAGGGCAGGTGGGAGAAAGCCGCGAGCAAAAGTTGAGCTTGCTTTCGCTCGGCTGGAGAAGGGGGTAACGGAGGTTGGTAAGGTGGAAAAACTTTGTCCATTGGAAGGGCAAGTCTTAGTTTCTCTGTCCAGGAAAGAATGGGAGAAGGAGAAGGAGAAGATGATCCTGCTTCGGAAGATGGGAAGAGAGTAGATGGCTCTGCTTCAGAAGACAAAGGGGAGGGAGCAGATGTTTCTATCTCAGAAGATGCAGAAGAGGGTGTGGATGCCTCTATCATGGGAGATGGCACAGGAGCAGAAGGAACAAAGGCATTAATGTAATCAAGCCAATCAGAAGAACAAATCTTCGCCTTCTTGGCTAAGAATGAAGGGGTGTACCCTTGTGCTTCTTCTGGACGCTGGGCAGGGTGCATTATCTTTGTAGGCATGGAAGAAGTATACCAAGCCACAAGCAGAGTCTCTTCCAAGCTACGTCGAAGGTCAATGGGCACGTAAGGGTAGACCACTGAGCTTCGAGCGTAGGAGGGAAACTCCAAGGGGTCAGTGAACTCAACAAAATGGTGATTGATTCGCTCCCTTAAATCATAAGTCTCAGGAGTTGACCAGCTTGTCCAGCCAGAAGCCCCAGAGGGTGAAGAGGTTACAGCTTCATCCCATGCAGAGGTCTGTGAAGAAGAGTTTCCTAAGTCCATATTTGCAACTTGTCGAAGCAAAGGCTTGAGAGTAGTTCGGTCAAAATACAAAGGGAGCTTAGAGGAAGAACTCCTTGTATCTGTAAGTTTGTAAACCAAGGGATTAAAGGCAATGTGTTCGTAGTCCAAAGGTTTATAATCTGCAAAAGCCTCCATTACCTGAATAGAGAAGGGCGGGTAAAGGTGGCTAATGAATGCGTGGAGGTTCTTTCGAGGGGGAACAACATCACTCAAAGGCTCTTCATATGCTTGATCAGTAGAAAGGGAAGTTGATGCAGCCATAGCCTGTTCGAATACTAAGGTATTGGGATGTTCGACGAGTTAATGCAAATGATCACCAAATGGATGACGGTTGTATTTCCAGAATTTGGACTCCATACACGTTCTAGAGGCGCGGGAAAACTGTAATCCACTAATATCGCCAAGTATTGGGTATATTAGTGCGGGGGGTAATGTTGGCTACATATTTTGTAAAAGCCAGTTACAGTTCGACACGTGGCAGAGTAAGGGTAATAAAGGAAGGTTATTCAAGCCTTCAATCCTGATCGTATACGTGGCAATAAATATTGGTTCTCACATGATCTGAGTAACACTAGATCAATAACGGGATGCAAGATGACATAGCTTCAACGGTTACTCATATTCAAATTCAAGTACAAGAGGGAAGTTCAACTGCCAGTAATGGCGTAATGGAGCTACTTGTAAGGAAGCATGATCAGCAATCATGGAGGAGCAGTTCGACGGTTCGAAGTGCAGTTCGAAGGTCATCACTGACGAGTATAAATAGCAGGGCAGCCCCCAGAAAGAGGGGACTCAGATCATACAAATCAGTCATTTACTTCATATATTTTCTTTTCCAGTCTTTTACATTTCCAGTCTTTAAATACTTGTTCTTTAAATACCTGCACTTTAAATACCCGCACTGCACTTCGATTCATAGGAGTAGCTTCAAGTAGATTCAAGTAGATTGCTGTTGTAAACCTCTCCGAGGCTGAGTTCGGACCATTGTAAGTGTTCATTTTTATGAAATACTTCAATTGTTCTTCATATTACTGTTATTTCTCTTAATTTCTCCTAAGTCAAGCCACCAGTAAAAGTCCTCTTCATTGAGGCTGAAAAGAACTAAAACACAATCGTCTGATAATTGGTTGGCAATCACAATTTCTGTAAGGACTGATTGATCCTTGCTGGCACGCTCACATTTACAAAAATACCCTTCGAAAAGCCAAAAAGCCAACAGTTATGTTTTAATACTTTAAATGTTAAAAATAGATATTTTATTTAGTAATAATATTAGCTATTTATGAAATATGAAAATTTGACCTTTATTTTAATTATAAAAAATGAAGAATAAAAAATTTTAGACTCAAATAAGGATCAAAATAGTAAAAAATTACTCTAAAAAAGTTCCAAGAAAAACATAAAATAGTAAAGCCCATACTTCCAAATCATTCTACATTCACCCGCCAATCTGCACGGTTCGTTCGATCTGGATCCGCTAACAGAATAAACAAGAACGTGAATTACATTTTTTTAATCCACCTAAATTCAAACGAATAGTAGATGAAAGGCAATCTGATCTTCAAACACCCCTATCACTGACAAAGGGTCTAGCCAATAAAAATGGCATTGGTAGAACACGTGTAGCTGCCCTAGGCCAACTAACAATTTTTTAAATGTCTTACTTTAATATTTGTTCAAAGTGTAAATGATATATACAAGGCCGACCTTGAGTTTTTGAAGGCCTAAGGTGAAACAAAAACTGACGCCTATATTTATAAAGAAAAAAAAAATCACTCTATTTCGTATCACTTGTAACGCCCTCAAAATAATACATAGAACCACACATTCTTGACAAGCATTGATATAAAAGAAATAAATACTTTTCGATTCATCAGAGTAGTCCTTACAAATGTATTACATGTTGACAACAAAAATAAACCCAACGGCTTACAACTTTCCAAGTCAATACTTGGTTATACAAAAGAGAGTACTAACTCACATCATATTAAGCCCTTGGCCTGAATTTACATGTAATACCACAAAAGATAACAAAATAACAAAAAAAGAGTCTTCAACCCCGAAGCCCTTTCAAGTTATGTCCTTGGAGATGGCATATCACCTGGACCTGAAAATGATGTCCCATATAGGGTGAGCCACAGCTCAGTACAGATATACTAAACCAAATATAAGCAATGACTAAAACAGTAGAATTTGATAGATGGTTAACACTCATAAACCAATTATATCGCAATATAGTTCCATGACACTTGTGTCCATGTTACGTTCTATTTTCCTTCACTTATCAATTCATTTCATAAATGTGGCTCATAACCTGGCCAGATAATTTAATAGCAACTCGTATTAAACACTTCTTACTTCACAATAGATACACATAATTGCTGTATCAATCTCAAACAAATACTTCCATACTTCATATATGATATACAGATTTGCTATTTCAATAGATCCGCATATTTGCTGTATCAATGGAGTACATCCCTTATCTTCTCCCAAATAATGTCTGGTTTAGGAGTCCATCCCCTATCTTTCCCTAAACCGTAGAGTACATCCCCTATCTCCTCCCACACAATACAATGTATATAAACACGCATCATATACAAGGTTAATCAATACATAAGTTTGATGTATTATACCAACGGTCATATTCAATGACATACTCAAAGTGATTAGTTCTGGTTTTCCCTAATCAACATGCAGTGTTTACAACAATCAAGACTATCCTCCACCGATAGCTCCAAAGCAGATATTTCTAAACAGAACATAAATGCAACAACAGATATAATATAAACATTTACTATAGGTGAGTGATAAATTAATCCAACTACACCATTTAATCACATAATTTCCCAATTTCATTATTCCCAACTCAATTTCACATTTCCTCAAATTAATTATACAAATTAATTATTTATTACAATTAGGGCATTTACCCTCCCTTTTTCCAATAATAGCCCTAAGGCTCATTTTTCACCCATAATCCATAAACAACCTCCATTTCAAGTCTATAGCACAAATATGACTCAAACATGGAAAATCCCTCTTTTAGAAATTACAAAACAAACCCTAACTTTTCCAAAAATTACCCAACAACCCCAACATATCAAAAAGCCAAAATTTAAATACAAAGCTCATAAGATGGAGTAGGATATCCCTACCTCGAAGTTAGAAGCTCAAAGGAAAAGATGACCAAAAACCAAAGTGCTCCAAATCCGAGATTTTTCAGATTAAAAGCAAGCCCTCGCGACCCTCTATCTTTCTTGCAAAGGACTTAGGGTAGGAACCCACTAATAGGAGATGAAACCCTAGAGAGAAGGTGTGTAGAGAGAGAGGGAGCTAGGATCTAGGGTTTACACAAAAGAGAAGATGAAAAAGTGAAGTGTAATCCCGCTGTTGTCTACTGATATAACACAAGCTCGCTCGAGCGAAGGATTGGTCGCTTGAGCGACCAGACACAAAGAATTCTCGCTCGAGCGTAGAAAGCCTCGCTCGAGCCAAGAATGCGAAGTTTCAAGTTTGCAACCCAGAAGCACACTCGAGCGACAGAATGCTCGCTCGAGCGAAGGAAAGCTCGCTCGAGCCAAGAAACACAGCTCTCAGGTCCAGAATCAGATGCAGACGCAAGCTTGAGCGAAGGACTTCTCGCTCGAGCCACCAGGCACAAAACTCAACTCTCGCTCGAGCGAACAAACCCTGGCTCGAGCGAAGGATCTAAAACAAAGAGCTCGCTCGAGCGACAAAGTCCTCGATCGAGCGAAGACACCAAAATCTGGGCAGCAACCATTTGCTCCCAATCACACCCAACCTGTAACAAACCTACCCAACACATCCTATAACTCATAAATAAGGAATTAAAGGATAACAACAAGATATATCAATAGCCAATACTACGGAACATAAGTCCGGAACACTGTACATAAAGGGGTAAAACCCGGGATCGCTATATCACTATTGTCGATTGATACCAAAATAGATATCAAAATGTAATCATACAAAGAAAAAAGTTACCAAAATTAAGAAAACTTTATTCAATTAAACTGTATTGGATATGTATTGAATTAATTGTTGTTTATTGAATATGTTGTTTATGAGTGTGGTTACATTGTTATTTATTGAATATGCTGCGTATGAATGTGATTGAGATTGAATTAAGAGTAATGATAGAGAGCATTAGAGTTGGAGTTCTAATGCTAACTCTAGGGATGTAGCAATACATAAAACAAAAAAAAAACAAAAAACAAAAAAAACAAAAAATGCAACATCACAAGCCAAAACATCAAATCATAAAGTGGGGCCCACCTCTGGATCTCCCTCTAAAGCTCCTTATTTAGAGGTCTCAAACATTTTTGTTTCACAAAAATCTAATAAAGAAAGAAAATAAAAATAAAAAAATTAGGGGCCCTATTTTGGGCCACTAACATTTTGTATGTGTATGTAGTGTTTCTCATTCAAGAGCCACCAACATTTTGTATATATTTTAATCTCAATTGTGTCAAACCACACTTATAAACAAATATGGGATCAACATAATGTTTTTGGGTCCTTTATATTGGTCCTAAAACAACAAAAATATTTTGGGCTTATTTATATTTATAATATACTATAAGGCTTTTCTAAATTTAAAAACCCTATTTTGGGCTAATTTTTTGAGGCCTAAGGCACATGCCTCATTGGCCTTAACTCAGGACTAGTTCTGGATATATAGTTCGAGACGTGTCCCGCATGTTTTAGCCGGCAAAAAAAAAATTTATTTTGACTAGTCTCAATATGAGGTGTCGTCATGTTCTTATCTTGGTGGATTTTAGAGCATATACAAAGTTTTTAGCCGGCAAAAAAAAAATATTTTGGCTAGTCTCAATATGAGGTGTCATCATGTTCTTATCTTGGTGGATTCTAGAGCATATAATATATAAAGTTATTTTAGGAAGTATTAAATAAGTTGATTTTTTTATTTATTACAAAAAAAACGTATAAAAAAAGAAAAAGAAAAAGAAAAAGTGATGTGATCTAAATAAATTAAAAAATTGATTTATAAGTCACTTTCCATTAGTTTTGAACGATTTTTATTTAAAATTTTAAAATTAATAATTAAATATAATATATTTATATTTATAAATATAAATATGAATGTATATTTTCTTAATTATTATATATATGTTCTTATTTTTTTATTAGAACTTCTTATTTATGTTGACGTAAGTAAGTGAATTTTACATATTTTTGTTAATGTGTAATGCTATACATTATTATTTTTTACCTTATTTCCTTATTCTTACACACTAATGAGATCGATGCTGATAGATGCACATGTGATCGACTTACTTGTGTGTAGTGGTGAGAAAATGAGATAAAAAAATGAATTATATGTAACATTTTTAGGGTAAATTACATTGACAACCTTGGAGGTTTGTGTTTAATATAATTTTCCTTTCACATTTGAGAAATTACACTAACTTCCTTATCAGACTTTATCTTTTAACATTTGTAATAGAAAATATAAAATTACCTTATTACCATTCTATGTTCAAACAAAAATATTGTTGGAATAATCTTCTGTTTAAAATAAATAACTTGAAACAAATCAAACAAAAATAAATAAATTACTTATAGAATTTATTACCGATACAACTTTTAGATCAAGCCGAGTGTGTGACACTCTGTCCTTCAGACAGATTCTCCCGCTTCGGTGCTTACAGATAAATGACATCTATCTTCCAGGATACAATGATTTACACAAATTGTAGTAGTACTCCAAACAATTTGTACGATGAACAAAACTTGTATTTTATACTCTCTGAATTTTTCTCTAAAACTAGTATGAAGGATAATAATGCAAGAGAACAAAATGAAGGCAAGAAAATAAATTTTTCCGAATCAAACAAATGCTGGAAAGGGACTGCTTTTATAGGCAAATGGTAACCATTCAGATTTTTCCAAACAAGTGCAAAAAGCCTGAATAGATACAGTTTGAATTTTAAACAGATCTGGTGGCAGTTTCAACAGATAACTGCTCGGTAGTTTAAATCTGTCTAGGCAGTTTTAAAACTGCTGGAAATGGATTGAACAAGTGGCTGTTTGGACTGAAAAAATTGGCGCAAAATTTAAATTAATTTTCCCACAAGAAATTGAAAAAATTTAAATAAAATTTGTGCAAACAATTAATGCAAGAACGGACTAGACCGGTCGGCTGTGGTGGTGTGCATTTGTGGTGGTTTGAGCCAAGGTTCACTTTGTCCATAACTCCTCCGTTCTACAAACTTGGGGTGCTCCTTGGGCCCCAACCCAAGTGTTGCCACTTAGAGCTTATATACACACACAAGCTCTTTTAAAGTTACAATGTAAGACAAGCTTTATAAGGAAACTCACATTTTATTCTTTAATTTGTCCATTCAACGAACCCGAAAACGACGTCAACTTCCCATTTACTCATAAATGGTTTTGACGAACCACCTTCACCGTATGACTTGCCATGCGACAAGGAACATGTTACCTCTTCAGACGCACTCCAAAAGATGTGTGGGCCCTATGCAAATTTACGCTCAAAGTTAGCCCAAAATAAGTCTATAAAACCATATTTTTCCAACAATTACCTTATTGTCCACGTCTTACCATGGTCATCTTCGTCAATCCCAAAACACCATATCTCTTTCTCTTTACAAGTAACGCTTCTTTCTTTCTCTCTCTTACTCTCACCATGTTTTCATTTTCACCAATGCCTCCATCTCCTCTTTCCCTTCCTCTACCCCATGTACATCATTCCATTCTTTGACAATATAACCCTTTCTTCATAATTGTGAGCCACCGCTCTGTAACGCTCCACTCCCGGGTCGTTAAATACACTAAAATAGCCTCAAAAAAAAAAAAAAAAATACAAGTTTTGCTCCCAAAAATAATAACTACAAAATCGTCTTCAAATGGTACAATATCCTCCAAATATTCTATAGCACAATTACCTCCAAAATAAACAATATTACAAGTATCTCCAAATTTAATAATTACAGTGGTGGGTCCCAAATCTCTGTATTAATAAATCTTTCTAATCTCAATTTCGATCTCCACTAAAATCTGCTCCACACCTGAAACATATATTAATTCGGGAAGTATACAATACAACAGGAATACAAGGCTCGGATACAGAATAAATTAACAGGAATCCATAATTCATGACATTAAATCAACGATACGATAATCAAGCAATTTACCAAATTGCACAACAAATCAACCATAATTTATCTGGACCAAATACCTAATCTTACTTAGTACATGACCAGTGAACAAATTCATTTATTCACCCACCTCACCCAAGCTCCACGCTTATCCGGACATATTGGTGTAAACAATTTAACAAGGTTCACTTGATCTATGTACGAAGTATTTCCATGTCATTCAGTCAGACAGATCACCATTTTAACACAAAAATATTTGTAGAGAATTTTACCAAATGATCAGAATATCAACGATTTGACGACAAATGATTTTACAAAATCAATTAATAACCATAAAAATCAAGTGGATTACAATTGAGGATAGTTAAAAATAAAGAACTCTTTGCGAAGAGATTTAAATAGAGCATATTGTATACCACCAAATTACCTCAAAATAATTGACTTCGTCACCATAAATCTGAAATTGCTCCATGGATTTCTAAAAATAACTTTGATTAAACTTCTAAGGCATAAAGTATGCATAATTTAATAAAATTTACAACTCTCAATTTATTTTATTTATTTTATAAAATACTTATTTTCACTCTAAACACTCCCATATCTAAATTTAATATTTCTACTCTACATAATCTATGAGAGGACGAGAGCCGAATGAAGAAAAGATTGTGAGAGCTCCCCTCACTCTGCTGATTTATAGAGGAATAAAGGAGAGAAAGAAGATTAAAAAAATTAAAAAAATGGAATGATGGCATGGTGGGTTTGGTGTGGCAATTCAGGAACTGTGGGTTGTTGCCCACGGTTTCTTGTTGTTGTTGTTGTTGTTGTTTTTTTTTTCACGTGATGGGGTGGGGGGAATGGTAGGAAAATGATTTATTATTAAATGAGAATAAACACCAATATGATAGATATAAAAGAGATGAGATAAATACGAATAAATAATTTAAAAATTAAATTCTTATACACTTCCTTCCCCAATAAAAATGGCATAGGTGCAACGCGAGGAACTGCTCTTAGACTTCCGAATACCTCACTTAAATATTTGCTCAAAGTGTGAATGCTATATAGGTCCAAGATGTGTTCCACATGTTTTAGCCGACAACAAAATATTTTGGGTCTCCATCCATGGAGTCATCAAGGTCTTATCTTGGTTGATTTTAATAATATCTCTAATACACTAGACATCTTCAATATATCAGTTATATAATATTTGTTTGTTAAAATGTCTAATTAACTCATTTTTTTTAGAATAATACTTGGGACTCTCAAAATTTGTAACTCCCACAACCTCCAATTTATTTGTGACCACTAATTATTTTTTTTTATATTTTTTTCCTCTCTCTCTCCTCCCTCTCTCTCACAAAATGTGTGGGGTTTTGGGTTCACTATCACCACTGTTTATTATTATTATTTATTTCTTGAGTAATATTAGAGACATTAAGAGATTTATTAATACTTTTATTAAATGTCTTATATGAGTGAGAGTCTCGTACCTATAGGAAACATTTAGTAAAAATATTAATCACCTTGCTTGGTTTCCAGTTTTTCAAAACAATTTTCAGAAAATTCTACTTTCTTATTTTCCGTATTTTTGTGTTTTTACTGAATTTTTTTAATATTTTAAACAATTTTTTTACTTTTTAGACACACCTAACATAAATACACCTAAAAAGTAAAAAAAATTGTAAAAAAAATCTTTTAAAAATTCACTAAATACCAAAAATACAAAAAAATATAAAAATTCAGTACATTTTTTGTATTTTTATGTATTTATTAATTTTTAAAAATATTTTTTCACAAATTTTTTACTTTTTAGATACATCTAAGTAAGGTACATCTAAAAAAGTAAAAAAAATGTTTAAAATTTAAAAAATATTCACTAAAAACAAAAAAACACAAAAATCAAAAAAGTAAATTTTCAAAAAACTTAATCCAAAAAATTCAAACCAAACACAGTGAATAGTTTCTTGAGATGCCTAACATTTTTCGTATTTGTTTCTACCCAATGCATAGTAGAGGTGTTCATAGTTTGTTTGTTACCAAATTTGAAACCAACCCAATCATAATCAATTTTGAGTTTTTGGACTTAGAACTAAACCAATCATGTACTAAAACCAATCCAACCCAACCCAAACCAACTTGGGTTGATTCAAGTTGAAACCACGATTCCACTATATTAAAAATAAGCAAATCACTCAATAATAAATAATTAAAATAAATAAGTTTTTAACATTAAACATGCCACAAACTAAGAGTAAAATATTATTTAATACAAGTCAATACAAATTAAATCTATTAATACAACTAATACAAATTAAATCAACTACAAAATCTGACTCAAGCTTCTAATACTTTTTTTGTTTACCTGATAATTTTGTATATAAAAATTGTAAGTGTAATCAAAATTCATTGTAACATAACAATAAGACAAAAACATGTCAATATAAATAAAAATTAAAAAAATATATACATATATACAAATTGGTTTGATTTAGGCGGCAAAAAAAAAAAAAAAAAATTATGACTTGTCTCAATCCATGAAGTCATCACGGTCTTATCTTGGATTTAGGAAAAAGCTTGAGACTCTCATTTTAGGCACCCGCATGACCTCTAAATATGTGTGATTAGCCCAAGTGTGTTTTATTTTATTTTATTTTATTTATTTATTTTTTTTTCCTCTCTCTCACATAGAATGATGTGGGGGTTGTAGGGGTGAAGTTTTTGTAGAGATCTCAATTATTACTCGTAGATTTAATGGCATCCCTAATACACTAGATGTCATCAATATACAATGGTGGATTTAATAACATCCCTAATACACTAGACGTCTTCAATATACCATTTATATAATGAATAAAGATTGATTGAGACTCTAAAGAGAACTCTAGTGATGTAACAAGGAGCGAGGCCCATATGTGATGTGATGTGTGTGTCTACATTTTTATTTTATTTTTTTATTTTTTTCTCTTACCACATCACTAGAGCTCTCTTTTAAACTCCAAAATTAGAACTCTCTGTCATTGTTGTTATATAATCCTTGTTACTAGTTAAAATGTCTAATTAACTCATTTTCATTTTCTTATTTGTTTCTTCCCAATGCATACTGTACAAAGTTTTTGTTTCAGTTTGAAGTATTAACCAAACACTAGAAAATAAAAAGATTATTTTAGTGCATTGTAGGTATATAAATACATTAAAACAAATGAAACCTATATGTTTTTTTCATCTATTTTTAATAAAATGGACAAAATATGATAAAATTACATCGGGGTATTTTTTTTATTTTCATAAATCGTACTTCTACTATCTAAATCTATTAAATTAATAATCTACACAGAGGAACTTAGTCCCAAACTCTAATTATCATTGTACAAAGTTCAAAAAAAATATAATAATCTAAATCTATTTATTTATTTATTTTTTTAAAAATAACTCTTTGTGTCATAGATATTAATATTTTAAAAATTCAATAAATGTGCCATGCCATTTACACTATCAGGTTCTTTGAAAACAATTCAAGCCACCTGCCAAAGTGGTGCAATGATGCGGACACCGTGAAGCTCGCTTTCTGCCAAAGTCGAGGGAAGTATCAAATGGATCCATACCCGCATATAATGAAAGGTGCCCATCTCTTCCCCAAAAATACTCTAGGCCTAAGGGTTGCTAAAACGACTTCTGATTTGGTTGTCCTGTTTTGGAGTTTTTATACCACTGCTTTGTATTATTGATTTTTCTGTATATCTTTTCTGATGCGAAGGTTTGAAAGATTCCAAAATGATCAGTCGAATGTTGTCTGTAAATTTGCTACCACGATACACATGGGGAGTAATGTCAATTTCATTGCTGTTTATAGCACAATTAAAAAGTTGGAATTTGGAAATTTCATTGCTCTTGAGGCTTTTGGAGTCCATGTCATATGTTGAAATCACATCCACATCCGAAATCAAGGTTTCAATTGCCTTAGCACTACACTATTGTTCTTTTTGTTGTGCAGAATAAAATAGATAAATAAGAGGAGAGAAAAGAAAGCTATTGAAATTCTGATTTTATGTTGTTTACATCTAGAAAATCAGCTACAAAATGATGCTCAGACTTCTTTTTTTTGGAGCACTCTGTATGATGTTAGTGGGTTATTAAGTTAGGGTTAGCTCAACCGGGCATTCAACGCTTCTCCATAAGCTCCAATGCCAAACCTCCCTCTAGAACCTGGAAGTACATCCACTTGAGCTATGCTCAAATTCAGATGATGCTTGAGAATTTATAGAAGATGACGTTTCAAAAGGAAAATTTAGACTTGAGAATTTATATAAGATAGATAGCAACCTAGTTGGAGCAGAGTCCTTGATACTGTAGCTGGTTTTGATTAATTCAATTCTTGTGGTTAATTTAGGAACTTTGATTTTATTGTTATCACTATATTAACTATTTTAGTATGAGAATGGAACTTGTTGGTATTATCCTTACTGGTGAATGGGACTGATTGAAATTCTGTTTCAATAGCATTAAATCATTTTTTGTTTTTCGCCTCATGATTCATTTGATTAAATTTAGTTTGAAATCGACTCGAAATATAAACAAGCCAAGTTCATTAAGTTTTCAAGTCAAACTTGCACAACTTATTTACTAAGTTCAACTTGACTCGTTTACAAGGTTCTATGTAAAAGTGTTGGACATAAGAGCAATGCTACGTGCATGAGAAAAAAATACACACACAAATATGCACACTTAAAAATGAACAAAACACAACACAAATTCATTTTTTTCATACGCTTTTGTTTGTACTTTTCTGTGCACTACCATTATTGTTAGAAGAAGAATAAAGAGATAAAATAGAAGAGACATTTAAAAGATGGTTTGATAATAAAATTTGATACCAAGACAAAAAAGCAGTCGTACAGAAAGAATGAGGTCCATCAATGAGTCATGAAAATAGACCTCATTCATTATATACAATCCCCATCAAGATTGGAGGAAAAATTGATTTAAAAAATAGCCAAGAAGTTAATCCCAAGGGGTTGGCCTGGTGGCAAGGTCTTAGGTCTTGGGGTTGTGCTCCCTCCAAGGTTCAAGGATCAAAATCTCTTAAATGCTAACAATTCATTGGGGTCATTAGATTTGGAGAAAACCCTTGCATTAACCGTGATACACTTGTAAGAAACTCCTTGCCAAGGGTCTATGCACCCCTGGTGATTAGTGGGGCTTTGTTCTGGATACCTTAGTGCCAATAAAAAAAAAAAAAAAAAAAAAAGCCAAGAAGTTGTCCAATACAAATATGTCCAGAACCACCTCACCAAACGTAATGTAATAAAATAAAAATGTTACAATTATTATATTGATTAAATTTTTTTCATGGATAATATACATTGAAATGGACTCGTGATGGGCCCTTTGGGCATGAACTTGAGAGACATTAACTAAAAAAAAAATCACAATTATTGGCTGGATTGAATAAGGTTTGAAGAAAAAATGTGGTAGCTGCGAACTCATATTCCCTCTAATCATTAACCAATCATCTCTTTTATATGGTACTGAATCTAGAAAATGAGTTTAGAAAACTTGTATATCATTTTCCAAAATCAAAACAAGTATAGTAAGTTACCAAATGGGGGGAGTGGTCGGAGGTGGTTGTAGGAGCGGAGACGTTGGCCAGAGGACGGAAGGGTGAGGGAGGTAAGAAGGAATGAAACTTGTTTTGAAAATAAGTAAAACCACATTTTTCTTATTTCCTCAATTTTTGAGAACTGTAGCCAGTTTTTTTTCAAGTGAACAATTAGCAAACGTTTTTTTTTTATTTCAATTTTCAAAAAATTTAAAGCTAAAGCAAAACAAATAAAATAATATAAAAACCTCACCAAACAAACCCTAAGATTACAATCCCAATTTAAAAACTTGTGAAGTTACCAACTCTCTAGGATCAAAATTAGGAAAGCTCCCGATCTTCTGAAAAAAATGGAAAGGAGAAGAAAAAAAAGTCAAAAATTTGATATCAATATGAATACAAGAAGTCAAGTACCAAGAGCACATGAAAATAAATAAATACATAATACGCATTCTAAATATAGTGGTTTCCAATATGGTTAGAGCTATCTCCTCTCTCGCTATAGATAATTTCCTTGCATAGAGCCAGACATTGTGTCCCCAATCCAAACTTCTGGAATGTGTGCAATTTTCCAATAATTCCCACCTTCTAAGTTTATGTCCAGGCTTAAACTCAATCCATACGACATATCAACAAAATAAAGAGATTTAAGGTTGGTTAGATGTTCAATGCCATAGGGTAACTCCTCTACCAATTTACAATCACAGATAAATAACTCTTCAAGATGAGGCATCGAGCCAGCCTCCACTTTCACCCATCTCAATCTTTTTAATCCAGCAAGTCCTAATCTCACAAGTCTTTGAAATCCACCAGCCTTGAAACACAATTCTTTCCCTTCATATGTCCGACGAAGTTGAAGTTCAACCAAATTGGGCAAACCTTGAAGGGATTCTAGTGGATCAACATCCTTCAACTTACTCCATGCTAAAATTACTCTTACCAAGCTGTGCAATGAAGGTATCCAATGCGGTACCTTATGTAATCTTCCTACTAGGTAGAGCGTTCGAAGAAGTTGAGGAGTTGAAGAAAGAGAATCTAGATCAATGATCTCGTCTTCTTCTGCTGCACGAACAACCAATGAGCGAAGGTTACTAAGCTTCTCAAGGGACGAGCATAACACCCTCCCATCTTCATTTCTCAGTTTTTCAATGCGTAATTTCCTCAGTTGAGTCAACTTCCCTACCTCTCCTAGTAAAATGGTTCCATTATCATGGTTTGTTTCAATAGAACAAAGTTTCTGTAAGGATGACAAACTTCCTATTTCCGTCGGGGCTTTGAATCCACAATGGTGTTGAAAACAAATGGAAGGAACAAGATCTTGTTTGTAGCGATACAACAAGATATGGCGAAGTTGTTGGAGCTTGAGGATATCATCAGGCAACTCAGTGACATACGTATCTTTAAGGTCCAATGTTTCCAGGTTTTGGAGCTTTCCAATCGACTTCGGAATTACTTTTACATTGGTTCCCCTCAAACTTAAATACCTGAGTTGAATTAGTTTCAAAACTTCATTTGGGAATGTCTCCAACAAGGCACCTTCCAAGTCTAGCACGGTTAGCAACTGTAGACCATCATTTGATGATGCGAGCATGGAGAACTTGGACATTGAATCTGTTGCATTGAACAAAAGCAAAGAATGAAGTCGAGTGAAACACTTGCTTTGTTGTGTATTTTCCAAATGATTGTGGATTGATAAGCGCCGCACCTTTTCGGGCCACACTCTTCTTTGTTCACCAGCTATTGTCACAATGTTTTGGTCTTCTGACTTGGAAACAATAATTTCATGCCAGAGGTCATGGATGCGATATTTTTTGATCCTTCCATCTGATCTCATCTCTGCCACTTGAACTAAGCTTCTATTGATTAGCTCATTGAGGTAGCCCTCAGCAACTTCTTCTACCGTCATTCCTGCTTTCATTTCTACAAATCCTTCTGCCACCCATAATCGAATCAATCTCCAATGGTCAATGAAACAGTCCTCTGGAAAAACACTAAGATAGAGAAAGCAAAACTTCAGATAATAGGGTAAATCAAGGTAACTGAGGGACAATATTTTCTTCATGCTTAGGAGTCTGTCATTTCCTTCTAGTTCTGCACCAAAGCTGCGGTAGATCTTATTCCACTCATCCACACTGCTCTTATCCTTTGTTGATAAAAGACCACTAATTGCCACAATTGCAAGCGGCAATCCCTCGCATCTATTCAAGATGGCTTTTGAAAGTCTTTCCAAGTGTGAAGGGCATGAATTCTCCATAAATGTTTTCCTGCAAAACAATGTCCAGGATTCTTCGGGAGGCAAGGGCTGAAGATTATAGACATCACCATAATATTCTGTACTAGTGATAGAAGCTAAATTTGCATTTCTGGTTGTCAGCACTACACGACTCCCACAATTGCCAATGGGAAACACATATCTAAAAGATTGCCAGGCATGAATATCCCATACATCATCGAAAACAAGCACATACCTCTTTTGTTGCAGGAAAGCATTAATTATCCCTTTCAAGCTATTGGTATCCATGCTGTCCGTCCCTTGTGGGACTGGTTGCTTGATTTCTTCAAAAAGTTGTTTGATGATGCCTTTTAGGAGCACCTCAATCTTGTAGGATTCAGAAACAGTGATCCAAACATGGCTCTGGAAATGATTCTTCACAACTGCATCATCAAAGACCTTTTTAACGAGTGTTGTTTTGCCCAATCCGCCCATTCCTGATACGGAAAACACCTTGAGTCTGGGGTCTTCATACACCAACCACCTAATTAGTTGCGATTTGGGCTTGTCGATGCCCACAAGCTCAGATTCATGGAGTAGAAGGGCATCGCCACGATAATCATGGCATGCTGTGCTAAGACCAGTAGACCTTGAGCTTGAACCCTGCTCTAACATACCATATCTTTCATGGTATCTTTGATGTCCCTTCGAAATATCGATGACTCTGGCCTTCATTCTTTGAACTTCCGAAGCAATTTGGTGACGAGCTTTTAAAGTTTTAATAAAGCAAGAAACCTTACGAAGAAAACTGCGAAATCCAGCGCCATGACGATGTCCGAGGCGAAGCATGAACAACTCAAGAACATCTCCAATGTCGTAGGCAGCTTCTCGGACTTGCTTGACCCATACTTTGAGTTCGGGGTTGTTCTCTTCCATAGCATCGGCAACTCTGAGGAAAGCTGTCATGCGCTCAAATTCATCTCTGATGTATTGGATCTCATCTCGAACTCCAGTCAACAAATTGGCCTCTTGTTGGAGGAAGGGTGTGAAGTTGGCTAGTAGATGGAACACTGCACTCTCAGCCATTTTTTTTTAAAATGCGTTTTGTTGCAGAGGAGTAGCCTTTGGTTGGTTGGGTTTGAAGGGAGGAGGAAGATGAGAAAATAATAATGGGGGTCTAAACTGTGAACTGAGTTTGTGATTAAAGGTGAGTAGTGAGTTTGAAAATTGGGGATTTGTAATGCTGAAATTCAATTGGGGGTTTCAGTGATCCAGGTGGGGGGCATTTACTCGTTTTGATGTGTGAAATCGCATTTTTCTTCCTGTTGAATTTGTTTTTGCGGTTCACATGGAGCCGTCTTGCTTGACCAAATAAAAATTGAAAGAGACAAGCGTGGGGGGTGTTGTTTCTGGCCCCACTTGGTACCCAATCAAAATTCAAGTAATATCACAACTTAATGGAAAATTCAATTGTATGCAATTTTTTATTACAATTTTTGTCTTTGATTATAATTTATTATGTTATTAGTTATGATATATTATGATATTAATTATGTTATTATTTTAATTATAATTAAAAAAATTATTTAATTATACATAATGTAATATTTGATTATAGTTATTTTTTTTAATTATTCTATTAATTATGTTATTATTTTAATTATAATTAAAAAAATTATTTAATTATACATAATGTAATATTTGATTATAGTTATTTTTTTTAATTATTCTATCAATTGAACAGAATATTTGGTAATTTATTTAAAGAGTTTTTGATGCAGCACATGTAATAGTTATTGAATTTTGGATAAATTACACTGACACTCCATGAGGTTTATATTTATTACAGTACCCTCCTCACCTTTTGAAAATTACATTTCCCTTCTTAAGGTTTAAAGTTTCATTACAGATTCCCCCCTCAGCAATTTAATTTTTTTAAATACCAATTTTGCCCTTACTGGGTAAATTACATTGACACCTCTCACATTTTTGAAATTACAATTCCCTCCCTAAGGTTTAAAGTAGCATTACCAATTGCCCCATCGGTTAGTATTAGTTGGAAAAAAAAATTAATTGGGAAAAAAATTATTTGAAAAAAAAATTTATTAGTAAAATTTCTAAATTTCTGTTTAAAAACCAATGTAAACTCATTTTTTGAATTTACGTTTTTTTTCTCAAATTTACAAACTGAGACAAAAATTATAAACTAAAAAAAATTATCAAACAAATTTTTTTTATGATAGTTTTTAAAATTTTTGTAAATATAAATTGAAAAATGAAAACGAAATGGTTACCAAACAGGCTTCAGATGGTAAAAATATCGTAAAATTAACAAATAATTAAATAAGTTACCAACATAAGAAATGACTTATCAAAAGATTCTTAGGCTATGTATGGTTTGATTTTTAAAATTTTTTTTTAAAAATAAAAAATTAATTTGGTTAAAAATAAAAATAAAAAATAATTATTATTTTTATATAATTTTTATCTTTCGAGTGGTTAGAAATAATTTTTTTACAAATTAAATTAAATAGTCATACGTATGTATATAACCTGCCCAAAAGTTAAAATGATAATTATTTTTTATTTCTTAACCAAATTAATTTTTAATTTTTAAATTTTTTTCTAAAAATCAAACCATACATAACCTAAGAATCTTTTGATAAATCATTTCTTACGTTGATAACTTATTTAATTATTTGTTAATTTTACGACATTTTTACTATCTAAGACCTGTTTGATAACCATTTCGTTTTCAATTTTCAATTTATGTTTACAAAAATTTTAAAAACTGTCATTAAAACTTGTTTGATAATTTTGTTGGTTTATAAATTGTTGTCTTAGTTTGCAAATTTGAGGAAAAAACGTAAATTCAAAAAATGAGTTTTACGTTAGTTTTTAAACAGAAATTTAAAAATTTTACTAACAATTTTCAATTAATTTTTCGAGGAGGCAATTGGTAATGCTACTTTAAACCTTAGGGAGGGGATGGTAATTTCAAAAATGTGAGAGGTGTCAATGTAATTTAACCAGTGAGGGCAAAATTGGTATTTAAAAAAATTAAATTGCTGGGGGGTATTTGTAATGAAACTTTAAACCTTAGAGAAGGAGATATAATTTCCAAAAGGTAAGGGAGAAACTATAATAAATATAAACCTCAAGGAGTATCATTGTAATTTACCCTTGAACTTTTAATTATATTTGAATACTGAGTTGACTCCTAGTTGTTTTATTATTAGTTAATGGTGACATAGTATTGTACTGAATTTAAACTCCCACGTGTGTGGTACTCGCTAAATATCTCTTGGTTGCCAAAAAGAAAGAAAACAAATTGTATAAAGAAAATATTATATATATTCTTATTTTTTTATTTGACGGGAAATGTCTTTTGTTTTAAATAATTGGCATATTTCTTATTGTTCAGTTGAATAAATAAGGAGTAAGTAAAATATGTTTTTAAGAAAACTATTTTTGGTCATAGTCACTGTTGGCTACATATTTTGTAAAAGCCAGTTACAGTTCGACACGTGGCAGAGTAAGGGTAATAAAGGAAGGTTATTCAAGCCTTCAGTCCTGATCGTACACGTGGCAATAAATATTGGTTCTCACATGATCTGAGTAACACTAGATCAACAACGGGATGCAAGATGACGTGGCTTCAACGGTTACTCATATTCAAATTCAAATACAAGAGGGAAGCCTAACTGCAAATGGTGGCATGATGGAGCTACTTCTAAGGCAACATGATCAGCGATCATGGAGGAGCAGTTCGACGGTTCGAAGAGCAGTTCGAAGGTCATCTTTGACAAGTATAAATAGCAGAGAGACCCCCAGAAAAGAGGAGGACTCAGATCATACAAATCAGTCATTTACTTCATATATTTTCTTTTCCAGTCTTTTACATTTCCAGTCTTTAAATACCTGTTCTTTAAATACCTGCACTTTAAATACCCGCACTGCACTTCGATTCATAGGAGTAGCTTCAAGTAGATTCAAGTAGATTGCTGTTGTAAACCTCTCTGAGGCTGAGTTCGGACCATTGTAAGTGTTCATTTTTATGAAATACTTCAATTGTTCTTCATATTACTATTATTTCTCTTAATTTCTCCTAAGTCAAGCCACCAGTAAAAGTCCTCTTCATTGAGGCTGAAAAGAACTAAAACACAATCGTCTGATAATTGGTTGGCAATCACAATTTCTGTAAGGACTGATTGATCCTTGCTGGCACGCTCACATTCACAAAAATACCCTTCGAAAAGCCAAAAAGCCAACATATATTTTTGGCACGCCCAGTGGGACCTAATTAAAAATGGCTAGAAGAAGACGACAAGGAGAAAATGAACGCTTGGAAGAAGGCGTGGAAGGAGAGGTAGAAATACCAAATCTAGAGGATAATGTGGTAACACATCCTGTGGAAACTCTTATATTGTCGGAACCTATGGTTGAACAGACCAGTACTTCTGGACAAGAACCATATGTTCATATTATTGGACGAAACCAAGGGATTGGACCATCCACTGTGCCATTTACTCAACCAACAAATCCATGGGATGGTTTAGTAGATGCCATGGGACAACAATTAATGAACACAATGGAAAGGTGGGCAACATCCTTTTTGGATCGAATGAATAACCACCAACCAACAAACACAAGACACACGGAGGAAGTTGTAAATGTCCCCCAACAAAGATTGGCTAGAGAAAAACAGCCTATACACGTTAATGGACATTCTAATGGTCAAATTAGTACCCAAAACCTTGAAAGACCATCACCTCAGTCTTGGTATGAACCCATTTCAAGGCCTATAGCAGGCCAAAATGCCTCAGTACTTAATAATGAAGCCACACAAGTTGGTGGACCTGGCCAAGTACAAGAAACTGGCATAAAAATGGTTATAAATCCTATGTTCGAAGCCATACCTGGCACAAGGGGGTACACTAATCCTTTATTCGAATTTACACCCGGGGGGTTGGAGGGTTTTCCTACAAATGGCAGAGACACAACACCTGTTCCAGCACCTTTTGCAGGTCCTTTCGCGGGTCATGCTCAAAGGGATTACCCATACCCTCAACAGCAACCTGCACCACAAGGACAACCAGCCCCAAATTTACCACCTTATGGACCTAGAGGACCACAAGCACAAGTTTGTCCACCAAATCCTGTGTTTGCCCCTCCAGTAGTGGTTCAGCAGGCACCAAATATGGTCCCTAGAGACCAGATTGCTGATATTGTTAGGGAGATATGTGGACCAATGGCTCGGGGGGTCCAGACTCCTATATACAGAAAACCATACCCAGAATGGGTAGATAGGGTACATGAATACCCAAGAGGATTCAGAATACCAGATTTTACCCTATTTTATGGAACTGGAAATCAGTCAACTGTAGAGCATATTGCTAGATTTGCTGCTCAATGCGGTGAATTCACTAATCATGATTATATAAAACTGAGATTATTTCCAAATTCTCTGACTGGAGGAGCATTCGTATGGTACATCAACCTTACACCTGGGTCCATTCAAAATTGGCAACAGATGGAAGAGGCATTCCATGCCCAATTCTTCCAATCAGAGCCAGAAGTTTCCATGGCAGACTTGGCTAGATTGAGTCAAAGGCTTGAGGAAAAGGCTACTCAGTTTATTGCCAGATTTAAAAGGGCTCGGAATAAATGTAGAGTCATTCTCCCAGAGCCAGAGTTTGTAAGATTGGCTCAAAACGGTTTAGAGTTCAGGCTTCGAAAGAAGTTTGATTCAATTGAGTTCAGGGATTTGGTCGAATTAACCTATAAGGTGTCTAGATATGAAGCATTATTAGAAGAAGAACAAGATCGAAATAATGCCTCGTATAAGACATATTATAGAGATCCCAATTATGAAATCGATGCAGCAGAGATTGTGGGCAAAGAACCTGTAATTTGTGAAGCATTGATTCATAAAGACACCACCATCGACCAGCAGTTTAAAAAGAAAGATTTCCACAGAAAGTATTCTTTCGATCTGGCAAAAGCAGATGACATTTTTGACCATCTGCTTGCAGCCAATTTCCTTAAGTTACCAAAGGGAGTAAAACTGCCATCTCCAGATGAGCTTAAAGGAAAAATATATTGTAAATGGCATAACTCTTGGTCTCACTCGACTAAAAACTGCATTGTTTTTCGAGACAGGATCCAGGAGCAGATTCGAAAAGGAAGTCTGAAATTCCCAACCAAAACAGAAAAGATCATGGGGATTGATAGTAACCCGTTTCCAGAAGTTGGAGAAGGCACAGCTAATGTGGTTATACCAAACTTCCAGAATCTATCTCTGCAGGAGTTGGAAGAGGTCAACGTGGAAATGCATACTGCTAACCAGACAACTGCTAAGAAGGAGACTAGAAACCCACCAGCTATTGGACAAGGTTTCTCACATCAGAAGGAGCAATCTGACGAAGAAGCACTAGATGACAATTCCTTGGAAGCAGCTGTAATGCAGAGGATGTGTCCCAGGTGCAGACTGAGTCATAAATGGTTGAGGGGACTTCCAGTTGATGGAAAGCAATACTACAGAGATGTTCAAAGACATTCTAAGCCAACCAATGCTTACAACAAAAGGCCGTATCCGGGTAGTGATAGGCAGCGACCATCAATGGTTGAACCTGCAGTGGACAGAATGCATGCTAAAGGCAAGAGGTCCTTGTATGAGTCTAGACCACCTAACTACTACAGAGTAGAAACCAACCATTTTGAAAGAAGATTGGGGAAGAGTTCAGGTTACGGGATTAAAGCCAGGGATTGGCCTCCTAGACTAACCTCACGTAGAACTGAAATTGGCCACTTTCATCAAAGGCCAGAAACAGACTCGAGACATGAAGTCAAGAACAAGCATCTGCCTTCACAGCTAGCTTCGAAGGCGGTTTCGAAGGTGGAAAGAAACAGTTCCACATCTGGATCAGTAAGTTTGTGGGTGCCTGGAGTCCCAGACTGGTTTGTAATGCAAAACAAACCTAGGGAAGTGCTTGCTTATGGAGATGTTGTAAACCAAGGCAGGATGATCAAGCCTCCTATGGTGGGTCCGAATAACTGGGTACTGCTTAAACACCCAAAGACGAGGGAACCAGACATGGTCCCAGTCATCTCAAGATCACAGAGGAGAAAAATTCAGCGCAGGTACATCCAGTACCAGAAAGATCTGAAGGAAAGTGGAGAAAATTCTTCACCAGTCAAAACGGAAGGAAGGAAGAACCCAAAGTCAGACCATGCTCCAAAACCGGTTCCACAGAGCAAAGTGGTTTGCAGCCGAGAACAATTGGCTAAGGTTCATGCCGAACTAGCAGCCAGAGAGAAGGCTAGTTTAGCTGGATTGGAGAAGGCTCTGATGGAGAGTGACAGTGAGACAGAAGAAGAGATTGGCACAAGCCAAAAGAAAGAAATGATGGAAGAAGAGATGTTCAAAGCCTTCATGGCTGAACAAACATTTCTGACTAAAGAGCCAGTTGAGAAAGATCCTTCGAAGGGATCAGTTAGCAATGAAATACCAGAATGCACCATGCAGGAAGTTTCTGAGGAAGTCGATCAAAGTGACCAAGAGGGGAAACAGGTACAGCCAGGCTCGTTTCCCCCAGTATCAGTAAACATGGTACACATACTACCACAGGAATTCCAAGCTGGAGATGAGAATCAAGAGGGGCAGGAAGCTGATCCAGTTCAGATCTCTAGTGAAGACTCACAAGCAAGTATGGTGCAAGATAATTTCGAAATGGTTACCCCGATGGAAGATGAATATGAGAGCGAGGAAGTGGTAAGCATCAACCTATCGTATCCATTCGAGTATCCCTCGAATTCCATGACACAACATGTTAAGCCTTTGTACATCAAGGCTTTCTTCGATGGGATACAATTGAATCGAGTCCTAATAGACAATGGGGCAGCAGTAAACTTGTTGCCAAAATCTTCTTTGAAGAAACTAGGGAAAAGGAATCCAAGGTTGATCCCAACCAGCACAACCATCGCTGGTTTTGCTGGAGATAAGCAAATGGCTCAGGGGATTCTACCCATTAATTTAAGTGTGGGAACCAGGGATTGCATGACAACATTCTTCATAATCGACAGTAATGCTAAATATAATGCTTTACTTGGAAGGGATTGGATCCACACTAACAAATGTGTGCCTTCTTCCTTGCATCAGAAAATCATGATGGCTTTGGGCAATGGAGAGACAGAGGAAATCGATGCAGATCCTCAACCCTTCATAGCCTGTGCAGACTTCGCGGAGGCTAAATTGTATATTGAGGGAGTGACACCGCTCAGTATACTGATGAAAGATGACAGTTCAGCCGAAGTGACGGCTGATGAGGAAGTGACACACTTGAAGCACTTAGTCCAAGAAAGTGCTGATGAAGAGGTCGTTCTAAAGGATGACAATGATGCCTGGTTATAGGCAAAGAAGTGAAAAGCAAGAGGCCACATCCTTGGCTCTGATTAAATTCTCAACATTGGATGTAGAAGCTATAGTCCAGAGAGTACAGGAGCAAGAAAGGGAGGCCACAATACTTGGTTGCAAGCAGAAACAGCAACAGGTCAGAATTTTGACCCTTGGGAAATATTGTGCATTGGACATTGAGATAAAAGTCCAGGAGATACAGGAGGAGGATGCCTTATGGACAGATTTTGTCTATGAGGAGGAGGGCAAGGATGTTGAACTAAAGAACCTAGGAGCAGAACAAAGCAAGAGGGCTACTTCGAAGGTTGAAGGAATCAAGGAAGAAGCTTTGGTAAGTCCTCAGGCACAAGACCCTTTAGAAGAAGTAAATCTAGGGGAAGGTTCTGTACAACAGCCCACTTATATAAGTGCTTGTTTGAATGCTCTGGACAGAAACCAGCTATTGGTTGTTCTGAAGAAATACAAAGATTGCTTTGCATGGTCTTATAATGAACTACCAGGATTGGATAGGTCATTAGTGGAACATAGGCTCCCCGTGAAGCCTAATTTCAAGCCTTACAAGCAGAAACCAAGGAGGATGAGTCCAGAAGTAATTCAGAAGGTCAAGGAAGAGATCCTTAGACTCCTCAAGGCAGGTTTTATTAGAACAGCCAGGTATGTCGAGTGGCTATCTAATATTGTGCCTGTAGTCAAGAAGAATGTCAAAATGAGGGTATGTATCGATTTCAGAAACTTAAATCTGGCAACTCCCAAAGATGAGTACCCTATGCCTATAGTGGACTTGCTGGTAGACAGTTCAGCAGGTCACCAAGTCTTGTCAATGATGGATGGACATTCCGGCTATAACCAAATCTGCATTGCAGAGGAAGATATCCACAAGACAGCATTCAGATGTCCTGGGAATATTGGCACCTTTGAATGGGTTAAAATGCCATTTGGTCTAAAGAATGCTGGAGCTACATATCAAAGAGCCATGAACACTATCTTTCATGACCTCATTGGAGGGTATTTGGAATGTTATATTGATGACATTGTGGTTAAATCCCAGTCCATGGAAGAGCACTTGTTTCACTTAGAAGCAGCCTTTGAAAGAATGAGAAGGTTCAAATTAAAGCTCAACCCTCTTAAATGTGCCTTTGGCGTATCATCTGGAAACTTCTTGGGTTATGTGGTACACAAGAAAGGAATACAGATTGACCAGAACAAAGCCAAAGCCATCATTGCAGCCAGGCCTCCATCAAGTAAGAAAGAATTGCAGAAGTTCCTTGGACAGGTTAACTTTCTTCGAAGGTTTATTTCTAACACTGCAAGAAAAACTAAAGTATTTTCTTCCTTGTTAAGGCTGAAAGCTGAAGAAGAATTCGTGTGGTCAGCAGAGCATCAAATTGCTTTCGAAGGTATCAATGCCTACTTGGCTAACCCTCCAGTGCTGATGCCACCAAAGGGGAACAAGCCCTTGAAGTTGTACATAGCTGCAGCAGAGGATTCATTGGGAGCTTTCTTAGCCCAAGACAACGAAGAAGGCAAGGAGCAAGCTATTTATTACCTTAGTAGGTTTTTAAATTCTTTTGAATGTAAATATTCAGCTGTTGAGAAGCTATGTCTTGCTTTGTATTTTGCTGCAATAAAATTAAGATATTATCTTTTGCCTACAACTGTCTTGGTAATTGCAACCACAGATTTGGTTAAATATATGTTATCTAGACCAATGTTGAGGGGAAGAATTGGCAAGTGGATACTTGCCTTGTCAGAATTTCATCTAGAATATGTCCCTCAAAGGGTAGTAAAAGGGCAGGTTTTAGCCAATTTTTTGACAGACCATCCATCTTACACAGAGAACCAGGAGATAATGGAGCTTAGTATGGCTAATGTTGAGCCATGGCAGATGTGGTTTGATGGGTCGAAAGCCAATGGTTTAATTGGAATTGGTGTTGTAATAAGATCTCCACAAGGGGTAGAAACCACACATGGTTTCAGAGTAGATGAAGCTATCTGTTCCAATAATCAGGCTGAATATGAAGCCTTAATTGCGGGACTAGAGATTCTTATTGGATTACAAGTACATGCAGTTGACATTTTTGGAGATTCTCAATTGGTGGTTAACCAAGTGAAATGAATTTTCAAGTGTCAAAGCATAAGTATCCTGCCATATTATGTTGTTGCATTACATTTGCTTTCTCAGTTTCAAATAGCAAATGTAACCCATGTTCCAAGATTCTTGAACAATAGAGCCAATGATGTGGCTCAGAAAGCTTCGAACTTCAAGAGAAGGGATAATACCCAAAGGGACATAAGCCAAACAACATATCAGAGATTAATACAACCTTTGAATAAAAGGAATGTGATCTTGGAAGTCAATCATAATGACTTACAAGAACAAGATTGGAGGCATCCAATAATGCAGTACTTGGCTGGTCCATCTTCGAAGGCCAGTAGAAAAGTGAAATTGCAGTCTATGCAATATATGATATATGGTAATGCTCTCTACAAAAGGGGGGGAGATGGCTTATTGTTAGAATGTCTAGGCCCGAAAGAAGCATTAACAGCCATGGCTGAGGTTCATGAAGGCATCTGTGGTGCTCATCAACCTGGTGTAAAAATGAGGTGGTTGCTTCGAAGGCATTCCTATTATTGGCCAACCATCCTTAAAGACTGCATAGAATATGCAAAGGGGTGTCAGGCATGTCAAAAACATGGTACAATAAGGCACGTGCCCATAACTGACCTACATGCAGTAGTGAAGCCTTGGCCATTCAGAGGGTGGGCCATGGATATGATGGGAAAAATACACCCACCTTCTTCGAAACATCATTGTTTCATTTTAGTGGCCACTGACTACTTCACTAAATGGGTCGAAGCTAAGCCATACAAGGCTGTAGACCAAACAAAGGTTATTGGTTTTATTAAAGATTTGATCCATAGATTTGGCATCTCGCAAACCATAACAGTTGATAATGGAACTGTGTTTGATGGGAAGATGGTGAAGTCTTTTGTGGCAGAATTTGGAATTAGTCTTGTTAATTCCACACCCTATTATGCACAAGCTAATGGTCAAGCTGAGTCATCCAATAAGTCCTTGAAAAAAGGAATACAAAAGGTTGTGGATGACAATCCCAGGGATTGGCATAACCTATTATTGGATGTTCTGTGGGCATATAGAACCTCACCGAGGTCAAGCACAGGAGTCACTCCCTATGCCTTGGTGTATGGACATGATGCAGTCTTACTAGTAGAGATTAATGTTAAATCTTTGAGAGTAAGATGTCAAGATCAATTGAATCCCGAACAATACCATCAAAGTATGCGCTTAGAATTAGAAGGCATAGATGAAGCCAGAATTTTGGCATTAAATAGCATTCTTTTCCAAAAGAAGAAAGCAGCCAAGAATTATAATAAGAAAGTCAAACACATTGGCTTTGATGAAGGTGATTTGGTATGGAAGACAATACTCCCAATTGGGATTAAAAGCCATAAGTTTGGTAAATGGTCACCTAACTGGGAAGGACCATATCAAATTCATAGGGTTCTGCCTTTTGGAGCATACCATTTAAGAAATTTGAATGGTTATGTACATCCCAAAAAGATTAATGGCAGATATTTAAAACCTTATTTTCGAACCATTTGGGAAACACAAGGGATAGAGTAAACACCATATGCAAAAACACAAGCTTGCTCAAATGATATACAAAATATTGTGCTTTCATAAAGAATCAAGTACAGTGTGCCATAAATTGGCCCAAAAATCATTACAATGCTTTAATTGTTTTTGTACAATAGCTTTCCTATTGCTAAGGGAAGGAAATAATTGAATAGCTATAGCCATGTCTTCTTTTCGATCAGCCAGCCCTTGATTGGTGATGTGCAGTTTCTTATCAGTTCGAACCAAGGCTTGGTTTACTGCGGCTAACTCCTCTTCAAGCTGAGCTTTCTTCTCCAGAAGATGGACTCGAAAGTGGGAGGCAAAAGAGTGTTGTTCTTTCAGAGTTGATACTTCAGTATGCACTTGAGAAACAAAACTCTGGTCCTTAGCCAGCTTCTCATCCGCAGTCTTAGCAGCATGGCAAATGTTGAGATAAAAATCAATAGTAGCTGCAGCCTGAGATAGATGACTTGAGACACTCATGGCAGACTGCTCAGCAATGTTACAGCATTGAAGGAACCCATTCCTGATGATAGGCCTTTGTAGAGCCTCGAAGGGGATCCTTGAATAAGAAGCCAACAGTTGCAAGCATGTGTCCAAATCTACTGAAGGTGCAAAAGGCTTGTTGCTGGAGGAAGGAGAACTCTTGAAGATCTCCAGTAGGGAGTCAGCCAAGGCTAATGGCTCAGCTTCAGCAGTAGAGGTGGGAGAGGTAGAAGGTATGTCAAAGAGACTAGCTAGTCTTCCTTCAAAAATGTCTACCTCATCCCTTGACATGAAGGGCATAGAGAGTGTTGTGGTGGAAGACACAAAGGGCTGCATGGGGATGGGAGAAACGGATGGAGCATCTTTAGCAGCCTCTATGGTCTTGGCCACCAGCAAATCAAGTGAAGAGGGGCTGAAAGTGGGCATTGGTGATGAGCCATGAATTGAAGAGCTACCAGTGTCCTCTGTGGAAGAATCAACTGCCACTGGGACTGGAGCAGCAGTTGGAGTTTCTGTAAAAGACGGAAAAAGAGCAAGGCTCGAAGGAAAAGTAGACTGAGGTAGGTCACGAGCCAAAAAAGGGAGGTATGGCTTTAATCCAAGAAAAGGAGATGCAGGAATACTGGGACTTAAGGAAGGTACGTCAAATATAGGCTTTGGAAGTGGAAGTACGATTCGAACAACTCTGACATTCTGCATTTGATCAACCTCAACCGAAATTGAGGAAGGCCTTATTGGAAAGGTGAGTGCAGTAGTTGTCACTGCAAAAGGAAGAAATGCAGAACAATGTTAAACTTTGATACCGCAAGCTGACAAAGTAAAAAACAGCAGAGGTATGAAAGAAATTACTTGTTTCAGAGGCACTGGTATTGATGGGAGAACTGCGGAGAGAATAGTATCCAGCAGTCTGTTGTTTTCTGGCTAGTTCCCTTTGCAATGCATCAGCAGCAGCAACTCTCTCTCTTAAAATTTGTTGCTGCCGTCTTTTCTCAGCCCTTTCAAAGACGACTATGGCTTTGGAATGTTCTTGTTCCACGGCCTTGGCAGCTGCCTCATGAAGGGGATTTTCAATCAAGGCAGTAGTTGAAGCAGTCATTTTTCTTCTCTTTCCTATGGCTTGGGCGATTGTCTCAGAATCAGAATCTTCAGTAAAATCAGAAGGAGAAACAGTAATTTTTCTTCTCCTTTTCCTTCGAATTGGTGTCCTTCGCTCCTCCATTGTCTTCTCGACCTCTTTAGGTTCGAGTCCAGACTCTTCAAAACTGAGCTCCTCCTCTACCTTTCTAGCGGCCGTCTCCTCTTGAGCCAATTGAGGTACTCTTTTGTTTCTTTTCAAGGGAGACTCCTTTTCTTGATCTTCTTCTTCTTCTATCTCCGGAAGCTCAGTTTTTTCCTTTTCTAGCTCAAGGAGTCTCTTCTTCTTTTGTTGTTGACCACCTTCATAGAAAAAGGATTAGAGATAAGATAGCTAGCATTATGTGGAGAGGTTAGAAAAAAAAAAAAAAAAAAAAGAAAAGGGGTACATACTTCGGGTGACTCTGGGAGGAATTGAAGCAGCAGAAGTAAACTGAGTTGTAGCAGGTATTGTAATTGGAACAGTGGAAGAAATGACAGTCTCAGCTTCCTTGAGCTTGGGCACATCCAGCACCTCCAATAGGTTTTGAGGGGGGATAGCCAAATAAACCTCCATGTTACTCACCCACCAATTTTGATATCTCTTCAATTCAGTACCTTGAGGAGAGAAAGGGGTGAACTCAAAACTGGCCAAATCATCCATAAACTTGAAGGTTGCCTCTTCCAACCTTGATTTTCGAACCTTCAAATCTCTCTTAGTAAGGCTCAGATTGGTGTTGCTACAGAGAGGGATTGGGACCCCTTGTGTGAGACCAAATTGTCTAGCAAATTGAGCAGGATAATAAGGCTCAGCTATGCATTTATAGGCTCTGGGGTTGGTGGTCCCAATAAACAGTTCTCTAGGGATCAGTAGGGAAGCCCACATATCTTTGTGAATAGGCAAGGCACAGAGCCTGTCATTGAGGAAATGGCTCAACCAGGCTGGACCTATGCTAGCTTCGAAGGGACGGTAATGGTGATCAGGTAGAGCAGCTGGTAGTTGATGAAAGAAGGAGAAATAAAAGGCAAAAGTAGCTGGATAAAGTGAAGCATTGGCTAGTTTTATGCCATGAGTAAGAGAGTGTAGCCCAGAAAATTTAAGACATTTGGATTGTAGTTCAGTAAAATAGGCAAAGAGCCAAAGCTGAAGGATCCAAAATGGTCCCCCTTGATTAGTATCTAAGGGTTTCTCACAAAAGAGGGAACAAACTCTATATACATGACCCAGAATGTATGGGGCTAAGGCTACTCTTTTCTGCAAAACCAAGGCTTTGGCTAGAGGAGCAAATTCAGGCATGATTCTTTGGGAAGAGGTGCAGAAAAGAAATTTGCAAAGCCAATATAATAAAAAGGAAAAGAATTCCCTATCAGTTATTGGACCCACTCTTTTGTTCTCGGCTCTAACAAAATCACTGTAAGATGAATTAAGAGAGGGGAGGGAGAAAGGGACCGTTAAGTCAGGGAAATCTGGGGTAATGGGTGTACCAATAGGGGATACTCCTAGAAGATGACAAATGTCAAGGACAGTGGGAGCCATCATCCCACACCTAAATTGAAAGAAATTGAAAATAGGGTTCCAAAAACATAAAGCATCAGGGATTAGAAAAGGGTCTTCTGAGATAGTTACCCTAGATAGTCGAAGAGCATCAAGAAGGCAGAGTTCTTGAAGGTCCAGTGTCCTAGCAGGGACAACCCGGTCGTACCATTCTTGCCACTCTGGTCTCATCGTGGGCCAGCATCGGTGAGGACGATTGACTTTCCAACCTTTCCAGTCGAGACCACCCTCGTACAGAAGACATTGATTCTCCAAACGAGGATACAGGGCGGGAAGCTCAGAAGGAATCTCCTTGAAAATGGGCCCAAGCACGTACTCTCGCTGCACATGGCGACGAGGGATAAAGATACGCCCGTCGATGGCACTTTTCTCATCACCCTTGTATTTCTCACATTCAGCATCAATAAGCCGTTTCAAAGCCACAGATGAGCTTACGCGCTCTATGGTCGGAACTTTTGACGAGGAAGAAGCAATTGATAGTGAGTTTTCTTTTGGAAAAATATAGAAGGGAGTAGAGAGAAATGGAAATCTGAAGGGGGTTTAAATGCGTAAGCAATTCCGGGGCACAGAGTAAAAAGGTTTTAAATAACTTTTGTGTTCGGGAATATATCTCGTAAGTCGTTAAGTACTAAAACGTGCGGATACAAGGAATTTCTTTCAACATCGATAATTTCTGGAGGGAAAAGCACATTGATGCCAGCTTCGAAGCCAAATTTTGGCGCTAAAATTTCAAACAACAGCGGCTTCGAAATGCAAAAGCCGACTTCGAAGCATACTACATGCTTAAAAACGTTTGAATGCTCAAAATATTGGTCTACTTCAAACAGTCCAAAGACCTGTTCGAAGGTTATCAGTCAAAGTGACAACATTCGAAGCAAACCTTAGGACTCTTTAAGGAAGAGGGGCACTGCTCGAAACATCCAAAACCAATCATTGGTTTCTATATGTGCAAGAAGGAATTGCCATAGGTTGCCCTTCGAAGCCAAAGAGATCAGTTTAAAATTGATTGGCTATATCAACCATGACCATATATTGGTTACAGCTAGTGTTGAAGAGTAAAGTTGTTGAAATCGAAGCACTAAGATAATATCTGCCAGAATTGTCAATTTTACTCCATAAATTGGAATAAGACATGTTGGTGCTTTTAGTACTTCATTAAACAATTGACTCGAAGAATGAGATTGTTTAATTCGAAGTTATGAGTTAGCTTTTAAAGATAAAAGGAAACAGAGTCAAACGGTGTTAAATACAGAAAGACTTTGTTTATACTAAAGCCAAGATGATTACATTAAGTAACCCTATCTGGGTACAAATTCAAGTTCATAAAAATAAGGAATAGAATAAATAACAAGGTCATGAAATTTTGTCCAGCAATGGTCAATAAATTTCTGTTCTTTCTTTATTATTTCTTCTATTTCTTCTAAAGTTGGTTGCATAAGCTGATGAGCTCTCACTTCATGATAGAGTTCTTCAGCCTTTGTTTCGAAAGCCTCTTCCCTCGATTTTTGTTCCAATTCATCTATAACCAAATCATCCCAGTACGCAGAATCTTTATTCTTGAAGTCGTCAAATTCTTCGATGAAGTTTTCTGCTTCATACTGGGCCTGAATTCGCAGAGACGAAAGTTGGTCTAAAGATTGCATAGTGACCATGGAATTCCGATGCCAATAAAGGAGCACTGGAAGTTGGTCCAAAAACAAATGAAGCTCTGCTTGGGCGAGAGGGTTGAGGACATAACCCCTAGTCAGGACATCACAAGCCCATCGAAAGTTCTCAAGAGGAATGTCATCCTCAAGAACATTGAAGGGCAGGTGGGAGAAAGCTGCGAGCAAAAGTTGAGCTTGTTTTCGCTCGGCTGGAGAAGGGGGTGACGGAGGTTGGTAAGGTGAAAAAACTTTGTCCATTGGAAGGGCAAGCCTTAGTTTCTCCGTCTAGGACAAAGTAGGAGGAGGAGATGGAGTGGATGGTTCTACTTCAAACAGTGAAGAAGAAGGTGTAGATGCTTCAGCTTCAAAGGATGGAGAAGAAGGTGTGGATGCTTCTATTATGGGAGATGGCGCGGGAGCGGAAGGAACAAAGGCATTAATATAAGCAAGCCAGTCAGAAGAGCAGATCTTCGCCTTCTTGGCTAAGAATGATGGGTTGTACCCTTGTGCTTCTTCTGAGCGCCGGATAGCAGGCATTATCTTCGTAGGCATAGAAGATGTATACCAAGCCACAAGCAAGTTCTCCTCCAAGCTACGACGTTGGTCAATAGGCACATAAGGATAGACCACCGAACTTCGAGCGTAGGAAGGAAATTCCAAAGGGTCAGTGAATTCAACGAAATGGTGATTGGTTCGCTCCCTCAAATCATAAGTCTCAGGTGTTGACCAGTCGGTCCAGCCAGAGGCTCCTGGAGATGAAGAAGTTGTAGCCTCATCCCATGCAGAATTTTTTCCTAAATCCATGGCTGCAAATTGCTGAATCGAGGGATCGAAAGCGGCTTGTTCAAAATACAAGGAAGAATCAGGAGAAGAATTTCTTGTATCTATGGCTGTAGTTTGTCGAATCGAAGTCTTAAGGGCAATGTATTCGTGGTCCAAAGGATGATAATTCGCGAAGGCATCCATAACCTGAATATAGGAAGGTGGATAAAGGTGGCTAATGAATGCGTGGAGGTTCTTTCGAGGAGGATCAACATTACCCAATGACTCTTCGTATGCTTGATCAGTAGAAAGGGGAGTTGGTTTAGCCATGGTCTGTTCGAATACTAAGGTGTTGGGATATCCAATAGAATTAGAAGGGAATTAATGCAAATAATCATCAAATAGGTGACGGTTATGTTTCCTGGAGATGAATTCCATACACGATCCAAAAGCGCGGGA
This sequence comes from Camellia sinensis, assembly GCF_055761805.1. Classification (NCBI taxonomy): domain Eukaryota; kingdom Viridiplantae; phylum Streptophyta; class Magnoliopsida; order Ericales; family Theaceae; genus Camellia; species Camellia sinensis. The sequence continues at coordinate 186,124,840 of NC_138967.1, forward strand.
AAAGCTTCTTGGTCCACTAATGTCACCAAGTATTGGATATATTAGTGCGGGGGGTAATGTTGGCTACATATTTTGTAAAAGCCAGTTACAGTTCGACACGTGGCAGAGTAAGGGTAATAAAGGAAGGTTATTCAAGCCTTCAGTCCTGATCGTACACGTGGCAATAAATATTGGTTCTCACATGATCTGAGTAACACTAGATCAACAACGGGATGCAAGATGACGTGGCTTCAACGGTTACTCATATTCAAATTCAAATACAAGAGGGAAGCCTAACTGCAAATGGTGGCATGATGGAGCTACTTCTAAGGCAACATGATCAGCGATCATGGAGGAGCAGTTCGACGGTTCGAAGAGCAGTTCGAAGGTCATCTTTGACAAGTATAAATAGCAGAGAGACCCCCAGAAAAGAGGAGGACTCAGATCATACAAATCAGTCATTTACTTCATATATTTTCTTTTCCAGTCTTTTACATTTCCAGTCTTTAAATACCTGTTCTTTAAATACCTGCACTTTAAATACCCGCACTGCACTTCGATTCATAGGAGTAGCTTCAAGTAGATTCAAGTAGATTGCTGTTGTAAACCTCTCTGAGGCTGAGTTCGGACCATTGTAAGTGTTCATTTTTATGAAATACTTCAATTGTTCTTCATATTACTATTATTTCTCTTAATTTCTCCTAAGTCAAGCCACCAGTAAAAGTCCTCTTCATTGAGGCTGAAAAGAACTAAAACACAATCGTCTGATAATTGGTTGGCAATCACAATTTCTGTAAGGACTGATTGATCCTTGCTGGCACGCTCACATTCACAAAAATACCCTTCGAAAAGCCAAAAAGCCAACAGTCACCAAAATAATTTGTCACTAAAGATTTGGTAAGTCAATTTTTAGAAATTCACTTTCAACCTGGCTATTCTAACACATTGAACTTTTCAAAAGTGAAAGGGTAGATTTTTATTGGTTTCTACCCATAGGGTAATTTTTTTTTTTTTTCAAGTGTCAATCAAATACTGAAAAATAAAGTTTTTTGTGTGTGTGTGTGTGTGTACAAAATCAATTTACATAAAGAATATTTACAAACTTGTTCAACAGTTTTTACATGTAAATCTATGTTAAGAGATGACTGTAAAATTTTGATTTTATAAATTTCTTTAATTGGTACCTTTGGGATATTCCAACTTAAATCGATTTTTAAATATTGAAATTCATGTTCTTTTTTGTTTATTATTGTATTCGGTATGAGAGCTAAGGTTATAGATCTAGAACTGACTGAAGAGTTACTTCTGAATAATCGACTCATGGTTCTAAATTCTATAAATGATATCAGAGCCAAGTTGTGGTCATGCTAATTGATTAGTTGTTCTGTTTATATCTTCTTTATTCTATTTCTATAAATTGTTTCACATCTTCTTTATTCTTCCCAACTTGTCACTGATTTTCCACTCTGCTAGTAGCCACCCACTTTTCGTCTCACATCCAGTGTAAGTCCTTAGGATAGGCTGTAGAAGGATATAAGGGTTCCCAGAAAGGGTATGAGCGAACACATAGTATGTGAAAATATGATAAGTCATCAAAGAATTTAGATTGTCTTGAAACCATTTATAGAATTTAGAACCATGAGTCGATTATTCAGAAGTAACTCTTCAGTCAGCTCTAGATTTACAACCTTAGCTCCCATATCGGATACAGTAATAAATGAAGAAGAACATGAATTTCAAGATTTAAAAATCGATTTAAGTTGGAATATCCCAAAAATACCAATTAAAGAAATTTATAAAATTAGTTTTTTAAAGTCATCTTTTAACATAGATTTACATGTAAAAACTGTTGAACAAATTTATGCTTTAACAAAAATCCAAGAAACATGTCAATTATTAACTAAAGAATCAATCAAAAACCATCTATCCACTGGTCATAATTTTATTCATATAGGCTTAATTCTAGTAGTAGTCAAACCATTAATGACTTAATGACGTAATTCTTCTGTTTTGTTATGTTTACGAGATGCTTGATTTATCAATTATTATGATAGTTTAACGGGTATGATGGAATCAGGTCTTCATAAAGGTCCAATCCATTTTAATTGTTTTCTTGATTTTACTTTAAGTCTCCGAGATCCTCACATATTAAAAGCTTTAACATTAAATACCTAAATTTCTGGTGCATTTACTAATATGCTTGGCGGTGCACATTCTATTGGTTTAATATATCGTATCTATTATAAATATATAAAGAACAAATGTTCATGCCTTAGTTAAGAGTCCGAAAGACAAAAACTTACTCATACAAGGTAGTACTAATGAAACAAATATTGAAGTCCCTACAACTATTTGTTGGAAAGAAGTAACTCTTCCTGATAGTTGGGTTACAGTCAATGAAAATTATTCTCACCCATACCAATCTAGTAGTAATGATGTCCAACAAATTCAACAATATGATGATGGTTCAGTCCACATTTGTTTTAATCGCCTAGCTTGTAGTCAATTCTCTCGTCATAGTACCTTCAGTATCCCCACTGATGACAATGAAATTTTTAGTACTCCTTTATTTACTCGAAGAGACAAAAAAACTTCACATTAGTCAACCTTCGCACACTAATGAAAGTAAGTTAAAAGGCATAGATAATTCTTCTACATCTCAGATTAGTAAACCCGTTCATTCAACACAAACACATCTCCATGATGAAGATACCACATCTTAAGATTCACCCACTCAAACTGATTTTGAAGTCATTCCTCCTGTTAATCCTCAATTATTAATCATCAGTAAACCATTTACGCCCAATCTTAATAAACTCCATGTTGAATTTAAGTTTAAAGATAATAAATTAAACCGACACACTTGTAAGACTAATTATAATTAATGAGCAACAACAATCCAAAATCACTAGGAAATGGTGTAAATTTATGCATGAATTAGGTACTGAAGTCAATTTCTTTGATTATCTGGAAAATTATTATCAAAAAATAAATACTATTACAAAAACCAAATGGAAAACTTCCACGAATACTACAGTTTCTTCTATTCATCCTTCTTTAGAAACTTTCCTCATTGAACATAAAGGATCAACCATCAATGCTTCTTCTTTTAAAATACTTGGTGGTGAATTTTGAATTAAAAAAGTTATTGAACAAAATAATTATTCAAATCAATGTTTAAAAACTATTGGTAAACAGTTAGATAAAATTGAGAGTACTTTTGATGATTATTCAAATAGCCATACCTCTACTAGTAAAACTCTGCAAAAACCACTTATTAACCTTCCCAACACTAGGAATAGATTAAGTTTAGTCACCCATGATACTAATACAGTTGAGGCCATTGAATAATTATTTACCAAATTATCTACCCCTTCCAAGGAAAAATGAATCACTGTATTAACTCAACAACTATATTTAAATATTGACTCTGAATCAGACGTATTTACAGCTACTAAACATGAAATTAGTCAATTAGAACAACAATTTCAAAATAATAATCTCAATCGACTAGTACATCCAAAAGTTAACCCTACTATTACTAAAATTGGTACACCCGACCGACACCACCTGATCTTCAATTTGAAGAAACTAATATCACTAATCAATTTTCTGTTTCTGCTAAAAAATTGTATGAATGGAATATTGATGGACTTAGTGAAAATCAAATTGTTCAAAAATTAAATCACACATCTATGGTAGCAAATAGCTATCGTAGTTATTATCCTGATTACACCCAACTTGAGTTTGTCTCTCTACTTACCTCTAGTTTTACTGGAATGCTTAAATCTTGGTGGGACAAATATCTCACTAATGATATGCGCGAAACTATTCAACATGCCATCCAAGTAGATGAAAATGAATTCCTTATCTTTGATGAAGAAATAGGCATGAGTAAACCCAACAGAATTAATACTTTAATATTTACTATAATTAAACATTTTATCGGTACCTACTAATGTTCATTCACGAATCCGTGATCAACTTAGTAATTTTATTTTCCCCACACTAAGTGATTTTAGGTGGTACAAAGATGTCTTTACTTCACGAGTTATATAGCGATCCCGGTTTCCCTTTTCTTAAATTGTTGTATCCGGATTTAGGTTCCGTGGAGTTGGTTGTTGTGTATACCTTATTCACATCCTTTCTTACCTTGTATCTGAGTTATAGGGTGTGTTGGGCAGGTTTGTTACAAGTTGGTTGAGGTTTAGAAACCAAAACTAGTTGCCCAGATTTTGACCTGTCCGCTCGAGCGGGGGTTTTGGCGCTCGAGCGGGAAAAACACCAATCCAGTATCTCCTCTGTAGTGTTGTACGCTCGAGCAGCGGTTGTGACGCTCGAGCGGGAGTGCGTGAGTGCCGCTCGAGCGGGGAGTTGGACGCTCGAGCGGGAGACCTGTTTGCAAAAGTGCTGGGAGTGTGCATCCACCGCTCGAGCGGGAGTGTGGCCGCTCGAGCGGGAGTCTGTGAGTGACGCTCGAGCAGGGAGTTGGACGCTCGAGCGGGGCGACTGGGTTAAAGCTCCGTGTTTTGACTTTTTTTAATCACTTTTTCCACTTCTCTTCTCTCTCTTACTTTTCCAAAACACCATTGTTGAGCTTCTCACTCTAGAGCTCTACCTTCTCTCTAGGTATTGATCTAGTAGGAGTGATTTCCTTACCTTTGGCCTTTACAAAAAAGTTGTTGATCGTCGAGGGTTATCTTTTGATCCGAAAAGTTCGTGGTTTGGAGCATTTTCGTTTCCATCATCTTCTTGGTTGGGTGTCATTCTTTGAGGTAGGGATAACCTACTCCTCACTATGGGTTTTGTCTTTAAATTTTAGCATTTTGAGATGTTGGGGTTGGGTTGGTAATGTTGTGAAAGTTTGGGGCCTTTGTGTAAATTTACAAAAGTTGGGGTTTTAGCTATATAAAACCTAGATGCATGTTTGGCATGGAAAAGTGAAATTAATGTTAAAACATTAATGAAAATGGAACCTAAGGATTGTAATATTAATTATGAAAAATGCCCTAATTACATTGGTTAATTAATTCACATAATTAATTATGAGGAAATGAGAAATTGATTTGAAAATGTATGGAATTAAAGGGGTGTAGTTGGATTATTTATCACTCACCTGGTTGAAATGCTGATTATATATCCAGTGTTGCATTTATTTTCTATATAGAAATAACTGCTTTGGGCTATCGGTGGAGGATAGTCTTGATTGTTGTAGACAGTGCATGATGATTAGGCAAACTGAAACTAATCACTGGAATGTGTCATTGAGTATGACGGTTGAAAGAATACATTAAATTCATGTGTTGTGTGATGATGTGTATAATTATTGTTTATATGCATTGTGTCGTGTTGGAGGAGATAGGGGATGTACTCCACGGTTTAGGGGATGATAGGGGATGGACCTCTAAACCGGATGTTGTTGGGAGAAGATAGGGGATGGACTCCATAGATGGAGCTCATATGCTTATCTAGTAATGTGTTGACATAGCTTATATGCTTGTCTTTGGAAGTGTGATAGTGCTCTTATGCATATCTATGGAAGTGATGATATAGCTTGTATGCTTATCTGTTGATGTGTTGATATAGCTAGTACGCTTATCTAATATGAATTGGGAAGAAGTTTAACATGAGTTACTGTCTCATATAAGTTGTTTGGCCAGGTTCTGAGCCATGGTTATAAATTGAGAATTGAAAAGAATTGGAAAATGGATTGTAACATGGACTTGTATGTCATGAAACCATAAAGTGTGATAAGGGAAAGTATCAGTGTTGGCCAACTATCAACTGCTAATCTTTTAGTCATTGTTCATATTTGGTTTAGTGTATTTCTATTGGGCTGTGGCTCACCCTATATGGAAATATCATTTTCAGGTACAGGTAGCATGCCACCCCCAAGGACGTAGCTTGGGAGGCTAGAGGCGGGTAGACTTTTGTTATTTAGTTTCTTTGATGTATTACATGTATATTCAAGCCAAGGGCTTAATGTGTAAATGAGTTAGCACTCTTTTGTTGTAACCAAGTGTTAACTTGGAAAGTTGTAAGCCTTTAGGGCATTTGCTTTTGTCGTTAACATGTAATACTTTTTGGTAATGGAACTCTGATGAATAGAAGAATGTGGAGCTTTTATACATCAATGCATGTCTATATTGATGGGTTTAATGCTATTATTTTGAGGGCGTTACAAGTTATGCTTAGAGATGATTGTACTAAATCATTTTGGAATTTTTTTTTTTATTAATGGCTTACTTAATCTTTTGCCCACAAAATTAGAGATGTCCTTAGTCAACCTACTGGTATCATTGAATATGATAATTTAACCTATGGTAATATAATTAGTACCATTCAAAAAGAAGGATTAAAAATGTGTATCGACATGAAACTCAGTCAAAAAGATGCTAGGGATAAACATAAAACTAAATATGAATTAGGTAACTTTTGCGAGCAGTATGATCTACCTCTTGTCATGCCATCACGTCGCAAACATAATAAACCTACATCTTCACATAAAACACATACCAAATACTGTAAAAAATATTCACCTTCTAAATCACCTGATAAATATTATGCTAAACCTAAAAAGAAATATCACAAGAAAACTAAACACTCTAAGAAGTCGCAATCCACCCAAGATGTTACTTGTTACAATTGTGGTAAAAATGGTCATTATTCTAATAAATGTAAAGTCAAAGATAAACTTAAGGATAAGCTTAATCAACTATAAATTACTGAAGAACACCAAAGTCAAATATTTGAAATATTTAACCTAAATAATAGCCAATCTTCTCATACTTCTAGTAAATCTTCAAGTGATAATAACCCATCAAGTTCTACTTACTATTCTCCGATAATACTGATACCGATAATAATCAAATTGAATTAGGATGTAATGATACTTGCTGTAAACAAGTCATTGTTCTTAGTAAATACAACAAAAAGAAGATTCATTAATTGAATTAATTAGTAAATTAGAGAATCCTGATTTAAAAAGAAAATATGCCAATAAATTAAAATCATTATTAATCAATAGAGACAATAAACCTCATCAAGATAAACCCATCATTAGTTTAACCACTACTCTAGAAAGATTCTGAAAAGATAAACATAAAGAAGTAACTTTACAAGATTTACAAAATGAAATTAATCCAATTAAAACAACTATTAAAGAACTAAAAAATAAGGATAAATCATTAGAAGAAGAAATTGCCATACTTAAGTGTAAATGATTTTCAAAATAGTAATGACACCTCCTCCGATGAATCTAGTTCTACTCATAATCCAAATTGCGTCATCTTTGATAATAAATCCACCAAATCTTACAATGACAATGATAATCAAGACAGTAATCGATTAAACATATTCAATCGAATAAATATTCAAAAATGGCATTTGAAAGTCAAGCTAGTTATTAATGATTTTGAAATTGAAGTCATAGCCCTCATTGATACGGGTGCTGATTTAAATTGTATTCAAGAAGGCTTAATCCCTACGAAATACTATCATAAAACCAGTGAACAACTAAGTTCTACTAATGGAAGTCAAATGCATATTAAAGATAAATTACCTAAGGTACATATTTGTCAAAACAATGTCTGTTTCAAAACATCATTTGTTTTAGTACGGAACATGATCGATAAGTCATTTTAGGAACTCCATTTGTTTTCTTATTATATCCATTTACCACTAATAATTATGGTATAACAACACAAGCCTTTAGTCAAACAGTAACTTTTAAATTTTTAACTCCTCTTGAAATAAAAGAATTAAATCAATTAAAAGAATGTTCCATATCTCAATCGATTAACCAAACAACTCAAATTTTTCAAAAAAGAAGTAAAATACAAACGGGTTGAATCCCAGTTAACTAATCCACTTCTTGTTTCAAAAATTGAACAATTTAAACAAAACTTAGATACTACAGTTTACTCTACTCTACCCTGCATTTTTTGGCATAGGAAAAAACATGTAGTTACTCTACCTTATATTTAAAAATTTTAATGAACGTCTAATTCCTACTAAATCTAGATCAATTCAAATGAATAATGAATTAGTAGAAATGTGTAAAAAAGAAATTAATGAATTATTAAAAAATAATATCATCTGTAAAAGTAAGTCACCTTGGTCTTGCCTTACTTTTTATGCTAATAAAAATGTTGAACTTGAACGTGGTGTTCCACAATTAGTTATTAATTATAAATCATTAAACAAAGTTCTAGAATGGATAATATATCCAATCCCCAATAAAAAAGACTTAATAAAAAGACTTAGCCAAGCCATCATCTTTAGTAAATTTGATCTGAAAAGTGGATTTTGGCAAATTCAAATTCACCCTAATGATAGATATAAAACTGCTTTTATTACACCTTTTGGTCATTACGAATGGAATGTAATGCCTTTTGGGTTAAAAAATGCACCTAGTAAATTCCAAAATATTATGAATGAAATATTTAATCCCTTTAGTCATTTTTCTATAGTTTACATAGATGATATTCTTATTTTTTCCAAGTCCATTGAAGAACATTGGAAACATCTTCAGACCTTTCTCTACATTATTAAACATAATGGCTTAGTCATCTCTACACCTAAACTTATGTTATTTCAAACCAAAGTCAGATTTTTAAATTATGACATATACCAAATTACTATTCTTCCAATTAGCAGATCTATCGAATTCGCTTCTAAGTTTCCTGATGAAATCTTAGGTACAATCCAGTTACAACGATTCTTAGGTTCTCTTAACTATATTGCGGAATTCTATCAAGACCTTAGAAAAACCTATCAACCCCTCTTTGATTGATTGAAGGATAATCCTCCTCCTTGGTCTCCCAGTCCTACTGCTATTGTGCAACAAGTCAAAAAATCCGTCAAAACTTTGCCATTTCTTGGTATTCCTACTGAAAATTCATTCAAAATCATTCAAACAGATGCCTCTGACATTGGTTATGGTGGTATTCTCCTACAATGACTCTCTCTCAAATCATTTGAACAAATTGTTCGTTTCCATTCTAGTGTTTGGAACAAAGCACAAAACAATTATAGTACTATTAAAAAAGAAATTTTATCCATTGTCTTATGTATTAATAAATTTCAAGATGATATTTTAAATAAAATTTTTTTAATACGTGTTGATTGTAAAAGTGCTAAATATGTTTTAGAAAAAGATGTTCAAAATATTGCTAGTAAGTATATTTTTGCCCGTTGGCAATCTATTTTAAGTATTTTTAATTTTGATATTGAATATATTATTGGTAGTCAAAATTCTATTCCTGATTTCCTTACCCGAGAATTTTTACAGGGGGGGATAGTGTCATGCCTACTCCTTATATTTCCACCCACAAGTTACAAGTTATCAGACATCGCAAACTAATTCGTTGTTGTGCTTTTAAAATATCCCATTTAAAGACAATTGACCAGGATCCTTATCTCCAATTCCATCAGATTAGGAGTCAACGCAATTTAATTGCCCATTACACCAATCTTTGTCACTTCCATGTTGAAAGTCTTAGATATCCTTAGGAGATGCTATTCTATTTCTGTTTTACAGATGTCAAACCATAAAACCTGTTGTCATTATGCCAACCAGTCAACCTCTTGTTGCTCCCCCAATTGATCTAGTCAATAGATACCAAATTCTTGGTAATATTCTTAAGCCTAGTTACACTTCAGCTCTGGCTTCAAACCCCTTTACGTGTTAGTCAATTACTCTCATGCCTCCTAATTATCCATATAGATCAACCCCAAGAACAGATTATGTTCTTAAACCTCAGTCATCCAATCTTTTTTACAAAGAACCAGTCCACAAAAACAGTCACAATGTCATTGACTTAGTTAAAATGTATTTCCCTTCTGGATGATATTTCATTCCCTCTCATCCAGACAAGTCAATTACTTTTTATAAAGATATCTTCTTTCATCACAAATCCATAGTCATTAAACCTATTTATGATAGAGTTAATGTCAGTAAAATTATCTACCATTCCTTATAGATACATAATATTGTATCCCTTGATGCATGGGGTCACCCTTATTTACTTCGAGATCTTCCAAATCATAAGATACAATACAGTTATTATGATTACATTGATGCATGGTTCAAAATCCTCCTGCATCAAAATGAGACATTCAGTCCTTCTTGGTTTTTCTCTTTTGATCATAAATTCAAGTTCAAATTCCCTTCTTGGTTTCTGAGATGGTGGTCTCAACATGGTGCCATCACAGAAATAAGCCCTTTTGATTTACTGGACCAAGTCACTTATTTCTCTTCAGTTTACAAATTAAGTCAACACAAGAGTCAGTTCCCCATTTTACTCCATTTTATGTCCAAATACAAAGTCTTCTGGATATTTAAATGGCAATACAGTCTTTCAGACAATATAGTCACTCGATAGCATTTTGTCAAAACCCATCTCATTGTTGATCAAGTCTAACAAGAATTTCCAATCAATATTCATGCTCCTACTCCAACAATGATCAAGTCTTCTCAGCAGAACCCAACTACTTCTGTCACTCAAGAAAGCCCACTTCCTCTCACCACAGTCAGGCTTGGAAGCCCAGCGGCAAGTTTTGAACTTTCCAAATCCAAGTCATCCAAGTCCAAGCCTAAAGCAAAGCCCAAGTCAATGACCAGCAATGAAGAACTCATCTAGAATGCAAAATTATTATTGGCCCAAGCCATGTCACAAGATGAAGACTATGCTTCTGATGGTTTAGCCTCATCCGAAGCCTCCACAAGTCATGATCCATATGATCCACAATTCCAAGATGTTCAGGACTCATATGCCTAAGAACAGTAATTGGATTCCATATATACATTAGCTCCAATCACTACTCCTACTTTGAGAAAAGCTATTGATATATATATTGATTCCCCTTCAGTCAATCGTGCAGTCACATCTCTCCACCGAAAGTAAATGAATAGAGAAAAAAGTCACTATTCATTGTTCACAAAAAAAGACAAGTTAAAGTACACAACTCTCGATCAGTCACCGAAAGCAGCAGACAACGCCCATGTGCCTCCTACTTTCCAGTCACATTGGCTCACAAGCCTCATAGTCATCTCCTTCTCCTATAAATAAGCTTCTTTAGTCAGATAGAAGGCATGATTTTCAAGAATTGAGAATACACACCTTTCACCTTCTCAGTTGTATTTTATATTCAAAATTCAGTTATTTTGAAGTTATGTATTTTGAAGTTACCAGCTGCTTTTAGTAATTAATTGTAAGTTTTAAATTAAAGCCTTATTTCAAGGTTATTTATTTCAAGTTATTTCAAGTTATTTCCATTCTTTGCTTGTTTATCCTATTCTTCCGCTCTTTCTGCTCATTTAAATATTTTACATTGAAACAAACGAAACTTAAATGTTTTTCGCATTTATTTTTGGAAAATGGACAATAGGTATATTGTCCACATTTCAAAAACAAATATGTTAAAATCATCTTATTACAATTATTAAATTAATTATATAACACAGGGACTTAATGCATCCTTAGGTCATGTGATAATATTGAGACACATAAATCTCGAGGTATAATTTAACAAATAAAAATGTATTAAAAATAGTGGAAAAAAGACATGTGCTTAAAAAGAGTTGTGTATTGAGATTCTGCTTTAGGCGTTATTAGGGGTTGGGCTGACCTTTTAAGAATCGATAAGATGAACAATTTAAATCATTACAATACAATTTATTTGACTGGAATTTTATTTTTATTTTTATAAAAGTAAAAAATATTTTCAAACTAAGGTTTTACTAAGGGAAAATTAACATTAAGTGGTAATTTAAAAAACATATTACAAATTTATGAAATCGCCACCACCGTTGCTACCACTACTTTGGCCACCCTATGACTGCACCACCCTTACTACCTTCGCTTCCACTTTCACCCTTATCATTAATACAATCATTTGAACATATATAAAAACATTTATTTTAATAAATATTTTTCATGAAAACAAAGAGAGCGTTAATATTTTGCAACTCTTATATGAAGTAATCTCACATTTTTGTTTGGTGTAATATTTTTTTAAGTTAAAAGTTGATTATTAAAAATTAAAAACTAAAAGTTTTATTTCCCAATTTTTAAGTGGGTCATTTTTTGATAAATTCTCTTTCTAAGTGTTTTATTTCATCTAAGCCATATTCTTTTTGAGTATTTGATTAAGTCATATTTAATGTAATATGACCAAATTATTCTTTCTAATTTTTTTCACATGTTTTTATTTTGAAACTAATACATAACTATAGTGCTTATTTATGGAGAAAATGTAGCGATCCCGATTTCGATCCTTCTTTTATGTTTTGCCACTTCGACTGGGCCGGTCGGGGGTCGAGGGGGCAGTGCCCCTTGGCGGGTCCAAGGGCAGCGCCCTGGCGGGGGTCGAGCTGCCCGGTTAGCTCGCGGGGGTCCAGAGGGCAGCGCCCCTTGGCGGGGTTGAGGGGCAGCGCCCCTCAAAACAAAAATGCAAAGCGCATTCGACGTTGCTTGTTCGCTCGCTCGGTTTGGAGTGTAGGAGAGGGTTGCACGTGCGGGGAATGAGGCTGTACGAGCGGAAAACAGGGCAGGGGCTGAAGCACACTGCTAAAAAGGCAGGTGCAGCTGGAGGTGCGGGAAGTTAGGTAGATCCGAAATTTTTCCTTTTCTTCTCTCTTTAGGCTGATTGAATGTCACTTTTTGTATATCTCTCTCTCTCTAAAAACATTTCCTCTCCCTTCTCTTTATATTTCCTACCAAAAACCTCACAAGATCTGTGATTTCTTCAAATCCATTGGGATTTAGATCCAAGTCTTTCATCAAAGTTGGTTATCTAGGCGAGGGCTACGTTGTGTGCGGTGGAGATCGAGTTTAGGCATCGTTGATTTTTGGGGTTTCAACTTGTTTCTTCTTCAAACTTGAGGTAGGGATTTTCTATACTCTAATATGGTTTTTAGCTTAGTTATATGCTATTGAGATTTGGTTGTGATTTAGACAAATCTAGGATTTTGGTGTGAAATAAAAAGAGGGGTTTTGATGAATATGAGGTAAACGAGAATGAGGCTTGAATATAAGATCATGTTGTGCCAAAATAGTTGATTTTCGTGTTTGGGTTGATATTTGGTGAAATGGGGGATTTTGCCCTAATTTTGATTAAATTGTTATTTTGCATAAATAATTGGGATTAACATTGAAAACGTGAGATTGGAAGGTTGTGATTATAAATGGTGATATTGGATATGTATTATCTCACTTATGGAAGTTTTGAATAAACTATTTATTTTGATATTGAACATCTTTTTAGAAATAATTGCATCGGGCTATCAGTGGAGGATAGCTATGATTGTTGTAAAAATTACATGAGGATTAGGCGATTTAATGCTAATCCATTGTTGGTGTCATTGAATATGACCATGTTATAAATACAATGTATATGTATGTTTATTGGGAGGAGAAAGGAGATGTACTCCATATGTGATTATGTTTATAAATACATTGCATATGTATATTTGTTTGGGAGGAGAAAGGGGATAGACTCCATTTAAAGCAAATTGGCCGGAGTGTCCTGGGTGAAAGACCCAAAATTTTATATATAAATGGGTGCCGATTCCTTCAGACGAAATATCTGTAAAATGGCAGGTTTGAAGTGTTTATGTGAGTTTTACATAATTGGAAAATCATTGAGTTGTAGTCTCATTTTGATTGTTGAAAGATAACGAATTTAACTCATGAATTGAGTAACATATAGGAACTGGAAATGAAATTAAAGGAAAATGGAATAAGGTTAGTCTTAGTGGCATATGGATATGCAGGTCTTGTGAATGTTTCAAGATCGGTATTGTTTATGTACGTGGTATTTATACTCTTGCTAAACCTCATAAATTGTGTTAGATTATTTCTACTGGGTTGTTGGCTCACCTTATATGGGAATACCATTTTCAGGTACATGTGAGATGCTTCCTCCAAGGCAATAGCATGGATGGAGTTTTGGGAAGCAAGAGCTTCTTAATTATGCCTTATGTGTGTATGTTTGTTATTTGTAAAGCCAAGGGCTTAAGATGTAATGAGCGAAACTTAATTTGTGTAACCAAGCAATGACTTGGAAACATGTAAGCCTACATGGCATTTAACTGGTTGTTAAATAGTGTGAAAAATCTAGAAATCCCCTAGATGTTGATTTGTGATTATGTATCAATTTTAAGCAGAATATAACAATCCCAATCAAACAATCAAGACAAAAAACACAACGATTTAACGTGGAAAAAATCACAATTGGACACCTCCAACTGTGATAAAAAAACCACGGGCAACAGCCACAAGAACAATCCACTAAGAAGATTTAAAGGAATTACACAGGTATACTCTCAATTACCTAGCGAATCCACAACGCCTAATTGAACCAACCTCTATGTGCCTCTTCCAACCCGTCTTCACCTCGGAATTGTCTTTACGATGAGCCACCCCGGAATCCACCAAAGCTTCAGGCTCGAATTCTTCAGAATCCACCAAAGAACAACTTTCTCTTTTGTAGAACAAAACAGCGAAGTGGCAATCTTTGGAAGCTTTATCATCACAAACTTCTCTGAAAAGCACAATTCGAGTTGGATTCGCATCTAAACACTCATAGCCTCACTGAAATAAAAAGTGCGAATAAAATTACAACTCAAAGGAGTTTTGTCAAACGGGATTGCCAAGAAATAAAACCTAACATAGTGAACTCTGATATATGAAAGTATGTTGTTTCTTATATTTATTCCGCATATGAGTTATCTTTATTGTATTATTTTGGGAGCATTACAGAAAATCTTTCCCTTATTCCATGGAGAAAAGTTCTTCCTTATTCTAAAGTGAAAATCTCTCTCGCATTTCATGGAGAAACTCTCAAATTATGAACTTTGAACCTTTTTATAATTTGAAAATTTTAAAAATAATGCAACAAAAAATTTAAATAAAAATTAAAATACAATGTGAATGTTTACAGTAAACAACAAACATACAACTAACTTTTGAAAAAACAAAACACATACTAAAGTACAATGTGAATATTCACAATAAACAACAAACATACAACTAACATTCGAAAAAATAAAATTCAAATCAAAATATAATGTGAATATTCACAATTTAAAATTAACATACGACTAGCCTTAAAAAAATAACTCATACTAATGTAAACATTTATAGTGCAACGTGAAAATATAAAACAAAATTAAAAAAAGTGAAAATTGACTATTTCAATTATTCAATGGTAACAAAAATGATTGTTCAACTAATAAGCATAGTAACAAAAACAACAAACATACAATTAACTTTCGAAAAAACAAAACTCATATCAAAATACAATGTAAATGTTCACAATTTACAATTAATATACAACTAGTTTTAAAAATAAATAAATGAATAAACTCATATCAATGTGAATATTCACACTGCAATGAGAAAACATAAAATAAAATTGAAAAAAAAAATCAAAATCGACTATTTTGATTGTTCAACCAGCAAGCATAGTAAAAAAAACAATAAAATACAATTAATTTTCGAAAAACCTTCAAAAAAAAAAAAATATACCAAAATATAATGTAAATGTTTACAATTTACAATTAACATACAATTAACCTTAGAAAAACTAAATTCATACCAATGTGAACATTCACACTACAACATGAAACAAAATTAAAAGAAATTTTTTTTTACTATTTCATTTGTTTAATGGCAACAAAAATGATTGTTCAAATAACAAGTATAGTAACGAATAACCAATAATATGTGAACATTCATATCTTGTAAAATATATAATTATGTCCATATCTATATTCCAACACTTATTTCTCAAACTTTCAAACAATGTGAAATGTAAGCATTCACACTGATTGACAAAAAAATAGAAACAATGACAGCTATAGAATTAAAAATTCAAAAAAAAACTCAATCACTCTAGAAACAAAAAAAAAAATATCACCCACATCCTCATCTTCATCATCATTTTTATCATTATCACTATCATTAACAATTTATACAATTTCACTAGTCGACCAATCTAAATCAAACCAAACCCACCTTTGAAGAATATGTTTATAACAAAATTGGCTGGACATAAATAGATCTTCGATTTACAACAATGAAAAAATATAGAGTTTTGAACACAGAGTAATAATAGACGAATACAGAACTTCGAACACAAAGTAACAATGGAGGAACACAAAATTTCACCACAACAATGGAGTAACATAATATTATTTCACCACCATATGTAAACAAGAGTTTCTAAACCCTACTAAATAGAGAATTTCGAAACCCTAGCACAATGAAACAATACCACAAATGTGAATGAAACTGATCAAAAAGAAAACGTGAATAATGGTAATTACCAAAATAGAGGTAGCAACAAAAATGAAATGTGTATATCTTTTTTTTATGTAATACATATCAACAATAAACATAAGGGTATAATAGTCTAACAAACAATATAAATCAGGAAAAAAAAAAAACCTCGTGGAATAAAAGTGTAAATACATAGGACTACTTATGTTATAATTTTTCTTAGTGGACATATTGGGTTAGAACAGCTCTAAATGAGATTTATCAATGAAAAACTCTAAGTAAAAAATTCAACTTTTTAATTTAATTATACATGCTATAAGTAGAAATTGAACAAAACACTGTGTCAGTATATTATAGTGAGTAGTGGTGGCTATGGGTGGCAATTGAATGTGAAGGAGGAGGGATGGATATAGTAAAAACACTATCTGAAAACAAGTTTCATTTTTAATTTTTTTTGAATTATTTCTTTGAAAAAAAAAAGAAGAGCAATGTGTCATATAAGTTTTAGTTTTCATTTTTTTTTTGTTTGAATAAAGTAAAAACAGAAACAGAAATCTTCAACAGTCTCTCATCCACTCTCTCTCTCTCTCTCTCTCTCTCTCTCTCTCTCTCTCTCTCTGTGTATGAATGAAAATCTCTCTGTTTCACACTTTCTGTCTCTCGCCCCTTCGATTTATTTCTTCTTCTCCCTTGGAGTTGAGTGGTACTTCTGTCTAGCAACGGTAGTCAAAGAACTTCCCCGACGACGATCGTAGGTTAGTTTTTCTATCTTTATTTTTATTTTATTTTTTTGTAATTTTGCATGAATGGGTATCTGATTCAGTAAACATTGCTGGTTTATGGGAATTATAATTGCAATGGGTGTTGGATAGGAGAGAGATATATATACAAGAATAATAATGGCCTGTTTGGGTGTCTTCTTATATCTGCTGCTTTAGGTAATTGTTATCTTCTTGGTTGGAATAGCTCCATTTTTGCAAACACAAACAAGCCCTCTTTCTCTCTCTCTCAAGCGCAAGAATACTGGATATGTACATCCTCAATATATCAAATTCGAATTTGAGTAAAAAACTCCCAAAACCCTCTTCACTCCTTTACTTGAAAAAGCTCATATCAAAATGAATTCCCTTCACTCTTTTACTCAAATTTTTATCAATTTTACTGAAAACAAGGGAGGCCTATATTCTTTACTCAAATTTCTATCCAATGTAAACTTAACAATTGGGCACTTTCACCTAAACTTTTCACTAATCTCTTCTACTTCAACCCATAGCTTTCACTCAAACTTGACACTTGGCAATTTTGCTCAAACTTGACATGTGGCTAATTTTTTTGTTTTCTACGTACAGAGAACCTAAAATACATTTATTCTTTGTTTTTTATTCTTTTATTCTTCTTCTTTTTTTTTTTAGTTGTAAAAACTAAAATAAAATAAATAGCATATTTGGTATATTTAATTCTCAAAACATATAAAAACTATGAAAAAAAAAAAGTTTGGTAAGTTATCAAAAGTAGGGGTGATAAATGAGCCAGACAATTAATTTCCTTGTTCAAAAAAAAAAAAAAAAAAAAAAAAAAAAAAAAAAAAGGAGCCGATTAGTATACTTTTCAAGCTTGGTTTAATAACTTTAATGAGTTTTAAAATTTGTTCAAACTTGGTTCCTTTACTTTTTGAGTTGATCTCAAACGAGTTTTTCTCAAACCAAATTCGAATAGTTTCGTATTTTTATATAGTTTTAGGCTTATCGAACTGAGCCAAATGAGAATTGCCTGTTCAAGCTTGATTTGAAAACTTTAAAGAGTTTCAAAATGTGTTCAATCATAACTTGTTTACTTAATAAACTGAGCTCAAACGAGCTTTTAATGAGCTAACACGAGTCGAGCTCAAACTGTTTGGTTCATTTATCACCCCTAATCAAAAGGGGAGTGGTCGAAGATGGTCAGTGAAACAAAAAGGGTGGCAAGAGGATAGAGGGAGGCAAGAGGGAATGAAACTTAAGCAAAAGCACTTTTCTTTTTTTTTTTTGTTTCTGCGAATTATGAAATTGTAGCCATTTTTTTTTAGAGTGAAAACAATTACCAAACGTTTTTTTTATTCAAATTTTCAAAATTTTTAAATCTAAAACAACAAATTGAAATAATCATAAAAATAAAAACCTCACCAAACGAATCCTAAGATTGACAATCTCAATTAAAAAATTTGTGAAGTTACCAACTCAAAGTCAGGAGGTCAAATAACAGGCTCCTGATCTACTAAAAAAACAAAACTGTAATAGAGAAAAAATACATAAATAAAGAAAATTTGGATCCCAATACAAATACAACAAATCAAGTACCAAGAGCACATGAAATAAATACATAACAAGTATTCTAAATGTGGTGGTGATCCAATATGGTTAGTATAGCGATCCCGGTTTTTCCTTCCTTTGTATACTGTATTCTAGACTTGGTTTCGTGGATTTGTTTTGTATCATTATCACTTCTAGCCTTTACTCTTTGTATTTGAGTCTTGGGTTGTGATGGGCAAGTTTAAAACAGGTTGGTTGCACTTTGAAACCAAAAGGTGATGCCCAGGTTTTTGCCTTCACGCTCGAGCGGAAGTTTTAACGCTCGAGCGGGCTTTTCGTTGTTGCTTCTCCGCTCGAGCGGGAGTTTTGAAGCTCGAGCGTGGTTTTCCATCTCCCAGTACTTTACTCTGCAGTCCGTCCGCTCGAGCGATATTTTTTACGCTCGAGCGTGATCTATTGATTTTGTCCCTCCGCTTGAGCGGAGAGTTTTACGCTCGAGCGGATACCATCGCTTGCAAAACTTCTGGAAGGGTGCAATCGACGCTCGCGCGGCTCTTTTCACGCTCGAGCGTGAGTCTGTGTCTTACGCTCGAGTGGGGTTTTTCACGCTCGAGCGTAGAGTCGACTACATCAGTCCGTGATTTCACTTTTTGGATCACTTTTTGACCTACTTTTTCTTTCTTAACTTTTAAAAACCGCCATTTGAGAGTTTCTCTCTCTGCTCTCACCTTCTCTCTAAGATTTGATCTATTCCTTGTGGTTTTCTACCCTAGTTCCTTTGGAAGAAAGGTAGAGCTTCGTGAGAGCTTTCTTTTAATCTGAAAAAGAGAGGATTTGGAGCACTTTGGAATTTGAGTCTTCATCTCCGTCTTCTCCATTCGGGTTATTTTCTTCAAGGTAGGGATTTCCTACTCCATCTTATAAGTTTTGTTCTAAGTTTTGGTATTTTGATATGTTGGGAATACTTTGGTAATTTTGGGAAAAACCCTAGTTGTAATAATGAATTAATTTGTATAATTAATTTCAGGAAATTGGGGAATTTGGTTAAATTCATGAAATTGAGGAATTCATTGATTAAATGGTGTAGTTGTATAATTTAAATCACTCACCTATTGAATTGTTGATGTATTTATTTCCAGTCTAGAAATAACTGTTTTGGGCTATCGGTGGAGGATAGTCGTGTTTGTTGTAGACATTGTATGTGGATTAGGGAAAATTGAAACTAATCAAATTGTTTAAGTCATAAATTTAGACTATTGAATTAATACAGAATATACATGTATTGATTGAGCATTACATATGCATATTGTTTGGGAGGAGATAAGGGATGTACTCCACGGTTTAGGGGAAGATAGGGGATGGACCTCTAAACCGGAATTTTGTTTGGGAGGAGATAGGGGATGGACTCCATTAGCATCACTATTATGTGTGCTTATTATATTGAAGTGTTTTTACATGTTATTGATACAGCACTAAAATGTGTATCAAACGGGAAGTATGAAGTGTTTTAATATGAGCCTGATTCTCATTAGTGTTGTTGATATTGGAAGTAATGTGAATGTGATGTATAGTTCATTGTTGTAAGTTTGGCCAGGTTCTGAGCCATATTGATAATAATGGGAATTGAAACATGTCATAGACATTAGTGTCTTGAGACGGTATTAAGTCACAATTGATTATCTTGGTTAACCATCTATTGAATGCTATAGCTTTATTCAATGCTTATATTTGGTTTAGTATTTTTCTACTGGGCTGTGGCTCACCCTTTATGGGAACATCATTTTCAGGTTCAGGTGATAAGCTACCTCCAAGGACTTAGCTTGGAAGGAATTGGAGTTGAAGACTCTGTTTAGTTTATTTGTTATTTATTTATTTGATATTACATGTAAACATTCAAGCCTAGGGCTTTATTTGTATTTGAGTTGGAACTCATATTTTGTGTCCAAGTGTTGGCTTGGAAAGATGTTAGCCCGTAAGGCATTTAATTTGATGTTACATGTAATGTTTTTCAATAAGAATACTCTGATGAATAGAATAACGGTTGGTTTTCCTTTATTAATGCATGTCAATGTTATGTATATTATGGGTTTATTTTGGGGCGTTACAGTTAGAGCTCTCTCCTCTCGCACTAAAGATAATTTTCTTCCACATAGCCACGTTTTGTATTCACAATCCCAATCTCTGGTATGTGTGCAATTTTCCAATAATTCCCATCTTTTAAGTCTCTGTTCAGACTCGAACTCAATCCATTAGACATATCAACCAAATAAAGAGACTTAAGGTTGGTTAGATGTTCAATGCCAAAGGGTAACTCCTCTACCAATTCACATTTCCGGATAAGTAACTCTTCAAGATGAGGCATGGAGCCAGCTTCCACTTTCACCCATCTCAATCCTTTTAATACAGAAAGTGCTAATCTCACAAGTCTTTGAAATCCACTAGCCTTGAAACACAATTTTGCCCCTTCATATGTCTGAAGAAGTTGAAGTTCAACCAAATTGGGCAAATCTTGAAGGGATTCCAGTGGATCAACATCCCTTAACTTACTCCATGCTAAAACTACTCTTACCAAGCTATGCAGTGAAGGTATCCAATGCGGTACCTTATGTAAACTTCCTACTAGGTAGAGCGTTCGAAGAAGTTGAGGAGGTGAAGAAAGAGAATCTAGATCAACGATCTCATCTTCTCCTGTTGCACGAACAACCAATGAGCGAAGGTTACTAAGCTTCTCAAGGGACGAGCATAACACCCTCCCATCTTCATTTCTCAGTTTTTCAATGCGTAATTTCTTCAGTTGAATCAACTTCCCTACCTCTCCTAGTAAAATGGTCCCATTGTCATGGTTTGTTTCAATAGAACAGAGTTGTTGTAAGGATGACAAACTTCCTATTTCCGCCGGGGCTTTGAATCCGCAGTGATCATGAAAACAAATTAAAGGAATAGGATTTTGTATGTAGTGATACAACAAGATATGGCGAAGTCGTTGGAGCTTCAGGATATCATCAGGCAACTCAATGACATTCGTATGTTTAAGGTCCAATGTTTCCAGGTTTTGGAGCTTTCCAATCGACTTGGGTATTATTTTTACATTGGTTCCCCTCAAACTTAAATACCTAAGTTGAAATAGTTTCAAAACTTCATTTGGGAATATCTCCAATGAGGTACCTCTCAATTTCAACACGGTTAGCAATCGTAGACCATCATTTGACGATGCAAGCATGGACAACATGGACAGTGAATTTGTTGCATTGAACATAAGCAAAGAACGAAGTCGAGTGAAACACTTGCTTTGTTGTGTATTTTCCAAATGATTGTGGATTGATAGGCGCCGCACCTTTTCAGGCCACACTCTTCTTTGTTCACCAGCTATTGTCACAATGTTTTGGTCTCCCGACTTCGAAACAATAATTTCATGCCAGAGGTCATGGATGCGATACGTTTCGAACCTTCCATCTGATCTCATCTCTGCCACTTGAACTAAGCTTCTATTGATTAGCTCATTAAGGTAGCCCTCGGCAACTTCTTCTATAGTCATTCCTGCTTTCATTTCTACGAAGCCTTCTGCCACCCATAACCGAATCAATCTCGAGTGTTCAATCAAATAATCCTCTGGATAAATGCTTAGATATAGAAAGCAAAACTTTAGATAGTAAGGTAAATCAATGTAAGTAAGTGACAATATTTTTTTCATGCTCAACAGTTTGTCATTTCCTTGTAGTTCTGATCCAAGGCTGCGGTAGATCTTATCCCACTCATCCACATTGCTCTTATCCTTCGTTGATAAAAGACCACTAATTGTCACAATTGCAAGCGGCAATCCCTCACATCTATTCAAGATGGCTCTTGAAAGTCCTTCCAAATGTGAAGGGCAAGAATTCTCCATAAATGTTTTCCTACAAAACAAAGTCCAAGACTCTTTGGGAGGCAAGGGCTGAAGGTCATAGACATCCCCATGATATTCTTTACTAGAGAAAGAAGCTAAATCTGCATTTCTGGTTGTGAGCACTACTCGACTGCCACAATTGCCAATGGGAAACACATATCTAAATGATTGCCACGCATGAATATCCCATACATCATCGAAAACAAGCAGATACCTCTTTTGTTGCAAGAAAGCATGAATTATCCCTTTCAAGCTATTCATATCCATGTACTCCACCCCTTGTGGGACTAGTTGGTTGACTTCTTCAAAAAGTTGTTTGATCATGCCTTTTAGGAGCCCCTTGATGTTAAAGGATTCAGAAACAGTGATCCAAGCATAGTTCTGGAAATGCTTCTTCACAACTGCATCATCCAAGACCTTTTTAACGAGTGTTGTTTTGCCCAATCCGCCCATTCCTGATACGGAGAGCACCTTGAGTTTGGGATCTGTTGGAAAAATGGTTTATATAGGCATATTTTGGGCCGACTTTGAGCCCAAAATTGAGTGGGCCCCAAACGTCTTTGGGGGTGGGTCCGTAGAGGTAAAGTGTTCCTTGCCGCGCGGCAAGTCACACGGTGAAGACGGAACGTCAAAACCATTTATGAGTGAATGGGTAGTTGACGTCGTTTTCGGATCTAACATTTATTTTTTAGATAAAATTTATGTGAATTTTTTCAATAAAAAATTATTGTGGGAATTTAATTTAATTCTAAATTCAAATTTTGGGTTCCTAACTGGTTTCCTAAAGTTTGTACCTCTTCCTTTATTTATTAAGCTATTTCATTAGTTTAATATATATATATATTTAAATAGTTTAATATATATATATATTTATTTATTTCAAATAGTTTAAATAAATAATGTAGCAAGGGCACTTTTAAACTTTGATCAACAGGTTTGTAAGTGTTCCATTCACTAACGGCTATTTTCCAAAACTGTTTGGAAGGAAAAACGGTTCCATGTGATACCGGCAAAACATGTTTGAAATAGGGTTTGCACCTGTTCTCAACAATGTTTTGCACCTGTTCGGAACAACACTTGGGTGCCTATATATACAGCCTTATATCCAGCATTTTAGACCCTGGAAAAAAAATTGAGTCTTGGTAATCCAATTTGCTATCCGAAAATTCAGTCTGTTTAATTTGCATTTGCTGTCCAGAATTTACAACATTTGCATTATTCTTCATTTTAGATTATATTTCAGAGAGTTAGAACACAGGTTTGGTTCGCCGAACAAATTGTTTGGAGTACTAATACAATTTGTGAAGATCATTGTATCCTGGGAGATAGACGCCACTCATCCGTAAGTACCATAGCGGGGCAAATCTGTCTTAAGGACAGAGTGTCACACACTCGATTTGGTCTTAATTTTAATTCGGTTCGATAAATAAATCTGGTATGTTATTTATTTATTTTGTTTGAATTTATTTCAAGTTATTTTATTTACACAGAAGATTGTTCCAACAATCTTAAGACAGATTTGAATTATTCTGTTTACAGAATTTTTTGTTTGTTTCCTCTTTTTTCATTCTTCGTAAATAATTTCGGAAGAAAATTATTTTCTGTGGATTTACAAAATAATATTCTGGTTGGAAAAACAAATAGTGATTATATGCTATTTGACAGATAGTAGTAATATACTGTCTCTTTTCTTTGACAACAACTAGTAGTACGATACTGGTGTCATTAACAATTCAGAATATATTTTTGTGGAATTTTTCAAAAATTAATTTTGGGTTTTAGAAATTATTTTCTGAGTTTTCATTAATTAAAATTCTGTTTTCAGTATTTTAATTATTGAAGTGTTACTGAATTTAATTTTTTGTATGGAATTAATTTGGTTAAATAAAATTTTATTTTATTTCCAAATTAATTGAAAAATAAAAGTTATTTTCTTATTTATTTTATTTTACAGAATTTAATTTTTTGTGTGGAATTATTTTGGTTAAATAAAATTTTATTTTATTTCCAAATTAATTGAAAAATAAAAGTTATAGTTTTTATTTCTTTTATTTTACAGAATTTATTTTTCTGTGTGGAATTAATTTGTTTAAATAAAATTTTATTTTATTTTCAAATTAATTGGAAAATAAAAGTTACATTCTTGTTTCTTTTATTTTTACAGAATTTAATTCTGTGAATTTGGTTTAATTTTTTGTGTAGTGAAAATTCTAATTATAAATTTGTTTTATAAATTAGAATTGATGGCTACTGAAACTAATGCCCAAACAAGTGCTACTGTGGTAGCTGCAATGATGCCAACCCCCTCTCCTGTTGTAACAGTACCAGTGAATCATGGTGAAAATCTAGAGAAGTTCTTAGGAACTGTTTTTAAAAGATGGCAGAAGAGAATGCTATCTAAAGGAGGGGAAACTAAGAAATACAAGTTTAATGGCATGTGTTACATTTGTAACAAAGAGGGACATCGTGCCAAAGATCGCCGTTACAAACGTAAAGGCAAAAGAAGATCAAGTAAGAAGATTGCTAAAGCCAAAATGATCGAAATGGATAAAATTTCCAATAGTGTAGATGTCAAAAATCTTTCTGCAGTTGTTTCCGAGGCAAATCTTGTCGGAAATTCTAAAGAATGGTGGGTGGACACTAGTGCTACTCGTTATATCTGTGCCAACAAAAAGATGTTCACATCTTATTCTACAGTGGACAATGGTGAATAACTTTTAATGGGTAATTCCTCAACTTCCAAAGTTGAAGGACAAGGAAAGATTGTACAAAAGATGACATCAGGAAAGGAACTCACTCTCAACAATGTGCGGCATGTATCGGACATTCGCAAGAATTTAGTTTCCGGATCTTTGTTGAGTAAGAATGGGTTTAGGTTAGTTTTTGAAAGTGACAAGTTTGTACTTACCAAAAACGGGATGTATGTAGGAAAAGGTTACATGTCTGATGGCCTTTTCAAGTTAAATGTAATGACCATTGTACCCTCAGTTATTAATAATACTACATCTTCTTCTTACTTGCTTGGGTCTTCAAATTTATGGCATGGTAGACTAGGACATGTTAATTATGGATCTTTGTGTAGATTAATTAATATGGAATGTTTACCTAAATTTAACATTGATTCAAATCATAAATGTGAAGTTTGCGTTGAGGCAAAATTATCTAAAACTCCTTTTCATTCAATTGAAAGAAGTACGGAACCACTTGAATTAATTCATAGTGACATTTGTGAATTTAAATCAATTCAAACTAGAGGTGGGAAAAAGTATTTTATCACTTTTATAGATGACTATACTAGATATAGTTATGTTTATTTAATTCGAACCAAGGATGAAGCTTTGGAAACTTTCATTCAATATAAGAATGAGGTTGAAAATCAACTTGGTAAGAAAATCAAGAAACTTAGAAGTGATAGAGGTGGTGAATATGAATCACCTTTTGGTGAGTTTTGTAAAGAACATGGAATAATTCATCAAACCACCGCTCCTTACTCATCTCAGCAAAATGGAATTGCTGAAAGGAAAAATAGGACTTTAAAAGAAATGATGAATGTCGTGTTAATAAGTTCTGGATTACCTCAGAACTTGTGGGGGGAAGCAATACTTTCTGCTAATTATATACTTAATAAAGTACCCCGAAAGAAAGTGAATCAAACACCCTATGAATTGTGGCATGGAAGAGTACCATCCTACAAATACTTAAAAGTGTGGGAGTGTTTGGCTAAAGTGGCTATTCCTAGTCCTAAAAAGACTAAGATAGGTCCTAAGACCATTGATTGCATTTTCATTGGTTATGCTAAGAATAGTAGTGCATATCGGTTTTTGATTCATAAATCAGAACATACCGAAATGCATGTAAATACTATTATTGAGTCTCGGAATGCATCATTCTTTGAACATGTATTTCCAAAGAAGACTGGACAAGAGACTAGTACTAATAAAAGACCTTTTGATGCTATTACTAGTCAGGATCAAGAACATGATTAAGAACAAGAGTTAGATCAAAATGAGGAAGAGGAACTTAGGCGTAGTAAACGTGCTAGAACCTCAAAATCTTTTGGTCCAGATTTTCTAACATTTTTGTTAGAAAATGAGCCTTTAACTTTTAAAAAGGCTATGTCCAGCCCTGAAGTTCCTTTATGGAAAGAAGCTGTCAATAGTGAAGTTGAATCCATCTTGCAAAATCACACTTGGGAATTGGTGGATTTGCCACCAGGTTGTAAACCTCATGGGTACAAGTGGATTTTCAAAAGAAAATTGAAAGCGGATGGATCAATAGACAAATACAAGGCAAGATTTGTAGTCAAAGGTTTTAGACAAAAAGAAGGTCTAGATTACTTTGACACATACTCACCGGTTACTAGAATAACATCCATTAGAATGCTAATTGCCATTGCATCTCTATACAACCTAGAAATTCATCAAATGGATGTGAAAACCATTTTCTTAAATGGTGAGTTAAATGAAGAAATTTACATGGAACAACCAGAAGGGTTTTCTGTTCCAGGAAAAGAAAAGAAAGTGTGTAAATTGGTTAAATTATTATATGGTTTAAAACAAGCGCCAAAGCAATGGCATGAGAAATTTGACAAGGCAATGATGTCAAATAGATTTAAAATTAATGAGTGCGACAAATGTGTTTATATTAAAAACACAGATAAAGGTTATGTCATTGTATGTCTTTATGTAGATGATATGCTCATCATAGGTAGTAATAATGATATGATTAAAACTACCAAGAAAATGTTGAATAAACATTTTGACATGAAGGACATGGGCATTGCTGATGTAATTCTTGGTATGAAAATTACCAAAACATCAGAAGGATATGCTTTGTCACAATCTCATTACATTGAGAAAATACTTGACAAATTCAGCAAAGATGATGATCATCTTGCTAGAACACCTGTAGATGTTAATTTGTATCTTTCTAAGAATGTACAGGAAAGTATTTCTCAATTAGAGTATGCCCAAATTATTGGAAGCTTAATGTACTTAATGAACTGCACTCGCTCAGATATAGCTTATGCAGTAAGTAAATTAAGTAGATATACGAGTAATCCAGGAGTAGAACACTGGAAAGCAATTTTAAGGGTTCTAAGATATCTCCGATTTACTCGTAACATTGGGCTGAATTATACTAGATATCCAGCAGTACTTGAAGGATACTGTGATGCAAATTGGATATCGGATACAAGAGACTCAAAGTCCACCAGTGGGTATGTCTTTACTCTTGGTGGGGCGGCTGTATCTTGGAAATCTTCCAAACAGACGTGCATTGCTAGGTCTACTATGGAATCAGAATTCATAGCTTTAGACAAAGCAGGGGAGGAGGCAGAATGGCTTCGCCACTTCCTTGAAGATATTCCAATATGGCCAAAACCGGTGCCTGCTACATGCATACATTGCGATAGTCAATCAGCTATAGGTAGAGCACAGAGTCATATGTATAACAGTAAGTCACGACACATTCATCGTCGACATAACACCGTGAGACAACTACTCTCTAATGGAATTATTTCCATAGAATATGTTTAGTCTAAAGACAACATGGCGGATCCACTAACCAAAGGGTTAGCAAGAGAGTTAGTTGAGAATTCATCGAGGGAATGGGACTTAAGCCTGTTAAATAAGACTTACCACAAAGGCAACCCAACCTAGTTAACTGTAGATCTCAAGATCTAAGTTCAAAGGGACAACCGAGTTGTGAATGACTCAGAAGGATCACTGGGGATTCTAACTCCTACCCATTTCTTTGATGAAATAGTGATGTCTGCAGCGTTTTAGGTTACGTAAAACTTTTAATGATTCTTATATCTAGATAAACCTAGTGGAGTATGGCAGGATACTCTTCATAAGAATCACCTATGTGAGTGTGAACTGGGCCGGTTCTATAAGATTTGTGAAGGGCTATAAGTCTTTAGAACACTCTTGAAAGACCAGGTTGTTCAGGGCCAAAATGAACACAATAGTGAGAACTAAACTGTGTCTGGGAATATACTGTGTGAGTTCTATTGTCTTGGTTTACACAAACGGCTGAACAGTTCAAGACATCATGTTCACTGTTTAGTTAGTAAATCCGATAGTGTCTCACAAGGGAAGGTTCAAAGCCAAAAGCTACCTATCCTTTGCAGAATATTACCAATTTCTGTACTCTCTGATTAGATCATGTTGTTGCATTTTCTCTCCGTCAAATTCCATTCATGTGGGGGATTGTTGGAAAAATGGTTTATATAGGCATATTTTGGGCCGACTTTGAGCCCAAAATTGAGTGGGCCCCAAACGTCTTTTGGGGTGGATCTGTAGAGGTGAAGTGTTCCTTGCTGCGTGGCAAGTCACACGGTGAAGACGGAACGTCAAAACCATTTATGAGTGAATGGGTAGTTGACGTCGTTTTCGGATCTAACATTAATTTTTTAGATAAAATTCATGGGAATTTTTTTAATAAAAAATTATTGTGGGAATTTAATTTAATTCTAAATTCAAATTTTGGGTTTCTAACTGGTTTCCTAAAGTTTGTACCTCTTTCTTTATTTATTAAGCTATTTCATTAGTTTAATATATATATATATATATATATATTTATTTATTTCAAACAGTTTAAATAAATAATGTAGCAAGGGCACTTTTAAACTTTGATCAACACAGGTTTGTAAGTGTTCCATTCACTAACGGCTATTTTCCAAAACTGTTTGGAAGGAAAAACGGTTCCATGTGATACGAACAGAACATGTTTGAAACAGGGTTTGCACCTGTTCTCAACAATGTTTTGCACCTGTTCGGAACAACACTTGGGTGCCTATATATACAGCCTTATATCCATCATTTTAGACCCTGGAAAAAAAAATTGAGTCTTGGTAATCCAATTTGCTATCCGAAAATTCAGTCTGTTTAATTTGCATTTGCTGTCCAGAATTTACAACATTTGCATTATTCTTCATTTTAGATTTAGATTATATTTCAGAGAGTTAGAACACAGGTTTGGTTCGCCGAACAAATTGTTTGGAGTACTACTACAATTTCTGAAGATCATTGTATCCTGGGAGATAGACGCCACTCATCTGTAAGTACCATAGTGGGGCGAATCTGTCTTAAGGACAGAGTGTCACACACTCGATTTGGTCTTAATTTTAATTTGGTTCGATAAATAAATATGGTATGTTATTTATTTATTTTGTTTGAATTTATTTCAAGTTATTTTATTTACACAGAAGATTGTTCCAACAGGATCTTCATGCACCAACCACCAAATCAGTTCCGATTTGGGTTCATTGATGCCGACAAGCTCTGCTTCATCAAGTAGAAGGGCATCGCCGCGACAATCATGCCATGCTTTGTTAAAACCAGTGGACCTTGAGCTTGAGCCTTCCTCCAACATACCATATCTTTCATGGTACCTCTGATGTCCCTTCCAAATATCGATGACACTAGCCTTCATTCTTTGAACTTCAGAAGCAATTTGGTGACGGGCTTTTAAAGTTTTAATGAAGCAAGAAACCTTACGAAGAAAACCGCGAAATCCAGAGCCATGACAATGTCCCAGGCGAAGCATGAACAACCCGAGAACATCTCCAATGTCGTACGCAGCTTCTCGGACTTACTTGACCCATACTTTGAGTTCAGGGTTGTTTTCTTCCATAGCATCGGCAACTCTGAGGAAAGCAGTCATGCGATCGAATTCATCTCTGATGTATTGGATCTCTTCTCGAACTCCAGTCAACAAATTGGCCACTTGTTTGAGGAAGGGTGCGAAGTTGGCTAGTAGATGGAACACTGCACTCTCGGCCATTTTGCAATGTTGATGACAATTTTGCAATGTTGATGACAACTCTAAACTGAAGATGATAAAAGGGTAGAGAACAAGGGGTGGAGGACGTCCCTCACACGTGTGGAAGCATCTATCAAAATTTGGTCACTCTTTTTTCTGTTTTAATTATATATTAGCAATTTTTATGATCCAAAAAAATAATAATAATAATAATTATATATTAGCAATTTCATCTATTTAGTTTTCATAATTTTTAATTTTAATTCATGTAGTTCAGTTGGTAACAATTTCACAGTAAAATTTTGAACAACTTAAATTATGTAACCCAATACTCATTTTTCTTTCCAAAGATACTCTGTGATATGGTGCAATTACGTGCATAGGAAAATTGGGATTTCAAAATAAGACTATGAATTGTGAATTTTGGAAATTATCATAATCATTTTTCATCCAAAACTTTAATTATAATTTTTTATTTTCTTTAATTGGCACAAATTGAAAAATTTAAGATTAAATATATTTCAGTTGAAATGACATGAACCAAATTAACATAATCCATAAATAATCTGCAATGCATTTAATCTAAACTACTGACACCTATTAATATGCAAACTAGTTTTGATGAAAGTAAATACTAAAAAAAAGTTAAATTAGTTTTTGCTTTTTTTTTTTTGGAAAAAAAAAAATGAATGATGTACCTTGTTTGGTTGAGTTTTTTTTTAAAAAAAGAAACAAAAAAACAAAACAAAACTTTTTGGTAAAAAAATGAAAAATAAAAAATTCTCATCATTTAATGGTTCTCTTTTTTAAGATAATTTTTTTTTTGATATTGATTTTTGTAAAATTAATTTTTATTTTTAAAAAAATAGTAAACATATTCTGAAAACTCAATTACGCAAAATATTTTATCTTGATTTTCATCAAATTAAATTTTATTTTTACCAACACATTTGTGTATTTAGGCAACCTCTAAATAAATTTTTTTCTTTTTGAACGAACCTCTACATAATTGCTCAAACTCGAAGTATGAAAGCTCCATGTTTTGGTACCGAAAGACCGATGTGTCCCACACGTTTTAGCCCCACGCGTTTTAGTGTACAAAAAAGGATTTGACTAGTTGTATATAGAAATGATAACATATCAAGTTTATGGGTAATTATTCAGTAATTTTGAAATATGAACATGTAGTCTTCTATAGTATTATGATTAATGAAAAAGGTAGATAGGTGAGATATTGTGTTGGGTGATTGAAGAATATGAAAAAACATATTAAATGATAATTAGTTAAAGAGTACAGACACATAATACTCCGGAATTATTGAATAATTTCCTGAAGTTTATAGTCCTTGTTTTGAATTGTATTGAGGGTGGGGCAAATAAGGTCAATGGCTTGGGTAGGGTGGGCTGGGAGCAAAGCAAGACTGATTAATTTCATAACTTAAACAAATTGTAAATATTAATGAAAGTTAAAACATGTAAGAAAAAAAATAAATGTTAAGTATCATATTTTAGTGTTTTAATCTTATTATATTGAAAAAAAGAGAGTAAAGATTATATATTATATAAATATATTTAATAAATATAATCTGGGCTGGAGGATAAAATTCATGCAGAGCAAGGCGAGGATGTAGGGGCGGAAGAAAATAATCATTCCTAATAGCACAGCTGTTGGGCTCATGGAATTTATCACGTGTCTTACTTTAAAGATCTAATTTTTTTAATTTGTTAATTTTTTGTATAAATTATTTAATAATCATGATAACTTGCTTTTTATCTGTCTTCACAAATTGGATGACAAGTATACCGTTTATCTTTAATAAATAAATATAACAAAATTATCTGGCTATAATTATTAAATTTGCTTATTTTTAATGTATAATTTACACACAATAACCAAGATAAACAATTTAAATCACTATAATAGGCCCAACTGCACCACTGCTTTCTTTGGGAGTTGGTGTTTTTTTTTTTTTTTTTTTGTCTTTTTTAGTTCGGCTTATTTTATCTTTATTTATTTATTTATTTATGGTTTTAAATTAGAATCATTAAGATGAGACAAACCTAAAAATAAAATTGATTTTTTTTAAATAAAAAATTAAATTAAATTGAAAAGATAAACTTGACCTTTTAATTTTAGCCAAGGAAGTGAACTTAAGCCATGGCAATGGGTCAGTTTAAAAAAAAAAAGCCATGGCAATGGGCTAGCCTGGATCTAAAATTTAGGGCCTATGTCCATGGGTTTTGACTAGTCAACAGTTTGAGTTCGAGCCAGGCCATCTCTTATGGACTTAAAAATATGAGTTGGTAGGATTCAAGTCGGTATTGGCAATATGAGCCTATCTAGGCTTTAAATTCAAGAGAAATACTTTCAAGATGTGTACCATATAGAAATTATGTCATTTACAAGGTTGATTATTACAAATGATATAACTCAATATTATAGGGGATCATAATTTAAAAATATATATATATAGTTATAACTTCTTGAATTATAACCAAAATCTTATCATAACTAACATTACAATATGATATATGTGATAACCATTAATTCAAAATTCATAACAAAAGATGCATATAGTGTGTACAATAGAATTTCACTTAGTTCAATCTTTTTTCTTAAATTCAAAATAAATTAAGAAAAAAAGTTACTTATATAACACGAAATCTTAAAGTGCATTACCATAATTAGAATAGAATATTGAATCAAGAAAAACAAAAAATAAACTTTATTTCTTGAAATACATAATTACAATCATTATTATTATGTTATTTAATTCTATACATCTTTAATTTCATAAAAATATAGTTATTACTTTCACAGTTGGAGTGTTACTCATTTAGTTTTAGAGAAAGTTAGTGAAACATCCCTCTCTAACTTTATGTAGTATGGGAGGTCCAAGATCTTTTTTTATTAGCTAAGGTCCCTCAACATTTTTACAGAGAAAATTCGACTTAGAAAAATTTCACCCAACTTAGTATGATCACAGAGAAATTGTTAATCATATTATTTAATTTTGATGATGTCTAAAATATTATTTGTAACAATTTGAATTTTTTAATATACATATGTATTTGACCCAAAATATTATCTTTTTAAAAGAATATATATATATATTTGTTAAATATTAGTTAAATAAAAATATTTTTGAAAACTTTACTATTCACTTTTTGAAAATTGAGGCTGATCACTATTTACTTTTTGACCAAATTAAAAATTGATTAATTATATTATTTTGACAAATTTGATATTGATGGGTTGTCTTGTGTTGACAAAATTAATATGGAGTAGTAGAATATATTTAGTTTAAAATCTCTACAACATATACAATATTTTAAAGAGGGCATATATTTTCAGATCCATCATAAATATTATTAAAGAGATTTTTCTGTATGCAAATATTTGATTAGAACATTATATGTATAATGCATATAATATAAATAGAATGCATCACGTGCGCTATTAAACTTTTTACACTAAATTGATTATATCATATTATAATCAAACAAGAAGAAAAAGATGGAGTTATATATGTATATATATATATATATATAGATGGAGCAAATCATCTGTTTATTTAAAAGTTGTGAACTTTGTATTAAATTGTCTAAAAAAACGGTGGCTCCATGTTTTTAAAAAAATAAATAAATAAACAAAAGGAAAAGAAAAAATTAGTCTTACTTGTATCTTTTTAATTATTAACATTTGCTGACTATTTCAAATCAAGGAGCGTGCTTATGTAAGCCATGACATAAAGAGCGTGCTTATGTAAGCCATGACGTCAGGAGCGTGCTTAT
The DNA here is from genome assembly GCF_055761805.1 of Camellia sinensis. NCBI lineage: Eukaryota > Viridiplantae > Streptophyta > Magnoliopsida > Ericales > Theaceae > Camellia > Camellia sinensis. Next base: position 186,158,838 of record NC_138967.1, read on the forward strand.
GTAAGCCATGACGTCAGCAAGGAGCGTCTAACGGGTATATTTTTGTGTATAAATAGAAGTGTTGTGTGTGGAGAAAAAATCAAGAACTTGAAGAGAAAATTTTCTGTGAGCTCCAAATTGTATTCTTCTCTTTCACTTTCAGATCTAAGTCTAGCTTTTGTTCTTACACTTTCATATCTACTCTTTGTGAGAGAATTATTGTAAAAGTGGGTTCAATTACCACTTATTCTTATTCCTTATTTTTGTGAGAGATTTTGTAAGGGTAAGGCATTTATTGTTGAGTGAGGCTCAATAGATAAGAGTAAGTCCTGCGCCAAATCCACAAGCTTGGTGGTGTATTTATTCAATTGATAGTAAAGAAATTCTCAAGGAGGTTCCTTGGGGAGTGGACGTAGGCCTGGCGTGCCGAACCACTATAAATCGCAGTGTTTGATTTTCTCTCTCTATCTCTTCTACTTTTATATTGATAATTATTATTCTGTTTTTTTTATTTATTAAAATTCTGAATATTGTGTTATTTTTAATATTGTGAAATTTTTAATAACTCAATTCACCCCCCTCTTGGGTTGCCTATCTGGGATAATAATTGGTATTAGAGCCTAGACTCTAGTTTTTGTGACTTAACCGTCTTAGAGTAGATCATGGCAACCCCTAGTTATTCCTTACCCGAGGGACAAGCATCTAATAGGCCACCTCTATTTAGCGGCACAAATTTTAGCTATTGAAAAACTAGGATGACCATACATATTCAATCTAATGATTATGAATGTTGGAAAATTATTTGTAATGGTCCAAAAATTCCTACCAAAACTATAGATGGACTTAGGGTACCAAAACCTGAAGATGAGTGGGATGAATCAAATACTGGAATGGCTCAAATTAATGTCAAAGCTACAAACATGTTGTACTGCGCCTTAGATGCCAACGAGTTCAATAGAATTTCCACATGTAAAACCGCTAAAGAAATTTGGGACAAGCTTATAGTGACTCATGAGGGAACTGAACAAGTTAAAGAATCTAGAGTCAGTTTGCTAGTCCATAATTATGAACTTTTTAAAATGAAGCCTGATGAAACTATTCCTCAAATGTTTACTCGTTTTACTGATATTATTAATGGTTTAACTTCTCTTGGCAAAATATATACTAATGCTGAAATTGTAAGAAAAGTGCTTAGGTCATTGCCAAAAAGTTGGGAGACAAAAGTCATTGCCATTACCGAAGCCAAGGATTTATCAAAGCTAAGTCTAGATGAGTTAACGGGATCTCTCTTAACTCATGAGCTCATAATGCAAGAAGGAAAGGAAGAGGAGGACAACAACAAGAAGAAAGGAATAGCCTTCAAATCCACCTCGAAACATCAAGAGGATAAGGAAGATGATTCAGATGAGGATGAGGAAATGGCATTCATCACTAGAAAGTTCCAAAGGTTTGTGAGAAAGAAACAAGGTGTACGAAATTTTTTCAGAAAAGACTTCAACAACAGGGATTTTCAAAGAGGAGAAAATCACAAAAAATCTGAAGTAACCTGCTATGAATGCAACAAACCTGGACACTACAAATCAGAATGTCCAGAACTTAAGAAAAAATTCAAGAAGGACAAAAAGAAAGCTATGATTGCAGCATGGGGAGAAGATAGTGATGAAAGCGACACAGAAACCGAAGTTTGCAAAAACGAGGTTGCTAACCTATGTTTAATGGCACTTGGAAATGAAAATGAGGTAAATGACGAATCCTTTACATTTGATGAATTACAATTAGCTTTTGATGAATTACATGCTGAATTTAAGAAACTTAGTTTGAAAAATAATTGTCAAAAGAAAGTAATTTCAAGTTTATCAAAAGAAAATGAATCATTGACTTCCAAGATAAATGTTTTAGAAAATGAAGCCATGAAAATGAAAAAGGAAAATGAGATTTTAACTCAAAAAGAGTCTTCAATTTCTGAAAAACATTTAGTTGTATTGCAAAAAGAAAACGAGTCTTTAAAAAATGAGCAAATTATTTTGAAAGAAAATATTGAAAACTTGAAAACTACTCTTTCAAAGTTCACTCAAGGTAGAGAGACTTTAGATAAAATTCTTAAAAATCAAAACCGTACTTTTGGTAGAGTCAGAATTGGATATAAACCTTTTTCAAAAGTAAAAACTGCCAAAAATGGTTTTGTATATGCATCTTCTAATCACTCTCATCTCACATGTCATTTTTGTGGAACAAAAGGTCATATTTCACCTTCATGTCCTATTAAAAGAAATCCTTTTGCTAAAATAAAAAAGATGTGGGTTCCTAAGGATATCTCAAGGGTGTCAAATTCTAACTTTTATGGACCCAAGAAAAAATGCGTACCAATAGAGAAATCAAATTTTTGTAGGTATGTTTCAAGACAAAATCCAGTAACGATAGATGGTATCTCGACAGTGCATGTTCGAGGCACATGACTGGAAATAAAGCTATGTTTGCCACACTCCAACCAAAGGATGGCGGATATGTGACTTTTGGCGACAATAGCAAGGGTAAAATCATTGGTGTAGGAAGTATTGGTAAAAATCCCTCTCCTATTATTGAAAATGTTTTATTTGTTGAAGGTTTAAAACATAACTTGCTTAGTATTAGTCAATTATGTGATAAAGGTTATAGAGTTATTTTTTAGAAAACTCATTGCACTATTGAAAATACCTTAGAAAACAAAACTTTATTTGTAGGTTATAGACATGAGAATGTATATGTGTTTGATTTACATGATTTATCTTCTCATTTTAACATTAAATGTTTATCTGCTATAAATGATAATGGTTGGCTTTGGCATAGAAGATTAGGACATGCTCATTTTGATTTAATTTCCAAGCTTTCAAAAAATGAGTTAGTCATAGGTTTACCAAAAATTGTTTTTGAAAAAGATAAACTTTGTGATGCATGTCAATTTGGAAAACAAACTAGAATTTCTTTTAAATCCAAAAATATCGTTTCAACTACTAAACCGCTTCAACTCTTGCATATTGATCTATTCGGACCATCTAGAACATTAAGTTTAGGAGGAAAATCTTATGCCCTTGTTTGTGTTGATGATTATACTAGATATACATGGGTATTATTTTTAGCACACAAAAATGAAGCTTTTTATAATTTTTCAAAACTTTGTAAAAGAATTCAAAATGAGAAAAATCTTAATATTTGTAGTATTAGAAGTGACCATGGTAGAGAATTTGAAAATGAAGATTTTATTATGTTTTGTGATGACTTAGGAATAGATCATAATTTCTCAGCCCCTAGGACTCCTCAGCAAAACAGTGTGGTTGAAAGAAAAAATAGAACTCTTGAAGAAATGGCTCGTACTATGCTTTGTGAAAATAATTTGCCTAAATATTTTTGGGCGGAAGTTGTAAACACTGCATGCTATGCTATAAACCGTGCCATGATTAGACCTATTCTTAAGAAAACTCCTTACGAACTTTGGAAAGGTAGAAAACCTAATATTAGTCACTTGCGTGCTTTTGGTTGTAAATGCTTTGTATTAAATAACAATAAAGATAACTTAGGAAAATTTGATGCTAAATCGGATGAAGCTATATTTCTTGGTTATTCTATGTCTAGTAAAGCTTATAGAGTATTCAATAAAAGAACTCTACTTGTTGAAGAATCTGTGCATGTTGTTTTTGATGAATCTAACGATATTATTTCCAAGAATCTTGTAAGTAATGATATTGTAGAAAATCAACCAAGCATGGAAAGCATTTACAAAAAGGAAAATGAAGAAAATCCATTACGCGAACATGACGAAGAAATGACAATGGAGAAACTTCAAGAAATATATGCTCTTCCAGAAAATGACTCAAATCTACCAAAAGAATGGAAGTATGCTCATGGCCACCCCAAAGATCTCATCATAGGTGATGCGGCGGAAGGTATAAAAACTCGATCCTCTGTTAGAAATATTTGTGGTAACTTAGCATTTGTTTCACAAATTGAACCAAAATCATTTTTAGAAGCTGAAAATGATGAAAAATGGATTTTAGCAATGCAAGAAGAATTAAATCAATTTGAAAGAAATGAAGTTTGGTTTTTAACCCCTCGACCTAAGGATCATCCCGTTATTGGTACAAAATGGGTTTTTCGAAATAAAATGGACGAATCTGGAGTTGTTATTAGAAATAAAGCTAGATTAGTAGCTCAAGGCTATAATCAAGAAGAGGGAATTGATTTTGATGAAACTTTTGCACCAGTTGCTAGACTTGAAGCTATTAGAATGTTACTTGCTTTTGCGTGTTTTAAAGATTTTAAATTGTATCAAATGGATGTTAAAAGTGCTTTTTTGAATGGGTATATTTCAGAGGAAGTTTATGTTGAACAACCTCCCGGTTTTGAAAATCATAAATACCCGGATCATGTTTTTAAACTTTCAAAAGCTTTATACAGCTTGAAACAAGCTCCTAGAGCATGGTATGAAAGATTGAGTAATTTTCTACTTGACAAAGATTTTTGTAGAGGAAAAATTGATACAACACTTTTTATAAAAATCAAAAAGGAAGATATGCTAATTGTTCAAATTTATGTTGATGATATTATTTTTGGTGCTACTAATGAAAATTTGTGCAAAGAGTTTGCTAAAGACATGTAGGGTGAGTTTGAAATGAGTATGATGGGGGAATTAAATTACTTCCTTGGTCTACAAATTAAACAAACTAATGATGGAACCCATTTAAATCAAACGAAATATATCAAAGATCTACTCAAAAGGTTTGAAATGGAATCTTCAAAGCCTGCAACAACTCCAATGAGCACATCGATAAAAATCGACAAAGATGAGCAAGGTACACCTGTAGATGAAAAGAAATATCGAGGTATGATTGGTTCTTTACTCTATCTTACTACAAGTAGGCCCGACATAATGTTTAGTGTTTGTATGTGTGCACGTTTTCAATCCGCACCGAAAGAGTCACACATCACCGCAGTCAAACGCATTTTCAGATATCTTGTCGGCACTCCAAATTTGGGATTATGGTATCCTAAGGGAACCACCTTTGAACTTTTTGGTTACTTAGATGCCGACTTTGCGGGATGTAGACTTGACCGAAAAAGCACTAGTGGCACTTGTCATTTTCTTGGACACTCACTCACTTCTTGGTTTTGCAAAAAACAAAACTCAGTGGCTCTGTCAACTGGTGAAGCAGAATACATTGCCGCCGCTGGATGTTGTGGACAATTGCTTTGGATGAAACAACAACTTCAAGATTTTGGACTTCACTATGATCATATTCCAATAAAATGTGACAATACAAGTGCCATTAACCTTTCAAAAAATCATATTCAGCACTCACGCACTAAACACATTGAGATAAGGCATCATTTTCTAAGAGATCATGTACTCAAAGGTGACATTGAACTCGAATTTGTGCCTACAAATAGTCAATTAGCTGACATATTTACCAAGCCTCTAAATGAAGAACAATTTTGTTATATTAGAACAGAACTTGGTATGATGAATACTCCAATATAATGTTTATATTAAAAAATGATTTTTTAAAAATAATTAAATAAAATAAATATTGTAATAATAATTATTATTATAAAAATAATAACAATAATAATAATATACATATATTTATATATATAATTTTTCTCTCTCTCTCTCTCCCATTCCGTCTCTATCTCTCACCCACTCTCTCCCTTACTCTCTCTTTTTCTCTTTCTCTTGGTCTCTCGCTTTCCCCTTCTTCCTCACATCCTCAGCCGACTCCATCTCCATGCTCACCATCGTCTACAACCATCTTCACCATCCACAAAATCATCCATCACATTCATCTCTACCATCATCCACCCAAATCCCTCACCAATCCACCGAACTCCATCACTTCTCCACCCGAAATCTGCATCTCCATCTTTACTAATTCATCAAGTTCCATCACCGATCCATCAAGATCCGTGACTGATCCATCAAGATCCACTGCCGATCTACACAAATTCGTCACTGATTTACCCAATCGTCTCAATTTCTTCCGTTCATCAAGGTTATCACCGATCAACATGTTAAAATTCTTGTTGCACTGTGTTATATTTTTTTACTTGTTGTATGTGCTCCAAATTCACTTGGATTTAATAATGGTTACTTCTACCTTGTCTGAAGAAATTGTTTTTATTTTTATTTTCTCCTTTTATGCTAGTGCACTTTGTGTAGTTGTTTATGGCCGGATCTTAATGGCCGTTGGTATTATAGATTGGTAATTTGTCTCTTCAAATTTATGTAATTTTTAGTGCATTAAATCAGGGGGAGACTCATATATTTTCATTATAAAACTATAAAAAAAAAATGGGCATGTGTAGATTCTGTGCATAATTTTAGGGGGAGTATATATACATATTTTTTTTACTCCTTATCTGCCATACTCCTTATCTGCAGCAACAAACAAATTTATTTTTTTTTGTGCATAGACAGAGTTAAAAATAAATAATAAAAAAAAATTAAAATTTCAATAATAATAATAACAATAACATAAATAAATAAAAACGGAAGAAATACTCGAAATTTTATTTCAGAAAACGAAAATATTACTCAATTACATGTAAATTTTTAGAAGGCATCACAGATTTATTCTTTTTCACTTCTCTCAACAATATTTCATGAGCTTCTTTTACATGTCTCTCTCTATTTTCGATTTCTGTGAGTCTTGGCATTATCACCGTTGCATAATAATGCACTGCATTCTCCAACTGTGCATTTTTCCTTTTTAGCTCTTTCTTCTCCTTACACATATTCACTACTTGTTGTTTTAACAAGCACACCTCATCTCTCCATTGCTGATTTTCTCGTACTCTTGCTTGTAATCGTCGCGCCATATTGGAAACTGCAGTCATGGCCTGTGTATAGCATCGAAATCATTTCGATTGCCAATACCACTAGAACCCTCATTTACAGGCATAGCATGTGCCTGCGTCACTGGTACTCTCTCATTTGCCTGCATTACAGGTACCTCATGCAGGTCCGACTCATTGATAGCCAAGGTAAGGAATGACATGATTACAAAAGAAGCTAAAACAAATTTTTTTTCTCAAACACTTGATGATTTTGTGTCTGATCTGTGTCACTTTTTATACACTCCATTGATCCATTACTCGATGCATATCTGCTATATCTGCTCAAATCTTTTGTTTGTCAATATTTCCTGCGCTCGAGATGCTCCAAAATCCCCACAATGATTCCGACAAGACAGACGGCCCATTATTTTATTTTTGGCCATTCAGATTATTGTATCAAATGTGTTTGTTTTTTATCTTCATCTTTATTTTGATGATGTCAAAGGGGGAGAAAAAAATATGATTTTGAAAATTCTATGTTGCAGGGTTATCAAAGAAAATTATATGTTGCAGAAATTCTATGTTGCAGGGTTATATGATTTTGAAAATTCTATGTTGCAGGGTTATCAAAGAAAATTCTATGTTGCAGGGTTATCAAATATTTTGTCAATTTTTTTTTGTGTCAAATCCATACAAATATTGCCATCATCAAAAAGGGGGAGATTGTTAATCATATTATTTAATTTTGATGATGTCTAAAATATTATTTGTAACAATTTGAATTTTTTAATATAATATGTATTTGATCCAAAATATTATCTTTTTAAAAGAATATATATATATATTAGTTAAATAAAAATATTTTTGAAAACTTTACTATTCACTTTTTGAAAATTGAGGCTGATCACTATTCACTTTTTGACCAAATTAAAAATTGATTAATTATATTATTTTGACAAATTTGATATTGATGGGTTGTCTTGTGTTGACAAAATTAATATGGAGTGGTAGAATATATTTAGTTTAAAATCTCTACAACATATACAATATTTTAAAGAGGGCATATATTTTCAGATCCATCATAAATATTATTGAAGAGATTTTTCTGTATGCAAATATTTGATTAGAACATTATATATGTAATGCATATAATATAAATAGAATACATCACGTGCGCTATTAAACTTTTTACACTAAATTGATTATATCATATTATAATCAAACAAGAAGAAAAAGATGGAGTTATATATATGTATATATATATATATATATAGATGGAGCAAATCATCTGTTTATTTAAAAGTTGTGAACTTTGTATTAAATTGTCTACAAAAACAGTGACTCCATGTTTTAAAAAAAATAAATAAATAAACAAAAGGAAAAGAAAAAATTAGTCTTGTATCTTTTTAATTATTAACATTTGCTGACTATTTCAAATCAAGAGCGTGCTTATGTAAGCCATGACCTCAAGAGCGTGCTTATGTAAGCCATGACGTCAGGAGCGTGCTTATGTAAGCCATGACGTCAGCAAGGAGCGTCCAACGGGTATATTTTTGTGTATAAATAGAAGTGTTGTGTGTGGAGAAAAAATCAAGAACTTGAAGAGAAAATTTTCTGTGAGTTCCAAATTGTATTCTTTTCTTTCACTTTCAGATCTAAGTCTAGCTTTTGTTCTTACACTTTCATATCTACTCTTTGTGAGAGAATTATTGTAAAAGTGGGTTCAATTACCACTTATTCTTATTCCTTATTTTTGTGAGAGATTTTGTATGGGTAAGGCATTTATTGTTGAGTGAGGCTCAATAGATAAGAGTAAGTCCTGTGCCAAATCCACAAGCTTAGTGGTGTATTTATTCAATTGATAGTAAAGAAATTCTCAAGGAGGTTCCTTGGGGAGTGGACGTAGGCCTGACGTGCCGAACCACTATAAATCGCAGTGTTTGATTTTCTCTCTCTATCTCTTCTACTTTTATATTGATAATTATTATTCTGTTTTTTTTTATTTATTAAAATTCTGAATATTGTGTTATTTTTAATATTGTGAAATTTTTAATAACCCAATTCACCCCCCCTCTTGGGTTGCCTATCTGGGATAACAAAAATCTTTTCAGAAATTTCTCTGTGAAAATTGAAATTTCTCTCAGTCATGTAAAATTTCTCTAAATCGAATTTTCTCTGCAGAAATGTTGAAGGACCTTAACTACTATGAAAATATTATATGTCCTTTATCTTATAAAATCTTAATATCAATATAGCGATCCCGGGTTTACCCTTGTTGTACAGTGATCCGGACATGTGTCCGTGAATGTTGGTAGTTGTTTATTTTCTAGTTTGCATCCTCTTTACTTTGTATTTTGAGTTTTGGGATGTGTTGGGCAGGTTTGTTACAGGTTGGTTGTGCTTGGGAACCAAGTGTTGCTGCCCAGAATTTTGGTCCTTCGCTCGAGCGAGGAGGTTGTCGCTCGAGCGAGAGTAGTGTTGCCCCGGTTCTGGACCTGAGAGTTGTAGTTTCTGGCTCGAGCGAGCTTTTCGTGGCTCGAGCGGTCTGGGTTTTTCTTCGCTCGATCGAGAACTTCTTGGCTCGAGCGAGAGTTTTCTGTGTCTGGTCGCTCGAGCGACCAATACTTCGCTCGAGCGAGAGTGTTTTATATCAGCGGACAGCAGCGTCTAAAACATCATTTTTTCACCTCTCTTCTTTGAGCAAAACCTAAATCCGAGCCTCTCTCACTCTAAACTTACACTCTCTCTAAGATTTCATCTCCCTAGAGTGTGAATCTAGCCTAGGGCCTTTGTTAAAAAGATAGAGGGTGTTGAGAGCTTCGATTTAATCTGAAAAAGTTTGGATTTGGAGCAAGTTGATCTTGGAGTCTTCATCTCCTTTGTGGCTTAAACTTCGAGGTAGGGATAACCTACTCCTCTCTATGGGTTTTGTCTTTAAATTTTGGTATTTTGAGATGTTGGGCTTGGTTTGGTAATTTTGTGAAAGTTTGGGGCTTTTGTGCAATTATACAAAAGTTGAGGTTTTCTTCATAATAAACCTAGATGCATGTTTAGCATAAAAAAATGGAATGATTGCTGAATCATTGAAGAAAATGGGACCTAAGGGTTGAAATGGTAATTATGGAAAATGGCCTAATTACATTGTTTAATTAATTGGGATAATTAATTGGTGAGAAATGAAATGTTGATTGAATATCCATTTGTGCATTTATTTTCTGTTTAGAAATAACTGCTTTGGGCTATCGGTGGAGGATAGTCGTGATTGTTGTAGACAATGTATGTTGATTAGGCAAACTGAAACTAATCAATGGAATGTGTTATGGAACTTGGCAGTTGCTGGAATACATTAATTGTTTGTATTGTGTGATTGTATATAGAACCAATGTGTTTATATACGTTATGTGTAGAGGAGGAGATAGGGGATGTACTCCGCGGTTTAGGGGAAGATAGGGGATGGACCTCTAAACCGGATAGGTATTTGGAGGAGATAGGGGATGTACTCCGTAGACAGAGCTCATATGCTTGTCTAGAGAAGTGAAGATAGAGCTCATATGCTTATCTTTGTGAAGTGTGGATACAGCTTGTATGCTTATCTGTGGATATTGTTGATATACATATCTGTTGAGATTGTGGATATAGCTTTTATGCTTATCTGAATGTGAGATATAGTTTTTATACATATCTGTGGAAATGATGATAGAGCTAGCATGCTTGTCTGTTGAAAAAGGGAAAATGAAAAGTAAATGGGACTTGTAAGTCGTTGACATAAATATGTAATTTATGTGACTGTATCAGTGTTGACCAACTATCAATTGCTAATGTTTTAGTCATTGTCCATGGTTGGTTTAGTGTATTTCTACTGGGCTGTGGCTCACCCTATATGGGAACATCATTTTCAGGTGCAGGAAGCATGCCACCTCCAAGGACATAGCTGGGAGGCTAGTGGCGGGCATAGTTTTGTCGTTTTACTTTTGATGCATTACATGTAATTTCAAGCCAAGGGCTTAATGTGTAAACGAGTTAGACCTCTTTGTTGTAACCAAGTGTTAACTTGGAAAGCTGTAAGCCCGTAGGGCATTTTGTTATGAGATTAACATGTAATACTTATGTAATGGAATTCTAATGAATGATAGAAGGTGGTTAGTTTATCTATTAACGCTTGTCTTATTTGTTGAGTTAATGTTATTATTTTGAGGGCGTTACAACTTGGTATCAGAGCGTACCGGGTTCGAATACTTTGGGTACGTGGGAAGTGATTAGTATCACAATGGGTTTGTCTCGCTTGATAGAGACTTAGATGTAGTATCACATGCTATGTGCTTACTTGATAACATGCTTATGTGACTATGTGGGTATGGGATTTAATTTCTGGGATGTTGATTGGATCCTTGAGTTTCTGGGAGTCTTGTTGGAAAAGCACTTGATCAATGCTATTTCTAACCGGAACTCTAGTAACGCCTTGGGACTATCATTATCCGGAAATGAAATTCGTAAGTGCTTATGTGATTATGTGCTTATGTGGAGTGACTTACACTTGTCCATGCATTAGGACGTGAATGTTTAGTTTCGGCACACCTATGAATGTGCTAACGTTCTGTGTTGCCTTTATTAGGATGTCAGGACGAGGAAGAGGTGCTAGGCGTGGTAGACCTGCGAGGCAGGAAGTACCGTTACAGGGTGAGATTCCGGCAGTGCAGGAGGGAGTTGGTCAGGCCAATGTGGCTGAGCCAGTGGGTCAGCAGGCCGTGGGTGCTTTGGCCAGAGAGTTAGCAGGAGCTTTGGGTATTCTTAGGGCTGAGAATCAGGCAGCTGAGGCAGGGCCTTCCTTCTTGAAGAGGGAGTTCTTTCGGTGTAATCCGGACGAGTTTATTGGGGATCCTAAAGAGCCGCTTAAGGCAGATGAATGGCTCGAACAGACAACGAAGACGTTTGAGATGCTTGGCATCGAGGACGGAGCGCTGAAAGTGACCTTGGCATCCTTCCAGCTGAAGGGAGATGCGGGTCAATGGTGGAAGTACGAGAAGGCTTGTGTTGGTGGGACTTGGGAGGCATTTGTGAATGCTTTTCAGGAGAGGTTTCTGTCTGCAGTAGCTAGGGAGAAGCTGAGGGATCAGTTTAGCCGGCTTAATCAGCAGGGCTTGTCAGTGGCCGAGTTTGAGGCTACTTTTACTAGTCTGTCCAGGTTCGCGCCTGAACTGGTGGCGTCTGAGGAACGCCGTTGCTATGAGTTTGAGCGGAAGTTGAGGCGGGGCCTCAAGTTGAGAGTTGGTGGGTCTTATATCCGAGAGTATAGACACCTAGTAGATGCTGCAGCTCATATGGAGCTTATGATGCAGGAGGAGGATGAGGGGCAGAGAGGCTCCAAGAGGAGCCAGGATAGTCAGAGTGATGGCAGGAGACAGAGGGGTTCTAACCCTCAGCAGTCGCAGGGTGGTGTTGCTAGATCGACCTTCCCAGTGCCGAGTGTAGGCTCAGGGAGAGGTGGTCAGGGGGAATTCACTTGTTACAAGTGTGGCCAGTTGGGTCACAAGGTTTCTGTTTGCCCGCAGAAGGGTGGAGGTCAGAAAGCTGTTTCTTCATCAGCTAGACCGCAGAGTCAGAGTTTGGGTAGGGGGCAGCTCTTGACTTGTTATCAGTGTGGACAACCTGGGCACATGAAAAGGTTTTGCCCACAGTTGAGTGCCACTTCGGGAGCGTCTGGTTCTAGGCAGACGCAGGGTTTTCAGCCAGCTCAGTCTGTGCAGGCCTCGAGGGCCAATCCGGGAGTTTCGTCATCCCAGTCTGTGCAGCAGTCTTTTGCTCCGAGAGGTGAGCAGGTAGACCAGGGGCCTACGGGGCGCGTGTATGCTGTTACCGCGCAGGATTTAGTACCGGCTCCATCGGTGGTGAGAGGTACTTTTCTGTTTTGCAACTCGGTTGCTAGTGTGTTGATAGACACGGGTGCATCTCATTCTTTTGTATCTGCTGCATTTGCATCTGTTTTGGAATTGGAGTTAGCACAGTTAGCATCTCCTATTTGTGTGGTATCGCCTTTGGGCGGTGAGTTGATCCTGAAACAGGGTGTTAGAGGATGTGATATTGAGGTCGCCGACTATAGGCTTCCTTTTCCGTTTGTTGTCATGCCCATGAAGGGTTTTGATGTTATCTTGGGTATGGACTGGCTATCGTCATACCGGGCTGTTATTGATTGCTACCGCCAGAGGGTCACGTTATGTACCTTGAGCGGGGAGTGGTTCCATTTCTTGGGAGACCGGGTTGGTAGTGTTTTGCCACCGGGGTATGATTCGCGAGGGCGAAGTGAGCTTAGTGGGTTACTTGCTAGCTTTGAGAGTAGCGAGTGTGTTGAGACTCAGATTGTGTTACCGAGGGTGGTTTGTGAGTATTCGGATGTTTTTCCCGAAGAACTTGTTAGTTTGCCACCTCACCGAGAGATAGAGTTCTCTATTGACTTAGTGCCTGGTACGGCGCCGATTTCTATGGCACCCTACCGTTTTGCTCCGGCAGAGTTGGTTGAGTTGAAAGTTCAGCTCCAAGAATTGCTCGACAAGGGTTTTGTTCGCCCTAGTGTTTCACCGTGGGGAGCGCCGGCCCTCTTTGTTAAAAAGAAAGATGGTGCCTTGAGATTGTGTATTGACTATCGGAAGTTGAATCGGGCTACGGTTAAGAATAAGTATCCTATGCCCCGTATAGATGATTTGTTTGACCAGTTGAAGGGTTCCCATTGTTTCTCTAAGATAGACTTGAGATCGGGTTACCATCAGTTGAGGGTCAGGGAGGAAGATGTTCCTAAGACGGCATTCCGTACGCGGTATGGCCATTATGAGTTTTTGGTGATGCCATTCGGGCTTACCAATGCACCGGCAGTCTTTATGGACTTGATGAACCGGATTTTCCGGGAGTTCTTAGACCGATTTGTGGTTGTCTTCGTGGACGACATTCTTATCTATTCGTCTTCTGAGGAGGAGCACGAGGCACACTTGAGAGTGGTGCTTGAGTTACTTAGAGCCCATAGGCTGTATGCCAAGTTTGGGAAGTGTGAGTTCTGGCTGGGGGAAGTCAAGTTCTTAGGCCACGTGGTATCCGGGGAAGGGGTGTCTGTTGATACATCCAAGGTTGAGGCAGTGCAAGATTGGGCACAGCCTAAGAGTGTGTTTGAGATCCGCAGTTTTCTGGGATTGGCTGGGTATTACCGTCGGTTTGTGAAAGATTTCTCCAGGTTAGCGTCACCGTTGACTAGACTGACTCGGAAGGGAGTCAAGTTTGAGTGGAGTGAGACTTGTGAAAAGTCGTTCCAAGAGTTGAAAGTTAGATTGACCACCGCTCCGGTGTTAATTATTCCGGAGAGAGGGTTGGGTTACTCGGTTTATTGTGATGCCTCACGAGAGGGTTTGGGTTGTGTGTTGATGCAAGAGGGGAAAGTGGTAGCTTATGGCTCACGTCAATTGAAAATACATGAGAAGAATTACCCCACACACGACCTAGAGTTAGCAGCTGTGATCTTTGCCTTGAAAATCTGGAGGCACTACCTTTATGGTGAGAGGTTCGAGGTATTCTCGGATCATAAGAGTTTGAAGTATCTGTTTACACAGAGAGACTTGAATCTGAGGCAAAGGAGATGGATGGAATTCATCGAGGATTATGATTTTGAGTTGCATTATCATCCGGGAAAGGCCAATGTTGTGGCCGATGCCCTTAGTAGGAAAACCATTAGTGATGTAGCTTGTATAGCCATCCGGGAATGGGAGATGTTGGGAGCACTTGGCGAGTTTGATTTGCTACTGGGCGAATCTGTCGAGGCTGCGGCCTTGTTTTCTGTTGTTGCGCAGCCTACACTTGTGATTAGAGTGTTAGAGGCACAGAGAGGTGACCTTGAGGTAGAATCCCTCCGAGAGAAGATCTCCAGTGGGAAAGTTGAGAAGGGTTTGACGGTGTATCCCGATCTGAGTGTGAGATACCGAGACCGTTTGTTTGTACCGGAGTCTTGCCGAGAGGAAATACTTCGAGAGTTTCACCATTCGCGCCTTGCGGTGCATCCGGGAGGTACTAAGATGTATCAGGATTTGGGTCGCCAGTTTTGGTGGCGGGGTATGAAAAGAGATGTAGCTGTTTTCGTATCGAAGTGCCTTACTTGCCAGCAAGTGAAGGCCGAGCATCAGAGGCCAGCGGGTTTGTTGCAACCCTTGCCTATTGCCGAGTGGAAGTGGGAGCATGTCACTATGGACTTCGTTGTGGGTCTTCCGAGGACTCAGCGGGGTAGTGATGCTATTTGGGTGGTTGTAGACCGGTTGACTAAGTCGGCGCACTTTATTCCTATGCGCGTGAGAGATTCGGTAGATCATCTTGCCGATTTGTATATTCGGGACGTAGTGAGATTGCACGGGGTCCCAGTGACGATCGTCTCAGATAGAGATCCTCGTTTTACTGCTAGGTTGTGGCAGAGTTTGCAGAGTGCCTTGGGCACTAAGTTGACCTTTAGTACGGCTTATCATCCTCAGACTGACGGGCAGTCCGAGCGTACTATTCAGATCCTCGAGGATATGCTTCGGGGTTGTGTCCTGGACTTCTGTGGGACGTGGGAGAGGCACTTGCCGTTGGTAGAGTTTGCCTACAACAACAGTTTTCAATCTAGCATCGGTATGGCACCGTTTGAGGCCTTGTATGGCCGACCGTGTAGGTCTCCAGTTTGTTGGGCCGAGGTGGGTGATGCACCTTTGTTGGGTCCGGAGTTGGTTAAGGAGACGACGGAGAAAGTTGAGCTTATCCGTAGGAGGCTTGTTACAGCCCAGAGTCGGCAGAAATCTTATGCTGACCGTAGGAGGAGACCTTTGGCGTTTGAAGTAGGTGATCATGTCTTTCTGAAGATATCACCTAGGCGGGGTCTGATGAGGTTTGGAAAGAGTGGGAAGTTATCCCCTCGGTTTATTGGTCCTTTTGAGATCCTTGAGAGGATAGGTGAGGTTGCTTATCGGTTAGCCTTACCACCGCAGTTGTCCGGAGTGCATGACGTGTTTCATGTGAGTATGCTTCGGAAGTATGAACCAGATCCATCACATGTGCTGGATTGGAGCGATTTAGAGGTAGATGAGGATGCCTCGTATGAGGAGAGACCGGTTCGGGTCTTGGATAGGCGGGATCAGGTCTTGCGTGGCAAGACCATTCCTTTGGTGAAAGTCTTGTGGAAACATCACGGAGTGGAGGAAGCCACTTGGGAACGTGAGTTGGAAGTCCGAGAGAAATATCCGGACTTGTTTGTTGATATGTAATCTTGTATTTAAATTTTGCATGTTGTTGAACCTAAGAGCTTTTATATATGTCTTAAGTTGTGAAACATTGAAAATGTTTTGGTTATTGAAAGTATGTTTGGAACTTGCCTCATATGGAAGTTGAATGTAACATTATAGGTGTTAAGTATATTGTTGACATTGGAAAGTTAGTGCATAATGTTGATGCATGTTAATAATACATATGTTGTTTACATATTGTGATATATCTCTTGTTAAAGGGATGGGATGACCGGTAATGGGTCGAATTGTTGAATGTTAAATTGTAACATTGTTCAAAATGGAGGAAAACCTGTTTTTGACAACTTGTGCTTAATTTCGGGGGCGAAATTCTTTAAGGGGGGGGGAGGTTATAGCGATCCCGGGTTTACCCTTGTTGTACAGTGATCCGGACATGTGTCCGTGAATGTTGGTAGTTGTTTATTTTCTAGTTTGCATCCTCTTTACTTTGTATTTTGAGTTTTGGGATGTGTTGGGCAGGTTTGTTACAGGTTGGTTGTGCTTGGGAACCAAGTGTTGCTGCCCAGAATTTTGGTCCTTCGCTCGAGCGAGGAGGTTGTCGCTCGAGCGAGAGTAGTGTTGCCCCGGTTCTGGACCTGAGAGTTGTAGTTTCTGGCTCGAGCGAGCTTTTCGTGGCTCGAGCGGTCTGGGTTTTTCTTCGCTCGATCGAGAACTTCTTGGCTCGAGCGAGAGTTTTCTGTGTCTGGTCGCTCGAGCGACCAATACTTCGCTCGAGCGAGAGTGTTTTATATCAGCGGACAGCAGCGTCTAAAACATCATTTTTTCACCTCTCTTCTTTGAGCAAAACCTAAATCCGAGCCTCTCTCACTCTAAACTTACACTCTCTCTAAGATTTCATCTCCCTAGAGTGTGAATCTAGCCTAGGGCCTTTGTTAAAAAGATAGAGGGTGTTGAGAGCTTCGATTTAATCTGAAAAAGTTTGGATTTGGAGCAAGTTGATCTTGGAGTCTTCATCTCCTTTGTGGCTTAAACTTCGAGGTAGGGATAACCTACTCCTCTCTATGGGTTTTGTCTTTAAATTTTGGTATTTTGAGATGTTGGGCTTGGTTTGGTAATTTTGTGAAAGTTTGGGGCTTTTGTGCAATTATACAAAAGTTGAGGTTTTCTTCATAATAAACCTAGATGCATGTTTAGCATAAAAAAATGGAATGATTGCTGAATCATTGAAGAAAATGGGACCTAAGGGTTGAAATGGTAATTATGGAAAATGGCCTAATTACATTGTTTAATTAATTGGGATAATTAATTGGTGAGAAATGAAATGTTGATTGAATATCCATTTGTGCATTTATTTTCTGTTTAGAAATAACTGCTTTGGGCTATCGGTGGAGGATAGTCGTGATTGTTGTAGACAATGTATGTTGATTAGGCAAACTGAAACTAATCAATGGAATGTGTTATGGAACTTGGCAGTTGCTGGAATACATTAATTGTTTGTATTGTGTGATTGTATATAGAACCAATGTGTTTATATACGTTATGTGTAGAGGAGGAGATAGGGGATGTACTCCGCGGTTTAGGGGAAGATAGGGGATGGACCTCTAAACCGGATAGGTATTTGGAGGAGATAGGGGATGTACTCCGTAGACAGAGCTCATATGCTTGTCTAGAGAAGTGAAGATAGAGCTCATATGCTTATCTTTGTGAAGTGTGGATACAGCTTGTATGCTTATCTGTGGATATTGTTGATATACATATCTGTTGAGATTGTGGATATAGCTTTTATGCTTATCTGAATGTGAGATATAGTTTTTATACATATCTGTGGAAATGATGATAGAGCTAGCATGCTTGTCTGTTGAAAAAGGGAAAATGAAAAGTAAATGGGACTTGTAAGTCGTTGACATAAATATGTAATTTATGTGACTGTATCAGTGTTGACCAACTATCAATTGCTAATGTTTTAGTCATTGTCCATGGTTGGTTTAGTGTATTTCTACTGGGCTGTGGCTCACCCTATATGGGAACATCATTTTCAGGTGCAGGAAGCATGCCACCTCCAAGGACATAGCTGGGAGGCTAGTGGCGGGCATAGTTTTGTCGTTTTACTTTTGATGCATTACATGTAATTTCAAGCCAAGGGCTTAATGTGTAAACGAGTTAGACCTCTTTGTTGTAACCAAGTGTTAACTTGGAAAGCTGTAAGCCCGTAGGGCATTTTGTTATGAGATTAACATGTAATACTTATGTAATGGAATTCTAATGAATGATAGAAGGTGGTTAGTTTATCTATTAACGCTTGTCTTATTTGTTGAGTTAATGTTATTATTTTGAGGGCGTTACAATCAAGAACCTTAAAAAAAAATCTCCTTAGTTTTATCAATTTTAATTTCATTATTTTACTAAAACTGTATTTGTACACAAAAAATAAAAATAAAAATGAGAGAGAGAGAGAGAGAGAGAGAGAGAGAGAGAGAATATTTATTATTTAATATATATATATATATATATATGAGGTTAATATGAACCTCCCACATAGGTCTATGGGGCCAACTCATGAGTCCAACCCATGTATTTTAAAGGCCATATCAGTTGGGCCTATCGTTGGGCCTTGGCCAAATCCAAAAAACTAGACAAATCCAGCTCTCTCTCTCTCGCTCTCTCTACTGTGAATTGTCTTTTGCTCTTGGAGAACTTCCATGACGAGCATAGGTTAGTTTTCTACTAGCTGTCTTTCGCTCTTCTCTGTTCTTTCACTATTTTTAGGTTCTTATTTGTTTAGGCTTCTCTATCTGTATTTTTATTTTATTTTTTCAATTTTTTTTTCTAAGTTTGCAATGATTGGGAATTGGAGTTGTTATTTTTATGTAATTCAGTTAAGATTGTGGGTTTTATGATATTCTGCAATGTGGGAATTTTAATTACAATGGGTATTTTCCAATTCAGTTAAGATTTATGTAGCTTACCTCAATTGATTGGGACACTGGGCTTAATTTGGTTTGATTTGTTTTGTCATCAAAGGCCACTTGGGAAATGTATTGGTACTGGTAACTCTTGAGATTAACTGACAATCTTTTGGACCAAATTATAGTTTGATCCTAACCAGCAAGCCATTGAATTTAGACATTGGTCTGGATGGAGTGATATACAACAACTAATATCATCATTAAATTCTGGTGTGATACTTAAAATAGATGAAACGTTTACTGTCTTATTTGTTTAAATTTTTTATTTGACATTGGACTTCTGTGTAGGGCCTTGACCTTCCTGAAATTCTTGTAGAAGCTGAAAGGCGTGGGTTGTCTTTTGATGAATTGTTGAGAATTCCCGAGGAAGTCCACATCATTTGTTGTTTCCATTCTGGAAATGTACAAGGAAGCAGGGTTGTTTGATTCTAGTGCAAACTCCATTCAAGTTACGGAGTTTACAGTGAGTTTGTTGTGAATATTCAATTTCATTAATTTAAACAAGGAAATCTCAAATTCGCATCCAATTAATGTTTCACGATCAATACAATGGTATTTTTTTTATTTATAATATTGTTTATTGAATTGGCTTATATTAAATCCAGTATTTAGATAGTTTAAACTATGTTATTGTATTTGCACGAGGTTGGAAGATCTCACGACTGCACCCTCACATTTCACATAAGTTTGCATTGAATGAATATTGACAAATTTTTCCTCAATAAAACTATTATTGTCTACATGTGCACTGCTTTGTACTTATTTATGTACAAAAAATAAAAGAATGTTAGTTTATTTTAGGATAAATTACACAAATGGTCCCTAAAGTATACCATTGATTTCATTTTGGTCCCTAATCTTTAATTTGATTCAATTGCATCCCTATACTTGACATATTAATCCAGTGTAGTCCCTTTCTTAATTGTTGTCTAAAAACATACTAAAAATGCTTATGTCAGTCTCATGTCAAGCATTTGAAGGGCATAAAACGATATTTTGACACATCTATTTATACCAAATACTATCATTCAAAGAGCCAAACATCCTATGTATTCGACTTTCAATAATGAAATGAAAGTCTTGGATGCGTTTTATTTTATAAATAATGTTCATTTCATGTGTCTCATGATTCATTTAGGTGGAAAATGCGAAATTCCTTGTAATGCCCAAATGCCTTATGTGAAGTTGACATAAGCATTTTTCGTAATTTTTGTAGACGATAGTTAGGATAGGGGACTACATTAAATCAATGTGTAAAGTTTAGGAATGTAATTGATACAAATTAAAAACTATAGACCAAAATGAAATCAATGGTATACTTTAGGAACTATTTATGTAATTTACCCTGTATTTTTACTATCATGAAAATAAACTTGAACTGTATGGATAATTATGGATGTTCAACTGAAATTGATTGTTTTGTGAATGTAAAACCCAAGTCAGGTATTTTACATATTATTTTGCTTTGTTAATTTGTCTCGTCCAAACTACAGATAAAAGATGCTTACACTCTCAAGTTCTTTGAAAACAATTTAAACCGCATGCCAAAGTAGTGCAATGGCGCGGACACCGTGAAGCTCCCTTATTGCCAAATTTGAGGGAAGTATCGAATGGAACTACCCAGATACAATAAGATGGATCCATACCCACGTATGAATGAAAAGTGCCCATCTCTTCCCCCAAAATACTCTAGGCCTAAGGGTTGGTAAAATGTCATTTGATTTGTTTATCCTGTTTCGGAGTTTTTATACCACAGCTTTGTATAATACTACGTGGTTGTATGATTTATTTTTCTGTATACAACTTTTCTGATGCAAAGACTTGAAAGATTCCAAAAGATTAGTTGATGTAAGTTTGATATTGTTTGTAAATTTGCTACCACAATATGCACAGAGAATAATGGTAATTTCATTGTTACTGCACAGTTTTACTTTTGAAGATCCTAATTCAAAAATCTAGATGATTGAATAAGGTTTGATTTCGATAGAATTGCTATTCTTTTGCAAAGATGAAGAAATTTTGGAAGGCATCCTACAAAAACTGTCAAGTTAGATCTAATCTATGTAGCTGTTTGATGAGCCATTAGGATTGATTTTCGTGGTTCTGTAAATCAATTCCATGGTTGATATTGAGGTGTTTCTCCTTCCACTGGTCGTTCTATTGCATCATGTTGCTCAGTTGATTGGGTAGAATAAACTCTTGTTGTGTCAATCATGTAACCTCTACAAAGTGGAAAATCAACTAAATAGCTTTAAACATAGGAAGCTTGCCTTCACGCCTACACCCTTAGCCAATTCATCTTTCCTCCAATTCTAACTACTACATTTATTGAGTTTGAACTTTGAACCATATGGTCATGAATAAAAAAATTTAACTAATTGCAAATATTATTCTCATTCGTTTGAGATTTATAAAGTTTGAAAATAAGTCTCCAAATGCTTTTTGCAGCCCTAAAAAATTCAAGAAGTGATAATCCTAAGAATATTCATTTTGAGATTTGAAAAACTTGTGCCAATTTAAATTAAAATGATTAGAAACACAATATTTGAAGTAGTGTTTATGAACTTGTGGTCCCCCCCCCCCCCAATGTACAAAGAACATAAAATATTTTTATGTTTTATTCTTTTATTTTATTGTTTTTTTTTTTTATAGTAAAAACTACAATAAATAGCATATTTAGTATATACTACAATAAATAGCACATAAAATATGTATATGTACATGTTCTCAAGAACATAAAAATTCAAAGAGTAGTGCTACTTTAATCAAAAAGTTAAACTTATTTTTCAAGTCTAATGATGTACCATTTTATTAAAATACTGATAAATTATAAATACACACCTTTTGAGATTTGCTTAAAATATGTATTGCCCTCTATGAATTTGAAAATTACATCTTGTCTTTTTAAGTTTCTAATTACATAACAAATAACTCATTATATTAATAAATCATTAATGATTAGAAACCCAATATTTGAAGTAGTGTTTACGAACTTGTGGGTTTTTTTTTCATATGTACAAAGAACATCAAATATGTTTATTTATTTATTTTTGGTGTAAAAACTACAATAAATAGCATATTAGAATATACTACAATAGATAGCACATAAAATATGTATATATACATGTTGTCAAGAACATAAAAAATCAAAGAGTAGTGCTACTTTAATAAAAAAGTTAGACTCATTTTTCAAGCTAATGATGCACCACCCTATTAAAATATTGATAAATTATAAATACACATCTCTTGTGATTTGCTTAAAATATATATTGCCCCTCTGTGATTCTAAAAATTACATCTCGCCTCTTGAAGTTTCTAATTACATAACAAATAATTCATTTTATTAATAAATCATCAAGTTAATTAATTATTTTTAATGATGTCATAAATATTTTTTAATTAACAATTCAAATAATTTTATTGTTATATAGGAGAATAATTAAAATTTTCATCTTTCTGTTAATAATGTTAAATAATTTTTTTTTGATAATGGGCTTTTGTAATTTTCAAAATTACAAGGGACAATCTATATTTTAAGTAAACCTTAGCAGGTGTATTTGTAATTACCTTAGAATATTTAAGTCAACTCTCTTTCTAATATTTTCTATAATCATCAACCATTCACGTCTTTTACATTATACATCACTGGGTTTAGAAAATGAGTTTATAAAATAGATTGGTATATCATTTTTCAAAATGAAAACAAGTATAGCAAGTTACTAGAAGAGGGAAGTGGTCAAAGGTGATTGCCGGAGCGAAGACGAACGGGTAAGGGTGGTAGGAAACAATGAAACTTATTTTGAAAATAAGTAAAATTACAATTTTCTTATTTGAAGAAATTCTAAGAATTGTAGCTAGATTTTTTTGAAAGTGAAAACAATTAGCACACGTGTTTTTTATTCCGATTTCAAAAAATCTAAAGCTAAAGAAAAATAAATAAAATAAAAATTTCACCATTCAAAAATTTGTGAAGTTAGCAAACGTGTTTTTTAAAAGTGAAAACAATTAACAAATGTGTTTTTTATTTCAATTTCAAAAAATCTAAAGCTAAAGAAAAAAAAATTAAAAAAAAAAAGAAGAAAAACTCACCAAACGAACCCTAAGATTTACAATCCCGATTAAAAAATTTGTGAAGTTGCCAAAGAACAAAAGAACAAAAGAACAAAAAAAGGGAAAAAAAAAAAAAAATTGATCCCAATATGAATACAACAAATCAAGTACCAAGAGCACATGAAAATAAACAAATACACAATAAGCAGTCTAGGTGATTCAATATGTTTAGAGCTCTCTCCTTCCTCACTACAGATAATTTCCTTCCCAATAGCCAAGTTTTGAGTCCCCAATCCAAACGCTTGGAATGTGTGCAATTTTCCAATTATTCCCACGCTCTAAGTCTCTGTTCAGACTCGAAATTAATCTATTAGACACTAAGAAGCACGGGTGCGGGTACGAGTACGGTACGGGTACGAGTACGGGTACGCCGATACTACAAAACCCCAAAAAAGTAGGATACGGGTATGGCTGCGGTACGCCGATATTTTTTTATTTATTTTTATTTTTTATAATTATGGTTAAAAGATCCATAATTATTGGCATTTTCATCTCTAATTTTTTATTATTAATAACTAATAATAATATTTATGATTATTAGCATTTTCATCTCTAATATTTATTATTAATATTTATTAGCATTTTCAGTATTAATAACTAAAGAAGAAACAAGAAAAAGAAATAATAAATAAAGATGAAGAGATATACCTCTGATGTCGTGGGTCGAAGACGAGGGTGATCTCTGCGTCGAAGTCGAAGTCGAAGTCGAAACCGAGGGTCGAAGTCGATATCTGGGTCGAAGTCGAAGATGAGGGTCGAATCTCTGGGTCGAAGTCGAAGACGAAGACGAGGGTGAGTGAGGGTCGAAGTCGATCTCTGTTTCGAAGTCGCAGACGAGGGTAAGGGTCGAAGACGAGGGTGAGGGTCGAAGTCAATCTCTGTTTCGAAGTCGCAGAAGAGGGTGATGGTCGAAGTCGCCTCTTCTCTTTGCTTCGATGAGATTAGGGCAAAAAAGTGATGAGATTAGGGCATTCGTATACACATCTTTTCTTTTTTCTTTTTTTAATTTTTCTTAATATTGCTCCAGTACCCCTCAATTTTTCATAAAATTTGATTTCTGCCCTCGCCGTACCCAAAACACACCAAAGGCGTACCCATGCCGTACCCAACTGAGGCAGAAGTACCCGACTACTTTTTGCCGTACCCGGTACGCGTACCCGCACCCGGTATGTACCCGGTGCGTGTACGTCACTATTTTTGGAGTACCCGTGCGTCATAGATCAGACATATCACCCAATTGAAAATATTTAAGGTTGGTTAGATGTTCAATGCTAGAGGGTAACTCCTCTACCAACTCGCATTGTCGGATAATTAACTCTTCAAGATGAGGCATCGAGCCAGCCTCCACTTTCACCCATCTCATTCCTTTAAATCCAATAAGGTATAATCTCACAAGTCTTTGAAATCCACCAGCCTTGAAACACAATTCTTCTCCTTCATATGTCTGAAGAAGATCAAGTTCAACCAAATTGGGCAAATCTTGAAGGGATTCCAGTGGATCAACATCCTTTAACTTACTCCATCCTAAAACTAGTCTTACCAAGCTGTGCAATGAAGGTATCCAATGTGGTACCTTATGTAAACTTCCTGCTAGACAGAGCGTTCGAAGAAGTTGAGGTGGTGAAGAAAGAGAATCTAGATCAATGATCTCGTTTTCTCTTGTTGTCAACCAACTAGTGTGTTAGCTCATTGAATGAAGAACATAAAATATGTTGATTTTTTATTCTTTTTATTTTTTTAATATAAAAACTACAACAAATAGCATATTTAGTATACATGTTCTCAAGAACATAAAAAATTAAAGAGTAGTGCTCCTTTAACCAAAAAGTTAAGACTTTATTTTTCAAGTTTAATGATATAGTGCTCTATTAAAATATTGATAAATTACAAATACACCTCTTGAAATTTGCTTAAAATACACTACAACAAATTTGGGATTTAAAGACGAAACAAATTTGTCCCAAAATATATATATTTCGTCACCCAAACAAATTTGTCCCAAAATATATATATTTCGTCACCCGTTTTGTCGCCAAAGCCTCGTTGCTAAAGGGTCGTAGAGACGAAAAAACAATTTCGTCATTGAAAATGATAAATTTGTGACGAATTTTTTTGTCTCCAATACGCTCTGTTGGGAACATACTTGTAAGTAATTAGCGACAAAATATTTTGTCATTAAAGGAAGAAATTAGAGACAAAAGTATTTCATCATAAATATAAGAAATAGAGACGAAATAATTTTGTCACACTTAATATAAACGAAGACGAAATTCTTTTGTCAAAGAAGCTACCAATAGAGATAAAAACAAATTCATCATTAAAAATGATAAATTTGTGACCAATTTTTTTGTCTCTAATACACTCTGTTGGAAACATACTTGTAAGTAATTAGCGACAAAATATTTTGTCATTAAAGGAAGAAATTAGAGACAAAAATATTTTGTCATAAATATAAGAAATAGAGACGAAATAATTTTGTCACGTTTAATATAAACGAAGACAAAAAAATTTTGTCAAAGAAGCTACCAATAGAGACAAAAACAAATTCATCATTAAAAATGATAAATTTGTGACAAATTTTTTTTTCTCAAATACACTCTGTTGGGAACATACTTGTAAGTAATTAGCGACAAAATATTTTGTCATTAAAGGAGAAATTAGAGACAAAAGTATTTCGTCATAAATATAAGAAATAGAGACGAAATAATTTTGTCACGCTTAATATAAACGAAGACGAAATTTTTTTGTCAAAGAAGCTACCAATAGAGACAAAAACAAATTCATCATTAAAAATGATAAAATAATGTCAAAAAAATTCGTCACACATTGAGGATAATAGTGACAAAATGTGACAATATTTTTTGTCACGACAAATGCATTTAGTGACGAAATAAAAAATTCATAACAAAATTAATCATCCACCTAAGCGAAATAAGAGACAAAAGAACCTTCTTTAGGGATGGAAAATTTTGTCAATAATTTCATAATATTTTTTTCCATATTATATACCTATTTTATCAAAATCTAAATTTTAGTTCAACAAATATAACCCTGTTCATGTTGAAACCTGTTGAATATAACAATTCCATCACAACTTAACCTAACCTGTTATCAACACATTTACGAATTAACAAAATGAAAATATCCATTCATCATCACAAATAATTTCATCATAATACAATAAAATAGTGAAATATCCACAAAATATCCAAAAGTTATAACTTGTTCAATTTTACCAAAAATCCAACAATAACTAGTGCAACTCCACAAAGTATGTGTATCCTTATCAAACAAAAATGAACATTCAAGCAAATTAGATCATTGTTGCACGTCAAAAATGCCACTCCAATCCAATCTGCAAAAAAAATAAATTAAAAGCTTTAGGAATTAATTAATTATACAAAAGATTAAAAACATTAGTAATTCATCAATTTACAATTAGATCAATTATACAATTTACCCCTCTAACAGACTTTTTTTTCGAGATTATGAGAACAAAAAATTAATTTTAAGGCTAATTCACAAATGGTGCATCCCATTAATATGCCATAAGTTTATATAACTTATATTGGTCCATTTAATTCTTAAAGTGCAAGGATATGTACCAATTTTTCTACTCTAACAGGGATTGACCTAGAACCACACCTGTGTTTTGTATACATCCTTTCTTTGTTCGCGATGTTACCCTTTGATTGCTCCTATAAGAAAGAATGACCAATATAATAATGAAATGTATCATTAGTAAGACAAATATGTTAGCTTTTGATTGTTCTTGTAAGGAAGAACGAACCAATATAACAATGAAATGTATCACTAGTAAAACAAATTTAATGCTTGATAATAAAGAATTGCATTGTTCATATCTATCCTTTTCCTATATATCATTTCAACTTAAAAGATGTTTCAAATTATTCACTAGTTTCATTCAATTCTTTGAAATATAGATTAGAGGACTTGTTGAGATTTCATTATAAGATGATTTTTCTGGGTGAAAAAAGAAAAACGAGTAATTTACACCGTTCACAATTAGGGGGCATATAAGCATGGGCAAGATAGATTGTGAAAAAATCCATTTACATTTCACAAGATATGGAACAATTACTGATACCAAACTCATATCCCTTTCTTTCTTCCACAACTATATCAAATCTAAAGTTCTGTCTTAATACCCTGTATTAGTTACTCAGCTAGTTGCTTACCATTATCATGAAACTTCAGACCAAACTCAAGAACAAACAGAAAATACAATCATAGAAACTGAAATCTTAGTTTTTTATTCTATGATGTGAAAGATGCATTTTAAGGAATCATAAATTAATCTCCTATTATGTGAGCCTTCCAATCCATGTTTAATAGTTTCCCTTTCTCATTTTGCCACTTATTTGGTTTTTTATTATGTTTCACTTACATGCTTAGAGGATAAGGAAAAAAGAACACATGGAATTTCACAGCAAATTGATTGTGTTCTTTCTAGTTTTTTTGAAATCTCTCCCTATTCTAATCAAATTTTATCTAAGTTACAAGCAAAAGAATATGAAGTTGCTACAATTCATCCAAATTAATAGCTCTCTGTTGATCTTCTACCTCAATGCTTTCTGAGAGGCCTCATCACAAAATATACACAAAAGTAAAATGACACTACTACAAAAACACATAAAAATCACACTTTTTTTGTGTGATGTATGTTATTTAATCACACCTTTTAGATTTGTTAAAGTGTGATCTTTGGGAGTGTGATTAAAAGGGGTCATTTTTAATCACATATTTTAAGTGTGATTAATAACATTTAGATCACACCTTTTAAGTATGATTAAAAATATTTAGATCACATATTTTAAGTGTGATTAAAAATATTTAGATCATAGCTTTTAAGTGTGATTAAAAATATTTAGATCACACATTTTAAGTGTGATTAATAACATTTAGATCACACCTTTTAAGTGTGATTAAAAATATTTAGATCGCATCTTTTAAGTGTGATTAATAATATTTATATAGCGACCCCGGTCTTTTTCCATTTGATTATTGTATCCGGACTTGGGTTCCGTTTATGCTGTCATTGTATAATTGTTGTTGTCATCCTTTATTTTCTCATTTGGAGTTATAGGATGTGTTGGGCAGGTTTGTTTCAGAATGGTTGGGTTCGTAAACCAAGTGTTGCTGTCCGACCCCGGTCTTTTTCCATTTGATTACTGTATCCGGACTTGGGTTCCGTTTATGCTGTCATTGTATAATTGTTGTTGTCATCCTTTATTTTCTCATTTGGAGTTATAGGATGTGTTGGGCAGGTTTGTTTCAGAATGGTTGGGTTCGTAAACCAAGTGTTGCTGTCCAGGTTTTGGGTTGGTCGCTCGAGCCAGGGTTTGGTCGCTCGAGCGAGGTTTGTTTTTGTGTCTTCTGGCTCGATCCAGCTTTGCTTCGCTCGAGCGAGCGATTGCGTCCAGTATAGACCTGAGGGCAGTGCTTATTCGCTCGAGCGAGATTTTCTTCGCTCGAGCGAGCGAGGTGTTTGTTTTCGAGTTCCTTGCTCGAGCGAGCATTCTGTCGCTCGAGCGTGCTTCTGGGTTGCAGACCTGAAGCATTGTATTCTTGGCTCGAGCGAGCTTTTATTCGCTCGAGCGAGTATTGATTGTGTCTGGTCGCTCGAGCGACCAAGTCTTCGCTCGAGCAAGCCTGTCCAGTTTTAATAGGCAGCAGCGGGATTTTCATCAGTTTTTTTATCCTCTTTTTGATTCCAAAACCCTAGGTCCGACTTTTCTCTCCCTCTACTCACCTTCTCTCTTAGGTTTGATCTACTTAGAGTGAGTTTCTACCTTAGATCCTTTATTAAAAAGATAGAGTGAGTCGAGGGCTTTCATTTAATCTGAACATTTGGTGATTTGGAGCACATTGGTATTTGGGTATTCATCTCTGTCTTCTCCATCTGGGTTATCTTCTTTGAGGTAGGGATTTCCTACTCCATTTTATGAGTTTTGTTCTAAGTTTTGGTATATTGATATGTTGGGGTTACTTTGATAATTTTGGGAAAAACCCTAGCTGTATTAATTAATTAATTTGTATAAGTAATTTAAGGGAATTGAGGAATTCATTGATTAAATGGTGTAGTTGGATATTTTAAATCACTCACCTATTGAATTGTTGTTATATTTATTTCCAAGTTTAGAAATAACTATTTTGGGCTATCGGTGGAGGATAGTCATGATTGTTGTAGACACTGCATGTGGATTAGGGATAACTGAAACTAATCATAGATTAAGTTATAAATTTTGACTGTTGAATTAATACAGACATTGTGTGTATTGATTGTGTGTTGTATATGTTATGTGTTTACATACATTGTTTTGTGTGGGAGGAGATAGGGGATGTACTCCACGGTTTAGGGGAAGATAGGGGATGGACCTCTAAACCGGATTTTTGTTTGGGAGGAGATAGGGGATGGACTCCATTAGCATCACTTTTATGTGTGCTTATTTATATTGAAGTGTTTTTATTGATACAGCACTAAAATGTGTATCAAACTGAAAGTATGAAGTGTTTTGATTTGAGCCTGAGTCTCATTTGTTTGTTGACATTGGAAGAATGTGAATATGATATATATATAGTTCACTATTGTAAGTTTGGCTAGGTTCTAAGCCATATTGATAATGTTGGAAAGTAAAACGTATCTTAGACATTAGTGTCATGAGATTGTATAATGATGTAATTGATTATCTTGGTTAACCATCTATTGAATGCTATTGCTTTATTCAATGCTTATATTTGGTTTAGTATTTTTCTACTGGGCTGTGGCTCACCCTTTATGGGAACATCATTTTCAGGTCCAGGTGATAAGCTACCTCCAAGGACTTAGCTTGGAAGGATTTGGCTTTTGGATGTTGAAGACCATCTTTAGTTATTTGTTTTTATTTGATAAATAATCAAGCCTAGGGCTTTCTTTGTATTTGAGTTAGAACTCATATTTTGTGTCCAAGTGTTGGCTTGGAAAGATGTAAGCCCACAGGGCATTTAATTTGATGTTACATGTAATGTTTTTTATTTAGTAATACTCTGATGAATGAATTAATAAATTGTTTTCTTTAATTATTGCATGTCAATGATATACATATAATGGGTTTATTTTGAGGGCGTTACAATTTAGATCACACATTTTAAGTGAGATTAATAACATTTAGATCACACATTTTAAGTGTGATTAAAAATATTTAGATCACATCTTTTACAGATTTTAAGTGTGATTAATATCTAATAAAACATGTGATTAATAATCAGATAAGATCACACGTTATATGTATTTGAAGAATGTAATGCGCACTATATACTATATTTTGAATCACAACCATATATTGAATGGAATAACGTCATATATTTCATAAATGAAAGTTAAATGTTTAAAAGTATATATAAAAAATTAATAAAAAGTTTTTAACTGTGCTTACATATATTAAAAAATAAAAAAACTTGAAAAAATGAAATTGTTGAATTCTTTGACCATATTTTGCATTTCTCCAAGAAATTTCTGACTTGAAAAATAAAAAACACAAATTAATTCAGAAACCACTAGAAGCATATGAATAAACTTAATATTTTTTGTAGAGATTGTTCTTGTCTTACAAAAGACAAAATCGAGCATTTTCTCATCACACTGACTCGTCATCTACTGCATCAATAGAAAATGAATAATAACTTTGATTATTATTAGTATAAAATGTTTGGATTACCATATATAAATATGACATATATATAGAATCAATAAATCCAAAATGAAAATCTTCAATGTATGAGCATATATTTTAAAGTCATAAAACCAAATATACATAGAATCAACAAATCTAAAATGAAATCTTGAAGTGATTATATATTCCTTACCAACTAAAGAAATTGTTGATTAGCAATTTAAATAACGGAAGTTATATCATACTTACATTGGATTTCAACTCATATTCTTTAGTACGAAATTAATCCATTCAACTCGCACTTCATCAAGTTCGGTTTCCGTGTAAGTCTTTTTTCCATTGAATTGCAAGAGTTTATTTACAAACAATTAGATAATATGAAGAAGATGCACAAGTATCATGAATATAATAGTAATAAAAGTATAGAATTTATCTCACATTTTGTTTTCCAGCTGTTTTATTGTCACTCTGATCAGAGTAGGGGACATACTGCTGAGTTTGGTGATCATAAGAATACCAAACCCCATTGTTACCATCATAATATAATCCTGCACATTTATAAAAAAAATAAAAATAAAAATAATAATATAATCCTGCAAAACACAAGAATAAATAAATAAATAAAACATTGATCTTCATCAGAAACTAGACCAAATTCTATTTGGTCTACTCCACTAGCACTAGTACCCGTCCAGTTCATTAGCAGCAAAATAAAGCATGCTTGCATAAAAATAGAATACATGTTATCATAGATATGCTTCACCTGATCATGGCATTAAAAATAAAAAAAAAATATTAATACTTTATGTTACATATTTGTTTACCATTAACCCAATTTTAACTAACAAACCATGCCTTCATTGATTAGTATTGTTTTGAATTTTCAGACTATAAAACAGAATATGAAGATATACGAATATTTCACAAGTTTTCTCACAATTATAAAACAACAAGAAGATGTTGAAATCAAAACAATAATGACATTTTCTATCTGAGAAGTTGCGAATGTCAATATAAAATATCATCAATTCACTCTGTTTATGACAATATCATGGAGTTGGGGGGTTTAAGGCTTCTTGTGGCCATGACTCCATATGTTCATGAGAAATGACATCTGTGAATGAACCGACAATAAATACACAAGAAGAAATTGGTAGGAGTAAATATTTTTTATAAAACAAAAATATTAATTATTTTCAAGAAATATTCCTCATGAAAACTTTTGTATATCTCCACAAATTAACCCTCCGTAAACCTCAAAATTTGGAAGAAAGATCCCCCATCAGTATATTGGATAGGTTTGTTAGCAGCACCCAACAAATACTGCTCTCAAAGTTGTATAATTCTATTGAGTGATGTCTCTCCTCTCATCTCTCTGAATAGTGTAGAAATATCGGGGCTCTGCTCAAAATTTCAAATATAAAAAACCTTGTAACAATTACTAAAATTATATTTTCTTAAAATAATCCATACTGAAAACCATCAACAAATGCAGAGCAATCCAAGCCAACCATAAACTCCAAAATAGAAATGCTGTCACAATGTAATGGTCAGTTGACAGCAGAAATCCAAACCAGAGGCCCTTTAAAAATTGAACGCCACCACAAGACCAATGATTAATGAAACTAATTATTTGATGCACACTGAATAAGATTGTTAAAGATTTAGGATGCCATACTAGTGCACCAGTCCAATTGCATGTGAAACACATATCAGAACTTTCACTTATAGAACACAACATTGATATCACGGGGGCTATGGCTCACATGATACAACACTTGCAACATTTGCCTATATTATGCATAAACATAAAATCAAGACAGCTTTTATAGTAACAATGAGGAAAACAACAACTAAAATGTTATTGCAATCCCGGGTTTTACCCCTTGTTGTGCAGTGATCCGGACTTAGGTTCCATGGGGTTGATTATTGTATTTATGTCGTTTGCATCCTCTACTCTTTATTTATGAGTCTTGGGTTATGTTGGGAAGGTTTGGAACAAGTTGGTCAAGCTTAGGAACCAAGTCTAGTTGTCCAGATTTTGGCTTGTCCGCTCGAGCGGGGGTTTTGGCGCTCGAGCGGGGAAATCACCCATCCAGTTTGTCGCCTGCAGTGTTGGACGCTCGAGCGGGGGATTGGACGCTCGAGCGGGAGTTCGTGAGTGACGCTCGAGCGGGGAGTTGGACGCTCGAGCGGGGCGACTGGTATAAAGTTCCTAGATTCAGCTTTTTGGCTCACTTTTTCACACCCGTTTCTCTCTCTTACTTTTCCAAAAAGCCATTTGAGAGCTTCTCTCTCTAAAACCATAACTTCTCTCTAAGTATTGATCTAGCTAGGGTGTTTTCCTCACCTTTGGTCTTTACAAAAGTTGGGTTGATCGTCGAGGGCTTTACTTTGATCCGAAAATTTCGAGTTTTGGAGCACGTTGGGTTTCGTCATCTTCTTTCCTTGAGCTCCGAATTTGAGGTAGGGATGTCCTACTCCTCATGGATTTTGTCTTTAAATTTTAGCATTTTGATATATTGGGTGTTGTTGGGTAATTTTGAGAAAGTTTGGGGCCTTTGTGCAATTTTACAAAAGTTGGGGTTTTAATTATATAAACCTATATGCAAGTTAGGCATAGAGAAATGAGATTAATGTTGGAACAGTGATGGAAATGGAACCTTAGGGCTGTCTTGTGAATTATGGCTATTTGCCCTAAGTGGTTAAATTAATTAATGTATATAATTAATTAGAGAAAATAAGGAATTGAACTGAGAATGTTGAAATTGGGAATGTATGGGACTAAAGGGTGTAGTTGAGTCATTTATTGCTCACCTAGTTGAAATGTTGATATATTATCCATTTGTGCATTTATTTCCTGTTTAGAAATAATGGCTTTGGACTACCGGTGGAGGGTAGTGTTGATTGTTGTAGACAATGCATGATGATTAGGCAAACTAGAACTAATCAATTGGATGTGTCATAGAGTATGACAGTTGATAGAATACATTAACTTTATGTATTGATTGATTGGGTATATGATCAATGTGTTTATATGCATTATGTGTAGATGGTTGATAGAATACATTGACTTTATGTATTGATTGATTGCGTGTATGATTCTGTGTTTATATGCATTGCTTGTGTATGGGAGGAGATGGGGGATGTACTCCATGGTTTAGGGGAAGATGGGGGATGTACCTCTAAACCGGTTAATAGTTAAGGGAAGATGGGGGATGGACCCAGGGTTGCAGCTCATATGCTCTCCCATTGGAATGATGACACAGCTCATATGCTTATCTGTGGTAGTGTTGATATAGCTCATATGCTTATCTGTGGTAATGTTGATATAGCTCATATGCTTATCTGTGGTAGTAGTGATATAGCTCATATGCTTGTCTATTTGGGATGTTTGTTTAATTTGATATAGCACTAAAATGTATATCATCATCGTTTGTGAAGTATGGAAGTGGTTTATGTGTTTTTGATACAACACCAAAATGTGTATCCACCTTAAATTTTCGAAAGTGTTCTAGTGGTGAATTATAATCACATCAAAGGTTTTGGCCAGAGTACTGAGCCTTGTTTTCAAACTCAATGTTGAATAAGAAATGGAAAGTGAATTGTAATTTAGACTTGATTGTCATGGAGTTGTAATAAGATGTAAATGGATGTGTAAGTGTTGACCATGTATCTGTTGCTAATCTTTTAGTCATTGTTCATAGTTGGTTTAGTGTATTTCTACTGGGCTGTGGCTCACCCTTTATGGGACATCATTTTCAGGTACAGGTAGCGTGCCACCTCCAAGGACATAACTTGGGAGGATAGAGGCAGACAGATTTCACTTGTTGTTTAGCTTTCTTGATATATTACCTGTAAATTCAAGCCAAGGGCTTAAGATGTATTGAGTTAGTACTTTTCTTTTTGCAACCAAGTATGTACTTGGAAAGCTGTAAGCCCGTAGGACATTTATTTATGTTGATTAGCATGTAATATTCTCGTAAGAACTACTCTGACGAATAGAAGTGTGGTTGATTTCTCTTATATCTTGCATGTCTAATTGATGGGTTTTATGTATTATTTTGAGGGCGTTACAAATGTAGCTTCCAAATAAATAAATACCTGTATTTCCATCATAATAGAATCCAGAAGAAGCATCATAATAATAGCCAGATGCTTCATCCCAAACAAAGCCAGATTGTAATGAATAAGCATCCTTTGGACCTGCAACCTCTCCACCACTTGGTGTTGGAAATGTTTTAGTTGATTTTGATTATCTGTAACATTATAAACAAAATGTTTTAGTTGGTTTTCATGGACTCTTTACCCTTTCAATACTCAACTAACAGTTCCATGGTCCTAAACAAATTAATGAAGCTTTAATGGTTAGTATATGAAACAGGTTATATATCTAGACAGAATTACATAATCAAAATGTACTAACACTATTATAAGCCAAATGTTTAGGATAAATCATAATGAAAATGAAACCTTGTAGATGTTCTTCTTAGACAATCTGCAAAATAAAATAAAATTAGATCCATGCACCAATACTGCCACAAGCCTCTGCACATTTAAACATATAATTCCCACAAAACAATTTGTAGATTGCAGATATGAATTAGAAGGCATTACTCACAATCCCTTTTTAGATAGACCTTTCGATGAATTTAACTGCTGTGAATGGTGGTGTAAAAAAGACACATTGTTAGAGTTAAAGGCCAATTCATTGCTTCAATAGAATTTATAATATAAAGTTAACCTTTGTAGGCTTGTGACCATTGTCAACAAGCTCCCAACGCTCTTTATCTAAACGGAGCACTTCCACATCTCCATCATCATACAGTACCTTTAACACAAAATTGATCAGAGAAAATTATGTCAAAGAACCATATGAGATTACAATTATAACATTATTGATAAATAAATAAATAAAATGTGTATCTCCAAAACATGACTAACACAAGTATTAGAATAAAAAAATAGAACATGGAACGGTGCACTTACCACATATTTCTTATGTTCAGAGTCATAAGACTTCACTACTCCATAAAACCTGTTGATTTTAACAAGACACCATCAAGACACAATTCTTGCAGCAGCATGTATACACACAAGCATTTTGGAGTGCAAACCGCGTGTACAAAAAGTACACACTACTAAGGTAATCAAGGATTGTCATTCCCTAGATCAAGATTATGTGGTATGATTTTGAATAATTTATTAGCACATGGATATATATACACGCTAACAAGGCAATTTTCAAAAGCCATAAAACCAGCAGAGCCACAACAATATATACATATATATATTTACATTTGGAAATTATAAATATAAATTTTGATTTGATTCTCCCATTTTTTCTTTGTATGTCATGTTCGACAAATAGAAAATATAAATAAAGTAAAAAAAGATGATGAATGGGTTTGAGACTTGCATCCACATGTAATCCATCTCTAGACAGCCCACAAATTGATTTGGCTGATGAAAATTGGCAGTGTCAAAGCAATCAAAAGATGGTAGCTAAAGAGCAAACATGAGATCAATATATATAATTTTTTAATCATCATGACAACCCAAGCAACATCAGCCAAAGGCCACAAGACTGGGAGGTCAATGCAAGCAAGGGCCAAAGAGAATATGCCAGAAGCCCTTCTCCACTAGCCAGAGGTCATTGGCCTTGGGGTACACACCGCTGGGCAGAAGTCATCTTCACCAGTCACCCACGTTGGGATGTGCCAGTGCGACTGACAACTGGGTACAAGTCATCTTGGCCCATCACTAATATTGGGATGTGCGAGTGTAAAGTCAAATTTTCTTTCCATTCTGAATGTATCAAGCTTTTTATTTTTATTTTTACCACTTTGACCTTTCATTAAATGGCTTCCAAAATTAGAGTTTGGCCCCTGCCATTTTTGGTCTGTGTGAGTCTGATTCTCATACAGGGATGTCCTCACCAAGTCAGCAACATGTCAGGTTAAACTAAATTAACAGATGTTGGGGCATGTCTCCAGTGTTTGACACCTATCCGTGTCCAAAAATGTGTATATGTCACATATAGGGAAGTGTCCTTGCTTCCTTGCAGGAAAGACACAATTAGGAATGGAACAGAACTTATGAGTAGCTATTGATTAAGTCATAAACAAGGTCAACTATTTGAGATGACTCAATCAAAGGATTAAGAAAAGTTTTAATGTATGCCAAAGAATCCAATATGGATGGCATAGAAAACAGAGTGACAAACTGATCAAAAGTCGCAGACTCCTAGTAGTAGTAGACCACCCATGGCCCTAAACAGAGGAGTAGAATGGGAAACTTTCATGAAACTGAACTAAAGAAGAATTTGGTAAGGGGTCACTGTGTTCATGGGTACAAGAAAATAAAATTCATTTTCACAATCCAAGTGAAGAACAAAACTAAGCCATGGCCAACCCTGTAGACACTGGTGTTATTGAAAATATTTTTTCAAGTGTTGAACCTATGACTGAAAGGATATGACTCATCTCAATCTAACTACTTTTACCTGGAAAGGAAATTATCCAGAGCTTAATTTTAAACAGAAGATGGATACATAATAAATTAGAAATTTAAATATAATAGAGATTCCCAATTTCATAGACCTACACATCTCATGCTCCAACTTTATCTTTCTCACCTATTTTGTTAAAAAATGGCTTAATCTTGTTCTCTAAACCAACAAAATACTTACCGCTTGTCCACTGGCTACCAAACTTTTATTCTGCAATCAATTAGGTCCATTGTCTCACTTCCACCTTTCTTTGATGTGCACTGAGGAAACAAAGTAGCAGGTCAAGTGATTGCTTATGATGCTGTTTCTAATTCTAAATTCTTAGTAAGTAAGAGAACTTGAAATATTTTGAAAACCAGAAAGTTCTCACATCCATAATTTAAAAACAAAAACACACACCACTTCCCGCAATTGAAAATAAACTGAAATTATAATGTTGTACGTGCAAATCATTAGGCACAGAGTTTATATCATGAAATAATAGCCATCCATGATATAAACTCATAGTAGCTGGATTCAACTCCCTCACATCTATGTTCAATACTGAATCCACCGAACCAGTAGCTTCCCTCACAATTGCTTTCAAACAAAGCTAAAAAAGCAAAACTATTTGATCCCTCATAGGCACATCAATCACACCATCATAACAAAGGAAAATTCACAATTACCCATCTAAGGAAATCACAATCTTCAGCCATAATAGAACACAAAATGATCCAAAAAACTCTATACGAATAGGCAATAGGGTAATCCCTCAATGACTCAATTTCACTCCTAACAAGCCACAACTCCAAAGGAAGAAGCCTAACACAATCCCTAGAAAAACCCTTAATTTCACCATTATCACTGCCTACAAAATTTGCACACTGAATCGATAGAATACCTGGGAGAGTAAAGGTTCGGCTCAAACTATCTCGATCGGCAGAGCTAACTACGCCGGGGCAATTATGGTAGAAGAAATTGGGGCCGAAGTCGCAGTAATCGTCAAGGGAGAAGCAGAGGTTGGAGTTGGTATCGTGTAGGGTTTGAAGGAAGCAGTTCTGATTGAAGAGTTGTCGGGAGGGTTTGAGAGTGTTGGGGTAGTGCAGTGATTGGAGCAGGAGGGGGCTAAGGTTGAAAAGAGGGAAAGGGGAAGAAGGGCATTGGAAGGAGTGGCGGAAAAGGGATTCCGGTGGAAGGCGGTGGTGGAAATTGAAAGGGTAGGGGCAGAGGGCGGTAGTGGTGGCGGTGGTGGGGAGGAGAGTGGAGGGTGGTTTTGGAGAGGTGGATGAGGTGTTTGAGTGTTGAGAGAGCGGTAGGGAGACCGGGAGGCTGTGGCAGAGGCAGAGGTGGTGGTGTTGGTGAAGTGATTGAGTTGGTGGTGGTGGTGGTGAGAGAGGGATGGTGGTGGAGATGAGAATAGAAGAAGTTAGGGTTAGCGGGTGAAGGAAGAAATGTGAGGTATGGTGATGGAGATGGAGGATTCATCAGTGTCTCTTCCTCTTCTTCTTCTTCGTCGCCCTCCTCACTGCACAGAAAATGCTTTGAGTTTATTTTTTTAAGATTGGTGTTGGGGTTGAAAAAATTGGGGCTTCTGATTGTTTCTATCTTTCTTTTTTAATTTTTTTTTTTTTTGGCGCTCAAAATATTTATTTTGGCGCTATTTTTTTTTTCGATTGTCCCTTTCATGACAGTAATTGGACGATGTGGAAAGCATAATATTTTAAACAACTATTTTTGTGCGTCGTGCAAAGTATAATTTTTAACGGTTGGCTTTTTATGCACCGTGAAATGTTCAATATTTTTAACAGTAGCTTTACGTGTATCGTGTATAGTTGATGTATTACGACATGCCATATGCATGCCATGGAAAGTTATATTATTTATGACTAATATTGCAAGCTGTAAAAAAATCATTGTTATTAGCATTCATGACCTACGCAATAGACGCGTCGTAGTTGAAAAATTATTTACAACATGCAAAAAAAAGCAAGTCATAAAAATGAGAAACCACGGCTTGCATTTACTGTAAGTCATTGATGTGAGGCCGTAAAAACTCAGTTTTGTTGTAGTGTATATATTATATTTTATATTCACCACTCGCCCATTTAAGAGAGACAGAGATAGACATTCGAAGGCGTTCACAAACGCCTCTGGTTATTGAAACGGTGCCGTTTTGATTTTTAAAAAAGCGACGTTTAACAAACGTCGTTAAATATTACGTCGCTAAAATTCATTTTTCTTGTAGTGAAAGGTGTGCGAGAGTGAAATTGTGGAGAATTTTTTTTTTTTTTTTTTTTTTTTTTTGAACAGGTGAAATCGTGGAGATTGATGAGGGGAGATTTGATGAGGGAAAAAAAAGAGAGGGAATTAAAGAAGGACTTTGCCACCGCCCAATAATCAGATCACAATCAAAATAATAATAATAATAATAATAATAATAATAATAATAA
Source organism: Camellia sinensis (assembly GCF_055761805.1). Lineage (NCBI taxonomy): Eukaryota > Viridiplantae > Streptophyta > Magnoliopsida > Ericales > Theaceae > Camellia > Camellia sinensis. Next base: position 186,198,558 of record NC_138967.1, read on the forward strand.
TAATAATAATAATAATAATAATAATAATAATAATAATAACAATAATAATAATAATAATTTCAAAACAAATTTTAGATTTGTTTTTTTGAAAAAATTAAAAATAATTTGAGAGCAAAAAAAATCAAAATTATATTTTTAAAATTCTAAAAAGTATTTATGACGTAAAAGATAAAAATATACAAAAATAATAAGTATTTTTTTATTTCACCCAATTTTTTTTAGTTTTTTAGGGGAAAAAAAAATTGAAACTAGTTTCTGAAAATAAAACCAAACATATTGAAATTGATAATCTAACCATATTCTTTGAAAAAGTTTAAACTATCTCAAATTAGTCATCTTAACTTAAGAGTGTGTTTGGGGTTAATGGGTTCATTTTGTGATCTAATTCAATGATCATTTTAATTTTACAACTTAGTGATTAGAATATTTAAAACTCTTTGAAAAATTGTAATAAAAAATACAAATCACTATATCACATCATTCCACTAGCAAAACTTTTACCGACGAATAGTATTATCATCGCTAAATGGTTAACTCTTTGCCCACGCCAACTTGTCGTCGCCAAAAGTATGCACACTAATAGCAATGCTCATTGTGTTGTTAAAACATAAGCGTCGTAGCTAAAAGTTCTGAAATTTTGGCGCCAACCAAAAATTTTGGCGCTAAAAGAATGTTATGCTTTTTTAGCGACGATAGCAAATTGCGTTGGTAAAAGTATACTTTTACCAACGAAATTGCGTTGGTAAAAGAATGTTATACTTTTACCAACGAAATTGATCACTGTGTCGCCAAAAATATACTTTTGGCGATGAAAAATTGACGTCGTCGCCAAAAGTAGTTGCCAAAAGTGCAATTTCTTGTAGTGAGAGAGAGAGAGAGAGAGAGAGAGAGATCTCTTGGAGTTGTAAAGGAGGTGGAGAGTTCGTTCCTCCCATGGCTCGTCTTGAAGGCCGTCGTACATGTCTTCATCATCTGAAACAAATTGAGACGGAGAGAGAGAGAGAGAGAGAGAGCGAGAGACGTAAGAAGAGATTAGGGATTTTGAGATTGGCGATTTTGGTTCAAGAGATTGGGGATTTTGGGTTTCAGTTTGGGGTGGGGGGAAACCCGAGCTGGAATGGAAAAGAAGGGGGGAGAGATTAGGGATTTTGGATTTGGGTTGGGGGGAACCCAAGCGGGATTGGAAAAGGAAGGGAGGAGAATGGAAATTTTTTTGATTTTTTTTTTCTAATTTTCATTACAAATGAATATTTAAATAATAAAATGACTCTTTTTTTTTTTTTGCAACGGAGAATGTCATTGCTATAAAAAAATTATTTTTTATTAAAATAATTTTTTTATAGTTAATGAATTTTTGTTTTTGTTTTTTAATTTAGTAAGGTTGAAAATTTATTTGTTTCATATTTATTTTAATGAATACAAAAGTATTATTATTTTTTTATTTGGTAGAAGTAGGGATAATATTTTCCATTAAAATAAAGTTAATTTTTTGTGGCCAATGAAAAATATTTTTTTACGACCCATTTTTTTTTTTGTTAAGTGATGGTGAAAGAGATAAGTGGTGAAGTTGTGGTAGTGGTAGAGGAGATAGAATAGTGGTGGTAGAGAGTGAGCAAGGTGAACACAATAGGGGAGAGAGACAAATAGACAAACAGACAGACACATAGAGAGAAAGAGAGAGAGAGAGAAGAGCGAGAGACAGACACAGAGAGAGAAAGAGATAGAGAAGAGTGATAAGTGAGAGAGAGACAAAGAGAGAAAGAGATATATATATAGAGAGAGAGAGAGACAGGAAGACAGAGAGACATATAGAAAAATAGAGAGAAACAAGATATGAGCGAGAGATAGACAGAGAGAGAGAAATAGAGCGAAAAGAGATAATCGAGAGAAAGACATAGAAAAAGAGAGACGAAGAGAGAAGAAAGATGGGCGAGAGAGACAGAGAGAGAGAGAAATAGAGAGAAGATAAATGAGCGAGAGAGAAGAGAGATAGAGAGATGAGAGAGATAGATAGAAGAGAGATGATCGAGAGACAAAGAGAGAAAAAGAAAGAGACAGAGACAAAGACTGACAGACAGAGAAGAGTGATAAGTGAGAGAAAGAAGAGAGGTAATATTTTGTGGTAGAGGAAAGGAAGCGGCAGTAGTGGTGAAGGTGGTGGATAAGAGACGATGGTGGTGGTGGTGATGGCGAAGGAGATTAGTGGTGAAGTTATGGTAGTGGTAGAGTAGATGGAGTGGCGGTGGTGAAAGACAGGTAATGGTAGTAGTAGTAGTGGCAATAGTGGTAGTGGTGGTAGTGGAGTGGTGGCGATGGTAGTAGTAATGGTAGTCGTAGAGGTGAAATGGCGACCGTGGTAGTAGTGGTGGTAGTGAAATGGCATTTGCAGTAGTGGTGAAGGTGGTAGAGGAGATGAGTGGTGAGAGAAAGAGATGAGTGAGAGACACACAGAGAGAGAGCGAGAGAAAAGAGATAGAGAGAAGAGAGATGGATGAGAGACACAGAGAAAAAGAGAGAGACAAACAGACAAAGAAGAGTGATGAGTGAGAGAGAGAAAGAGAAGAGTAACAGAGACATAGAGAGAAAGAGAGAGACGGACAGACAGAGAAGAGTGATGAGTGAACCGCAACCTCTGATTTTTTTTAATATATAAATTATGTTTTTTAAGATTTTTTTATAAAAATAATTTAACAATCTTATCACTAACCATAGCGCATGAGAGAAGTTGAAAAGGGTATTGCAGTAACTATAGCGATCCCGGTATTCCCTGTTATTGTTTAACTGTAATCCGGACTCGGTTCCATAGATTCGTTGTTGTCTTATCCTCATTTCTATCCCTTACTCTTTGTGTTGGAGTTTTGGGTTGTGTTGGGCAAGTTGGGAATAAGTTGGTTGTGTTTAAAACTTAGAATTTTTGCCCAGGTTTTGGTCTCTACGCTCGAGCGGAGATTTGACGCTCGAGCGGGTTTTTGTTGTTGTCTTTCCGCTCGAGCGGTAGTTGAGACGCTCGAGCGTGAATTTCCTTCTCTCAGCATTTTAGCCGTCTGCAGAAAATTCTGGGAGAGTGCATCCGGCGCTCGAGCGGATCTTTCGACGCTCGAGCGTGAACCTGTGTCTGACGCTCGAGCAGGGTGTTGTACGCTCGAGCGGACCTGTTTTTATATCAGTCCGTGAAATCACCTTTTTGATCAATTTTTGATTTCCTTTCTCTCTCTTACTTTTTCAAAACCTCCATTGGAGAGCACCTCACTCTAAAACCTAACTTCTCTCTTAGGATTGATCTAACTAGAGTGTTTTCCTTACCTTGGGCCTTTGAAAGAAGGGTGTTGATCGTCGAGGGCTTCGTTGTGATCCAAGAAATTTGGGATTTGGAGCACTTTGATTTCGGGTCATCTTCTCTATTTGAGTTCTCCATTTGAGGTAGGGATTCTCCTTGTCCTTTTTCAATACTTCGTCTATAGATAGACATGTGGTAATTTTGTATTGCATAAAAATCATATCCATGTTGGATTTGTTTGAAATCATGAGAAGGAACCTAGGGTTGGGTGTTGAAAAATGGTTATGTTGTCATTGATGGATGTTTTGGGCTAGTTGGAGTGTAAATTAGCATGTTGTAGTTGATGGAAGAAAAAGGCCTAAATCATATTTTGATTGATAATTTAAAATGGAGGATAGTGAATCTATATTGTAAATCTCTAATGTTGATGTGGGTTGGGTGAAGGTGTTAATGCCTAAGGGATTAACTTTGGCTTTGGAATGGTTTGAAATGAATGTAGTGGACTAATGTGAATTATGACTTCATTATCAATGGAAGTGGTCTTGTAAAACAAAGGAATGAATTTGGTTTTGTAACAACAAAAGGGACGGAATTGATTTTGTGAAAACAAAAGGGATATGGAACTTGTTTTGTGAAATGGGAAAGGTATTTTGAAATATGTATGAAAATTGGATTGTTGTTTCATGAGTGTTGAACACACATGTGTGGAATTGTATCTTGAACTACCATGTTAATGTTGTTGTTGGGTTTGTGGTCTCATAATAATTGAGTCTTTAATAGATGTACTAAATGTTTGCATCTAGAGGCTTTGTCCTTGGTCATCGGTGGAGGATGATGTGGTTGTATTGAATTGTCGTGTATGCATTACACCATTGTTAATTGAACACCTTATGTGGTGAAATGTTGAGATGCATTATATATGTATACTTGTTAGGGAGGAGAGAGGGGTTGTACTCCAGTGTGTGTGAGAAGATAGGGGATGGACTCCACACACCTATGTGTTCATATACTTTAACACATTGTTTGTATCCGGATGATTTATGTATATATGTTGTACATGTTGGTTATGCCCTGTTGCATTTCGATTGGTGGTGTTATACCCTGCGCTGATAATCAGAGGTACCGTTACCTTCCAGCTAGCGCCTGGTAAACTGACTGCGCTGAGAATCTAAGGTACCACACCCTTCCAGCTAGCGCCTGATAAACTGGTATGTTGTTATGAGAAGTGTATCTTTGGCTTACTACGCACATAGCTAGTAGAGCAAAGTTTTGTTGTTGATATTTCAGTGTGTTTGGGAATATCATGGATTGTGATGATTATGGTTTTGGAGGGCCGAGTTGCCTCATTGGTTTATCTTATGCATGTCGGTGAGTTGTTATCTCTTTTTATAACAGTGCATGTATGGAGTTGATTGTATCGGGAAAAAGCCAAAAATGTCATATTTGTCTTTAGGAAAGTGTGAAGGAGAACGGACTTTTTAAAGAAACATATATTTTAAAAAGCATATCTGTGTATATTTGGAAAATGGAAGAGTGCAGTGGGCTTAGTGAAATTATTTCCTAAGGTAGTGTTAATGTTATGAAAGATTGGGAACGGGGATTAATGAAAAGAAAAAGAAAGATGAATCGCCTATGGCGTTGATTGAAATGGTTGTTTTCAAGAAAAGTTCATACATATATATTTTGTATAAATTGTCACACTACTATTCTAGTATGAGAATGGGTGTTCATGATCATAGCTATCTGTATGTTGTTATTGTTGAGGGCCATGTTGAGTTCCCTACTGAACTACATGTTCATCCCACGTTGTTGAATCTTTTTCAGGTGTTGAGCAGAATGTGCTGCAAGAATTGGGTCTTCTGATTTGTTGGCCACGGGGCCTCTCTTATGTGGGCGGAATGCCATTGTTGTAAAAAGGGTTACACCCTTCTTCTTGTACCTTATGTGATGTAAGCCCAAGGGCAATTTATTAAGTATGTTCATGTAATATTTACTTTGCATACGAATGAGAGTATTGTTAATCACTTCTACAGATTGAATGTATGAGTTTATTTCCGCATGTTGTCCTTAAAATGGAGTTAAGTTAATGAATTTGGTAATGACTTCGAGTAATAAAAAGTGGGGCGTGACAGTAACTATACACAGATTGTATCTATAATTATTTGTATGAGGGGATTTTAAATACTGATAGGGGATTTTGACCAAATCAATAAAGGCAAGCATGTGGAAAGACATGTGGATTGAAAAAAGTTAATAAATGCTGATCAAGGGATTTTGACCAAATTAATAAATGTTGATTTTTTTTTAAATAAAAAATTTAGAAAATTCAGATTTGGATATTGAAGCTGCCACAGGCCTTGGGGTTAAAAACCCCCTTTTGCTTAATATATAGTATATATATATATATATATTTAATAAGAATTTATATTTGTTTTAGATATTTTTTTAATATACTAATTATTTTTTAAATTTTTTTTATAAAAATAATTTAACAATCCCATCACTAGCCATAGTATATGCGAGAAGTTGAAAAGGGTGTAGGAGTAGATATGAGAAAAGTCAAAAAGTGGGTTGGGAGAAGTCAATAAATGCTGAGTTCTTTTTTTTTTTTAAATCAAAAATTTTTAAAATTAAGATTGGGATATTAGAGCTCCCATAAGGTTTGTAAATTTAAAACCCCATTTTCCTTATATAATAATGAGCAATACTAGGTATCATGAATTTTTTTTTTTTATGAAAATGATCATGAAAGATTTATGACTCTTGGATTACACTTAAAATAAAGCACCACACACTAATCAAGGTAATCCAAGGGTCATAATTCTTTTATGATCATTTTTATGAAAGTTTTTTCATGATCCTTAGCTTTTCTCTATAATATATAGATAGATAGATAGATAGATAGATAGATAGATATAAATATGGCACATAACGTTTATATGACACAAGGACCAAAGTATCGGGACAACTGCTGCAATTTGTCCTCATCTAAATTAAAGGGATTTAAAAAGTAAAAAAAAAAAAGAAAAAAAAATTATAATATTAAAAAATGTTCACTAAAAAAATATAGATTAAAAATCAAAAATTAATTATTGAAAACTACATACTAAACAAGGTAATGTTTTTTTATTAATTTTGAAAATTAAAAAATTATTATTAATTTTTCCTCTGTTTTTTTTTCTCCAAAAAAAAAAGTTACATTAATTATCTTCTTTTTTTTTTTTTTTTTTTTTTTTTTTTGTGGAAAGGGGACCTGCGATTTTTCTAAAATGTGTGTTCTAGATGGAAATGGTAGAATTGGTTTAGACAATGAGAAAAAGTGCTTATGCAAGGGGCACCTTCACTATGAGAAAGAATAGTCGGTTTTGCATATGGTGCCTTCTTGGATAATAGCTTTCAATATTGACATGCATGAAGGGCTTAAGTCTGAGACATATGAGAGGGGCTTTAGTGCGAAAATAAAAGAAATGGTTTACAGAGTGTCTTCTTGCTTCACGACTTCAATACTTGTGAGAGAGGAGTAGGCTCAAGTGCGAGAGAGAAATGAGGGTCTGTAGGAAGTGTCTTCTTGGGTCATGACTTGAGTGTCCGTGCACATGAAAATAAGTGATAAGGGTCAGAGTGTGTCTCTTGGGGTGACGGTTTCAGTGCTCCGAAACACAAAATCATAGCATTTTAATAAAGAGAAATAATTAGTGATAAAATATTTTTGTCTCCTTAAATACAAGAACAGAGAATTTATTATTGGTGACAAAATATTTTTGTCTTCCATAACATAACCTTATGAGACGAAAAATATATTCATCGCGCAATCAATCAGAATTTATTAGTGACGAAATATTTTCATCTCCCACAACTTATTCTTCAAAGATAAAAATATATTTGTCGCCCATTTAATAGAAAGATGAAACGACATCGTTTGCATGATGGAGTGTTTATTGGTGATGAAATATTTTTGTCTTCCATAACTTATCATTCCCAGACAAAAATATATTTGTCGCCTAATAAATGGAAATATGCAACGACATTGTTTAATAGGTAGGGAATTTATTGGTGACAAATTACGTTCGTCGCAAAAAATATATATATTTTGTGACAAAAATGTTCATCTCCAATGAGCTAAAATAATTCGAGCTAATGCAAATGAAATTGGCACCTGAATTTTGCAGACGAAATTCTTTTTCGTCTCCTATACGTTTGAGAAAAATTAAAACAAACGACAAAATCAATATTTTGTCATCTTTGGGTTAAATTTTAAGACAAAAAAAATTTCGTCACCAAATTTTGTCACAATAATAGCCTAGATTTCTTGTATTTTGTTTCCTTGTTTAATTATTATTATTATTATTATTATTATTATTATTATTATTATTATTATTATTATTATTATTATTATTATTATTATTTTCTTTTTGTGGAGGGGGGTTTATTGTGAGAAAGAATAGTAGTTTTGCACAAAATGTCTTCTTGGATAATAATGTTTGCATGCACAATTGGCTTAAATGTAAGAGAGAATAGAGGAACTTCAGTGCAAAATAGAAGACATGGTTTATAAAGATTGTTTTCTCGAGTCACAGCTTCAATACTTGTAAGAGAGGAGACTCAAGTGTGCGAGAGAAATGAGGATTTGTAGAGGGTGTCTTTTCGGGTCACGACTTTAGTATTTGTGTGTGTGTGAAAGTAAGTGATTAAGGAAGAGTGTCTCTTAGTTTCTGACGCCATTTTAATAAAGAGAAATAATTAGTGACAAAATATTTTCGTTTCAAACTCATATGTTCATTGCCTAATCAACAAAAATACAAAAACAACGTTGTGTGGGGATGGAGAATTTATTGGTGATGAAAAATTTTCGTCTCCTTCAACTTAACGTTATGAGACGAAAATATATTCGTCGCACAATCAATCAAAATGCAACACGACACATGGAGAATTTATTAGTGACGAAATTTTTTCGTCTCCCAAAACATATCCTTTCGAGACAAAAATATATTTGTCGCCTAATTAACAGAAAGATAAAACGAGCATGAAGGGTTTATTGGTGACAAAATATTTTCGTCTCCCATAACTTATCCTTCCCAGACAAAAAATATATTTGTCACCAAATAAATAAGAAAATGAAATGACATCGTCTAATAAGTTTGGAATTTATTGGTGACGAATTCCTTTTGTCGCAAAATACTTTAAATTTTGTGACAAAAATGTTCGTCTCCAATGAGCTAAAATAATTGGCGCTAACAAGAAAAAAAATTGGTGCCTCTTTTTTTTCTGACGAATTTATTTTTTCATCTCCTATAGTTTTGAGAACAATTAAAAGAAACGACAAAAGTAATATTTGGTCAAGTTTGGGTTATGTTCTAAAACGAAAATAAATTTTATCACCAAATTTTAAAAATTAATTATTGAAAACTCCATACTAAACAAGGTAATGTTTTCTATTAATTTTGAAAATTACAAATTTTTTATTATTTGTTTCTCTGTATTTTTTCTCACAAAAAAAATAGCTACATTAATTATCTTTTTCTTTTTCTTTTTTTGTGGAGAGAGGTTTTGACCTTCGATTTTTCTGAAATGAGTGTTCTAGACGGAAAGGATAGAGTTGGTTCCGACAATGAGAAAAAGTGCTTGCGTGCAAGAGGGGCCTTCACTGTGAGAAAGAATAGTGGGTTTGCATAGGGTACCTTCTTGGATAATAGCTTCAATGCTAGCATGCACGAAGGGCTTAAGTGTGAGACAGAAGAGAGGGGCTTTAGCGCGAAATAGAAAAAATGGTTTATAGAGTGTCTTCTTGAGTCACGACTTCAATACTTGTGAGAGAGGAGTAGACTCAAGTGCGAGAGAGAAATGAGGGTTTGTAAAAAGTGTTTTCTTGGGTCATGACTTCAAGGTCCGTGTACATGAAAATGAGTGATAAGCGTCAGAGTGTATCTCTTGGGGTCACAGTTTCACGGCATTTTAAAAAACAGAAATGATTAGTGATAAAATATTTTTGTATCCTTCAATACCAGAACAAAGAATTTATTATTGGTGATGAAATATTTTTGTCTTCCACGACTTAACCTTATGAGATGAAAAATATATTCGTCACGCAATCAATTAGAATTTATTAGTGACGAAATATTTTCGTCTCCCACAACTTATTCTTCTGAAACAAAAATATATTTGTCGCCTATTTAATAGAAAGATGAAATGACATTGTTTGCATGATGGAGTGTTTATTGGTGACGAAATATTTTCATCTTCCATAACTTATCATTCCCAGACAAAAATATATTTGTCGCCTAATAAATGGAAATATGTAACGACATCGTTTAATAGGTATGGAATTTATTGGTGATGAATTACGTTCGTCACAAAAAAAAAATTATATTTTGTGACAAAAATGTTCGTCTCCAATGAGCTAAAATAATTCGTGCCAATGCAAATGAAATTGGCGCCTCATTTTTGCACACGAATTTTTGTTTTCGTCTCCTATACTTCTGAGAAAAATTAAAACAAACGACAAAATTAATATTTTGTCATCTTTCGGTTAAATTTTAAGACAAAAAAAATTTTGTCACTAAATTTTGTCACAATAGCCTAGATTTCTTGTATTTTTTTTTTATTGATTTTAAGCATTTGGTGACGAAATTTGGTTTTCCTCTCTAAAAATAATACATTTGGAGACGAAATTATTTCCTCTCTAAAATTTTTTACAATGGTGACGACAAATTTTGTCTCCAAAATGGCGCCAAATCTTCCACCAAATTTTCCAAGGGCGGGAAATTGTTTTGTGACGAAAAATAAAATTTAGAGACGAATAAAATTTTTGCCACCTATTGTTTTATTTGATTTTAAGCATTTGGTGACGAAATTTGGTTTTCGTCTCTAAAAATAATACAATTGGAGGCGAAATCTTATTTTCATCACTAAAACATGCATATTTAGAGACGAAATATTTTTTCGTCACGCATTTTTGTCACCATAGACCTTTTTTGTTGTAGTGATATATATTGCCCTATGTGATTTTCAAAACTACATCTCGCCCTTTTAAGTTTCTAATTACATAACAAATAACTCATTTTATTAATAAATATTAAAGTTAATTAATTGTTTTTAGGAAAATTTAGTCTAACATCCTTTTTCAACTTTTAGTAATGAGAGAGATTTATAATATATATATATATATATATTTTTTGTAAACTAAGGTCCCTACACCCATATATCACACCCTCCTTCTCATTCTCTCTCCTCTCTCCTTTCTTTCTCTTCCTCTCCCCTGCGTCACCCACACCCGTACCCATACTCATATCCATACCCACCGAAATCATTGTCGAGACAGGTGACGATGGCTCAGACAATGGCCAACCCCAACGTCGACGACAGCAGCGCCATTGACAGTGAGCTTGTGTCGTCCTCGCTTGGGCCATCGCACCCATCATCTGTGTTGCCAATGAGATCGAAAAGGATAAAACATAGGGTTGCTTATAGGTTTCATTCGACACTTGGGATTCTTGGGCTGGTGAATCGGGGCTGTTTTATTGGAAGTGTTGTCATTTTATTGAATTGGGTTAGTGGTGGGGAAGAGGACTATCATGGCTGAAGGAGAGGAGCACATTGATCTTAAGTTCAAAATCTATGATGGAACAGATATAACTCATAGTACCTAGGCAAACCAGAGAAAATTGGTTAAAGCACAAAGAAATTTGTGAATAACTCAGTGAAATTTTAACCTAGAGAAATTTCAAATCATAGAGAAAATTTTAAAACACATAATTTTTCTGGATTGAAATTTCTCTAAAAACATGTTGAGGGATCCCAATCACTATGAAAATATTGTATGTCCTTTATCCTATAAAATCTTAATATCAGGAACCTTAAAAAAAGGGCAAATTACATATACCTGCCTTGAGGTTTAGCTAAATTACAGATACCCCCTGAGGTTTCGAAAATTACATCCCACCCCCTGAGGTTTATATTTTCATAGCAAATTGCCCCATGAGGTTTATATTTTCATTTTGCCCCCTAATTTGTTATGCAAATATAACCTTCAGGAGGGAATTTGTAATTTCTCAAATCACAGGGGGAATCTATATTTTAGTCAAACCTCAAGGGGATGTTGGTAATTTGCCCTAAAAAAAAATTCCTTTGTTTTTAATGATATCAGAAATATATTTCAATTAACAATTCAAATAATTTTATTGTTATATAAGAGAATAATTAAAATTTTCATCTTTATGTTAATTATGTTAAATAAAATATTTTTGACAATGAGGTATTTGTAATTTTCAAAATTTCAAGGGATAATCTATATCTTAAGTAAACTTTAGGTGTATTTGTAATTTACTTTAGAATATTTAAGTCAACTCTCTTTCTAATATTTTTTTTAATCATCAACCGATTATACATTTTACATTATATATCACCGAGTCTAGAAAGTGAGTTTATAAAATAGATTTGTATATCATTTTTTAAAATGAAAACAAGTATAGTAAGTTACCAAAAGGGGGGGGTGGTTGAAGGTGATTGTCGGAGCGACGACGGAAGGGTGAGGGTCGTAAGAAAGAATGAAACTGGTTTTGAAAATAAGTGAAATCACAATTTTCTTATTTTTAGAAATTCTAAGAACTGTAGTCAGATTTTTTTGAAAGCGAAAACAATTAGCAAACGTGTTTTTTATTCCGATTTCAAAAAATCTAAAGCTAAAGAAAAATAAATAAAATAAAAATCTCATCATTCAAAAATTTGTGAAGTTAGTAAACTTGTTTTTTGAAAGTGAAAACAATTAACAAACGTGTTTTTTTATTCCAATTTCAAAAAATCTAAAGCTAAAGAAAATTTAAAGTTTTTTCTAAAAAAAACTCACCAAACGAACACAAAGATTTACAATCCCAATTAAAAATAAATTTGTGAAGTTACCACTCTAGGATCAAAATTAGGCGGTCAAATAACAAAATTAGGAGGTCAAATAACAGGGGTCTACTAAAAAACCAAAAATGTAATGGAGAAAAGGAAAAAGAAAAATAGAGAAAAATTTGATCCCAATATGAATGCAATAAATCAAGTAACATGAGCACATGAAAATAAATAAATACATCAAAAAGACAAAATAGGCTAAAATAGCTAATAAGACAAAATATCACATCAAACCCATAATCATTTCACTTTTTCTCTCACAAACATCACATCCAACTACAAAAAAATCCAATTATCTCCCCAAACACAAAAATTTTAGCCTACTAAAAATAGCCAAAAACTAAAATAGCCTACTAAAATAGTCACTTCCCAAACGAGGCCATAATAAGCATTCTAAATGTGGTGGTCATTCAATAGGGTTAGAGCTCTCTCCTCCCTCCCTCCATATGTGAGATAATTTTCTTTCCAATAGTCAAGTTTTGTGTCCCCAATACAAACTTTTGTGATGTGCGCAATTTTCCAATTATTCCCACCTTCTAAGTCTCTGTTCAGATTCGAAATCAATCCATCAGACATATCAATCAAATAAAGAGATTTAAGGTTGGTGAGATGTTCAATGCCAGAGGGTAACTCCTCTACCAATTCGCATGTTGAGATAAGTAAGTCTTCAAGATGAAGCATCGAGCCAGCCTCCACTTTCACCCATCTCAATCCTTTTAATCCAACAAGCAATAATGCCACAAGTCTTTGAAATCCACCAGCCTTGAAACACAATTATGCCCCTTCATATGTGTGAAGAAGTTGAAGGTCAACCAAATTGGGCAAATCTTGAAGGGATTCTAGTGGATCAACATCCCTTAACTTACTCCATCCTAAAGTTACTCTTACCAAGCTGTGCAATGAAGGTATCCAATGTGGTACCTTACGTAAACTTCCTTCTAGGCAGAGCGTTCGAAGAAGTTGAGGTGGTGAAGAAAGAGAATCTAGATCAATGATCTCGTCTTCTCCTGTTGCACGAACAACTAATGAGCGAAGGTTACTAAGCTTCTCAAGGGACGAGCATAACACCCTTCCATCTTCATTTCTCAGGTTTTAAATCTGTAATTTTCTCAGTTGAGTCAACTTCCCTAGCTCTCCTATCAAAATGGTCCCATTATCATGGTTTGTTTCAATAGAACAAAGTTTCTGCAAGGATGACAAACGTCCTATTTCCGTCGGGCCTTTGAATCCGCATTAGTGTTCAAAAGGATGTGAAAGAACATGATATGTTATGTCGCAATACAACAAGATATCATGAAGTCGTTGGAGCTTCAGGATATTATCAGGCAACTCAGTGACATACGTATCTTTAAGGTCCAATGTTTCCAGGTTTTGGAGTTTTCCAATCGACTTCGGTATTATTTTTACCTTGGTTCCCCTCAAACTTAAATACCTGAGTTGAAGTAGTTTCAAAACTTCATTTGGGAATGTCTCTAACAAGGCACCTCTCAAGTCTAGCACGGTTAGCAGCGATAGACCATCATTTGACGATGCTAGAATGGACAACTTGGACAGTGAATCTGTTGCATTGAACATAAGCAAAGAACGAAGTCGAGTGAAACGCTTGCTTTGTTGTGTAATTTCCAAATGATTGTTGATTGATAAGCGCCGCACCTTTTCAGGCCATGCTTGCCTTTGTTCAGCATCTATTGTTACAATGTTTTGCTCTTCTGACTTCGAAACAATAATTTCACGCCAAAGGTCATGGACGCGATACGTTTCGACCCTTCTATCTGTTCTCATCTCTGCCACTTGAACTAAGCTTCTATTGATCAGCTCATTGAGGTAGCCCTCGGCAACGTCTTCTATTGTCATTCCTGCTTTCAATTCTACAAATCCTTCTGCCACCCATAACCGAATCAATCTCCAATGGTCAATCAAACAATCCTCTGGAAAAACACTTAGATATAGAAAGCAAAACTTCAGATAATAAGGTAAATCAATGTAACTGAGGGACAATATTTTGTTCATGCTTAGGAGTTTGTCATTTCCTTGTAGTTCTGCACCAAGGCTGCGGTAGATCTTATCTAACTCATCCACACTGCTCTTATCCTTTGCTGATAAAAGATCACTAATTGCCACAATTGCATGCGGCAATCCCTCGCATCTATTCAAGATGGCTTTTGAAAGTCGTTCCAAATGTGAGGGGCAAGAATTCTCCATAAATGTTTTCCTGCAAAACAATGTCCAGGATTCTTCGGGAGGCAAGGGCTGAAGATTATAGACATCCCCATGATATTCTTTACCAGCCGAAGAGGCTAAATCTACATTTCTGGTATCAGCACTACTCGACTCCCATAATTGTCAATGGGAAACACATGTCTAAAAGATTGCCAGGCATGAATATCCCATACATCGTCGAAAACAAGCACATACCTCTTTTGTTGCAGGTAAGCGTTAATTATCCCTTTCAAGCTGTTGGTATCCATGTGGTCCATCCTTTGTGGGACTGGTTGCTTGATTTCTTCAAAAAGTTGTTCGATGATGCCTTTTAGGAGCACCTCAATCTTGAAGGATTCAGAAACAGTGATCCAAACATGGCTCTGGAAATGATTGTTCACAACTGCATCATCAAAGACCTTTTTAACAAGTGTTGTTTTGCCCAATCCTCCCATTCCTGATACGGAAAACACCTTGAGTCTGGGGTCTTCATGCACCAACCGCCTAATTAGTTGCGATTTGGGCTCTTCGATGCCCACAAGCTCAGATTCATGGAGTAGAAGGGCATCGCCACGATAATCATGGCATGCTGTGTTAAGACCAGTGGACCTTGAGCTTGAGCCTTGCTCTAGCATACCACATCTATCATGGTACCTCTGATGGCCCTTCGAAATATCAATGACTCTGGACTTCATTCTTTGAACTTCAGAAGCAATTTGGTGACGAGCTTTTAAAGTCTTAATAAAGCAAGAAACCTTACCAAGAAAACCGCGAAATCCAGCGCCATGACGATGTTCGAGGCAAAGCATGCACAACTTGAGAATGTCTCCAATGTCGTACGCAGCTTCTCGGACTTGCTTGACCCATACTTTGAGTTCGGGGTTGTTCTCTTCCACAGCATCGGCAACTCTAATGGTGTGTTTGGTTGGGGGATTTGGGAAAGGATTTGGAAAGGGAAATGGAAAAGGTCGGTGAAATGTGAATAAAATATGTATATATTTCACATAGTTTCACACACCTTTTCCATTTCCCTTTCCAAATCCCCCCCCAAATCCCCCAACCAAACACAGTATAAGGAAAGCAGTCATGCGATCGAATTCATCTCTGATGTATTCGATCTCATCTCGAACTCCGGCCAACAAATTGGTCTCTTGTTGGAGGAAGGGTGCGAAGTTGGCTAGTAGATGCAACACAGCACTCTCAGCCATTTTTTTTTTCTCTTTAAATTTGTTTTGTTGCAGAGGAGTAGCCTTGGTTGGGTTTGAAGGGAGGAGGAAGATGGGAAAATAATAATAGGTGGTCTGAACTCTGAACTGAGTTTATGATTAAAGGTAAACAGTAGGTATGAAAATTGGGGATTTGTAATTTTCAATGGGATACTGATGTTAGTACGCATTACGCGAGGGTTAATAGGCGGATTGGGAGTTGTTTTGGAAAAGTTAATTTTTTAATTTTTATTAATTTTTTTTATAAAAAAAAAATGTGTAAAAAATTATAAAAAATGAGTGTTTAGTTTGGTTTTGAGAGATAAATTTTTAAAAAAAAAAAATTTGGGAAAGAGTTTAGAAATTTTTTTGATTTGTTTGGTTGTATATTTTGAAAATAGTTTTGGAGTATGGGAGTTTGAGATGATTTGATATTTTGTTGTAGTTGAGTAGATATGTTTGAGAGAAAAAGTGATTGATTGATGTATAAGAGAGAGAAAGTGATTTTGAAATTTTTTTTTCTTCAAAATCACTAAACTAAACAAAATTTAAAAAAGAAAAATTTTAAATTTATTTCTCAAAAACAAATTAAATAAGGCAGATATGATTCAAAATAGATTAAAAGAAAAAAGTAAAAGATGATTTTTAAGTATCTTTTTAGAGTCTGGATGATGAGAAAAGCTGTACATAATTTGAAATCTCCTTTCTCTTCCATATGGACGTGTTTCGAGACTCACATGGACCCATCTTGCTTAAGGAAAAGAATTTGATTTGCGGGGGTTTGTTTATACTTGTTTAAATGGGATAAATTTTACTTATTCTGATACATATGTGGAGCGAGACTAGGTTTTATTTTGATGACTCCTAATGGAGTAGAGCGGAGGTGGGTATCGCTTTTACCGATTCAAATTTGACCTGATATAATTAATAATATATAGATAAATAATAGCAAAATTTATTGAAAATTCCTATTTTAAAAACTTCTGTATCATTTGGTCTCACGTTTTAAATGGTTGATTGAGGAGTCCGTATTAGATGTAATGTGTGACCAGTAAGTCTTTTTTCAAACATGGATAGACATTGGTTAGACAAATATACCTTCACTAGTTAATTGTGAATTTTTTTTTTTTTGTTTTTGGAAATGTATAACAGGTATAGTGTGATACTCCGATGTGACATGTATTAATGTGACACTCCAACAATGGGACACTCGAAAAAAATTAAAAACTCCTTAGTATATTTTTTCCAAATGTGACAACGTGGCAAGTATGATGTGACACTCTAAAAAAATTAAAAACTCCTTAGTGTACTTTTTTCAAATGTGACAACGTGGTAAGTATGATATGATACTCTGAAAAAATAAAAAACTTCATAGTATATTTTTCTCAAATTTGACAACGTGGCAAGTATGATGCGACACTCTAAAATTTTTACTCATCCTTAGTGTATTTTTTCCAAATGTGACAACGTGATAGATATGATGTGATACTCCAAAAAAAAAAAAAAAAAAACTCCATAGTATACTTTTTTTAAATGTGACAAAGTGGCGAGTATGTTGTGACACTCTAAAAAAATTTAAAACTTCATAGTGTACTTTTCCTAAACGTGACATGTGATACTCCAACGTGGCGGACCTAATTTAATTGAATTACTGCGTGTCTTCACGTCACGCGCCAAAAAACAGTTAGTAAGGAATTCATGTCCCACACTGCGCGTGTTAAAAACAACCAAACTTTAAAAAGCTACTGGTGTGCTTTTTGAACAATGTGACATACAAACACCCCACCACATTTTCCATACATAACCACGCCACATGTCCCCTAACTGTACTAACAATGGTAAAACAATCAACAAATAATTTAAGGGACCACTCAGTCACCTAAAAAATATTAGGACATTGGAATTGCAAGTCTACAAAACGAGATTACTAGTCAATTCCCCTAAATAATATATATATATATATATATAACATAATTTGATATAAGAAAATAATATTAAAAGTCTATAATTTTGTTTAAATATAAATAAACAATAATCTTAAAAGTCTCACTGTTTATATATATGAAAATAAAAAAATTATTTAGTGTGTTAAGAATTTAAATGATTCTTAATTTTTTTGACTATTTAAAATGTGGTCAGATATCTGTAGGTATCGAGGTATCCGTGGGTTCAGGGTGGGGTTGAAAAATTCCACCCCGAGTAGGGATGGGGCAGGGGCGGGGGCAGCGTGGCGGGGCCACATAGTGATCAGAGGGGTCACATGCCCCCTTGGATTTTTTTTTCTTTTTTTTACATATATATATATATATATATATAAATAAAATTTTGAACAAAAAAATATTTAAAATAAAATTTCAAGGGCATTTTTAAATTTATGAAAATAATAGTGATTGTTTTATTAAAAATGAAGTGACTACAACAAATTATAATTTTATGTATGAAATTTTTGTGAAAAAATCTCAATATAAAGGTATAATATCCATCATTATTGATATGCAATATAATTATTCTTACTATATATATGTAAAAATTACTAGAGTAGTAGTTATATTTGTATGTGGAGTTCACCCTTCATATGTTGTTTAATTATTAGTTGGTGATATCATATGTCAATAATGATGTGATATCACTATTATATGAAATTTTAGCTCAAATTTTGTAAAAATTTGATTTATCTTACCATTATATAATTTATTTTACGACTTAAATATATAACTTTTTTACATTATCCATGATACACTAGTTCTACGCAATACTTTCTTTTCGATTTTACTCGAAGTTAATTGTGAAAATATTTTTGTAATAATTTATTTAAGTTTTTGTACTTAATATTAATCCAAAAATTATTATTATCTTCTTATTTTTGGTTGTGGAAAAAAAAATTATAGTCGTAATTAATAAGTGTCCCTCTTGATTTAGTTTCCTGGTTTCCGCTACTAGGGGCAAAGGTGGAATTTGTCAGCATCGGCAGGGGCAGGGGCAGGGAATGGGAAACCCGCCCTGTGGCCATCCCTAGAAAAGAAAAAAAGAAAGAAAACAAGGGAAAATATTTTTTGAGGTTTGATAAAATGGAAAATGAAAATTGACACAAAATATTTTTCGAGTATTGCTATTTATATTAAAAAATTAGATTCACTTTCTAAATTTAGTGATGTATCAAAAAGATAATTAATAATTAATTATCTTCTTGATGCATCATTGAGTTTAAAAAATAAACATATTTAGACAAAACATATTTTCTATTTTTAAAAGACAAAAAATACTTTTCAATCTAAAATTTTATCAACGGCACCACATTCCATCTCCGAATTCTTCATCCAAAGCCCCGAAATCGTGGTCCAAGTCGTCAATCTAAAGCCTACTGAAAGTAAACGTACGTGAGTTCTCTCTTTCTCTCTCTCAATGTTTTTCTTTTTTTATTTGTTGAGAAAATGTTTTGTAGTTGCTCAATGAGAAAATGTTTTATAGTTCTTGGTTTTGATGCTTCATTCCGGCATTGGAATAGCTGCTGATTGTTGCCATCACATGGGTGTGTTTGAATTGTTAGCTAGCAGCACGTGGGTTCCGATAGTGCATCAAATCTCTTGCATGTGCAAGTGTTTGTTTATTAATGAGTGTTAGTGTTTGTTTATTAAGATTTGGTTTGGCAAAGGCTCATTGGGCTTTTTTGGTTCAATGAGCCATAAAAGACAGAATAGGTTCATGAGCCACAACAGACAAAACATCCCATCCAACCTCATAATCATTACACTCTTCTCTCACAAAAAAATCAAAAAAGCCAAAAAGCCAAAAGCCCTTCCCAAACTAGGCTTTTGAGCCCAGGCTCATATAGTCAAAAAAGTCAAAAAGTCAAAAAGCCAAAAAGCCAACCCACTTCCCAAACGGAGGCTAAATTTGTAGTCTCCTTGGAAGGCCTATTTGGAACCATTTTTTTAGTAGGCTTGTGGTTAAATGAGCCTGGATCTTTCTATGATACATGAAGGTGAATTTTATGTATTATACATAAATAAATTTGGACTATTAGATTTAAAAGTAAAATAAATTTAATCATTGATTGGTAATAATTAAAATCAGGTTAAAAAATCTAGATAGTTTCATAAAAAATAAAGTAATTTTCAATGGTTCTAAAACCAAAAAGTAGTTTTCAACTTACCATAATAACTAAGTACACTTACTATTTGATATGATTATACGTACTATTTTTAATAACTATACTTACCATTCAATTGTTAATAAAATACACTTAACCTGCTATTCAGGTAACAGGTGAACTAAAAAAATTAAGTTATAATAAATTTTCAAAACCTCTAAAATAAATATAAAATTTATAAAATAGAATTTAAGAAAAAAATATAAAAAATAAATGTGAATTTTATACATTTTATTATAATTTATTACATTTTATGAAATATGATTTTTTTTATTTATTTATCTACTTAATGGCAATAAATGAAACCTAGTTTCCTTTTCATTTACCACACTTGAAAATAATAAATGCAATTAATGAAGAAATATAATTAATAAAATATAGGAAAATTTAAAATTTATTTGAAGATTCCATGAACAAAATTTTATGTTTATTTTTAAAATTTTTGAATATTTAAAGATTTGAAGATAAGATTGTTGTTGATTTGGAACTCCTTAAGTAAGAAAATTTGGGGGGAGTTGTTTATCCCATTGTCTTTATAGTCTCTATCTCTTTTTTTAACTTTAACTTTCCATGATATTTTGAATTTATAAATTTTAATGTTTTGTTGGAACAACAATTTCATCTAATTAAAAGAAAAATTATGAGATTTAAGTGGTAAGAAAAAAAAAATCAAGTTTGATAAAATAGTAAGTGCAGTCTTAAGTTTAGTTTAAATGATTGATTAATCAAGTCTACTAAAATAGTAAGTAGAGTCCCACTGAGTAGTAAGTATTGTTTAAATCATGAGTCAAGTTCGATAAAATAGCAAGTGTTGTTTAAGTGATGAGTCAAGTTTAATAAAGTAGTAAGTAGAGTCTCATTGAGTAGTAAATGTTATTTAAATGAGTGATAAGTCAAGTTTGATAAAATAATAAGTAGAGTCTCATTGAGTAGTAAGTGTGGTTTAAATGAGTGGTAAGTAAGTCTGATAAAATAGTAAGTACGGTTTAAATGAGCAGTTTTGAACTTACTACAACAACTAAACACACTTACTACTTGAAATGGTTGTACTTACTATTCCACATAACTACACTTACCATTCAAACATTAATAAAATGCACCTAACCTCTAAAATAAATATAAAATTTATAAAATGGAATGTAAACAAAAAAAAAAATGTACAAAATAAATATGAAATTTATAAATTTTATTATAATTTTTTACATTTTATGGAATATGATTTTTTTTATTCATCTACTTAATGGCAATGAATGACAATAAATAAAACCTAGTATTTTTTTCATCTACCACAATAAATGCAATTAATGAGAAATATGATTAACAAAATATAGGAAAATTTCAAATTGATTTGAGGATTCCATTCCTTTTCATTCTACTTGCAACTCTTTGTGACTCAACTGACCACTTACCATCCATTTTACCACCTAGTAAGTAGAGTCTCATTAAGGCTATGTTTGGCATCCCTTAAAAAAAGTCAAAAAGTCACTATCATATTTAAGTCACATCACCTCTCTACTACGTCACTTTAAACCCAACTCATATTTCATAAAAAGTTAAAACGTGCACTTATTTAGAATATCCCAAACAACCCCTAGTAAGTGTGATTCAAATGAGTGGTAAGTCAAGTCTGATAAAGTAGTAAGTACAGTCTTATTGAGTAGTAAGTGTAGTTTAAATGAGTTTAAGATCCACAGTGAAATGATTTTTTTTTTCTCCACAAATTCATATGATTGGCTATGAATATGTTTTTACAAATTTAATATCTACAATATTTTGAAACATAAATGGAAGTCTACAAATTTACCACTTACCATCCATTTTACAAATTCGAGAAAGTCTCCATGTAAGAATCTATCTATGTCTCTATCTATGTTTTATTTTAACTCATGTGATATTTTTAATTTATTAATTTTAAGGTTTTGTTGGAACAACATTTCACCTAATTAAAATAATAATAATAAAAAAAATCATTGAATAGTAAGTGGAGTTTCATTAAATAATAAATTGACTTAATTAAGTAGTAAGTGAAATCTAATAAATTAGTAAGTTAAGGCTGATAGAGTAGTAAGTAAAGTATCAACGAGTAGTAAGTAGAGTCTTATTAAGTAGTAAGTGATATACTTTAGTAGTAAGCAAAATCTAATGAAATAGTAAGTTGAATCTCATTAAATAGTAAGTGAGATTTAATTGAGTAGTAAGTTGCCCAATCATTAAGTTGTAGTGAGATTTAATTGAATAGTAAATCAAGTCAAATTAAATTGTGTCTTACTGAGTACTAAGTTAAGTCTAATAAATTTTTACATTTTCACATTTTGTTTGAAACTCATATTTCTTGTGTTAGTAATTTGAAATTCATATTTCTATTTATTATTGACCAATCATTGAGTTGATGATTTACTAAGTTATTGTTACAACATTTTGCGACTCAACTTGCCACTTACCAGTTTACCACTTAGTAAGTAAAGTATCAATGAGTAGTAAGCAGAGTTTGATTATAATAGAAAATAAGGTTTAATTTAGTAGTAAGTTAAGTGTAATGAAATATTAAATGGAAGATTATTGAGTAGTAAGTAAAGTATAATGAAGTAGTAAGTGGAAATTCATTAAATAGTAAGTACAATTTAATTAAATAATAAGTGAAATCTAATGAAATAATAAGTGGAGTCTTATTAACTAATTGTAATATCACTTACCATTTGGTTTGATCTAATTAATTTTATTATACTTACTACAGATGGAAGACAGCATTGGGCATAACAACACCGTATATGAATTATATATCGGTGGTGCTACATGTATCAATTGATATACTAATTATAATGTACCAATATATGCTATGACATTATTACTAACCCCACTCATTATACAAATTACAAATATCCAAAACCTCTAAAATTATGTCACATCATCTATTAGTACACTAATTGGTATACCAATTGGTGCATTTAGTATTATTCAGTACATAGTAATGATGATGATGATATTGACACTGGTGAGTACAACTTGGCAATCAAGAGGAATATTATAGCGATCCCGGGTTTACCCTTGTTGTACAGTGATCCGGACATGTGTCCGTGGATGTTGGTAGTTGTTTATTATCTTGTTTGCATCCTTTTTACTTTGTATATTGAGTTATAGGATGTGTTGGGCAGGTTTGTTACAGGTTGGTTGTGTTTAGGAGCCTAGTGCTGCTGCCCAGATTTTTGGACCTTCGCTCGAGCGAGGAGTTGGTCGCTCGAGCGAGAGTTGAGTTCGTGTCTGGTGGATCGAGCCAGGGTGGCTTCGCTCGAGCGAGCGATTGCGCCTGGTTCTGGGCCTGAGAGTTGCATTTCTTGGCTCGAGCGAGCTTTCTTTCGCTCGAGCGGTCTGGTTTGTTCTTCGCTCGAGCGAGAAGTCTGTCGCTCGAGCGTGCTTCTGGTTGCAGACCTGAGGGTTTGAGTTGTTGGCTCGAGCGAGCATTCTTTCGCTCGAGCGCACTTTTGAGTTTTCGGCTCGAGCGAGAACTTCTTGGCTCGAGCGAGAGTTTTCTGTGTCTGGTCGCTCGAGCAACAAAGGCTTCGCTTGAGCGAGCGTGTTTTATATCAGCGGACAGTAGCGTTTTTGAACATCAGTTTTTCACTTTCTTTTTCTTTCAAACCCTAGATCCGAGACTCTCTCTCTCTAAACTTACATTCTCTCTAAGATTTGATCTCCCTAGAGTGTGAATCTAGCCTAGGGCCTTTGTTAAAAAAATAGAGGGCGTTGAGAGCTTCGATTTAATCTGAAAAAGTTTGGATTTGGAGCACGTTGATCTTCGAGTCTTCATCTCCTTTTTGGCTCAAACTTCGAGGTAGGGATATCCTACTCCTTTCTATGGATTTTGTCTTTAAATTTTAGTATTTTGAGATGTTGGGGTTGGTTTGGTAATTTAGTGAAAGTTTGGGGCTTTTGTGTTATTTTACAAAAGTTGGGGTTTTATTCATAATAAACCTAGATGCATGTTTGGCATAGAGAAATGGAATAAATGTTGAATCATTGATGAAAATGGGACCTAAGGGTTGTAATGTTAATTAAGGGAATTAACCTAATTACATTGTTTGATTAATTGGGATAATTAATTGTGAGAAATGAGGAGATGAAATGTTGATTGAATATCCATTTGTGCATTTATTTTCTGTTTAGAAATAATTGCTTTGGGCTATCGGTGGAGGATAGTCGTGATTGTTGTAGACAATGCATGATGATTAGGCAAACGGAAACTAATCAATGGAGTGTGTCATGGGATTTGACGGTTGATAGAATACATTAACTGTATGGATTGAGTGATTGTATATAGAACCAATGTGTTTGTATACGTTATGTGTAGAGGAGGAGATGGGGGATGTACTCCGCGGTTTAGGGGAAGACGGGGGATGTACCTCTAAACCGGATAGTGTTGGGAGGAGATAGGAGATGAACTCCGTAGATACAGCTCATATGCTTGTCTAGAGAAGTGAAGATAGAGCTCATATGCTTATCTTTGTGAAGTGTGGATATAGCTTATATGCTTATCTGTGAATGTGGGATATTGTTGTTATACATATCTGTTGAGAATGTGGATACAGCTTATATGCTTATCTGTGAATGTAGGATATAGTTTTTATACTTATCTGTTGAAAAAGGGAAAATGAAAAGTAACTTGGACTCATAAATCGTATGACATAAATATGTGATTTATGTGAATGTATCAGTGTGGGCCATCTATCAATTGCTAATCTTTTAGTCATTGTTCATGGTTGGTTTAGTGTATTTCTACTGGGCTGTGGCTCACCCTATATGGGAATATTATTTTCAGGTACAGGTAGCATGCCACCTCCAAGGACATAGCTTGGGAGGCTAGAGGCGGACATACTTTTGTCGTTTTACTTTTTGATGTATTACATGTAAATTCAAGCCAAGGGCTTAATGTGTAAACGAGTTAGTACTCTTTTGTGTAACCAAGTGTTAACTTGGAAAGCTGTAAGCCTGTAGGGCATTTTGCTTTTGTTGTTAACATGTAATACTTTTGTAATGAAACTCTGATGAATAAAAGAATGTGGATATTTCATATGTCAACGAATGTCTTATTTGATGGGTTTAATGTTATTATTTTGAGGGCGTTACAAATATTGTTAATTCTGATGATCTCCCAACTGAAAAAGATGTTAACTGTATGGATCAACTAACTGAAAAAGATATATTTGAAATGACATCATATTCGGTAGAAAATGAAAAAAGTTTCTACAATATGTATGCAAAGGTGAAAGGTTTTAGTATTCGAAGAGATTTGTTGTATAAGGACAAGAGTAATATGGCTATATCGAGGAGATGGGTTTGCTCAAAAGAAGAATCAACAATCTAAATACCTTAAGGTAGAAGATCGTAAAAGAGAATCGAAATGCTTAACTAAAGTTGTCATGCATCCTTTAATATCAAATACAATCCAAATATTTGCAAATATGAAGTGATTGAGTTTGTTAAAGGAGCAAAACCATTCCTTGATAGGGCCTCTCATGAAGTAATAAGTGGAAACTCATTGAATAATAAGTGAAACTAAAATTGAGTAGTAAGTAAAGTGTAATGAAATAGTAAGTGAATATTGATTGAGTAGTAAGTGAATGTTGTTGGTGCTGATGTTACCCTTGCCATTAAATCCTTCTTTGATTCTGGGGAGCTTCTTAAGGAGATTAATAGTACCACCATTGCTTTGGTGCCTAAAGTCCCCA
This sequence comes from Camellia sinensis, assembly GCF_055761805.1. NCBI lineage: Eukaryota > Viridiplantae > Streptophyta > Magnoliopsida > Ericales > Theaceae > Camellia > Camellia sinensis. Next base: position 186,224,004 of record NC_138967.1, read on the forward strand.
ATCCTTTCAAAGTAGGGGACTATAGGCCCATATCCTGTTGTAATACCATCTATAAGTGCATTGCCAAAATTATTGCTAATAGAATCGAAGGTGTGCTTCCTAGTGTCATTGATCCTGTCTAATCTGCCTTTGTCCAAGGGAGAAGAATTGCTGATAATATTTTCTTTTGTCAGAAGCTTCTGCCGGGGTACCATAAAACGTTCCCCTTTCCTAAGTGAACTATGAAAGTTGATCTTATGCAAGCTTATGACAATGTTAGGTGGGATTTCCTCTTTGATGTGCTTAAAGTTACGTCCTTTCCTTCTAGAATGATCAACTGGATTCAAGCTTGTGTCTCTTCTGCTACTTTCTCTATTTGCATTAATGCTAGTCTTCATGGGTATTTCCCAGGGGCTAGGGGCCTGAGACAAGGTGACCTTATGTCCCCTTATCTCTTTGTCATTGTTATGGAAGTGCTTGCTAGGATCCTTAATGAGAAATCCCAGGATCCTCAATTCAAATTCCATTGGAGATGTGGGAAGAACAAGATTGTCAATCTTTGTTTTGCTGACGACCTCATGGTTTTCTGTAAGGGGCATATTCCATCTGTTAGGCTTATTAAGGATGGCCTTGTGGGATTTCAGACTTTATCTGGGTTAGCTCCAAACCCTCACAAGAGTCATATCTTTTTCTCTAGGTGTGATCACTCTCTTAGGTTTGATATTTTGGGGATTACTCAGTTTCAGGAAAGTCATCTACCTGTGAGGTACTTGGGTGTTCCTCTTATTACCACTAGACTCAAAGCCATTGATTGTAATATTCTTGTTACTAGGATCACTAATAGGATCAAGTCTTGAACTAATAAAGCTTTGTCTTATGCTGAAAGGGCCCAACTGATCAGTACTATTCTTTTTTCCATGCAAGTCTACTGGTCTTCCTTATTTATCCTTCCCAAAAGAGTCATTAAGGAGATTGAAGCTCTCTGTAGATCTTTCCTTTGGTCTGGTCTAGAGCTTAAGAAAGCTGGGGCTAAGGTTGCTTGGGAGAGAGTTTGTGCTCCTAGGAGTGAAGGGGGCTTAGGCTTCAAATCTATGGAAATATGGAATAAAGCTGTTGTGTCTAAACACATCTAGTTTCTTGTGGCTGGTGGGGAACAGTCCATGTGGTGTCAGTGGGTTAAATCTTACTTGTTAAAAGGCCATAGCTTTTGGGCAGTTAAAACACCTTGTAACCTTTCTTGGGTCTGGAGGAAACTTTTGTCCTTAAGAGAGTCCTTGTTTCAATTAATTCAGTGCAAGATTGGCCATGGTGAAGGGACTTTTTTATGGTATGATAATTAGCACCCTTTTAGGTCTTTATGGTCTAGGTATGGTAATAGTCTCATGATTGACACTGCTTTAAATGGGCAAGCCAAAGTGGTTTCTGTTGTGGGGGTGAGAGACTGGAATTGGCCCGATGTTTCTTCTTGGAAGGTGTCATAGCCCATACACCTCCTAAGCTTAAACCATCTTTTGGGCGTAAAGATAACACTATTTGGCTCCCATCTAAGGATGGGAAATTCAGCATTGGTTCTGCTTGGAATGTTTGGAGATCTAAATGGCCCACTGTCCAGTGGTCTACTCTGTTGTGGGGCCCTTACACTATACCTAGGGTGGGTTTCATTGTTTGGATAGCTATTTTGGAGAGATTGACCACTGGTGACAAACTTGCTTTGTTTGGCCTGACCCCCAACCCTGTCTGTCCCTTGTGTGGTGCTAATGGGGAGGACCATGATCACCTGTTTTTCCAATGCCCTTTCTCCTCTAAGGTTTGGTCTGTTGTGCTCACCAAGTGCAATGCTATTTGGCAGAGCACAAATTGGTTGGGTCTTGTTAAGGTTGTGGCTAGAGATTGCTTGGGCAAATCTCTAGCTACAATCATCAGGAGACTTGGCTTCTGTTGCACTGTGTACCAGATCTGGATGGAGAGAAATAGCAGAATATTTAGCAATGAGAGAAAACCTGAAGAGGTTATTCTGCAGAGTATTATTGGTATGGTCAGATATAGGGCTCTTGCCTTAAAAATATCAAACAATCTCAGACTAATAGCTGGTTTCTTCAAGAGTGGAGGTTGTCTACAACCATCCTTAAACATTGAGGGGAGTGGTGGCTTTTGTGGGTTGAGTGAAGGTGAGCATCTATTGAGGGTTGAGTGTGGTGAGCTTCTATAGTGAGATGGTTTGATTGTTCTAGTTAATGTGTTTCTATTTTGCAGGTATAGAATGATGAAGCTCATAAATGAGAGTTGCGAGTTCTCCAAAAGTGGGTTGAGTGATGGCAGCCCGAAATTGAGTGCTAATGTAATTACTTTTCTTGTGTGCTATTGCAGGTTTATATAATTGCTGGTACTGGACATGGGATGTTGTTGGTGAGGGTTGAGTGAAAGGAGCTATAAATTGTTGGAGTGTTAGTGTAGTTTTTTTTCTCACTCATTGTACCATGATTTTAACTAAGCCCCTAACACTGTTATTCTTTGTTGAGGTTAATCTAACCTGTGTTGGGAAAGAAGTCTCATGGACAGCAACTTTGTTCTGGCCAGCTGGAGGCTTTGGGGGAGTGATGGAGACACAAAGTCCAGGCTGCACTATTGCGCCAGTCTAAGTGGAAAATCTCCAAATGGAAAATGTTGTCTTTCGTTTAATTATTGTAATAGTTCATTTCCTTGGGATTTGTATTGTGTCTATATTATATTTGAGTCTATATTGTATTAGTTCCTTTCTTTTTGATTTGTATTGAGTCTTTATTAATAGTTCCCTATCCCTACGGGTTGTGTAGGGAAATATTATCTTTGAGTGGGGACTGTTTGTTCTTTTGTGTGTTGCTGTGCATGGTTTATGGAGGCAAGCTTGTTTGCTAGCTAGACATTCTCTGCTGTTGCTATTGAAGGCATCCTATTCTTTTGCTGTTTATATATGGACATACTCTGCTACTATTGAAGACATGGTTTATGGAGGCTATCTGTTCTTTTGCTGTTTGCTATTTGCTTGTTCTTTCTCCTAATTTTGGGTTTACATATGGACATTGAACAGGTTGTATTGTAGCTGGTTATTTTTGTTTTAGTTGTATAGGTTGAACCGGTTGTTTTTTGTTTTAGTTGGTTTTTTCTGTATAGCTTTGGTAGGGCGCGGGGTATACCCTTCAGAATCTTGTAATTTTTCTTGTTTTATCTTATGACTTATTCACCAAAAAAAAAACTCATTCTGCAGTAAGTGGAGTCTAGTAAAATAGTAAATGGAAGCTCATTGAGTAGTAATTGAAGTGTAATAAAATAGTAAGTAGAAACTCATTGAGCAGTAAGTGAAGCCCAGTGAAACAGTAAGTGAAACCAAAATTGAGTAGTAAGTGAAGTGTAATGAAATATTAAATGAAAGTTGATTGAGTAGTAAATAGAGTCTATTGAGATTTAATTGATTAGTATGCTAAGTCTAATAAAATAGTAAGTGAAGACACATTAAGTAGTAAATGTGGTTTAATTGATTAGTAAGTCAAGTCTAATTCAGGGAAATTTAAAGGATCAACAAATAGTAAGGTTTAATTAGGTAGTAAATAAAGTTTAATGATGTGGTAAATGAAATCTAATTGAATAGTTAGTAGAATTTAATGAAATAGTAAGTCAAGTCAAATGAAATGAAATAATTAATAGAGTCTCATTGAGTTGTAAATGAGATTTAATTGAGTGATAAATCAAATCTATTTTGAAACAATAAGTAAAATTTCATTGAGTAGTTAGTAGAATTTAATTAAATAGTAAGTAAGTAGTGAATAATGAATATAGGCTAAATTTGATAAAAGATCAAAAGGATATTCAGCCACCATCTAAATATACAAGTCTAGCAATGAAACAATTCCTGATTTTAATGGCTTTCTAAAAATGCAAATAAACAACAAATTATGTCAAATCTATTTAATTGTTTTTTATTGTGTATAAAATAATTAAAAAAATTAAGATTGAATACATTAATTTAATTTCAGAAAATTTCTCTACTGGTCCAATCTAATTAAAAACTTACAATTCAAAGGAAAATTTAAAGGATCAACAAATTGTACATTCCGGCCAACTATTAGCTCGCAAAAAAAAAAAAAAAAAAAAAAAATACACAAAACTTTTTCAATCTTTTAAGAAACAAAAAAAAAAAAAAATTGAAATATTTAAAAATTAAAATTTTCTTTTCATTGCACAGAACAAAACGGAGTTAATTGTTAAGGAGAAATCACTAAACAGTAGAAGGTGGGAAAATAATTACCAAAGGATGTGGGATGTAATTCACATAAAAATTGCACCTCCAACTTCTTGTAATTATTTTTAGTTCATTAGGCTAAATGGTAATTTTCCCAATTGTAAATTCATTTCGCAAGTACATAATCATTACACACATATTTATCTGAGAGTTTTTGGGGAATGATTTTCCACCGGTTATAACCGGTTGACAAGTTGAGCAATGGACCGTCCAGATTCCTTCCCTAAATCTAATGGCTAAAAATAAGTTTTATGTATGGTATACAAATACTACTTTTGGGTACCACAGTCGGACCCAAATGAGCCTAATTAGAATTTTGGTGCATGTTTGATGGCCACACTTGCAGGGTTGGTAGCTTTTCAAGGGGGTTTTAAAATTACATGCTGGATTAATGTATCAAGGCCACGGTTTTCCTGAAACTAGACAGATTGAATTGTTATCATATTTGTAAAATACAGATTTGATTGTTATTCAAACAAAAAGAAAAAAATTTATGTCAACTGGTTTGATTATGTTAAAAATTTCATTACTAAAAATCGGAGCTTTTACAACGGTCATAAACATTGCAGAAGGTGCACATGTTGTCGCAAAATACTTTTGCGATGGAGTAGCGACGGGAAATGGGGTAGTAGAAAGGGGCGTGACAAAAGGTATTTGCGACGCTTACAAACCGTCGCTTTCTTGTAGCGACGGTGAATTAATAATTTTTGCGACGATTTAACCTGACACAAAAAATGAGAAAAAAACACATCTCTTTTAACGACGATTTAGGATGCCGTCACCAAAAACTTTTTTAGAGACAGTAGTTGACGTAGCAAAAAGAATTATTAGCAACGGTCTTAAACGTCGTAAAAAACAGAATTAAATCAATAATGTATTTGTGATAGTTTAAATCGTCGCTAAAAATGACACTAATATGTATATGCGATAAGTTAACCCGTCACTAATAAAATTCAAGGAAATGATGATTCCATTAGCGATAGTTTATTACTGTTGCAATTTTTTTTTCATAAAATAAATATATATTTTATTAATTCATTCCTTGTACAAATTATTAATACACATCCACATTCACATACACATTCACAAAATCATATATACGAATAATTATATATATACCCTATAATGATACAGTGTCCACCAAATATTCTTTACAAAAATATATAAAACATCCTCCAACAATACTAATATTTTTTGATAATTCAAAAACTCAAATTTGTATCTAAAACAAAACCAAAGTATCAACAATACAAATAAAAAAACATATATATTAACAGCTTGCTTTAGTATCAACAGTAAGCTCCAATATCGATATGCAAAGATATCATCACGTACTCAAAAGCGTAGCATCTGCAAAAAGAAACCAAAAATATATATATATATATTTATGATATAATTAATTTCAAGCTTACAAAATATGTAAAACATTTGATATTTATTTCATAAAATAAATAAATAGATAAGATTGTAACATATATATAAATCAAATGCCACACAATGTATCTTCCAAGAGTTTCTCCAATTGTTTTTCGAAAAAGAATTTCTAAAGGACAAGTTTTCACAAATGGAAATTATGCTCCAGATTCAAAATCGGAAATCGATTTCGAGTCCCGTCTTTTCTTACAAGTCATATGTGCCTAGTTAGTCATATGTGTTAAGTTATGTTGACATTCGACGCCGTTTGACCAATTTAGTATGTCAACCGGTTCGGAAAAAAAAAGTTTCAAAAGGACAAGTTTTCACAAATAGAAATTAGGCTCTAAATTCAAAACCAAGAATCGGTTTCGAATCCTGTCTTATCCTACAAGTCATTTGTGCCTAGTTAGTCGTGTGTGTCAAGTTTCGTTGACATTCAATGTTGTTTAAGTATTTTAGTGTGTCAACCGTTTAGAAAACAAAAGTTAAAAGTACTTCAGCTATTTTTGCCTCAAAAGCTGCATCAACACTCTAGTAGACTTTCAAATAAAAAATAAAAAATAAAAGAAGAAGAAAATAAACTATTAAGTAGGTCCATAAGCTAAACCAAACAACTCCTAAATCAACGAACCTTATAACCTTTTGGAGTAGAAGTAAGGACACAGACAGTGTGGTAACCGTTAGTTAGCCCCAAGAATGATGAAAGCAATATCATCCAGCCTGGGCCGCCATATTTGGCTGTGAAATAGAATGCTAGAATAAGCAAGACGTGAGAAACAATTGCTATCATAAGTCCTTTTTGTGATTCTAGCTTAATGCATTTTAATAGTGGTATGTATCTCCCAATAAGATCCCACACATTATACATTGCTATTAGAACAAGTGCATACTTGCAGTATTACCAGACTCTAAAAATAAAAAACCAGGGAAATAGAGAAAAAAAAGATCCAAATAAATTTAAATGGATATTCTTCTTCTAAATTGTTAAGGAGAAACAATAAAAATAGCCTGTTTTAAAAATGAAATTCGTCAAGTAGTTATGAAATACTAACCATGAACCCAAGCTATGTGATCCGGTATCTTCAGATAGGAATCCAAGGAAAATTGACAATGTCAGTGCGTATATGAGAAACATATCAAGTGCGTAATCTATGTTTTGAAACAACAATTCTTTTGTGCTTAGTCGCTCATGGTTTTTAGAGTCTTCTTCTTCAGCCTGCTCATGTTCTAATAAAAGATTGGTCGAGCAAGATTAGGGATTAGGGGTATCTTACTCGATATAATCATCATAATTAAAAGTGAACGAAACATACTAGTTGTCCTGGTTCTGCATGATTGCCACCAACGGCAAGGTCAGCTGAAACAGTTTTGGATCCTATATGAAAGGGTTCAAGAATGTTGTTGAAAAATTCGAAGATCTTTGAAGAAAACTTGAATTCTCTAGAAATGATGAGAGGCTTAGATTCTTCAACAGTCACAACTAAGAACACAATAGCAAAGAGATTATGGAGATAAGAGATTTGGTGAAGAAGAAGGCAAAGTAGTTAGAAAGAGAATAATGGCAAGGCTCTCTCATGAATCTCCCACTTTCACTCTCAAGATTGATAATGGAGAAGGGAAATTAGTTCTTTTCCAAGAGTTGTCTCTCTAAAATCCATCCCCTATAAAGCTATGAATGGGTGATATTTATAGGCACCTCATGATGTAGGATGGAGCCCGTGTGCAAGGCACATGGGGAATATTCTCTCTAACCACCTTGTCCGAGGAGGTGACCTCTCCGAGGATGAGGAAAACCCCGAAGAGGAGATCAACCTCTCGGCGAACCCTTCTTCTTAGCCACACCTAACCAATGATCCCCAATCATCCCAAAAGGTCAGGGGTAGTCCTAGAGGACGCCCTACCGTAGAAGGGTAAAGGGTAGTTCAAGAGAACACCCTGCCACAAATATTGTCGAGTCTCAGGGATCCCCTAGATCGTGCCACCTCGACCCGGGTATAGGCTAGTTTAACCGAAGAGTGAATTTATCTCCACTCACCATCCTCGAGATCAGGTCCTTGGTTCAAACTCCGTTACACCCATAGTTCTGGTGCGTAGATCCCGAAAAGCTCCAAGCCTGCAAGTGTTCTGGGACTCATTAATGGAGTGACTTCTAGATTGAGTTTGAATTTGTTCAAAGCCAAGTGCTTCGGATCTCTAGGTTCATAGATCCGAACCTTTTCGAGTCCGAGCTCAAATAGGTCTCTAAGTTCGTGGTTTCGAACCCTTTTAAGACTAAGCCAATACCTCGGAGAATGGATCTCCTCTGAGGGTTTCATCTCTTCTAAAAACAACAGTTAACCTCCTCGAATGCCCATATGATCTGAGCCTCCTTAGATGGGCTTGTTAGACTCTCTTTAGAGATATATGCTCGATAGGTCTTCCTCGGCCCAATTGGTTAGCTTTCTTATGGACTCTTTCAATAGAATTCACTTGGACTCATTTGGCAATAATTTCTCCAAGCTCATCAAATTTTGGGCTTTCCGATTCGGCTTCGATTGGGCCCAATTAATTTAGTAGGCTCAAGTTAACCCCTCTTACAGATCCTTCTAAGGCTGCCTTTAAGCAGTAGTATTTTACAATTGGTAGCTTTGGAAAGACCAATGCATAGAGAAGAATGCAGAGGAGTTCACAAAATGCAGAGATAGCAAAAATAAAACTGCAATGAATCGTAAGTAATAAAAATTAGTAAACTAGTATTACATGCTATCATAGTAATCTATCTCAGCATTCTTTAAAACAGTGCAATTGAAATTAAAGAAAAGATATTGGTGTTGTATGAAATTAAAGAAAGCATATCCAACAAAGAAATCGATTCTATTATCATGTAGTAAAAAATTTTAATTCATTTTGTAACTCTACAATCCAAGTCATTTTGATCATTATCTTACCTTAACATCTAAGTTTTTCCATTATGAAGTTCACTACAGATATTCAATTGGATTATGTTAGCTGCCAAAATCCGGGACAAACATTTCATTAATTTGAACAAAATAGGGCACAAGCAACATACTTGGTTTGGAAACAGAAGTCAAATATAGTACAAAATGCATCAAAATCAACTACCTAAAAAGATTGACAATGATAGCCTATTATTTGTAGTTTAGGTGGAAAGCAATAACCATAAATATTTATAAATAAAAAATTTGAGAGAAAAAAGGTCATTGTCTACCTACCTAAACTTAATCTCCTTTACGTTCATACTTTGAGTCATTGACTTAAATGTTGACATAAGTTTGAGGAGTTTCTCTTTCACAAAACAGTAACTAGAAAATTGTAACCCCAATATGTAGCAATACTTATTGAATCATATTTCCTACAAAATTTATGAAAAACAGCAAAAAGGATTTGAACCTACTAGCTCCCTTGCGCAGGCAATCCTTGGAATTCACAAATGCTGTGTAATAACCCGACCCTCGTACATGTTCTCTGTTATGTTTTCGGATCCTCTTTTATGATTTCGAATGCTTATTGTGAAATCCTATGAGAAATTAAAGTTAAGTAAGTGAACCATATGTTTAAGGATGTCTATCTGTTCAACAAGAAAAGTATCTGTTACATTAGAAGGTTTGAATAAGAAATTGGAGGCCTTAAGGGCTTAATTATTTGAAAATGATTTCATATATGTGATCAGCATAATTTTTATGTAATATTAGGCATTTTTGTGAAATTTCAATTTGGAATGCTTAAACGATTGAATTTCGTCCTTATTCACCTATATTTATATATGTATGCTTCCTCCTTAGACAATTGTTTTAGCCCTAGTGATTATCTCAAATATTGTTGGAAAGGAGAAACTAGAGAGGGAGGGGAAATCCTCAAGAAGAGAAGATTAGAATCTTGTGAGGGATTGTAAAATTCAAGATTCAAGGTATGTATGTTGCTGGAATCCCTCTCTTGCTGAGTTCTCTCTCAAATTATCTCTTTTTGAATGATTGGGTAAATTAGAGTGTGTAGAGATGAAAGTAATTTCCTCAATTGATTGATGTTTAATTGAGTTGTTTATGCATGTTTGTGGAGGAACTAGTTTTATGTCTTATTTACTCATGAAAGTCATGAAGAGTATATATATGTGATGTTGAATGCATAAGAAAGTTTAGTTGTGTTTGAGAATCAAGAATCTAGTTTATGTCTAGATTGATATGTATGTATTTGGAGATCCTATTAACATGAGTTTTAGGTTATGTTTTATTGATTAAACATGTTAATTTGAGCCTTGTGGAAGTGTCCCAAAAGAGTGGTTTTGAAGCAAAATTCGGACTGAAATTGCAGAATCACCGCATGTGCGGGATTCATGGCCGCACGTGCGGGAGCCAATTGCCGCACGTGCGGGGGTTGTGGCCGCACGTGCGGGAGAAGAACAAATTTGGGGTTTTGATTCTGCCTAAAAGGCACGTGCGGGAACAGCCGCCGCACGTGCGAGGATCCCTACCGCATGTGCGGCACATGTGGGAAAATACGGGTTTCTCCGTTTTGCGTGCTGAACCCTCGGATATTTTTAGAATTTGCATTTTATGCCTACTAACATGTGTAAAATTCATTCGAAGTGAATTGAACCAAGAGAGGATTTAACAAAGAGAAGTGAACTAATTTGTAAGTTTGAATGTGTGCAGGGCACACTACGGGAGGAACAAGCATGTCATCACAACACTGTGAGTAATAGTACGAAGATATACATTTTATTTATCATTGATAACTACTATCACTAACGCTTTGTTTCTTGTAAGTGTTACACGAACATGTTACACGAACATTTATGATGATTGAAAGTCAATGTGAACGTTGAAAGATTGGCATACATCGGTATGACTTTGAAATGACTATGTTCTGTTAATAACGAATAATGATTCTCTGTTAATTATAAGCAAACCACGTCGTTTCTGAATAAATATATGGAATTATGTTCATCTTTAAACCAAGTATTTGTATGAAACTAAGATTATTCCATTGTGATACATATGGACCTAAGGTCGTTAAGAACCTATGACAAACATGCAAATGTGTAACATTCTTATGGGACTCACGTTAGGATGTGGGTTATTCTGTCCTTATTAAGCATATGGTAATGATATATGTGGCCTCAGTTAACAGTTGTTATTATTATTATTCAGTTGTCTACGAGACACCTGTATTAATTTGTAACCAAGCTATGGGAAACTTATGGGCATTGTTACATAATGGTATTCTACAAAAACTGGAATTATTTCTATTACTATTCCAATTATGCTATGCTAAGACATGATATCATGATTCGGTCTTTAAGACTCATGAAATTCTGGTATGGAGCAAAGTGCTGTACGGAACTAAGTACTGCAATGCGAGTTATCTCTAGAATCCGTACGAGCCACCTCTTGAGTCCATACATATGTGAAAGTTATGAGGCCAATGGCCATTTTGTATGAAGTATGAAACAAAGTGCTGTACTGAACTAAGTGCTGCAATGCGAGTTACCGCTAGAATCCGTACGAGCCACCTCTTGAGTTCATACATGTAACACAAGGGCTTTATGCCATTACATGGGCTTTATGCCAATCTGATAAGGGCTTAAGCCGTTCTAGTATGAAACAAAGTGCTACACGGAACTAAGTGCTACGATGTGAGTCACCTCTAGAATCCGTGTGAGACACCTCTTGGGTTCATATATCTATGTGTTCAAGGGTTTTTTATGCCATATGTTCCAAGGGCTTTTTAAGCCATATGTTCCAAGGGCTTTTTAAGCCATATGTTTCAAGGGCTTTAATGCCAATGTGTTTCAAGGGCTTTATGCCATTCTGATAAGGGCTTCATGCCATTCTGATGAGGGCTTCATGCCATTTTGTTAAGGGATTCATGCCATTTTGTTAAGGATTTCATGTCGTTTTGTTAAGGGCTTTAAGCCACTGTGTTTAAGATTGGGGCCAAGGCCGTTCTGTAAAAGATACTTTAAGTATAAATGATTTTGAACATGACTATGCTATACAATGTTAAATGAAATCCGTATTTTGAGTGACGAAATGTTTCATATGATAAGTAATTTCTGAAATGAGAAAAATGCTATGAACTTCTAATATGTTTATGACATGATACGCTTTCTGGATAATTTTCCCAAAATGCCTAGATGCACTATGAAACCCCGAATATTCAAGATATGACAAGTTTTCTGAAAAAGATACTTTGCTATGCATATAGAAATAAATAAGCCATATGTTCTCTTTATTGATAAATGCACGGATATGTATTATAATTCACGTTGAGCATTGAATTGTTATGTGCTATTATTTACTGAGCTTGACTCACTCTATTCTATGTTTGTTTCTGTAGGCACTCAAACTGGAGGTCAACCTTAACTTGTGGCTTTTGTTACCTAATTGTCAATCCCTGAGTATCTAAGCTCCTAGATGTTGATCGTTCAAGTTATGGAGTTTTGCTAAGTTTTTAATTTGTACCCTACATGTCTGTTAAGATCGATGTATATGTATATATACATAGCTGTCTTCAGATGCACATCTCTGTATATTTATCTGCATTATGTAATTTGTGATCCTGGCATGGTAGTGGTAGCTCAATGGGTATTATGTTACGCTATTATATGTTAATATATGCTTCCGTTCAGGCCCCATAAGTTATATTCATCAGGTTTTATGTCCGTTTCTGAGGTGGTCATGCCCAAACTTTTAGGGGCGAGTTTGAGGTGTGACATGCTGCTTTTGTAATCAATCTCAAGCCAGAGGTTAGAGCCCCCGACGGAGCCAAACCAGCAAGACAAGACATGAAGAATAAAAAACAAGAAAGCTTATATCAAAACTTCAAAACTTCAAAACTAGATCAGATAATAAGCTAACCACAAACTAACTTGCATGAACTCGGGTAGCATGAATGATAGATCTCCAACCATTCCACCCTAAACATGAGCATCTACAACTCCAAAAGCACCGCTAATGATACATATTCCAGTATAAGTCCCAATTCCTCCTTTTCCAGATGTAGCTAAATCCAGCTGTGGCAATACAATGAAAGATGGAATCAAAGTGGACTCGTATGCTTAATAATTTGAATTTGAGTTACTAAAACATGTTACTACAAAACCATATGGTTAAGGAGTAAGTTGAAGATGTAATACATATAATTATGGTACTTACAACAAGAACAACAAGAGCACTTATGAAAAAAAAGGATATATCCAAATAGGTTTCTTCTTCTGGTATTGATTTTTGCCTCTTTGTATGTCAGTATTGCGAGTGTCCCAAGTGCAAATGGTTGATATACGAGAGTAAGGACCCTTGAGGGGTGGTATTTCTGTACAAGGACATAAATTATCTGATAATTTTTTTACAACATTAACAACAATAATATTTAAAAATACTTTTTCATCAGATATGCCCATAACTAACTAATAACTCAAGTCAGCTTTGGAAGTTATTCAAAAGTCAAACATCATGGTTTGATAAAATCCAAGAGAAGTAAATATGGCTAGCCAACATTTGAATTTGATGACAATAATTTAATAAAGAGATTTAAATAAGCGCAGTTTTTAGAAATATAACCCCTTGTGGTCAATGGTAAGTCAACAAAGAAATGGCTGAAATTCATCAACATATCAAGATAATCATTAGTTATTCGAATTAAAGAAATTTCAGCACTTAGTTTCAAATTCAAATTCAAGATAATCACCACATTTGACTTTTTTTTGTTCTTCCACCTTTAAAAAATAAATAGGAAGATAAGCTCGTGTGGACTCTGTCTACTGATGGACTGTTCCTATCAAATCTGCTTGGAATGCTTGGAGAGTCTCTTTTGAGGAAGTTGAGTGGTCTAATTTGGTTTGAAGTGTTGTGCCTGTTCCCAAGGCTAGCTTTATTACTTGGTTGGCCATCCAGAATAGATTGAATACGGGTGATAGGCTGAAATTGTTTGGTATTTCCCCTGTTGCTACTTGCCCATTATGCCTTTACCACACTGATGACCACTCCCACTTGTTTTTTAACTGCCCCTTCTCTGAGAGAGTGTGGATGAATATTAAAACTAAGATCAAAGTGGCTTGGCCTGTGTTAAATTAGACTGGGCTGGTGTCTTATATTGCTAAATCTGTTAAGGGTAATTCTCTTGGCTCTATTATTTCCAAGCTTGCTCTAAATTGCACTATTTATCTCATTTGGCTTGAGAGAAATAATAGAGTTTTTACCAAAGAGAAAATTCCTGAAGAAGTTTTTGTTTTGAACATTTTTAATATGGTTAGATTTAGAGTGTTGTCTCTGAAGAATTTAAAAAGACATTCAAATGATTCATGGTTTGGAGACTGCCCTCATCTATCCTTAGGGGTGATACTCCTTAATGTTTCAATGTGTATCTCTAACAGATTTTGCAGGTGGTCCTCTCTCTTTTCTGGCTGCTGGTATACCTGTTATGGTGCTGGAAGTGATTGAACGGAGCAGTGAGTTGAGTGTGGTGTGATTCCATAATCAGGGTTTAGTGAACTGTGAGCTATATGATTTTCCTAATAGTTTGCTATGCAGGTTGTCATGCTGGCCCTTCTTAGGGATTGAAGGTTGAGTGTGATGTGAGTATATAGTCAGGTGGTGGTCTTAGTGAGCTTGTGGGTTGAGTGTTGTGAAATTTTATAAGAGTGCTCCTAACTTTGTTTTCTTGCAGGATTATGTCAGTTGCTGGCACAGCTGTAGGGAATTCATTGGTGAGAGCATAGTGAAGTGAGGATATATTTTTGACTTGGTTTAGATATGGTTCTATAACCTGTTTCTTTGAGAGTGGCTTTGCTATTGAGTGTTGAGATTTTTAGTGCATATTTGAGTGAGGTTTGCCTCAGGTTATTTATCATATCCTCAATCTTCCTTTAGTTCTCCTTTTTTGTTCTTTCTGTTTTGGTTTTCACAGGTTGTATTGATACCTCTGCTGGAATTGAGGGCAGTTCATTTTGGTGTTGGGCTTATATTGCACTTTTCTGCGCCAGTTCCAGCACATATCTTCTCCTATGGATAGTCGTTGTCTTAATTTCCTATGGATTGTATTTGTATTAATTACTGGACAGTCTGTGTTTTGTTTATTTATCTGGTTGTAAGGTTTGGGTGATGAATTCTGTTACCTGTTTTGTTGGTGTTGTGTTTACTTGGATATTGGGCCAATATTATAGTTGTTTTTGTTGGCTATCTCCTACGGGCTGTGTAGGGTGGTTTTCTTCACAGGGCTGTTATGGCAGTTTGGGTCTATTTTGGTTCTTGTTCATGCCCCCCCTCCTTTTTTTGGATGGGGGTTATGACCAGGATTATGTGGTTTGTAGCCTGAGTGGTTTGGCTAGTTTAGTTGTTGTTTTTGTTCTGTGGGTTTTTATTTTGTATAGCTCTTTTTAGGGTTGGGGTATGCCCCTTGTATATCTATATAGTTTGCTTGTTTTATTTTATGACTTTTTCACCCAAAAATAGAAAATGGAATTGGACCTAAACCAAACCAATATAGTTTGTGGTCGATAAAAATAAAATAAAAAATAAAAAAAAACCAATATAGTTTGGGTTTTTAGATCAGTTTGTAATACTTTGAAGAGCTGGTTATCTCCAACTATAAAAAGGGTTGTCCTAAGGAGAATCCAATCATAGCAACCTTTAAAAACACACAATGCTGTAGTGCAGACTTGGGGCTCTGTTGTGTAGGGGTTGGAGTTAATTCACCTCTTCATGTGGAGGAGGTGGTCCTTGGCATTTGCTATTTTAAGTTTTAATTTGAATGTAATTAATTTATACAGTGAAATTTGTTGCTTTTTGTGTTAATATTTAGAAAGACAATATGCGAGATTTCAATTTGTGATTGTCATGGACGCAATGCTTATGTGCATTTAATAATTTTTCTTTCATGTGGTATGCATTGTGTACCTCTCAGGGTTAAAGATTCTCTGTGCCAAATCTCTCTATCCTCCCACTTTAATGCAATCGTAATCATTAGATCATATAAAAATCTTAAAATATGCGAATATTAAGATATGATTCTATGATTCGATAAATAAGAATACATTGCAATTTAGGGATTGAGAATCACAAAGTCAGCCCTGTTAAGTTTGAATATGTGGTCCTAATTATTTTGGAATTTTTCAGTTTGAGATTTCAGCAGTATTAGGTTGTTGAATATAGAATAGTTTGGATTCCACAATTCACAGTGGCCATGCTTTGAGAAGCATTAGTGAGCACATTTTCTGGTGTGTATGCATTTTGAATTTATGAAGAGATTGAGGTTAAAATATTGATCTCAACATATACTCTAAAACTTAAACATTTCCCATAGGCTTACAAGGAACCCATTCCAATTGAAACACTTATGCTGTGTTTGGTTGAGGGATTTGGAAAGGGAAATGGAAAAAGTAGTTGAAATGTGAATAAAACATAAAGGTAGGTGAAATGTAAATAAAACATATTTATAATTTACCTAGTTTCACGCACCTTTTCCATTTCCCTTTCCAAATCCCTCCTCAAATCTCCCAACCAAACACAGCGTTAAGAAAACAAAATAAAATATCTGTTGAAACATGGTTCTAGTCAAAAGAAGAAATACCCTGAAACATTTTAGCAGCTTTTGAGGAATTTTACAAACAGAGATATCAAAAGTAGGAACTGTTACATCTGGTTGTGAACTATCTTCAGGTTGATAGTTACTGATATATTCCAAATTTTATGTACCAGCAGTAAGAATGCACAAACAGGACTTCTGTAACTAAATTCACTATTCAGAAAGAAAATTTCAGGAACTCAAAATCCATTTTATTGCATGGGTGGGCACTATATCTGAATGTGATATATTAATAGGGAAACAAAGATGGCTGAATAGAAAACCCAATATGATATTAATCTATTTGTGTATATATTAAAGAGAGGGAGAGAAGGGATAGAGGGTTTTTCTCCATCTTGTTCTGTTCCTTTGAAATCCCCAAAATTATAAGCCTAAGTTTTTATAATATAGCTCCAAATTCCAATTCCAAAAGGGAGAATTACATGAAGGAGCAAATCCCATGGTGATTCACCATGGAAATTTTTAGAATCACCATATGAACAGAACGAGAGCGAGAGCAAGAGCGAGAGAGAGATTGTTAGGGTTTGTTCGAGCGAGTGTGAGAGGAAAGAAGAGGAGAGGAAGGTTACCTGGAGCTCTTCCCACGCTGGTGGTGTTGGGACTGCGAGAGACAGAGAGACGACTGGAGCGAAAGAGACAGAGGGAGACGACGGAAGTTTTTTTTTTTTTTTTTTTTCTGAGAAGAGAATACTGAAAGGGTAGGGAAGAGCGGGAAAAGAGAGAGGGCGAGGGAGAGCACAAATATAACATTTTGCGACGAAGAAACAAAAAGGCGTCGCAAAAAATTTAAAGCAATCGCAAACACCAAAAAAAAATTGACGGATAACAAACCATCACGTTTGATACTATTTTTTGCTACGGTTTTAGATTTTCCGTCGCAAAAAAAATTAATTTGACGACAGCTTCATTTGTTGTGGCAAAAACATGATGATTTTCAAACCATCGCAAAAGGTTCGGTGTCCAAAGCTCCCTTTTCTAGTAATTTGTAAAAATCTAAACTGTCCAATCGATTTGCATCTATCTATCAATCTGTCAATCCGCTCGATCTGCATTTACCAATTCGGCGAACGATTGCAGATAGATTTTCTCCAATCCACCTAGTTTCGGACGGATGACGGATTGGAGGTTCTGAGGTTGCAACCGAACCACAGACACTATTAATTACCATTACCACTATCACCTCCACCACTACCCTACCATCACCACGACTACCATCTTTATCTCCATCACCGCCGCCGCCGCCCCACACTTCCATTCTACCTTTGTTCCCACCACCATCGCCAACCATAAAAAAAATAAAATAAAAAATCTATTAGAAAATATTTTTCATCTTAATAAACAGAACATTAATTTAAAATTTTTTATTTTATTTTAATTCATCTGGTTGAGTTGGAGACTCTTGTACAGTAAAGTTTAAATTGATAATCAAAATGATATTAAAATTTGAATAACTTAAATTATATAACCCAATACTCAAATTTTCTTTCTAAAGATAGACGGTGTGATACGGTACAATTGTGTGAGGAGAAAATTTAGGATTGCCAAAAATAGACCATAAATTGTTAATTTTGTCCTTTAGAAATTATTAGGGGTGCAACTCGGGGCTCAACTCGCGCAACCCGAGCCCAGCCCGAGTTTTTTTAGGGCTTGGGCAACTATATCTTGTAATCTGGACGGGCTTGGGCAGATTTTTGATGCCCGAATTGCAATTTGGACCGGGCTTGGACAGAATCAATGGCCAACCCAAGCAACCCGAGCCCGAATTCAATTTAATATATTATATAAATTATAATATATAATATATATATATAATTTAATAAATTATGTAATATATATAAATTAAGTAAAAGAGTTAGTCTTAATTTTTATTTTTTATTTATTTTTGGTTAGTTTTCTACCATTAGATTAGCATCTTTTATGTCTACCCTTAGATCTACCTACAGGTTTCTGGACTCGGGCAATTCGGGCTAACCCGAGTTCAAAATACAAAGCTTGGGCCGGGCTTGGGCAACAATGCTCGGGTTCATGGTCGGGCTTGGGCGGGCTTGGGCAGTGCCAAATACAATTCGGGTCGGGCTTGGGCAGACCCCCAACCCGACCGAACCCGCCCAAGTTGCACCCCTAGAAATTATCACAATCATTTTTTATTCAAAACTTTATTCACTGTTGCTGATTGTTTTTACGGTGAATTATACTAACCGTCCTTATAATTTGAGACTCATATGACTTTGACTCCTGATTTTTTAATTGTGACACACTTGATAATGAATTTTAAATCTTATAAATAAAGACAATTGAAAATACCATTACTTAATCTTAATAGTAAAAGCGTCAATTTGATAAAATATAAACTAATTTGATAAAAATAAATGTCAAAAAAATTATTTTTGAATTTTAAAAAATTATTTCTATCCATCAAAGATAAAATTATATAAAATTGATAAATTTTTTGGACATTTATTTATTTATTTTATCAAATTAATTTTTATTATGTGTTTAGATCATGATCATATAATGAGTGGTTGCTAGAATTTTAATGTACAATCGGTATATTTAATATATGAAATGCTTTTAGTTTTGAATTTTTTAATTTAATGGATTGGTTTAATAATGATATCAAAGTTGTCGTTATATTTGACTTTTAAAAAAATA
This sequence comes from Camellia sinensis, assembly GCF_055761805.1. Classification (NCBI taxonomy): domain Eukaryota; kingdom Viridiplantae; phylum Streptophyta; class Magnoliopsida; order Ericales; family Theaceae; genus Camellia; species Camellia sinensis. The sequence goes on from NC_138967.1 coordinate 186,242,908, forward strand.
TAAACTAATTTAATGAAAATAAAAACAACTACTCATTACATGATCATTATCCAAACAAATAATAAAAATTAATTTAGTTTAAAAAAAATAGATGTCTAAAAGATTTATTAATTTTACATAATTTTATGTTTAGTGGGTAGAAATAATTTTTAAAAATTCAAAAATATTTTTTGACATTTATTTTTCAAATTAGTTTATATTTTATCAAACTGACGATTTTGCCCTCGAAATTAAGCAATGGTATTTTCAATTGTTCTTACTTAAAACAAGAATCAAAATTCAGGATCAAATATATTATAATTGAAAAGTCAAGAATTAAAGTGACACAATTCTCAAACTATAGAGACCGTTAATATAATTCATCTTTTATTTTTAAATTGATGATTTATACGGAGAAACATAAATGATAAACAATTTAAATAATCATAATACGACTTATTATGGCCTAATAATAGTACCATCTATGCCATGGCTTTCTAGAAGTCAGTTTTTTTTGTCCTTTTTTTTTTTTAGTTTGACTTATTTTATCTTTTGTTTTTTAAAAAATTAAAAATAGAATCATTTAGACAAGAATAAAATAAAATAATTTATTCAAAATTTTTAAAAATTATAAAAATTTAAAAATAATTCAAAAAAAAATTAGCCAAAGAAGTGAACTTAAACCTCAGCAACGTGCTCGTCCAAACCAAAAATTTGAGGCCCAAGTCCATGGCTTCAAGTTGGACTTGGTCATATGAGCCTAATTTCGACTTTAATTTGAGCTTTCTTATTAAATTCATAAAACAATTATGAAAAAAATTAAAACTTATAACACAAAATCTTAAAGTGCATTACAATAATTAGAGTAGAATATTGAATCAAGAAAAACAAAAAATAAACTTTATTTCTTAAAATACATAATTACATTCATTATGTTTATGTTATTAAATTCTATGCATCTTTAATTTCATAAAAATATATTCACTACTTTCACAGTTGGAGTGCTAGTACTGTGCTACTTATTTATTTTTATCAATTTTAATTTTATTATTTTACTAAAACTGTATATGTAGACAAAAAAATAAAAATAAAAGTGAGAGAGAGAGAGAGAGAGAGAAATTATATCTATTATTTAATATATATATATATATATATATGAGGTTTGTATGAACCTCCGACATGGGTCTATGGGCTGGCTCATGAGTCCAACCCATATATTTAAGGTCCAAATAAAGTGGGTATGAAAATTGGGCATTGGCCTATCAAAAAAACATGACAAATCCAACGCTTGCCCCTCTCTCTCTGTCTCTCTCTCTGCGCCCAAGAATACTCACCTCATTGTCTGCGTGAGGTGTTTGTTAAAATGTCAAGTTGAGAATACGTTTTCTATTATAACTTATGTAGGCCAAGTCGTTGAATAGTTAAAATGTGAATTCATGGATATATTATGCTGAAGGGATTTCACGTTGAAACCTTGTTTGGATTGTCGATTTGACTAGCCTTTGAAAAGGAAAAATGAAAAGTGTTTAAAAATTTAAATCCCAACTTAAATTCATAATCTAAATATAGCTCTTAAGGTTTAGGGTTTAACATTTCGTTTATCTTTTCATTTTCTTTTTTTAAATTTCTACCTAAATTCATGATTTTAATACAGTCTTACACGTTTGAATTATAGATTTGGCAAGAAATTTGGATAGTAACGAACTAAATTGTTTTTCATTATTAATTTTAAGAAATGATGACTATCATTTCCCTCTTATTTAGACATTGTCTTGTTCGTTTCATCTTATGAAATTCTTCTCAAAAGTTTGGTTCATAAAAAATATTGATCTCATTGGTTCCAAATTCTTAAGTTATGTCAGATTGCTTCTATAATCCTTAAATATATAGAGGTATAATTGTGTTGATATCATTACCAAAATGTAAGTTTCATTTATTTAAAACAAAGTCGAAGAGGATGAAATAGTGAAAAATAAAAATCACTCTGTTTGGTTATGATTTTTAGTATTCACTTTTTAAAAAATTAAAACTTTTTGTTTTTTGTATTTTTTTATTTTTACTGAATATTTTTAATATTTTAAGTAATTTTTAAAATTTTTAAATACACCTAATGCAAATACACTTAAGAAGTATAATATTTGTGGAAAAAATCTTTAAAAAATTCATTAAATACAAAAAATACAAAAATTTAGTATATTTTTCGTATTCTTGTGTATTTATTGATTTTTTAAAATATTTTTTTATAAATATTTTATTTTTTAGATACATCTAAGTAACGTATATCTAAAAAAAAATTAAAAATTATTTAAAAATTTAAAAATATTCACTAAAAATAAAAAATTTAATTTTTAAAAAATTAAATTCAAAAAATTAAAACCAAACAAACTACTCTAATTTAGATCCTTTACTCCCTTTACTCTGAAAAACGAACAAGTCTTCAGGTTTCAACTGATTGTTAACTGCCCAACTGTGTCTCCACCTTTTGTGACTCTCTTTCTTGGCTGAGAGTTGCTAGCAAAAAAGTAGTTACCTTCCACCAATGCTAGTAAAGATATTTCCATGGCGTCATTCAAGATATCAAACCCTAACCCCCTACACTCGATGATCCCCTTTCATGATGTAACCCAGCCAACACTCCTATGTATCCCAAAATGAAGATATAATTATGAACCTCCATTTTCATTCACGTCCAAAACCCTTAAACCCAATAACAAGAACAAGGAAAATAAGCAAGGGAATAGTCAAAACAAAGCTTCATTGAAATCAGAGAAAGTCTTCGATTTTTCATTGAAATCAAATCTACCCTTTGATTTCAGATACTCATACTCTGAGACTAACCCTTCGGTTGAACCAATTGGGTACCGTGAACCACCGAGATTCTCTCCCTTTGGACCTGGACAGCTCGACCGGAAATGGACCGGCACTTATGCTCTGGCCGAAGAAGCAGTTGATTTGCTATAGGTAGAAGAACAACGACGCGAGGTTCTTGGTGGACCGCTCTCCGAAGAAGAAGTCGCTGCGCTTGTGGAATGGTTTCGTCATAACAATGGTTCTCAAAAGATTAATTTGGGTACTCTCCCTCCCTCTCTCTCTCTCTCTCTCTCTCTCTCTCTCTCTCTATGTATATACATGTACGTGTATGTGTATGTGCTATATTCTAATTTGATTTGCCTCTTTCCAGTTCAATTTTCTGAATGATGAAGCTATACAACTTAGGGTTTGATTTTCATAATAATTTTTTATTAGTGACAATTTGAATTCATGTGGTTTGATGCATGATGCATTATTTCTGCTGATTAGTTAGACTGATGGAATGTGTGAGTGTAAACATGTATAAATTTCACATATTGGCTCTTGTTGTCAACCAACTAGTGTGTTTGCTCATCGAATGAAGAAAATGAAGTAATTAGACATTTATACTATCGAGATCCTTGATTTTAGTCATATTTGGAGTTGCCGAAGAAGCATGGACACTTTCATTAGTGTAGGTTTGAAAGATTCCAAAAAGATTAGTCGATGTAGGTTGTTGTTGTTTGTAAATTTGCTACCACAATATGCAGAGAGTAATGTTAATTTCATTATTGTTTATAGCACAATTAAATAAGTTGGAATTTGGAAATTTCATCATTGTTTTAAACTTTTGGACTCATGTCATATGTTGAAATGGCATTCACGTCTGAAATCAAGGTTTCTATTACCTTAACAGTACACTATTGTTCTTTTTGTTGGGCAGAATAAAATAAATAAATAATAGGAGAGAAAAGAAAAGAAAGCTATTGAAATTCTGATTTTATGTTATGTACGTCTAGATAATCAGCTACAAGATGATGCTTAGACATTTTTATTAAGTTAGGGTTAGCACAGCCGGGCATTCGATGCATCTCCATAAGCTTGAATGCCAAACCTCCCTTTAGAAACCTGGAAGTACATCCACTTGAGCTATGCTCAAATTCAGATGATGTTTGAGAATTTATAGAAGATGACATTTCAAAAGGAAATTTTAGACTTGAGAATTTATATCAGATAGCAACCTAGTTGGTGCAGTCCTTGACACTGTAGCTGGTTTTGATAAATTCAATTCTTGTGGTTAATTTAGGAACTTTGATTTTATTGTTGTCACTATATTAACTATTTTAGTATGAGGATGGAACTTGTTGGTAATAGCCTTACTGGTGAATGGGACTGGTTAAAATCCTGAGTCAATAGCCTTCAATCATTTTTCACTTTTCGCCTCATGATTCATTTGATTAAATTTAGTCTGAGATGGACTCGAAATATAAACAAACCATGCTCATTAAGTTTTCAAGTCAAACTTGCACAACCTATTTACTACGCTTAACTTGACTCGTTTACAAAGACGACGAAAGACATATAGACGACGGGAAGTAGGGTTGTAACACTGATAGCCTTTCTGAGTAGGACTATAACCCAAAAAGACACAGAGGACAGATCGGGCACTAAGTTTGGTCCTATCTTTGCAGGGAAGAAGGACAAAACAGGCAGACCCAAACACACGAAGAAGAGAGTAGTTAGGAATTTGAAAGAACAAAGCCTCATAAGGAGACCGACCAGAAAGAAGGGGAGTAGGCATGTGGTTGAGAAGAAAAACAGCAGTAAGAACTGCCTCTTCCCAGAGTGGAGCTGGAACTGAGGCAAAGAGAAGAAGAGACCTAGTTGTCTCAAGGAGATGACGGTGTTTACGCTCGGCTCGACCATTTTAAGTAGGTTTATTTGTAAAGGATGTTTGGTGAATGGTACCCAAATTGGCCAAATACTCACAGAACTCTTTTAAAATATTCCCCACCCAAGTCAAACTATAACACTTTAAGTGTAGACCCAAATTGAGTAGTAATCATAGACTGAAAGGTACGGTATATCTGATAGAAATCAGACTTATGAGTCATAAGATAAACCCAAGTGTAACAGGTGCAGTCATCAACAAATGACACATAGTATGCAGAACCCCCTTTGGTGAGAACAGGAGAAGGGCCTCAGATATCGGTATGAACTAAAGAAAATGGTGTAGCAAATATAGAAATACTTTTACGGAAAGGTAAGACTGTCATTTTGGCAAGTTTACACCCCTGACACTCGGTAAGTTAACTAGGAGAAACTTTACCCAATATACCTGACTGAGCTAAAGACGATAAGCGGTCAGCAGACAAATGTCCTAATCTAGAATGCCACAAATAGAAAAGACTTGACAGAGAATCTAACTGAAAAGAAGAAAAGGCAGTTGGAGAGGTAATCATAGGCAAATGCAAGCTCTCCACTACATAGAGGTCTCAAACTCTACGGCTAGTCCCAATCTGCTGCTTGGAGATCCAATCCTGCACAAAACAGATAAAAGAAGAAAAAATAACATCAAAATCAAAGGCATCAAGTTGACTAATAGATAATAAACTGATAGATAACTGAGGAATATATAAGACAGACGGAATAGAGACTGCAGACATAGCAGACGGTAGGACAGACCCAACAGATATAACTGACATACCAAACCCATTAGCAGCATTGACAGTAATAGAAAATAGAGAGAGAGTATAATTCTGAAGTAAGGAGAGATGAGGAGTCATATGATGATAGACACCAGAGTCAAAAAGGCAGACAGATGAAGAGATACTTGAAGAAGACCTAAGAAAACCTGAATGAAGAGAGGAAACAATGGAGACAGACGAAGATGGCTGGGAGGTAGACAGTGTATATTGAAGTTGACTAATCTGAGCACTCAAGGAAGCCAAGTCAGGATCAGGAGCTGGAGCAGATGCAGTAGAATCGGTGGAAGCCTGAACAATACTCGGAGAAGAAGGGCAAAATTGGGTCCTAAACTGCTGAGAATACGAGCCAGACAGACATCCCAATTCCTTCTTGGGACAGTGATACTTCCAATGGCTCCTCTGATGACAGAAGGCACACTCATCTGAGGCAAGGAACCCATTCTTGGGCTTTACGGAAGCTGAACCCGTTATCATCATTATGAACCAAAAAAACAATAGAGAACCGTAATAAACTGAAAGCTGATAGGGCAACTATGTAATATCAAGAAACTTGTTTGGTCCAAACAAGAATAAAAGAGAACAGTGGTCAACCAAAGAAAAACACCCAGGTCCACCAGACTCAGAACAAGAGAGAGAGAGAGAGATGTCACGATGTAAGTCGTGACTCTAACAGGTGCAACTGATGTCACAATTCCAACAATTGACGAAGACAAAGTCGAAGAACTGATGTCGTAACTCTAACAAGAGATCAATCACTCGTGAGTCACAAGCAGAGAACAAGAAGCACCGAGGCAACTAGTAGATGCGGCGAGCAAAGAGTGACGCGAGTCGCGAACCAGAGAGAACGAATCAGCGAACCGGAAAAAAACACGATCAAAGACAGCCGTGAGTCAGAGAGAAGAAGTCAAGAATAGATGAGGAATCGAAGCACAACTACCACGTTGAACAGATGGGTTGACCAGAAAGAGGAGGCGAATCACGTCAGAGGGGAGTCTTTCGGCGAGAGAGACCTATACAACCCACGAAGCAAGGAACTTCGATCGATCGTGAACCAGAGAGGGAAACGACGAACCAGAAATAAGAGGTTAGGGTTTTGAACACAACTCTTATACCATGTAAGAATTTTGAAGAATTTTTGTATATTCAATTGTATTTACTGAACAAAGAATACATCACTTATATAGAACAGTAAATCCTAATCTTAATCCTAAACGAATACATCACTGATATATAATTCTAATAGATATAGAACAACAATCCTAAATGGGAAACAAGAGTAAACCTAGACCAATCATAAATAGGAAACAAGAAGAATAAACCTAAACCAATCCTAAATTGGAAACAATATTTACATAATATATATACTAATATTATTCTCACATGTAGTGTATGCTGAAGTTTTAGCATAGCATTTGGTACATTGTACTTCTTCTACAAATTGTTGTTAGTTCCATATTGTTACCACTTTAAACCAAACATGACTTAAAACTCATGTAAAACTGGTGTTTCACATTTCGTTTTAGGGATATGAAATAATTGATGTTTTGCCATGGGATGAGTGGTGGAACTTTGAGCTCACTAAAGATGAGTCCAATCCACATATTTCACTTCTTCCTTTGCATCCTGATGTCCGGGCCAAGTTTAATGAGACTGCTGCTTGGGAGTATGCTTTAAGCATGGTGGGCAAGCCTTATGGTTATCATAACCTGATATTTAGCTGGATTGACACTATTGATGGGAACTATCCGCCTCCCTTGGATGCTCATGTGGTAATACATTTATTTTTCCTTTTCATATTTTATTGTTTGGGCCTAGTTTGCAAAATAAGTGGATGATATACTTTTTCTATTTTATTGAAGCTTTTCATTGTCAACATTTATGTGATTTATAAATATTTCGGTTGTATGGTTTGGTACCATTTGATAAACCAAACCAATTCTTAAGTCTCATCAAATGGGATCAGCTACATGAATTCTTCTTCTTCACTCGACTGTATCAACGGCCATTTGGTTAGTCAAATTAAGGAGAGGTTTGGTACCATTTGATATTTCAAAGAATTATATTCTGCCCACTACTGCTTTGAATCCTATGGCTATGAGGTATAACTTGATTATAAACACTCTTAGTGATTTATCTAACATGTAATATTGCACGAGCACTAAAAACCTATGTAAATGACACTCAAAGCGTAAACCAGATAGCTCAAGACTACACCGTAAGGAGTGGATGTCCCAAATTCAAGCTGGCCCACAAAGGAGCCAGTCCATCGGAATTCCAAGGGTTATTTAATAAAAAAAAAAAAAAAAAAAAAACTGAATTTTGATTCTCATACTTGACTGCAAAGTTAACTTCATGCTGGCCTTTGGGTTTTCTATGTTCTATGATCTTTGCACACTCCTGAGATATGCTTAGGAATTGGGCAATTGAGAATCAATTTATTAATGAATTAGACAATTAGATGTGTTTGGTTGTAAAAATGAAATAATTAGAAGAGCTAAATCTGTTCAATTAATTCATTACTACCTACCACATTCCAGAGGCATGTTAAGGTTGAAAAGGTTAAGACTGGCAGTACCATAATGATGACATTAGTAATGTAGAACTTATTTGCTGGTGCTGCGTTCCTTTCTGTCTCCTCTTTCTCTTGTATATTATGCAGCATGGGGCGTTTTATTTTCATTTACTGGTTTTGATTGTCAAATTTGTTACGGAACAGGTTGCTTCTGTTATGACTATTTGGAATAATGTACAGCCTGATTATGCTGCTAACATGTGGAATGAAGCCTTGAACAAGCGACTGGGAACTAAGGTATTGTAACAATTTATTCCTCATTTTATTGACCGAAAGTTCATAAAGGTTTGCTTGTTGAAAAACATAGTTTAAATAGATGGGATTCTCATGACCGAAAGAGGATTCCCGTTGTTATCAATTTGGGTCCTTTTATATTGAGGAATGGTGTATCGGGCATCTGTATCGCTAGTGTGTAATTGGGATAGTAAAAAAAACAAAAGAATTTATCTCATTTAACTAAGTATATGTTTGTTGATAAAGCTGAATGGTGAAAAAGGATTCATGTAGCTTACCCTAATTGATTGAAACTTAAGGCTTAATTTGGTTTGGTTTAGTTTGTCTTGTTTTGTCATCAAAGACGACTTGGGAAATGTATTGGTACTGGCAGTTCATGAGATTAATCGACAATCTCTTGGACCAAATCTAGACAAGATAGTTTGATCCTAACCAGCAAGCCATTGAATTTAGACGTTGGTCTAGATGAAGTGATATACAATGACTAATAGCATCATTAAATTGTGGTGTACTACTTAAAATAAATGAAATGTGTACTTGTCTGTATTTGTTTAAATATTTGATTTGACATTGGACTTCTGTGTAAGGCCTTGATCTTCCTGAAATTCTTGTAGAAGCTGAAAGGCGTGGGGTCATCTTTTGATGAATTGTTGACAATTCCCAAGCAAGACAATTGGATATACAGTGATGGAAAGTCTACATCATGTGTCGTTTTCATTCTTGATATGTACAAGGAAGCAGGGTTGTTTGATCCAATTGCAAACTTCGTTCAAGTTACAGAGTTTACGGTGAGTTTGTTGTGAATATTCAATTTCATTAATTTAAATAACAAAAGTCTCAAATTTGCATCCAATTAATGTTGCATGATCTATAAAATGTTTTTATTTATTTATTAAAATGGCTTATATGTAAATCCAGTACTTAGATGGTTTAAACTATGTTATTGTATTTGCATGAGGTTGGAAGATCTTGAACCCTCACATTTCACCTAAGTTTGCATTGAATGATTAGTGACAAATTTTTTTCTTAATAGAACTGTTATTGTCTATATGCCCTGCTTTGTACTTATTTACGTACAAAAAATAAAGAATTTAAGTTTATTTTAGGGTAAATTACACAAATGGTCCCTAAAGTATACCCTTGATTTCATTTTGGTCCCATATCTTTAATTTGCATCAATTGCATCCCTAAACTTCTCACATTAATCCAATGCAGTCCCTTTCTTAACTGTTGTCTAAAAAACATACTAAAAATTGCTTATGCCAGTCTCACATCAAGCATTGAAGGACATAAAGGGCATTTTGACACATCTATTTGTACCATATACTATCATTCAAAGAGCCAAACACGCTATGTATTTGACTTTCAGTAATGAAGTGGAAGTCTTAGATGTGTTTTATTTTGTAAATAATGTTCATTTCACGTGTCTTGCGATTCATTTAGGTGGAAAATGAGAAATTGCTTCTAATGCTCTCCAAATGCCTTATGTGGAGCTGACATAAGCATTTTTCATATTTTTTTGAGACGATAGTTAGGATAGGGGACTACATTGAATCAATGTGTAAAGTTTAGGAATGTAATTGATACAAATTAAAAATTATAGACGAAAATGAAATTAATGGTATACTTTAGGGATATTTATGTAGTTTGCCCTTTATTTTTCTATCATGAAACTAAACTTGAACTGTGTGGGTAAATATGGATTTTCAACTGAAATTGATTGTTGTGTGGATGTAAAACCCTGGTTAGGAATTTCACATATTATTGCTTTATTAATTTATCTTGTCCAAACTGCAGCTAAAAGATGCTTACACACTCAAGTTATTTGAAAACAATTCAAGCCGCTTGCCAAAGTGGTGCAAAGATGCAGACACTGTGAAGCTCCCTTTCTGCCAAATTCGAGGGAAGTATAGAATGGAATTACCTGGATACAATACAATGGATCCATACCCAGATATGAATGAAAGGTGCCCATCTCTTCCCCCAAAATACTCTAGGCCTAAGGGTTGTTAAAAGTCATACCACTGCTTTGTATAATACTAGGTTGTATTTTTTTTTTTTTTTTTTTTCTGTATACAACTTTTCTGATGCAAAGATTTGAAAGATTTCAAAAGTTTACTTGATGTAGGTTTGATGTTGTTTGTAAATTTGCTACCACAATACAAAGAGAGTAATAGTAATTTCATTGTTATTGCATGGTTCTACTTTGGAATAGCCTAATTCACAAATCTAGATGATGGAATAAGGTTTTATTTGGATGGAATTGCTATTCTTTTTCAAAGATCAATAAATTTTGGAAGGCATCCTACAAAAATTGTGAAGTTAGATCTAATCTATGTAGAGTTGAAGTGCCTAATATTGAATTTGAACTTTGAATCACATGATCATGAAACAAAAATTTTAACTAAGTTCATATATTATTCTCATTCGTCGAGGTTTATAAAGTTTGAAAATTAGTGTCCAAATGCTTTTTGCAGCCCTAAAAAATTCAAAAAGTGATAATTCTAAGAAATATTCATTTTGAGATTTGAAAAACTTGTGCCAATTTAAATTATAATGATTAAAAGTAGTGTTTAGTAACTTGTGGTTACTTTTTTTGTTAATTTTTACGTTTTCTATGTACAAAGAGCATAAAATATGTTTATTCTTTATTCTGTTTATTTATTTATTTATTTTTGTAAAAACTAAAATAAATAGCATATTTTAGTATACATGTTCTCAAAACATAAAAAAATCAAAGAGTAGTGCTACTCTAGCCAATAAGTTAGATTCATTTTTCAAATCATGTGGCGCTCTATTAGAATATTGGATAAATTATAAATACATTCCTTGAGGTTTGATCAAAATACAGATTGTTTTATGTAATTTTGAAAATTACATTCTTCTCTTTTAGGTTTTTAATTACATAACAAATAACCCATTTTATTAATAAATCATTAAATCAATTAATTGTTTTTAATCATGTCAGAAATATATTTTAATTAACAATTTAGATAATTTTATTGTTATATGGGAGATTCACCAATAAATCCCATATTTTGGACTTGTAATATTTTTTCTTGTGATCCATTTAGTCCTTTTGGATGTATAATGACTCATTTGCACGCCACATTGCAGTGTCACATTTAAAAAAAGTATACTAAAGAGTTTTTTAGTGTCACATCATGCCCTCCACGTTAGAGTGTCACATTTGAAAAAAGTAAACTAAAGAGTTTTAAATTTTTTTAGAGTGTCACATCATACCTGCCACATTAGAGTATCACATGTCACGTTTGGAAAAAGTACACTAAGGATTTTTTTTTTGAAGTGTCCCATCATACCTGTCACATTGTCATGTTTGAAAAAAGTACACTAAGGAATTTTTAATTTTTTTTAGAGTGTTACATCATACTCGTCACGTTGTCACGTTTGAGAAAAATGCACTAAAGAGTTTTTCATTTTTTTTAGAGTGTCACATCATACTTATCACGTTGTCACGTTTGGAAAAAATACACTTAGGAGTATTTAAATTTTTTTGAAGTGTCACATCACGTTGTCACGTTTGAGAAAAATACATTAAAGAGTTTTTATTTTTTTTGAAATGTCACATCATACCTTTCACGTTGTCACGTTTGAGAAAAGTATACTAAGGAGTTTTTATTTTTTGAAGTGTCACATCGTTGGAGTGTGATATTAATACCTATCACATTCGCATCATACATGCCACATTAATAAAATGGTATAACTATCTACCAAAACACTATCAAAATAAAAAATAAGATCACACGGAAAGAAACTATTCACTAATAGGACTTAACAAATCAATAGAAAACACTTGGGACTAATTGGAATACTTGTTTGTGAGATAGGATTTATTGGTAAATATCCCTTGGTATTATAGAAAAATAATTACAAATTTTATTTTCTTATTAGTTTTGTTAAATAAATTTTTTTGATAATGAGATATTTGTAATTTCTAAAATTATAGGAAGCAATCTATATTTTAAGTAAATCATAGAAGGTGTATTTGTAATTTACCTTAGAATATTTAAGTCAACTCTCTCTAATATTTTTTCTAATTATCAACCATTCATCTCTTTTACATTACATATCACAGAGTCTAGAAAATGAGTATAGAAAATAGATTTATATATCATTTTTCAAAATGAAAACAAGTATAGTAAGTTATCAAAAAAGGAGAGTGATTGGAGATGGTCGTTGGAGTAGAGACGGTGGCCAGAGGACGGAAGAGTGACGAAGGTAGGACGGAATGAAACTTATTTTAAAAATAAATAAAAACATATTTTTCTTATTTCCTCAAATTTTGAGAATCGTAGCCAATTTTTTTAAAAGTGAAAACAATTAGCAACTGTGTTTTTTATTTTAATTTTTAAAAAATTTAAAGTTAAAGCAAAATAAATAAAATAAAAATCTCACCAAATGAACCCTAAGATTTAGGGTTCCAATTAAAATATTTGTGTAGTTACCAACTCTCTAGGATCAAAATTAGGAGGTCAAATAGCAAGCTCCCCCTCTACAATAAAAACAAAAATTTAATAGAGAAAAGAAAAAAAAAATAGAGAAAAATTTGATCCCAATATGAATACAACAAATCAAGTACCAAGAGCACATGAAAATAAATGAATATATAATAAGTAGAATAATGCTTGGGACCCCCTTTTGGGGTTCACCCCCTCACCCCCCTTTGCCACGTGGCGGGTGGTGATTGGAGGAGCAAGAAAAAAAAGAAAAAGAAAAAGAAAATGTAACCAATGAGAGAGAGGGGGGTCAAAGGGGGTGGGGGGAAAAGGAGGGATGAATCATTGTTGTAATAAGTATTCTAAACATGGTAATGATCCAATAGTTTATCTTCTATCGCTATAGATAATTTTCTTCCCACAGCCACATTTTGTGTTGACAATCCTAACTTCTGGAATGTGTGCAATTTTTCAATAATTCCCACCTTTTAAGTGTCTGTTCAGGCTCGAAATCAATCCATTAGAAATATTAATCAAATAAAGAGATTTAAGGATGGTTAGATATTCAATGGTAGAGGGCAACTCCTCTACCAATTCACATTTCTGTATTAATAACACTTCAAAATGAGGCATCGAGCCAGCCTCCACTTTCACCCATTTCAATCCTTTTAGTCCAGTAAGTCCTAATCTCATGAGTCTTTGAAATCCACTAGCCTTGAAACACAATTCTTCTCCTTGAAACCACAGCTTTGTATAATACTAGGTGGTTGTATGATTTATTTTTCTGTATATAACTTTTCTGATGCAAAGACTTGAAAGATTCCAAAAGATTAGTTGATATAGGTTTGATATTGTTTGCAAATTTGTTACCACAATATGCACAGAGAGTAATGGTAATTTCATTGTTACTGCACAGTTTTACTTTTGAAGATCCTAATTCAAAAATCTGGATGATTGAATAATGTTTGATTTTGATGGAATTGCTATTCTTTTTCAAAGATCAATAAATTTTGGAAGGCATCCTACAAAAACTGTCAAGTTAAATCTAATATATGTAGCTGTTTGATGAGCCATCAGGATTGATTTCTATGGTTCCGTAAACTGGTTCTACGGTTGATATTGATGTGCTTCTCCTTCCACTGGCCGTTTATTACATCACGTTGCTCAATCAGTTGGGTAGAAAGAACTGTTGTGTTAATCACGTCACATCGGCAAAGTAGAAAATTAACTAAAGACCTCTAAACATAGGAACACCTACACCCTTAGCCAAGTCATCATTCCTCCAATTCTAACTACTACATATATTGAGTTTGAACTTTGAATCATATGGTCATGAATCAAAAATTTTAACTGATTGCAAATATTATTCTCATTCGTTGAGGTTTATAAAGTTTGAAAATAAGCCTCCAAATGCTTTTTGCAGCCCTAAAAAATTCAAGAAGTGATCATCCTAAGAAATTCATTTTGAGATTTGAAAAACTTGTGCCAATTTAAATTAAAATAATTAGAAACCCAATATTTGAACTAGTGTTTACGAACTTGTGGTTATCCCCCCCCCCCTATGTACAAAGAACATAAAACATGTTTATTTTTTATTCTTTTTATTTTATTTTATTTTATTGTAAAAACTACAATAAATAGCATATTTAGTATATATGTTCTCAAGAACATAAAAAATCAAAGAGTAGTGCTACTTTAATAAAAAAGTTTTTTCAAGCCTAATGATGTAATAGTCTGTTAAAATATTGATAAATTATAAATAAACATCTTGAGATTTGCTTAAAATATATATTTCCCTATGTGATTCTAAAAATTACATCTTGCCTCTTTAAGTTTCTAATTACATAACAAATAACTCATTTTATTGATAAATAAATAAATTATTTTTAATGATGTCATAACTATATTTCAACTAACAATTCAAATAATTTTATTATTATGTAGGAGAATAATTAAAATTTTCATCTTTCTATTAATTATGTTAAATAAATTTTTTTGATAATGAGGTATTTGTAATTTTCAAAATTACAAAGAACAACTATATTTTAAATAAATGTTAGGCAGTGTATTTGTAATTACTTTAGAATATTAAAGTCAACTCTCCTTCTAATATTTTCTTTAATCATCAATCATTCATTTCTCTTACATTATAAATTACTAGATTTAGAAAGTGAGCTTATAAAATAGATTTGTATAACCATTTTTCAAAATGAAAACAAGTATAGTCAGTTACCAAAAGGAGGGAATGGTCGAAGGTGATTGCCAGAGCAAAGACGGAAGGGTGAGGGTGGTAGGAAAGAATGAAACCTGTTTTGAAAATAAGTAAAATCACAATTTTCTTATTTCCAGAAATTCTAAGAATTGTAGCCAGATTTTTTTGAAAGTGAAAACAGTTAGCAAACATGTTTTTTACACCGATTTCAAAAAAACTAAAGCTAAAGAAAAATAAATAAAATAAAAATCTCACCATTCAAAAATTTGTGAAGTTAGCAAACGTGTTTTTTAAAAGTGAAAACAATTAACAAATGTGTTTTTTATTTCAATTTCAAAAAATCTAAAGCTAAAGACAATTTAAAAAAATTAAAAAACTCACCAAATGAACCTTAAGATTTACAATCCCAATTAAAAAATTTGTGAAGTTACCAACTCTCTAAAATCAAAATTAGGAGGTCAAATAGCAGGCTTCCAGTCTACTAAAAGAATAGAAAAAGAAAAAAAGAAAATTAGAGAAAAATTTGATCCCAATATGAATACAACAAATCAAGTACCAAGAGCACATGAAAATAAATAAATGCATAATAAGCATTCTAAATGTGGTGGTGATTCAACATGGTCAGAGCTCTCTCCTCCCTCACCATAGATAATTTCCTCCACAATATGAGTGCCCAACCCAAACTTTTGGAATGTGTGCAATTTTCCAATAATTCCCACGGTCTAAGTCTCTGTTCAGACTCGAAATTAAACCATCAGACATATCACTCAATTCAAGAAGTTTAAGGTTGCTTAGATGTTCAATACCAGAGGGTAACTCCTGTACTAATTCACATTCCACCATAATTAACTCTTCAAGATGAGGCATCGAGCCAGCCTCCACTTTCACCCATCTCAATCCTTTCAATCCACGAAGGTCTAATAACACAAGTCTTTGAAATCCACCAGCCTTGAAACACAATTCTGCCCCTTCATATATCTGAAGAAGTTGAAGTTCAACCAAATTGGGCAAATCTTGAAGGGATTCCAGTGGATCAACATCCCTTAACTTACTCCATCGTAAAAGTACTTTTGCCAAGCTGTGCAGTGAGGGTATCCAATGTGGTACCTTATGTAAACTTCCTTCTAGGCAGAGCATTCGAAGAAGTTGAGGTGGTGAAGAAAGAGAATCTAGATCAATGATCTCGTCTTCTTCTGTTGCACGAACAATCAATGAGCGAAGGTTACTAAGCTTCTCAAGGGACGAGCATAACACCCTCCCATCTTCATTTCTCAGGCCTCCAATCTGTAATTTCCTCAGTTGAGTCAACTTCCCTACCTCTCCTAGCAAAATGGTCCCATTATCATGGTTTGTTTCAATAGAACAAAGTTTCTGTAAGGATGACAAACTTCCTATTTTCGTCGGGGCTTTGAATCCGCATTGGTATTCAAAAGGATATGAAGGAACACCATCTATTATGTAGCGATACAACAAGATATGGCGAAGTCGTTGGAGCTTCAGGATATCATCAGGCAACTCAGTGACATACGTTTGTTTAAGGTCCAATGTTTCCAGGTTTTGGAGCTTTCCAATTGACTTCGGTATTATTTTTACCTTGGTTTCCCTCAAACTTAAATACCTGAGTTGAAGTAGTTTCAAAACTTCATTTGGGAATGTCTCCAACAAGGCACCTCTCAAGTCTAGAACGGTTAGCAGCCGTAGACCATCATTTGACGATGCAAGAATGGACAACTTGGACAGTGAATCTGTTGCATTGAACATAAGCAAAGAACGAAGTCGAGTGAAACGCTTGCTTTGTTGTGTATATTCCCAATGATTGTTGATTGATAGGCGCCGCACCTTTTCGGGCCACGCTCTGCTTTGTTCACCGGCTAGTGTCACAATGTTTTGCTCTCCCGACTTCGAAACAATAATTTCACGCCAAAGGTCATGGATGCGATAGGTTGCAACCCTTGTATCTGTTCTCCTCTCTGCCACTTGAACCAAGCTTCTATTGATTAGCTCATTGAGGTAGCCCTCGGCAACTTCTTCCTTCGTCATTCCTGCTTTCGTTTCTACAAATCCTTCTGCCGCCCATAATCGAATCAATCTCCAATGGTCAATGAAACAATCCTCTGGAAAAACACTTAGATAGAGAAAGCAGAACTTCAGATAATAAGGTAAATCTATGTAACTGAGGGACAATATTTTGTTCATGCTTAGGAGTTTGTCATTTGCTTGTAGTTCTGCACCAAGGCTGCGGTAGATCTTATCCCACTCATCCGCACTGCTCTTATTTTTTGTTGATAAAAGGCCACTAATTGCCACAATTGCAAGTGGCAATCCCTCGCATCTATTCAAGATGGCTCTTGAAAGTCCTTCCAAATGTGAAGGGCAAGAATTCTCCACAAATGTTTTCCTGCAAAACAATGTCCAGGACTCTTCTGGAGTCAAGGGCTGAAGACTATAGACATCTCCATGATATTCTGTACTAGCGAAAGAAGCTAAATCTGCATTTCTGGTTGTCAGCACTGCTCGACTCCCACATTTGCCAATAGGAAACACATGTCTAAAAGATTGCCAAGCATGAATATCCCATATATCATCGAAAACAAGCACATACCTCTTTTGTTGCAGGAAAGCATTAATTATCCCTTTCAAGCTGTTGGTATCCATGTTGTCCATCCCTTGTGGGACTGGTTGCTTGATTTCGTCAAAAAGTTGTTTGATGATGCCTTTTAGGAGCACCTCAATCTTGAAGGATTCAGAAACAGTGATCCAAACATGGCTCTGGAAATGATTCTTCACAACTGCATCATCAAAGACCTTTTTAACCAGTGTTGTTTTGCCCAATCCGCCCATTCCTGATACGGAAAACACCTTGAGTCTGGGGTCTTCATGCACCAACCACCTAATTAGTTGCGATTTGGGCTTGTCGATGCCCACAAGCTCAGATTCATCGAGTAGAAGGGCATCGCCACGATAATCATGGCATGCTGTGTTAGGACCAGTGGACCTTGAGCTTGAGCCTTGCTCTAACATACCATATCTATCATGGTACCTCTGATGTCCCTTCGAAATATCGATGACTCTGGACTTCATTCTTTGAACTTCAGAAGCAATTTGGTGACGAGCTTTTAAAGTCTTAATAAAGCAAGAAACCTTACCAAGAAAACCACGAAATCCAGCGCCATGACGATGTCCGAGGCGAAGCATGTACAACTCGAGAACATCTCCAATGTCGTACGCAGCTTCTCGGACTTGCTTGACCCATACTTTGAGTTCGGGGTTGTTCTCTTCCATAGCATCGGCAACTCTGAGGAAAGCTGTCATGCGATCGAATTCATCTTTGATGTATTGGATCTCTTCTCGAACTCCAGTCAACAAATTGGCCTCTTGTTGGAGGAAGGGTGCGAAGTTGGCTAGTAGATGGATCACTGCACTCTCAGCCATTTTTTTTTGAAAATGTGTTTTGTTGCAGAGGAGTAGCCTTTAGTTGGCTGGGTTTGAATGGAGGGAGATGAGAAAATAAAAATCGTGGTCTGAACTCGGAACTGAGTTTGTGATTAAAGGTAAGTAGTGAGTTTGAAAATTGGGGATTTGTAATGCAGCCCAGATAAAAAATATAAAAGGACAAGAGTGGGGGTGGTGTTGTTACCGGCCCCAGCTGGTACCAATCAAAATTCAAGTAATATCACAACTTAATGGGAAATTCAGCCTTCATTAGTTTTTTTAATTTTTTAGTTATTTTAATTTGGAATTAAAAAAAGTCATTTGAGATGAATTTTTGATTTTTTAAATTTTTGTAAGAGAAAAAATAAAATAATTATGGTTTGAGTATAACATTTTATTATATTAAATTTTTAATCTATTTCATATTTTTACGACTATTTTAGCTTAAAAAGTTTATGCCAAATATAGTCTCAATTGTATGTAATTTTTTTGCTACGATTTTTATGTCTTGATTATGATTTATTATGTTATTAGTTATAATATATTATGATATTAATTATGTTATTATTTTTTATAATATATTATGATATTAATTATGTTATTATTTTAATTAAGATTATAAAAATTAATTATATGTTTGATTATAATTATTTTTTTAATTATGCTACCATTCGAACAGAATAACTTAAATTATAATTACGCGGATTGAGAATGATGAAAAAAGCTGTACATAATTTGAAATCTCCTTTTTCTTACACATGAACGTGTTTCGTGACTCACATGACCCTTCTTGCTAAAGGAAAAGACAAAAGGGAATATGGGAGCGAAAATTAACGGAAAATATTTTTTTGACGTTGATATAATTAAAAACGAAAATTGATAGAAAATATTTTTTAAGCATTGTTATTTGGGGTATTTTTTTTAAGGTCCCTGATATTATGATTTTATAGTAAAAAGGACATCAAATATTTTCATGATGTCTAAGGTCCCTCAACATCAATCCAGAGAAATTTCAGTCCCAGAGAAAATTGGTCCAGAGAAATTCTGGGAAGAATTTCTCTGGACCAACCCAGAGAAAATTTAGTTCAAAACCAGAAAATTTCTCTGGTTTTAACCCAGAGAAAATTCAGTTAAAAACCAGAGAAATTTGAAAAATCCAGAGAATGAGGTTCAAAGCAAATTCAACACATCCAACTCTACAAAGCCCATGAATGTACGTGTTGTATGTTACAATAGTTGGGCAATTAATAGTTCTTCTATGAGTTTGTGATAGATTTTCTTTAAACTTAATGGTATGAATTTCTCTGGGTTGAATCCAGAGAAAATTCAAATTTCTCTGGATCACTTTCTCTGGGTTGAATTTCTCTGGGTTGAATCCAGAGAAAATTCAAATTTCTCTGGATCACTTTCTCTGGGTTGAATTTCTCTGGGTTGAATCCAGAGAAAATTCAAATTTCTCTGAACCTGAAGATATTATATTCAACACTGGATATATATATATATATATATGTGCTGACATTGTATATATATATGTATGTATCGTATATATATATATATATACGTTTGCAACCATAGATAAGATAACTAAGAGTGACTGTTTGATTATGGTTGAAAAACCACCACAAAACCCTAGACAACAACAACAATCACATCATCAATGTGGAGACAAGAACCCAAATACCCAGTTCAACAAGTGACGAAGGCACCTTAGATCTGGTTTCGAGAAATTGAAGTCTCCTACTGACTGTTTGTTTCTCGGCGACGCCATTGAAGGCCGGATCCAGTGAAGCTGGAGCTCAATCGGTTGGAGAATGAAGTTAGGGGTGAGGAACAAGAGTTGATCTGGACAGGTATGAGAATGGAGAAGTTTAGAGAGAGAGAGAGAGATGAGTTTTGATTTGGTAAGGTCAAATTTCTCTGTGATATGTTTAGGGACCTTAGACATTAAAAAATAATTTTGTGGATCTCTTCCATTATGAAAAGTGGGAGAGGGACCCTAGACCAATTTTCCCTTGTTATTTATATCTAAAAATTAGATTAATTTTTTAAATTTAGTAATGTGTTAAGAAGATGATTGATATCAATAAATTATTAGGTCTAAAAAATAGATCTAAAAGTGTACTTATATATTAATTTTCATATTTTTAATGGTTAACAAAAATATAAATATATTTGGACAGAATATATTTTCTGTTTTTAAAAAAGCGAAAAATACTTTTCGATCTAAAATTTTATCAATTGCATAATGTTACCATCACTACTACTATCACCTCTATCACCACCCTACCTCACCACGGCTACCATCTCTATTGCTATCATCACCACCACTGCCCCACACTTCCATTCCGCCTTTGTCCCCACCACCACCAAACATAAAAATAAAAAAAAATAAAATAAATCATTAGAAAATATTTTTTATCCACGGAACATTAATTTTAATTCATGTTGTTGAGTTGGAGACTGTTGTACAATAAAATTTGAATTGATAAACAAAATCATAATTTTAAAATTTGAATAAATTAAATTATATAACCCAATACTCAAATTTTCTTTCTGGAGATAGACGGTGTGATATCGTACAATTAGGTGCAGAGAAAAATTAGATTGCAAAAAAATAGACCATAAATTGTTAATTTTGTCCTTCAGAAAATTATCACAATCATTTTTCATGTAAAATTTTATCCGCCGTTGTTGATTGTCTTTAATTAATACAAATTATTAAATTTAAAATCAAATATGTAGGTAACACTTCCAAATATTTAATTTTATAATTATATGTTATAAAATGTAATTTAATTTAAATTAAGAGTTATTATGTTTTACCAAAAAAAAAAAAAAATGATAACGTAATGTTGTTTGAACCAAGCCTCTCCTCAATCAAATAATATATACATACTAGTGTATGCTAGTGCCTAAAGGCATGTAAATATTGTTGGGATCAAAATACAATTGTAATTTATATGTATCATATTAAAATTTATATGTATCATACATTTTGCGCCCAAGAGAGTGAGATGGCAAACAACAAAACACACTTTGCACCTAAGAATCACACACGCATAAAATAAAGGCACGGTGTAAATATTATTGAAATCAAAATATAATTATAATTTATATGTATCATGTTAAAACTTAGGAAGTCTGTAACTTCTTTTGATAAAAATATAAAAAAATATATATATTATTTTTGTTATGGATTAAAATATAATTTATTTAATTTATTATAAAAAATAAAATAAAATAAAACTGAGACCAAAATATAAATAGATTTTATGATTTGAAATGCACATATAGATACATGTGTCCAAAAAAATATGTGTATATATAAAATGAGTTTATTATTATTATTATAGGATATGTGCTAAGTGGTCGGCTTGGGACAGAACCCACATGGATTGCCCATCAATTGTCCAATTAACTCATTTTTTTTATTATTATTTATTTCTTTTCTTTTTATTTCTGTCACTTACCCCCACTCCTCTAGCTAGTGTATACCCCATCAATTGTCCAATTAACTCATTTTTTTTATTATTATTTATTTCTTTTCTTTTTATTTCTGTCACTTACCCCCACTCCTCTAGCTAGTGTATACCGTGTAACACGGTGAAATTATTATAATATATACACCCACAAACCACCCCCACCCCCCCCCCCCCTCGCTCTCTTATTTTGAAATTATTATAATATATACAACACCCCCCTCCCGCGGACACCTCTCTCTCTTATTTTTTCTGTCACATGGGTTGCACGGTGAAATTATTTCAAACTCTACCCCCACACCTCTATATAGATTTAAACTCAAATTATTATAATATATACATTTTAAATAAAATATATGTTTATATTCACATGGGTTGTCCATCAAGTGCTCAATGATATGTTTTTATTTTAATTAAATAAAATTTTAAGTACTTTTATTTTATTCTGTTACATTATTAATTTATTATTATTTTAATTTTTATTTTGTTATGATGTCGAATCTCTGAGTACTGAGTTTGGATTGTGACAAAAATGATATTAGGATAATAGTTTATTAAAACAAAAAAAATTATTTTTTTAAAATTTAAAAAAAAAAACATTGAAGCATAGGACAGTGGGATAGATTTATGTAATGTGATATAGGGAAAAAAAAAAAAAAAAAGTGTCGCCCTGTTGCCATAATGAATAAATAAATAAATAAAAGAAGATTGAAGTGCGCCACTCTTACTATTATGTTATAATTTTGTGTTTCTGGGATTGGCTTTTTTTTTTTTTTTAATTTTTAAAGTTGTTTTTAAAAAATTTGTTTATTATCCCTCTTCAATCATTACTTTGCCAAACGCAAAGAAAAACTGTAGGGGTATTTTGTTACTGTTAATTAAATTGTTCAAAAAGTTGAATCAATAAAGAAATTAACGGTAGAGTTTATAATTAGAAATTATTTTGTACAAATAAGAACTGTGGATCGTTGTCTTAAACTTTTCATTTTGTTAGTAAGAAATAATTCTAGCAGAGTGTGCAGCGGAAACGAAAAGACAATTTTATAAATCAATTTTGAGGATGAAATTTTAAAAGGAAGAAAAATTATAATACTTCAAAATATTTAATTTTATAATTGTGTGTAATAAAATATAATTTGATTTAAATTAAGAGTTATTGTGTTTTATCAAAACAAAAAAGAAAAATGATAATGTAATGTTGTTTGGACCAAGCCTCCCCTCAAACAATAGATCTGTACTAGTTTAAGAAGGCCCATGCAAGGCATAGGCTATTATTACAGTATATTTAAGATTTCGTTTGGCAAGTTAACATTTTAGTCAAAAAGTCAAAAAATAAAAAAAAAAAAGCCAAAAAACCTATAACATATACCAAAAAGTCAAAGAATCCATTTTTTCTCTACTTTTTGCACATATTTTTGTAAAAAATCAAAAAGTCACCCCAAACATACCTCATATTTTAGCCAAAAAGTCAAAAACTTACTAAAATAACCTGTTTCCAAAGAGGCCTAAGTTTTGTATTTTAATAATTTTTTGAAAATTAAAATCTTGTTCTATGAAATTGAATAGAATAAATCATTAGATATACAATAGAATTATGTAGTATGGTATGTATCATTTTTCAATTTGTTATACAACCAATGATGTAGACTCCAATTTTATTACCACATTATTTCAGGTGAATTTATGAATTTTTAACATTTCTTCTGAATTTATAAAAATAAAAAAAAAATTATGGTGGGTAACTTTTCTCAACAGATAAATATAAAACAAGGAAAAAGCGTGAGAGCTCGAATGTGTAGAGCTCGAATGGCCCGAATGGCATGGAAAATATTATCTTACCGGTAAGAGAATAAAAAAAAATCCTAAAACGACGTCGTTTTGGGATTTCGAGCCATTCAAGCCGTTGATATTTCGAGCTACGTAGCGGAGTTGATAAAACAAATACCAAAATAATTCTCCCATTTGAAAAAAACTACTAAGATAATTCATTGAACTAATAAAGAAGCAAAAGAAAATACATATATCTACAAATAACTAATTTTATGAATACATAAATCATACTAGCATAACGAATGACCAATTTTATTAATAAGTAAATCATTAAGTAAATTAACATTTTGTAATGATATGAAAAATATTTTTCAATTAACCATTTTGTTAATAAATAAATCATTAAGTCAATTAATAGTTTTTAATAATATGAGAAATAATTTTCAATAAACAATTTTGATACTTTATTATTACATAAGAGAATTGGTTTTTTCTTTTTTTTTTTCCCCCTAAGTACGGTAGTTGTAATTTCTAGTATTATAAGACCAATACTTATTTTAAACAAACTTTATAAGTGATTTGTTAAAAAATAAAATATTTATGTTTCATAATTGACCAAGAATGCTTGCGTAATTATGAAAAAACCTGTTTCATGATTGACCAAGAATGTTCGCGTAATTACGAAAAAAACATGTTGCATAATTGACCAAGAATATTTGCATAATTACGAAAAAACTTTCACTCAACATATGGGCTACCATTAGTAAATTATTCAAAATGAAAAGACAAAATTGGAAATAAAAGATGAATCGCAGGCAATGGTTCTTATATATATAGATATTATATTATATTTTATTACTTGTGTATATCTAAAGGCACGGTGTAAATAATGTTTTGTTTTGAATAATTTTCATTTACCATTCTCTCTTAAGCTAGGAACATTGAGAATCAAGTATACCTAAAATTTTGTTTCCCCATGACACAAAAAAAAAAAAAAAAAAAAAAAAAAAAAAAAAAAAATGAATAGATAGCACTCATTTGAGCAAGAGGATCCCCTTTATTATAGACACAACTTCAAAATAAGAAGAACAACAAAATGGTGTTCTCCCTTTGGTGTACCCCATGCCAATACAAAAATGGTGTTCTTGATCAAGATCTAAACGGCAAACACTTCCAAGCGTCTACCTCTCAAACCAAACCAAACCAAACCAAATCTATATAAGTTTACACAACATCAATCTGTCTCTAAATAATCTTTGACTTTATACAACGTCAATTATTTTCAAAGTTTGTCAATGATAAAACCAAAAATAGTGTAAATTCTGCCCTTGAACTCCCTAACTTTTCACCAATATAAATTTATTGACGTACAATGCGTGTGCTTACACTACTACACAGTCAAAAGACGCTTTATGGGTAAAGAATCTTCTTTTAGCTATCAAAACAAATATTTAGAAAGTGTATTAGTATATTCACAAATTACTTTCATATATACACATGACAAAATTTTAGATTTACACTTGAAAACGAAATGCATAGTTCCATACACTTAAAAATGACAAATCAAGATAAGTTTCTTCATCAGCAAAAGGATAGAAATCAATTGTGACAAAAATAACTATAAAACTAATGATGCCTAAGCTCTACATTCCAAAACAATTACCAAATCATTTAATAGAAGTGTCTAGACGAAAATCGGAATATTTGAGACGAAGCTTTAAAGATAGAAAGTTTGGAATATATAAAGCTTAACAAATTGCTTAAAATTTGAAAGATTCTAAATGACTCAATTAAACTAATCTAGAGCGATGAAATTCTCAACAAGCAATCAAAGAATTCTAAAAAATAAGAAGACTTTTGCTAATGAGATTAATGAAAACTTGAACAGTATGATACTACAAATTCTAACAAATTAAGTCATTAATTTCAAAATCAATTAACTGAAAAAATTCAAATCCTAATCATTAACACTAAGAAGCTATGCACTTGAACATGAATTTGAAATCTTACTAAATAAAAACTTGAACTCAGCTTTTATAGTTGTAAAACAAATTAACTCATGAATTCTATAATTCTGTTAAGAGCCTATTCGTTGAAATTGCTTAAATGGTTGAATTTACAAAATCATTGCATTCATATAATTCATATAATACCCCAATGTGACTAAACTAATTATGTAAATGAAAGAGTACTTTAAATAAGAGTAATTACACAGATGATTAATTTGAAAGTCATTAATTACATCAACTATGTCAACTTTAAAATTGAAATTGTTGCATTAAAAAATAACTAAAGTAAAACAACTTTAAAATGGCCCAATAGTCGTTTTAGTAACAATATATGAAAAGGTCTAAAGGCACTCTCATATAAACAGTTTAAATGGTTGAATCTTTTCTCTATAAAAAAAAATAAAAATAAAAAATAAATCATATAACATGGAAATTTGCAAAGATTACCTTGATTGAAGAGTTCAAGGGTGCCATTGGTTTGTTTCCTTCTATTAGTGAACAACCCCGGACTTTCAAAAGCTTCTTCATCTCATCTAATTACTATGGATTTATATCTAACCAACGGTGGTAGAGTATTTAGCATGAATAAGAAAGAAGATTAAAAAAGCAAAATTACTTTAAGAACATGACATATTTCAAAAAATTATTTAGGAACATATAGTCTAAATAGGAGTATTTAGGAACATGACATATTTTCATAGTTCATACCGTGGAAAAAAGTAGAAAATTTAAAATTTACTTGGCAAAAGTGTCACCCTTCAAAAATATATAAAAACAACGACCAAATAGTACACATTAAAATCCATTTATACTTCTAAGATAACTGTGGAACATAAAATTTTATAAAATTCATGTGAGTTTACTATTTTGGATGCTATTTAGGATAAAGATGAAAGAGAAATGTGCCTTCAAACATTATCATATCTTTTCAAACAAATTGAATGAAGTATGCACAAATTGTTGCTCACTTGAGATTGCTACTCTTTCAACACTCATCAATCAAAGAAGGGCACGTTTAGTTTACACATCTCTAGCAATATTTTAACTCCCACAACAATAAATACAAAATCTTTAGAAACATAAGAAAAACTTGAGCTTTAAAAAAATGTAGACATATAAAAAGGGAGCCAATATTACCATTCATTTCTACTCTTCATCCACTTGTAAAATACATAAACGAGCCAATATGATAATTAAAAGCGATTACCCAATTCAAAACAAATACACACATTGTCACACTAATAAAAGGTTTTTCATATACCACCCAATTCAATCTAAACACACATTGTTGCATAATAATAATAGGTTACCCAATGCAAACACTACCAACAAACATAACATGTTGTCAACACATATACAAATCAATGACTGATAAAAACATTAATTTACAAAAATCAATCAATATTTTCTTTGGGTTTTATTTTTTTCAACTCTTTCTTTTTGGAACTTTCCTTAATTGATCACGTAAGGTTAGAGGGAAAATTTAAGAAATAAGTGTTCTTAAGGTTATATTCTTTCTTGGGTAAATTACACTTACACCCCTTGAGGTATGGGTTTAATACATATCACCCCCTGATGTTTGGAAAATTACACTAACCTCCCTGTCATTGTAATTATTTAGATGGAATGAAGACATTGAACTCACGCACTCTCTTTTTTTTTTCTTTGCTTTACTTTCTCTTTTTTTTCCCCTTTCCTTTACTTTTTTTTTAAATGTAATTTCATCTATTTTTCTACTAGGAGTTGTTACCTTTTATATAAACAAGGGGGTTTGTGAAATGAGACTATTAACCACAGGGGTGGAAATATAATTTCCAAAACGTCAGGGGGTGGGTAGTAATTGGACCAAACCTCAAGGGGTGTCAATGTAATTTACCCTTCTTTCTTTGGTATAGAAAGAAAAGATTTCATTACATTATGTTATTAAATTCAAAAGGCAAACTTTTCGCTTGGCAATTCAACAACAAATTCTAACTAATTTAATTCCTCCATCATTTACAAATCAATACAGCCCAAAAAAAACCCCATTTATTTTGTCCAAAAACCCAAAGCATAATTTTGAATCCTAAACCCATTTATTATATCGGTTTAGTCCCATTGGTTGATTGTTTAGTTTAAATTGTTCAAAATTTGAATTATTTTTCATATGGGTTACAGTACTGTTCATGAATTTTGGTTGATTAATTGATTGGGTTCTCGAATTTGGATTTTTCCATATGGGTTTTGAGGGTTTTTTTTTATTTAGATTTAGATTTGATCATTGGATGAATTTTCTAATTTTGGATTTTTTTTTTTTGGAAGATATGGTTGACATTGTTAATTGGTTTTAACTTTTCTTTTTTGATTGAATTGGTCACTTTGAATATTGTAATTGAGAATGTTATGGAGTTTGAGTGGGTCCTTTGATGATTTTTTATTTTCTTTTATTTTTGAACTTCCTTTACATCTTCATTAAGGGGAGAAGTTTCCCAAAGTTTCAGCAATTTTTTCTAATAAAAAAACACTAAAATTCTCAAACCCATCTCAAAAAGAACATATCAGTACCCATCACCAAACTCAAGCAAGAACCAAAAATACACAGTGTCCAAAATCTTTAAAACCCAATAAAAATCCTCAAAACCCATAAGAAAAAAATCTAAATTCGAGAATCCAATCAATGAATCAACCAAAACCCATGAATAGTACTATAACCCAAATCCAAATTCTGATTGCTAAAAAATAGAGCCTTTTTCGTCACCCCTGTAAAGGAAAAAATCAAGTGAAACTTCTAAGAGGAGAGAAACCCACAAAAATATCATGGATTACAAATTTGTAAGTTATAGTTTACCTCTGAATGGTTGCAACGTCGTTGCAAGAGAAGATAGGCGAAACAGGAGGGCGAAAGAAGAGAGTCGGTGGTCAATGGTCGAGAGAAGAGAGCAAGAGGCGAGGAGAGGTGGTCAGCAGTCGGTGAGCGGCGGTGTCGTCGCGAGAGGAGAGGTAAAGAGAGAAGAGCGTATGAAAGAGGGAGGATTTGGGCAGAGATGAAAGAGGAGAGAGAAAGATCATTTGAGTGGGAAAAAAATTGATCTCAACCGTTTATTTTTGTTTGGGAAGATCTATACCATTAATATCAAACATATCTCTGATACATTTTATACAATTTCAAAAACCTTCTTGCCTTATTATGGGGTGATTTAGGAAGTTGGTTAAAAGTTGGCTTTTCTGTTTTTTTTTTTTTTTTTTTTTTTGACTTTTTTGTCCTTTTGTGTGTAAAAAATGTGAGAGGTGATGTGACCCAAAATAGTTTAAAAGCTAAAAGTTAACTTTTAACTAGCTTCCCAAATTGCCCCTATATAAATATCTATTATAATAATAATGATAATTAAATATTGGAAAGAAACGAAAAAGAGAGAAAAAGAAAGAAAGAGAAGGGAAAGAAAGAAAGAAGAAAAGAAAGACAAGAAGGAAAGGAAATGAGGCAACGTGGTGAGCCACACAGTAGGATGAATCTCCTATAAATAAGAGATGCTTTAGGAATGTAAAACAAACAAGCACGGGAGAGGCATAAGAACGGAAAATAAATTAGGGATTAATTTTGAGGTGAGTTTTATTATATGTTGGATTACTGTAAATTGTTTATGTAAATTATGTTTTGTAACTTTTTTTAGGTTTTAAAGTATATTATTTGTTAAATGAATTCTATTTGTTTAAAAAGGAAACCCATGGATATAATTATTTTCTAAATGTGTTTTTGAACAATGATTTTGTAAATACCACCGCGGAGGACCCATGCCTTGGGGCATTTAAATAACCATTGACTCTCTGATTAGTCACTTTAGTCATTTTGTGACCCTTTGATTGTCATGGATCTACTATAATGCCCCAAAATAATCCCACAAATCCTTTACATTAATTCCGCTTCCAAATATAAAATAATAATAACCATGTTCCTTTACATAATTCCGAATGTTACACAATAGTAATCTCACATGCGATTATACATTCATTTGACGAAATAGTACATGAATCTATAGCATGTAAGATCATTAAAACGAAACGAATAAGGCCCTCAATGGCTTACAAGTTCCAAGGCAATAGCTCGGTTACACAAAATGGTCTCTCGGACCCATACACCTTAGCCCTTGGCTTTACAAAAAGAAAATTCACAACAGAATAAAGAGCAATCTACTCTTCACAAGAACTTATCTACACCCTCAATTCAGCGGGATCACAACACCTTTACCTGCACCAAAACCCATAAGGGTGAGCATAAAGCCCAGTAGAGAATTCTCACAAAGTATATACAGTTATGCCCGTTCCCTCAACATTAAAAATGCAAATGTAAAGCCATGCAAGTGCCAATAATGAAGGAAAATTTTATTTCAATGCACTATTTAGAAATCATCATGTTCATCATAATATTTTCCAATCTCTTCAATTTCACAATTTCCAATATTTAAATCAATAGGGGCGGTAAATACAACACTGGTAATCCCTAGGCTGGTGTCTGCAAGTAGACTCTACGAGTACTACCAACCTGTCATTTTTACCGGTATTAACTGGAAGGCTCGACACCTATCTGCACGAGTTTTTGGTCTTTCACTATGGACACTCAGGCCAACTTATCAAATCATCTACACCCCCTATCTGGACTTACCACGCATTTTTGTTGTTCTCATTACAATAGATATGTTCTTTTCATGAAACAAATGTTTTCCATTCAAATTACGCAATGCATGATAGTTAATCAAATGAATATGCAAGATAATAAATTTCCATGTTTCACGGCCTTTCTCCGTTTCCAAATGGCATAACAACAATAACAACCAAATGCATGTCTCATTTCCTTCTTTCCACATTATTTCGCAAAATAACCATGTGTCTTTAATACACAACAACAATTTCTCATCAATTTAATCCTTTCAAAGCCACATGTGAGGTTTTCAAATATCAACCTCCACTATTCATAATTCTCACAATCCCTTATGTACAACAATTTGTCATTTCATAGCAATATATATATTCAAGTACTTAACAATAATTTCTCAACAAATTCATCATACTTTTAATCATGGTTTTCTAAAACAAGTTCTCCTTATCTACATGTCAAAAACTTTCCATCTTTCGCAACCACATTATGGAATCTACATACACTCATCCTTTATCACAAGAAAAGAAAGAATTTCATGGACTTTCCTATATTTTCCAAAAAAATCCCCAATTTCTAGGGTTTTCATCATAAATCCAACACATTCTCATTCATCTTCATGACACAAAATAATAAAGGGTTTCACAAGTATTCTCATGTTTTCTCAGAATCCCCAAATTTTAGGGTTTTTCCTCAAGACAATCCCCTCTCATTTCTTGGTGAAAACCCTCATCAAAACTTTTTTCTTAGATCAACAAGATGGAACCCTCAAAGATTGACCAACAGTTTGAAAGTTTAAAGAAAAACCCTCTTTTAAAGAAAATCTCTACATTTTTGAAATCACAAGTTAAAATCATCAAAACTAGAAGAAAGCTCTTGAATCATCATCAAAATAGCAAAACTAGTATATATAACTCAAGAATCCCTATCTCAAGCTTGTTGATGAAAGATGGGATGAAACCCTAGAGCCAAAATGGTTGATCCCTCACTTTGCACTACACCACAAGGAACTCTATCTCTTGATCTTCAAGATTTAGAGGAAGATGATGAAGATCTTGGCCCCAAAGTTTGCAAATCAAAGAGTCTTAGATGTTTGAGGGGTTTTCTAGAGAGAAGGGGGAGGAAAATAGGGTTTAGAGTGAGAGAGAAATGAGCAACAAATGTGATACACTCGGACCAAAATGTTATAAAAAAACAGGGCTTGGAATGCCCAGTTGGCTGCACATGCGGCACCCCTCCCCGCACGTGCAGCAGCCTCCACCGCTTGTGTGGCTGCCCCCTCCACTCGAGTGGCCCACCTCCACCGCTCGAGCAGCCCAATTCCTTCCGCTCATGCGGTAAATTTCAGAATGCTCAGCTCACTGCCTCAATGTTCACCGCACGTGCGGCCTAGGGCCTTGCACGTGCGGCCCTGGCCCAACTCTTCACGAACTCTGCTTCGTCCCTGGGCCCTCCATACTCACCCGCACACCCTCCAAAACCAGCGAAATTCAACTCCGAATGAAATAAGAACTAGAAAGCCATTTCCGAATATTTCAATCCAACGAAAGTAAAAAGGGAACGAAGCGAAGAAAGAAGAAAGAAAAGAGAAAAAGAGGACCGGCCGTCACATCTACTAACTTTCTGTTATATTTAGTTGTCATTTCTGTGACCCTCTGAATGTCTCATGCTTGGGGGCTCAAATATTTGGCCTTCTGAAGGTCCCATGCCTGGGGACTCAAATATCTGGTCCTCTGAAGGTTCCATGTCTAGGGACTTAAATATCCATTGACCTTCTGTTATGTTTTGTACCGTGATTATGATTATTTTGCTTATATGATTTATGTTATGTAAAATAACTTTTGCAAATGATTTTCTATTTAGCCCAAATATTTATCCATGGTGACTTTTGTACCCTTATGCTATTAGTATAATATTTTTCACTCTGCTATGTACTTATAGTTGTTAATCACTTTCAGGTGACGTGTTAGGACAGACTTAGTCCAACTCTGACAATATAATTAAATAGAAGTTTCAACAAAT
The DNA here is from genome assembly GCF_055761805.1 of Camellia sinensis. Classification (NCBI taxonomy): domain Eukaryota; kingdom Viridiplantae; phylum Streptophyta; class Magnoliopsida; order Ericales; family Theaceae; genus Camellia; species Camellia sinensis. The sequence goes on from NC_138967.1 coordinate 186,275,202, forward strand.
ATGTTTTTGTTTTAATTAAATAAAGTTTTGGGTATCCTTTTATTTTACTCCGCTACGCTATTAATTTGTTATGACTTCAGTTTTGTCTTGTTGTGACACTGAGCCTCTGAATATCAGGTTTGGGTTGTGACAATGTTATTATTAAACAAAATTGACGGAATGCGCAAACTTAATTATGATGAATAATAATGAGTTAATTACCCAAAAGTTCTTTTTACAAATGTTATGGTAGCTCAAACCTTATCTAAGATTTTTTGAACCAATAAGTCCTATTTAGTAAAATTAAAAATATTATTAGTTTTTTCCAATTTTTAAAATTGGACATTATCAATTTTGCATAGTAATGTTTTAAATAATTGTTTTACCAACTGATAAAAAAAAAACAGAGAATGACATTAAAGATTTTTACCCTTCTACTTATTGGCTTGATTCAACTATCTAATAAAGCTGAGAATATTATCAGTTTTTTTCATTTTTAAAGTTTTTTTTTTCCAAGTTTTACACATTAATGGTCCATCATCGTGCTTCTTTATAGACTCAAAATTTTTATTTTTTCATAAAAAAATAATTCAATTTTTTCAATTTAAAAAAAAAATAAAACATATTATTTATTTATTTATTTTTTTGCACATAATTTTTTTTAATTTTTTCAATTTCAAAGTTGATGGTTTAAAGTTTCTAAAATCAAAAATAAATGTCAAATTATAATGTTCTTTATAGATAATCATAAAAGATGAACAATAATTGTTTGGAGGGCAATTTTGACTATTAAAAATTTAATAAGGTTTGAAAGTCCAAAAAATCTTAGTTAAGACCTAAAGAAAATATAAATTCATAAATTAAAACGTGTGTATAAATGTCATGACCTGAACTAGCCCTTGAAAGATTAGGGTCATAACCGGCCAGTTATGACTAAGATAGTCACAATCATAACTAAGATTAATTAACGTAACAGAGAACAGGGTTATCACAATAAATCTCCCCATAATAATTATGATAGTCATATTTATATACCATGTACTTTTTGCATGCATAATTGTGAAATGGTCTCCACTAGAATAATTGCTTTGTGGGTCTTGGTACATAAGTTCAAGATGTGCCCACACGGTTTAGAGGACAAAAAAAGTGAGCTACCCAGTTGTTAGGAAACTCCTATATTTTTTCTCCTTGTGTAATTAGAAAATGGGCAACAAACTACAAAATACAAGTAATAATATGTCTAAAATTAAAGGCACAAAAACACCAAATTTACATGGTTCGGCAAAAATGCATACATCCACGGGTCTAACTCGGAATCAACTTCCACTATAAAAATAATGGGGTTACAATGGTTCATCTCTAGTCACAACTAGAGGTATACAATCATCAAGAAATATTCTTGGATCACCAACAATATTTATATCATCACCATAAAGGTGGGTTTCAACAAAATCAACAAGAGATAAAGTTTAGATCTCACCAAGGTGGATATCCTATACTACCAATCCAAGAGAGTTTTGACAAGATCCAGTCCAATCAAAATGTAGAGCTTGATTCCATGAACAACATGCTGAAATTTCATCAAGATTGAGCAAGAAATGACCACCCAATCTTGGTTTGAACTATGAATGAAACCGCAACTTTTCTCCTATTTTTCTCTTCTCTATCTCTCGGCACTCTCTGTTTTTCTTATCCTCACTGTGTTGTTGCTGTAAGTCCAAACCCCCCAAAAAAACTTTTTTTTTCTTTTTCTTTTCTTTTCTTTTCTTTTGTTGACAAATGCACTAAGCTTCCCTTAGAAGCATTACAAAACTATTAGTAAAATAAATAAATAAACTTTGACTTGCGGGACCCACCTCGATTTAGGAGGGACACACCTCGATTTAGGAGGGACATCACCCAACAAATCTCCCCCTCCTGACTTTGGTGGGGGGCACAACCAACCCCGCCTTACTTTTACAAAAATCATGCTTCTCGTTGGATAATGATTTAGTCGTCATATTCAACTCATTCTCATTGGTGTGAACCTTCTCAAGTTGAAGCAATTTTTCTTCTAAGACATCACGTATCCAATGATACCTCACATCAATGTGCTTCGACCTTGAGTGGAATGTCAGATTCTTACTCAAGTGGATAGCACTTTGGTTGTCACATAAGAGAACATACTTCTCTTGCTTTAACCCTAATTCTTGTGGAAGTCTTTTAATCCATAACATCTCCTTGCACCCTTTGCCACTGCAATGTATTCGGCCTCCATGGTAGATAAAGCAACACATTTTTGCAACTTTGACTGCCAAGAAATAGCTCCCCCAAAAAAGTCATCAAGTACCTTGATGTGGACTTCCTAAAATCAATGTCTCCAGCCATGTCTGTGTCTATGGAGCCTTCTAGTAGAGATTTTCCATCTCCAAAACATAAACACATCTTGGAAGTGCCTCTAAGATACCTGAGAATCCATTTCACTGCAGCCCAATGATCTTTTCCAGGATTAGAAAGAAATCTACTCACAACACTAACCACATAAGCTATATCCGGCCTAGTACACACCATCGCATACATCAAACTACCAATGACAAATGCATAAGGAACTCTCTTCATTTCATCTTTTTCTTTCTCACTTGTTGGACACTTCTTCAAACCAAGTTTGAAGTGATTTGCAAGTGGGGTACTCACTGATTTCGCCTTATCCATATGAAATCTTTCAAGTACCTTCTCAATGTACCTCTCCTGTGATAGCCAAATCTTGCAAATCTTTCTGTCACAGGTAATCTTCATGCCAAGTATTTGCTTCGTGAGACCTAAATCCTTCATAGCAAAAGACTTGCGAAGCTCTTACTTTAATTTCTCAATTTTGCTCGCATCATGCTCAACTATCAACATGTCATCCACATAAAGCAACAAAATGATGAAGTCACCATCTAATAATCTCTTCACAAACAGACAATGATCTGAGGTAGTCCTCTTGTAATCATGATCAACCATGAAGGAATCAAACTTCTTGTACCATTGCCATGGTGCTTGCTTCAAACCATACAAGCTCTTCTTTAGTTTGCAAACTAAGTTCTCCTTGCCTTTCACTTTGAACCCCTCAAGTTGCTCTATGTAGATCTCTTCCTCCAAGTCACCATGAAGGAAAGTTATCTTCACATCAAGTTGTTTAACCTTTAAGTTCAAGCTTGCAGCCAAACCAAGAACAACCCGTATAGATGACATCTTCACTACGGGTGAGAAGATTTCTTCAAAATCAATTCCCTTTTTGTGGCTAAAACCCTTCACAACCAATCTTGCCTTGTACCTAGGCTGTGAGTTTTATTCATTTGTCTTCAATTTGTAGACCTAATTGTTCTTGAGTCTTTTCTTCCCCTCAGGCAATTTCACTTAGTCATAAGTGTGATTCTCATGTAAGGATTTCATCTCTTCTTACATGGCTTTCAACCACTCCCCCTTATGTTTGTGAGTTGAAGCTTCTTGGTAGCACTCTGGTTCTCCCCTATTTGTAAGCATCACATACTCATTAGGAAAGTACCTTGTTGAAGTCTAACACTTTCTAGTAGATCTCCTCAACTGTTGTTCTATTGGTGGTTTAAGAGGTGCTTGTTTTTCTTGCTCTTCTAAATCCATAGCATCATCACCAACTATATCACCACCATCTTCTTGTACATCTCCCCTATCATCATTATGCACTGTGGGTAGAGGGATTGGATCTAAGGTTATTGGATACTCATTTGTGGAAGCTGACTTCTCAACTCTTTTATCAAGGTCTTCAATGGTTTGATCTTCAAAAAAGATTACATCTTTGCTCTGCACTACCTTTTTGTCAATTGGATCCCATAATCTATACCCAAACTCCATATCCAAGAGAGATGCACTACTTTGTCTTTCCATCAAGCTTAGATCTCTCATCTTTAGGAATGTGCACAAATGCTCTACACCCAAACACCTTCAAATGCCCATAAGAAACATCCTTTCATGTCTAAACTATGTTTGGTATATCACCATTAAGTGGAGTTGAAGGAGAAAAATTGATTAAATCAACCGCAGTCCTCATTGCCTCACCCCAAAAGGATTTAGGCAATTTTGCATGAGAGAGCATACACTTGATTCTTTCCTTAATTGTTCTATTCATTATCTCTGCCAGACCATTTTGTTGAGGTGTTTTGGGAATGGTTCTTTCATGCTTGATGCCAATCTTCTTGTAGTAATCTTTAAATGGACCCCTGTATTCACCACCATTATCTGACCGGATACACTTCAAAGATCTCCCAGTTTCCCTTTTAACATTAGCTTGAAAAAAATTAAATGCTTCCAACACACAATCTTTAGTTCTCAAAGCATAAGCCCAAACTTTTCTAGAATAATCATCAATGAAAGTGACAAAATAATGTGCACCACCAAGTGTACTAACTTTCATTGATCCACAAACATCAAAGTATACTAAATCTAGAATATGTGATTTTCTAGATGCAGGAAATCCATTGAAAGGAAATTTATGTTGTTTTCCGGCTAAACAATGAACACAAGTTTTGAGTTGTGTACCTTTCACCTCAGGAAGAAGATCTTTCCTAGCTAGAACTTGCATGCCTTTCTCACTCATATGACCAAGCCTCTTGTGCCACAACTCTCACTACAACAAAAACATACTTTAGTGGCACTACACTAGTGGCATATTTTTAGAAAATGCCACAAAAAATGATATTTAGTGGCACGTTTTTGAAAAATGCCACAAAACGACAAACATAAAAGGCTCTAGTGACATTTCAATGAACAAGTGTCACAAAACTACAACAAAAACATACTTTAGTGGCACTATACTATGGCATATTTTTAGAAAATGCCACAAAAATGATATTTAGTGGCACGTTTTTGAAAAATGCCACAAAACGACAAACATAAAAGGCTCTAGTGACATTTCAATGAACAAGTGTCACAACACTACAACAAAAACATATTTTAGTGACACCATACTAGTGGCATGTTCTTAAAAAATGTCATAAAAGAATATTTTGTGGCATTTTTTAGAAAAATGTCATAGAGCCACAAACATACAAGGCTCTAGTGGCATTTCAATTAAAAAAAAGTGTCACTTCACTACAACAAAAATGTCACTACAACAAATTTACACTTTAGTGACACTACACTAGTAGCATGTTTTTAGAAAATGCCACAAAAATAAAAATTGGCATTATATGTTTTAGAAAAATGCCACAGAACCACAAAACATATAAGGCTCTAGTGGCATTTCAATAAAGAAATGTCACATCAATTTTATGACATTTTATAAAATAATGACACAAAAAATTATGTTCGTGACATTTACCAACAGATGTCACTAAACTTTAGTTGCAATGGCATTTTTTAAAAAATGTCAGGACACTAGGTAGGTGCAAATTACTTTTTATGGCACTTAGGTGAAAAGTGTCATAAACAAATATTTTATAGCATTTTGAGAAATGACACTAAGCCAAAAACTTTCCAAGCTTATAATGACATTTTTGAAAAAATAAAAAATGCCAATATATTTTCTAAATTTTTAAAATGCAGTAAATGATTAAAAATAAATGAATTAAACTCAATATACACTACAGGAAAAAGCATATTCGGCGACTAAATTTCCTGACCAAAAAAATTTGGTCGCTGAAAGTCAGCGACCTAAACAGCATTAGTTGCCAAAAGTAAAGCTTTTTGGCGACTAAACAATTTTAGTAGCCAAAAGTCTACAATTAGCGACTAAAACTAAGTTTGGTCGCTGATTATATGGGTTTTAGTGACTAAAAAATTTTTAGTAGCCCAAAGTAAAGCTTTTTGGCGACTAAAAAAATTTAGTAGCCAAAATTCTACAATTGGCAACTAAAAATAAGTTTGGTCGCTGATTATATGGGTTTTACCGACTAAAAAAATTTTAGTAGCCAAAAGTAAAGCTTTTTGGTGCCAAAAAAAATTTTAGTAGCTGAAAGTGCATCTTTGGCGACCAAATCCGATTTTGGTCGACAAAAGTTAAGTTTTTTAGCAACTAAAAAACAATTAGTAGCCAAAAGTATAGAATTGACGACTGAAAAATATTTTTAGTCGCCAAAAGTGGTCTTTTTTTATTTTGGTAGTAAATAGTTTATTTTACATAAATTATGTTCAATAAAATAATTATGTTTATACATATACTTTTATATTAATATGGATGTATGTCCTATATAAATAATATATGTTGCATATATAATCATGTGGTGCTATAGAAGTGTAGTGGGAAGAGTGTGGTGTATAAGGTTTATGATGCGGAAGGTTGGCGGTTCGAGTCTCCGCAAGAGTGGATCAAATTGTTCTACAACGAATTATCGTCATGAATGACACTTGATAGCGTCACGAATAGTGCCTACCATGACATTAAAGTGTCACTGAAAGGTTTTAGTCTTGATGGTGTAATGACACTTATAAGTGTCACTAACTCTTTTTTTAATGGCACTTGATAGTGCCACAAATAATATCTACCATGACATTAAAATTTCATTGAAAGTTTTCAATCATGATGGTTGCAAGTATCTACCGTGGCACTCATATCTACCGTGGCACCGATAGAAGTGGCACTTGTTCAAAATGCCACAAGACCAAAAAATGTCATTAGAAGAATAGTTTTGTGGCACTTTCAAATGTCACTAAACTAAGAAAATGTTGTAGTGTCTGTAGAGATCTCTTTCTCAACTGCATTGGCATTGTCTTTACTTATCTTTGCTTGCATTATATAAAGAGTGGAACACTTCTTTCCTGTTACCACTACCAAGGAACCTTCGGTGAGCTTCCATTTTCTATCACCAAATTGATTTTCGTAGCTTTCATCATCAAGCTTCCCGGTGGAAATCAAGTTAAGACAAATGTCTGGAACATATCTCACATTTTTAAGAACAAGCCTACAACCAGGGTTGGTCTTCAAGCAAACATCACTTATTCCCACAATCTTGGACACACCATCATTTCCCATCCTCATATTGCCAAAGTCACCAAGTGTGTAGGATGTAAAGAAGTCCTCTTGTGAAGTAACATGGAAGGAAGCACTTGAATTAATCACCCAACTCACTGCAACAAATTTGGGATTTAAAAACGAAACGAATTTGTCCTAAAATGTACACATTTCGTCACCCAAACTAATTATGACGAAAAGTTTTTGTCACCCGTTTTGTTGCCCAAACTAATTATGACGAAAAGTTTTTGTCGTCGCTAAAAGGTCTTAGAGGCAAAAAAAAAATAATAATAATAATTTGTCATTGAAAATGATAAATTTGTGACGATTTTTTTTTTTGTCTCCAATACACTCTGTTGGGAACATACTTGTATGTAATTAACGATAAAATATTTTGTCATTAAAGGAAGAAATTAGAGACATGTATTTTCTCATAAATATAAGAAGTAGAGATGAAATAATTTGGTCGCGTTTAATATAAACGAAGACGAAAAAAATTGTCAAAGAAACTACCAATAAAGACAAAAACAAATTCATCATTAAAAATGATGAAGTAATGTCAAAACAAATTTGTCACACATTGAGGGTAATAGTGACAAAATATGACAATATTTTTCGTCATGACAAATTCATTTAGCGACGAAATAAAGAATTCATGACAAAATTAATCATCCACCTAAGCCAAATAAGGGACAAAAAAACCTTCTTTAGGGATGAAAATTTTTGTCACTAATTTCATAATATTTTTTTCCACATTATATACCTATTTTATCAAAATCTGAATTTTAGTTCAACAAATATAACCCTGTTCATGTTGAAACCTGTTTAATATAAGAATTCCATCACAACTTAACTTAACCTGCTATAAATCAACACATTTACAAATTAACAAAATGAAAATATCCATTCATCATTACAAATAATTTCATCCTAATACAATAAAATAGTGCAATATCTACAAAATATCCAATAGTTATAACTAGTGCAATTCCACTAAACATCCAACAATAACTAGTGCAACTCCACAAAGTATGTGTATCTTTATCAAACAAAAATGAACATTCAAGAAAATTAGATCATTGTTGCACGTCAAAAATGCCACCCCAATCCAATCTGCAAAAAAATAAATTAAAAGCTTTAGTAACTAATCAATTATACAAAAGACTAAAAACATTAGTAACTAATCAATTTACAATTAGATCAATTATACAATTTATCCCTCTAACAAACTTTTTTCGAGATTATGGGAACAAAAAATTAATTGTAAGGCTAATTCACAAATTGTGCATCCCAATTAATGTGTCGTAAGTTCATACAACTTATATTAGTCTCTCTTAAGGTGTTTCTGTCGATTCCTGTACAAATCTGTGGTTGTGTGATAATTTAGCCTTTCAACGGCCTTTTTTGAAGCTTTAAGTATGGAGAAAAAAGTATTTTTTAGACTACTTCACAATTTATACATCCCGTTGTAGCTCGGCTTTTCGCGCTCCCTTTCGAAAGAATGAATAGCCCTTACAGTTCGGACTTCACTTGTGTGGTTCTGAATCTAATTTCACAAGTGCCATGTGAAATAGTGGAAACACAAAAAAAAGTCCAAATCCGGCAATTTCTTTTGGAAAATTGATGTTTTGAATCGAATGCCAAAAATGGACTACTTTGCCAGATATTAGAGTCGTCACCTGAATATTTATTTTGGAAAATTTAGGAAACCCGTGATTCATGCCAAAGGCCATTAGTCCATCGTTACCAAAGTGTCTTGGTTTAGGAACTTAGGTATGAGAGGGGAATGTCATTAATTGAGCACCCCACTCACTCGATTAAAGATCGGCCTCTACTAATCATGATGTGATTCTTATGTACAGTATATGTTCTTATTTTATCTTTAACATACAAGTATAGACTAATTTCACGAAAAGTTGGAACATTTGATTTCATGTTTGCTTTGAAAGCAAGTGTTTTGCATATGTACCACTTAAAAAAGTGATCTCATATATAAACATTAATCAAAGTATCCCAATGTTAGTGAATAGCCTTCATCCATAGGCATTCAAACAGGTATATCAAGTAAGCATTTAGCCTCATGGTAGTATGTTTAATATGGCAGTAATCGCACTCATGCAATATGCTAAAGCAAAAAATGCTTACCTTATGTCTGAAGGCGAGTCAAAAGAAAACAAATAGTTAGAAAAAAAAGTGCATGATCCTAATTAATGCAACATGACTAATACAACACATACAACGTGCAAATAATAAGCTCAACTACTAGCATGGCATGCGAGTCAATTCAAGGCATGTGATAGTGCACGTATCCAAGTAAAGAGTTTGAATTTGACTTTTGAATAATATGACGAGTCAAACTTTTATGCATACAAAATGAATGGATGCAAGTCATAGAAATGCTAATTTGAAAACATGATGTCCCTACGCTAACCATCATAAGTAGATAAATAAAAGGGAGAAAAAAATGGGAGTTAGAAGACATACAACTTATTACATATTTGTCATCATGAAGGAGGGTCTGAATGTCCAAGTGTCCGAATAAATAATAATTACAAATCCGAATGAATAATAACTAAAAGGGGTTGTCTAATTTATTACAACAAATATGTAATTATTGCGCGATGCTCCTCAGGAATTACTTTGTCTGCCTTGTTGGGAACTGTTTTGTTTCACCTTATCATTACTTTCAACCAAAAGTGTATTGTTTGCAATTTATTGGAGCCTTGCCGACCCAGAATGCGACTCAGTCGAGCCTCAAATAAATCCAATCATATTTTGTTTTCTTACGGAAATCTGTTTTTTGTGCCTGAGGTGAAACAGTGCAGACAGGGTATTCCTAGCCATGTTTGTCTCTTCTACCCTTCTTTATCATAGAAAATACTCAAGAGATGAGCGAATTTGGTTCCCAAACCATCTATGGTTGAAAGTTGATTTGCAAGATGATTTTGGACACGATAGGACAAAGATCAATAAATGAAATGCATAACAACCACCCCTCCCTCCTATCATGAAGTGAATTCAAGAAGGGAAGTAAAGACGCTTCAAGGTTCATCAAAATATTATGAATTGATGTAAGACAAGCCTTAACATAATAGACTCCGGTATAACGTCTGGCCGTAAAGACGCTTCAAGATTTATCAAAACATCATGAATTGATGTAAGACAAGCCTTGATACAATAGACTCAGTATAACGTCCAACTGAATCCAATATTAATTCTTTATGTCGGTTGAAATCCAATTAACCAATTTTATTAACTTTTTTTTTATTACCTTTTCATTTCTTTATCTTTTCTCCTTTTTGTCCAAAAGTGATATTTACGTCCACCAAGTCCAAAACATAATAAAGAGAAACAAGTATCAACTTAACCCGAGAAACAAACCTTATTTTCTTCGGGAGAAATTATAAAGGAAGAGTCAAACTTATTTACAAGCGATAAGGGATTTCAAGTCAAACCCAAGATGTGCAACAAGGACTAGTCAAACTCAAAAGAGTGATTATGACTTAGAAAAACCCAAAGTGAGTGATAATGACTTGAAATCCAAACTTGATAATAAGCTATAATGACACTTTCCTTAGTGATTTCTGTCACGCCCTCAAAATAAGCCCATTATATATATATATATATATATCATTGACATGCATTATTTAAAGAAAACAATTTATTAATTCATTCATCAGAGTATTACTAAATAAAAGCATTACATGTAACATCGAATAAAATGCCCTACAGGCTTACATCTTTCCACGCCAACACTTGGACACAAAAATATGAGTTCTAACTCAATACAAGAAAAGCCCTAGGCTTGAATGTTTACATGTACCAATAAATAAAGACAATTAACTAAAAATAGTCTTCTTCAAAATCCAGAAGCCAAACCCTCCCAAGCTAAGTCCTTGGAGGTAGCTTATCACCTGAACCTGAAAATGATGTTCCCATAAAGGGTGAGCCACAGCCCAGTAGAAATATACTAAACCAAACATAAGCATTGAATAAAGCAATAGCATTCAATAATTGGTTAACCAAGATAATCAGTTATATCTGTATACAGTTTCATGACATTAATGTCTAAGACACGTTTTACTTTCCAATATATTAATTCAATATGGCTCAGAACCTGGCCAAACTTACAACAGTGTACTATATATATCAAATTCACGTTCTTCCAATATCAACAAACAAATGAGACTCAAGCTCAAACCAAATCACTTCATACTTCCAATTTGATACACATTTTAGTGCTGTATCAACAAAACACTTCAATATAAATAAGCACACATAAAAGTGATGCTAATGGAGTCCATCCCCTATCTCCTCCCAAACAAAATCCGGTTTAGAGGTCCATCCCCTATCTTCCCCTAAACCGTGGAGTACATCCCCTATCTCCTCCCACACAAAACAAAGCATGTAAACACATAACATATACATCACACAATCAATACACATAATGTCTGTATTAATTCAACAGTCAAAATTAATGACTCGACCAATGTGATTAGTTTCAGTTATACCTAATCCACATGCATTGTCTACAACAATCACGACTATCCTCCACCGATAGCCCAAAACAGTTATTTCTAGACTTGGAAATAACTATATCAACAATTCAATAGGCGAGTGATTTAAATTATCCAACTACACCATTTAATCAATAATTTCCCAATTTCATGAATTTAACCAAATTCCTCAATTCCCTTAAATCAATTATACAAATTAATTAATTATTACAACTAGGGTTTTTCCCAAAATTATCAAAGTAACCCCAACATATCAAAATACCAAAACTTAGAACAAAACTTATAAAATGGAGTAGGAAATCCCTACCTCGAAGAAAAACAACCCAAATGGAGAAGACAGAGATGAATACCCAAATACCAAAGTGCTCCAAATCGCCAAATGTTCAGATTAAATGGAAGCCCTCGACTCACTCTATCTTTTTAATAAAGCAACTAGGGTAGAAACACACTCTAAATAGATCAAACCTAAGAGAGAAGGTGAGTAGGGAGAAAGAGAAGTCGGACCTAGGGTTTGGAATCAAAAAGAAGATGAAAAAGACTGATCAAAACCCGCTGCTGCGTATATAAACTGGACAGGCTCGCTCGAGCGAAGACTTGGTCGCTCGAGCGACCAGACATAAGAAATCCTCGCTCGAGCAAAGAAAATCTCGCTCGAGCTAAAAATGCAAAGCTACAGGTCCATACTGGACGCCATCTCTCGCTCGAGCGACCAAACCCCAGCTTGAGCGAAGAACCAAAAACAACATCTCGCTCGAGCGACCAACTCCTCGCTCGAGCGAAGAACCAAAATTCTGGACAGCAACACTTGGTTTCTAAACCCAACCAACCTGAAACAAACCTGTCCAACACATCCCATAACTCCAAATAAGAAAATAAGGGACAACAACAACAATAAAATGACAGAATCTACGGAACCTAAGTCCGGATACGATAAACAAATGAGAAAAGACCGGGGTCGCTATAATTTCCAAGGGTTTAAATAGAAAGTTAGTCCCTTATAAGTAAACACACTGGTGATAAAAAGAAATAAAAAATAAAAGATTGGCTTTAGTATAAGAAAAATGTATGCCTTTGGTAATGAACCTTGAAAAATATTAAACCATTAAGCATGAAAAAATTTCTTTCTTATACTTGAATAACAATCTTAATTTTTCACAATTTTTTAATCGAAATAAGCAAAGAATGGAGGGAGGTTGCAGAAATGATTATGTGAAGTTGATTAATTGGTAAATACAACACAAACATAATATTGACATAAATTAAACAGCCCCTAATAGCATAATTTAAGCTAGAAAAGGTGAATAAACTCAAACTAGTAAACAAGTTTAAGGAAGGGTGGCTAAGCCCCCTACTTTTATAACTTCAAATCACATATTTTAGATGTTAAAAAACAGCCCCAAATCAATCCCAAATCAGCCCCAAAACAGTGGCAAAAATTAGAGAAAACAAGTGGGAAACACAAGGATAAAAGCTTGGAATAAGGTTCAAGCAAGGGTGATTAACACCGCCACCTTTGGTAGCTTTTAATCACAAGTTTCAGCCCTTAAAATAGTGACAAAATAGTATAAAAACACAAGAATAGGATGAACAAAGATTGAAATAAAACAAAGGAAGCTTTACCTCTTGTAGAGAAGGTGTTCTTGTTGTAAACCAAACTTGATTCCAAAGCACTCTCAAGTTGAATTATGATCTTCAAGTCTCAAAACAATTTCCAAGTTCAAGCTCTTGTATGGTATGTATGGATGATATGAGAGCTTCAAGGCTGATATGAGAGCTTATGGAAGGACAAAGATGAATTGTAGCTTTGATATTTCTACTCTTGGATATTTCTAAGATATTTCTAAACTCTTGATATTGTTTCTTTCTCTTTCACTAACCTCTATTACAGCAGGATGAGCCCCATATTTATAGGACTTGAGTTGTTGCTCAAAATATCTGTAGAATTGGGCAGCTGGAAGATTACTGTACAAACTGCCTGAAAAGTCAAGAGGTCCGGCGGACCTTGGTGTCTCCGGCCGAAGGTGACTGATGTACGGCCGAAGGTCAGTGTATGCCCACTGTTCCTCACTTTTAGGTTCAATACAGGTTGGTACAAGGTGCAAAATTGACTTTCTGGGGTAGAAATACATTGGGTATGGCAGGTTGGAGTTGTTTAGAGCTCAAACTCGGATTCTTTTATTGAGAATTAAAACCACTTTCACAATATAATCATCATCATTGAGTGCTCAGAACCAAGCGCCTAAGTCTTGCGAGCGATCGAAACTGGGGTGTCTACACCCGTGCACCTGTACAAGTTGGGTGTCCTATGCATGTTTCCATTACTTCCTAATTCTTCAAACATAAATTTTTTTATAAAATTTGTTATATTAAAGTTAATATACTTTACCAAGAAGTATGTCCACTTGTGGATGACTCCCCTCCACTTCCAAAGTGTCCAGTGAATACTTTGCTCCTCGGAAATTGACAACATCTGCCATTATCTCCCCTTGCTTCTTTCTACCCTCTTCAAGATCTTCTATTTTATTGTTTTGCATTTGTATTTGTTCCTTGTATGTCTCTATTTGCATCTCGAGGCGCTTCACACTATCATTTGTTTCAGAATATATGGTAGTGATCCTCCTAATAGAGGATGAGGTCTCATGCCAAGTCCCTTCACGTAGCTAGACCTTGGCTTTAGGTCTTTGGTTGATAGCTCTTCTGCAGTCAAAGGGATTGATCCCAGCTGTGAGAGGTGATCAGCCTATGTCTGTATCATATTTTCCTATCAAATTATGAAAAATTAAATAATTATTAGAAAATTAAATAAGATTATAATTCTAAAATTTTGCTAATAAAAATTGCAATATATACTCACATAATTACCCTGAGCTTTAGACGAGATCCACTCATGTGTTTTCTCATTATAGTGAGTTTCCTTGTAAAACTTCACTAGATCAGGTAGCATCTTCTTTTCTCGTGCTTAATTTGATAGACCAAATATTCAATAAATAAAGCTAAGAATCTAATATAATTCTTAAAGTGCAAGGATACGTACCAGTTTTTCTACTCTAATAGGGATTGACCTAGAACCACACCTATGTTTTGTATTTATCTTTTCTCTGTTCGCAATATTGGCTTTTGATTGTTCCTATAAGGAAGAATGATCAATAGAACAATGAAATGTATCATTAGTAAGACAAATATGTTGGCTTTTGATTGTTCCTGTAAGGAAGAATGAACCAATATAACAATGAAATGGATCATTAGTAAGACAAATTTAATGCTTGATAATAAAGTGACATATAAAAATGTTAGGGTAAGTTACATGGAAACCAATATAAGTTCAAACAACAAAGTATTCAAGAAAGCAACAATACCATAACCACAACACACAAAATTATGTCGAACACCTAGATAAGACAGATTTGACACATAATTGGTAATAAGAAATTTACACAATCAAATGAGATTTGAAAACTTATGCATGCCAATTATCACATAATATGCTGCTCCAAACTCAATAATCTACATGCTAGGCTACCAGTTAAGTTCCTAGAAGGAATTGCATTCTTCTTCTCTATCCTTTTCCTATATATCATTTCAAGTTAAAAAAAATTTCAAATTATTCACTAGTATCATTCAATTCTTTGAAAAATATATTAGAGGACTTGTTGCGATTCCACCATAAGATGGTTTTTCTGGGTGAAAAAAGAAAAATGAGAAATTTACACCGTTCACAAATAGGGGGCATATAAGCATGGAGAAGATAGATTGTGAAAAAATCCATTTACATTTTACAAGATATGGAACAATTATTGATACCAAACTCATAACCTTTTCTTTCTTCCACAACTCTATCAAATCTCAAATTCTGTCTCAATACCCTGTATTAGTTACTCAGCTAGTTGCTTACCATTTTCATGAAACTTCAGACCAAACTCAAGAACAAATAGGAAATAGTAAAGGCACATACTACGCCAAATACTCTACAGTAGTTGTACACAATTGACTATCCTAACTTAAAGCAAGCATTTTATTGTTCAAAGAAAAAGTTTTCTAGATAAATACAATTATAGAAACTGAAATCTTAGTTCTTTATTCTAAGATGTGAAAGGTGCACTTTAAGGAACCATAGGATCGACATTCTTCAGTGGGTGGTTTCTTGCATACTCCTCTCCTTTAGCCTCCTTCAGCTCCATGAATTGTTTGTATAGCCCATAGGTATGGTTACTCAATCTCCTACCAAATTTTGTGTTCATTGCCTTTTCTATATCAATAGGGTCTCCTTGTAAATCAAATTGATCCTGCAAAAAATAGATAAGTCATAGATAATTCCTAAAAAAAAGAATTACAATAAATAATTAAGATTTCTAACCTATTATAAAGATGAGTAAAATGTCCTATAATAGAGTAGACAGTGAACTTATATTCAAGCGCTAAAACACCGCCTCCTTAACGGAGACATCAACCTACTTCTACCTACAAACACTTGGATCTGGTAAACGTGTTTGCACTTCTACACCGATCTTTGAGGCTAGTTTTGAGGCATAGTCCCCTACCGGTGCACGGAATTCTGGACGGATAGACACATTAAGCTTTCCATCTCTATCAACGAGGCTTTGAACCTCTTTGCCATGAGTCAGGCCACGAACACCCTTAGCAGCTGATATTGTGAACCCATAATATTGAAATAGTATGTGAACAAATTTAATTAAGATCTCAAATCAATGTAAATAAAGAGTGTGTCTTACCAATAGTATTACTAGAAGTCACATCAAGTTGAGGCTCCACATTGAGATGTGGTAAGGGATGGCTACCCATCTCAGGAGGTGAAGAGGTATCCCCCTCTTCTGATGTGTGGGTCAATGCCTCAAGATGAGATTGTGAATGGGCTCTCGATGGTATCTCTAATAGTAGAATAACATAATAAAATATGAATATATGTACAAAGATATACATGTATATGTGTGCATGAATTGAAAGTAACAAAAAAGAATATATTTCATAATGCATAAATGTATATTACCTCATGCTCAAACGAATCATAGGATTCAGTGTCACTGTTGAAAAACCTAAGTGATTCGTGATTAGATCAAGATTTAATTGTACCAATTCCCAAACGATTAAAACTAACAATCTAAATCATCAAGCACGTATGAAAGCGATTTAGATTGTTGTTTCAAAAACAATAAATTGACACAAATGATTTTTAAGTGGAAAAAGTCACTATTCGAGCACTTCCAATTGTGACTAAAAAATCACAGGCAAAACGCCACAAATCAATCCACTATGAAGGAAAGAAAGAATACAAAATACCTAAACAAATTACCCAAACTCTGTCAATTTGTCTTCAACGATTTGTATATCTTCCACCGCAACCTTCATCTCAGAATTGATTAGATTGATGTTGATTCCACAACATCTACGTCAACTCAATGACCGTGCACAGCTTCGAACACTTTCGAACATTCCACATTTGAATCTCCGGATTCCACCGAAGAAGAACACTCTTGAAGATAATTACTCAAACAACCCTTTGATGTGAATTATCAGCTATGTAAGTTTAATACTCAAGCAAACATCAAAGGAAAACTGGCAAAATAGCCCCAAAAGAAAACCCTAGAGCCCCCAAAATAGATCTAGAAGCATTCAACCTAAAAACGGACTTAAACATATATATATAGAAAATAGGGCCGCGATCTCCGCTCGAGCGCAAGACTTGCCGCTCGAGCGGCGTCACTAAAACGCATGTGAATAAACAGGTCTATGCTCGAGCGCTGAACTCATGCCTCACAGTATGTTTGTAGACAAGCCAAACTTTTGGGAAGATGCAAAGTTCACTCAAGCGTAACTTTGGCCGCTCGAGCGGGAAGACCCAAAACCAAGGAAAAATAACAACTCAATTAAACTAAGCTTGTTCGTGGAATTGGCAACAAGTAGGGACCTAACAATCTCCTCCTTTGTCAAATCCCAAACAAAACTTTTCTAACAATTTTTCCTAACAACACATGCACTAGACACACTCACTAACACAGCCAAAAGATCCGGCCTATCAAACACAAAAAACTGCAAAAACATAAAATCCGATTTGATAGAGAAACACTGAGAAACATGTTGAACAATCCACCTGTGAAAATGACCAAATACCAAAAAACCTAAAACTATGGAACGAGATAAGATACAAATAGAAATAATGCATGAATGTAAAATAAAAAACAACAACCCACAACCATCGCATTTCCAAGATCCAAGATATCCCATAATCCATAATCCAAAGATATGTGTGTCTATGTCCAACATGTACAAACCAGCATGTAAAAACCAATAAATAATCAAAAACAACCACCACAAAAACTAAAACTACTTCTGTTTTTGTCCGGGAGACAACAAAACAAAACAAGAGAAGCCAGAGATAAAAGAAAGATGAGGAAAAAACTGTCCAAAAATAAACAAGCAAAAAAAAAAAAAGAAAAAAAAAAAACTCAAGGATGTAGCGGCGGAGGATGTGGCGGCTCCAATTGTAGCAATAAAAGAATCTGATCCAGCTATAGGGTGGTCTGGGTAGCTGACTGCTCAAGATGGCCAAGCCTACCATCGATAGAATCCAGACGAGCATTCATATGAACCAACCGTTGAGTCATGAATTACTCAAAGTGGCGAAGCTGGTCACACATAGTCCAGGGAGGTACATTTGGCTCCTCTGCTTCTGCTACGGCGGCATTAAACTCGGCCTCCTTGGCTATAAGATCATCATCACCTGTAGAAGATGGACCTGCCCTAGAAGACTCCCCCTTAACATGTGCCTGACTTTGAGAGATGGTGTTTTTAGTTAAACGTTTGATAAGGAAGGCAAACTCATCATCCTCGAGAACCAAGACTTCTAATTTGGACAAGAGACGGTTGAGAAGACAGCCATAAGGTAGCCCTAAAGACTTTCTCTCAAACGTGGTGATCATTTTTTGAAGAATGAGGGTGGCAAGGTCAAAGGAACGATGGCAATCAATGCAAAAGAGAATAAAGCCTTGGTCCTAATTGATTTCAGAACTATGTGTTGTGACGATGACATTGGCACAGATGATTAGGTTGAGCAAACAGAACTGGGGAAGGAGTTCATGTTGTTTGATCAAAGCTCCCTTAACCCAAGTACGAGGTGTACCGCACAATGCAGTAGCCACCTGTAGACACCCTAATTTTGACCGCTCGTAAGACTTAGGTACGTTGTTTCGAACACTTGATGATGAAGGTTATATCGTGTAAGTGGTTTGAATTCTTAACAAAGAAATCCGATTTCAGCTTTAAACAATCCCGACCTACCATACACACTTTATTTCTGTCTTAGAAATTCAGTTTTGCACATTGTACCAACCTGCATTGCACCTGAAACTGAGAACCAGTAGAATTACACTGATAGCCGGCTGTGGATACTAATACCCAGCCGGCCTTCTTGACTTTTCAAGCAGATTGACCAATAATCTGCCAACTGTTCAATTTTGCAGATATTTTTGATCTGCTGCTCGAATTCTATAAATAGGCACCTCAGACCTGTGTTTTGGGGTGAGAAGAATAGCATATATCAAGTGTTAGAAAATATCAAGGATTAGATATTAAGTGTAAAAAATATCAAAGATGAAAAATCTAGAAATCCCCTAGATATTGGTTTGTGATTATGTAACAATTTTAAGCAGTATAAAACAATCCCAATCAAACAATCAAGACAAATCAACACAGCGATTTTAACGTGAAAAAACCACAATTGGACACCTCCAACTGTGATTAAAAAACCACGGGCAACAATCACAAAACAATCCACTAAGAAGATTTAAAGGAATTACACAGGTATACTCTAAATTACCTAGCGAATCCACGCCTAATTGAACCAACCTCTATGTGCCTCTTCCAACCCTGTCTTCACCTCGGAATTGTCTTTACAATGAGCCACCCCGGAATCCATCAAAGCTTCAGGCTCGAATTCTTCTGAATCCACCGAAGAACAACTCTCTTTTTTGTAGAACAAACAAAACCTTTGATGTATACTCTTCAAAACATGAGTTGAATACTCAATCAAAACATCAAAGAAAACTCACAAAGTATCTCCAGATATAAACCCTAGAACCCAAAAAGAAGATCTGGAGTAGTAATCCTAAAATCTGGCCCAACACGCGAATTTATAGAATCTGTCTCGCGATCTCCGCTTGAGCGCCCAACAGCCCACTTGAGCGGCTTCAGCAAAATATGCACGTGATATAATAGAGGTCCGCTCAAGCGCTAGAGAACCCACTCGAGCGCGAAATTACACAGCTCAGTACTTTTACAGGCGACCAAAACTTCTAGAACCAGGGATTCTCCGCTCGAGTGGGATAAAGTCCGCTCAAGCGGACAGGAAACTTGGAATGCATTTTTGCATTTTGCTTCGGGGCACTGCCCCTCGACTCCGCAGTGGCGCTGCCCCGGACCCGCCAAGGGGCGCTGCCCTCTGGACCCCCGCGAGCTGACCGAGCAGCTCGATCCCTGTCATAATCAGCGAAGTGGCAATCTTGAAAGCTTTATCATCACAAAATTCTCTGAAAGGCATAATTCGGGTTGGATTCACATCTAAACACTCATAGCCTCACTGAAATAAAAGTGCGAAAATAAATACAACTGAAAGGACTTTTGTCAAACGAAATTGCCAAGAATAAAACCTAGCAAAAGAATTGAATCTCCTCTTTTGTAAGCCATCTTCATACTCTCATATCATCCATACACACCATATCAAGAGCTTGGACTCAGAACTTTGATTGGGATTTGGAAATCATAACTCAAACTTGAGAGTGTTTTGGAATCAAGTTTGGTTTGCAACAAGAACACCTTCTCTACAAGAGGTATTTCAATCTTTGTTCACTTTTTCTTGTGTTTTCATATTGTTTTGGGATTGATTTCAAGGGCTGAAACTTGTGATGTAAGAGTTAGCAAAGGTGGAGGGGTTAACCACTCTTCCTTAAACCTTATTCTAAGCTTATATCCATGTGTTTCCCACCTATTTTTCTTGTTTTAACTATTGTTTTGTTAAACTTTAGGGGCTGTTTTAGGGCTTTCCTAATTTGTTAAATTAGTTTTTGCTTTGATTATTTTGTTTGTTGTATCATAAGTTTTTTTATATAGCTTGTTGTATGTTGTTCTTGGCCTTTCTTTGTTAAAATTTCATGTTTAATTATTAACAAGCAACCTATCATCCATTTATTTAAATTGAGAGTGATTTCAAATGGTTGATGGTTATTCAAAATATGAGCTAGAGATCTATGCTTAATGGCTTAATCTCCATGGAGGTTCATTGCCAATAGTATAATCTCTCTTTCATATTGAGAATTACTTCCTATTTTGGCATGCTTCTCATTTAGTGGACATAATCATCACTTTGGACTTAATGAATTAAAGAATGGAAAGGACTAAGAAAAATTACTAAAATGAACCAACCCACATAAAGAAAATGAGTTATATTACGTGGATTCAGCCGGACGTTATGCCGAGTCTATTGTGTCAAGGCTTGTCTAACATCAATTCATGATGCATTAGATGAACTTTGAAGCGTATCTACCTCCCTCTTTGAATTCACTCGATGATAAGAGGAAGGGGTGGTTCCATTCATTTATTAAATTTTCGTCCAAATTGTACCCGAAATAATTAAGCAATCAACTTGCTCATTAATGATTTTGGAAACGATTCCAACCTTCTCTCGAGGCTTTCCCATGACAAAGAAGTGTGAAAGGGACAAACAGAATTCAGAACACCCTATCTACACTGTTTTCACCTCAAGCACAAATAAACAGTCTTCTGCAAAGAAATAAGGCATAGTCGGATTTATTTGAGCTCGACTGATTGCGGGCCGACCAGACCCCAATATATGGCAAACCGTACACTTTTGGTTAGTAGTAGTGACTACAGTAGTGACTGAGGGTGAAACAGAGCAGTTCCCAGCAAGGCAGACAAAGTGGCTTCTGAGGAGCATTGCACGAGCATTACATATGTATTGTTGTTATAATAAATTAGACAGCCCTTCAATTGTTATTCATTTGGATTTGTAATAAATAGTTAATTTGGACACTCGGACATTCGGACCCTCCTGTATGAGGGTGTAATTTTGTAATAACATGTATGTCTTCCAACCCCACGTCTTTCTCCCTTTTATTTACTCGCTTATGATGGTTAAATTAGGGACATCATGTTTCGTTTAGCATACTTCATGTTTACATCCACTTGTCTTGCATGCACCAGGGCTCAGTTCATCATTTTAACTTGCTTCATCATTTATACACTTCTTTGAATATGTGTTTAAACTGCATACTATCAAATTGATTCATATGCAATATTAGTAGCCGAGCCTATTTAATTGCATATCGTATGTGTTGCATTAGTCATATTGCATAGTTAGGATCATGCATTTTTCTGACTAGTTTTTCTTTTGGCTTGGAGTACGAGATAAGCTTTTATTTGCTTTAGCACGTTGCATAAGTGTGATCGTTGCCATGTCTAGCATGCTTGCCATGAGGCTAAATGCTTAATTGATAAACTGCTTGAATGCCTGTGGATGAAGGCTATTTGTTTAAATTGGAATATTTGAGTAAATGTTCATATGCGATTACATTTTCAAGTGGTACATATCCAAAACACTTTTCAAAACAAACATGAATGAAGTGTTCCAATTTTTGCAAAATTGGTCTATACTTGTATGCATCACATAGTAAAGTTAGCCTAATAACCAGTTCAAGAGCATATAATGTAAATAAGATTCACATCATGATTAGTAAAGGCCGATCTTTGATCGGGGGTGCTCAATTCATGACCTTCCCCTCTCGTACCTAAGTTTCCGAGCCAAGACACTTTGGTGATGATGGATAAGTGACCTTTGGCACGAGTCACGGGTTTCTTAAATTTTCCAAAACAAAATATTCAGGTGGCGACTCTGTAAATCTGGCAAAGCAATCCATTTTTGGCATTTGATTCAAACATCAATTTTCCAAAAAGAATTGTCGGATTTGGACTCTTTTTGTGTTTTCATTATTTCACATTGCACTTGCAAAATTAGATTCAAAACCACAGGTAGAGTCCGATACTGTAAGGCTATTCATCTTTCGAAAGGAGCACGAAAAGTCGAGCTACACCACCTCGTTGAAATCACAAGTTGGGCGGACTAGGAAGGGATAGTGGATTGGAAAGACACGATCTATGCCTAACAACTCTCGGATAAGATCTAGGGTAATAGAAATGGACTTAGACTGAACCCAGGTCAGAAACGAAGGACCAATATCATCAATGCCCTCAATATTACAATAAAACTCACAAACCCAGCCGAGGTTTTGGCAGCCGGTGAAAGAGAGCACAAAATCATCCCTCGGCAGATCGAACGAGGGACGTATTAGCAAAGACTCAAAAGTGTTGGGTTGGACATGATGCTCAAGATGGACAGTTCTAGAAGTGTAAGCCTCTCTAAAGGACTTGGCTTTTTTAGCTGATGGAAACTGGTCGGGGTTATAAGATGGGCGAGTGGCAGTGGACTTCCTACGTTCAGAGGAAGACATGATAAACCCAAAACTAAAAAACAACACTAACCTAACAAACATTCCCCTAGAACCAAACCCAAAATAGTTAGGACCAAATAAAAACAAACCATTAGTAAACAAAATCCAAAGGAGACAAAATGCAAAAAAATTAATAGCACTAACCATAACATTAGGACAAAAATGCAGAACCCAACAAATCATAAGCCAGTAGTAAAAATGCACACAGTTGACAAATAATTAAGACCACGACTTAGAGGGAGTCGAACCAAATGAATGAAGAATGAAGTGTGTGAATCACCAACATGCTTAAAACCCTCTGTGGAAGTGTGTGAATCAAGTGAATGAAACACAAAACCAGCACCGAACAAGTCACATAAGTCAGAAAACAAACCAAAGGACAAGAATTTAACAAACCCCAAAAACATATCGAGAGAGAGAAATAGTAAAGAAAATAAGAAAAAACTTACTAGAGATGAATTAGAGGAGAAAGCAGAAAATGGATGACCAAATCAAAGCCCACGTGATTCGCAATCGAAACCCTAGGGGAGAGGTAGAAAGACAATCGTGAAAAGAGGGGAAAAAATGAGACTTAAAGGATGGGTTGCAGAATATAGACTAGGGCTTACTACTCGAGCGTGGGACTCAACGCTTAAGCAGACTCACTTATGCACGTCTTTCCGCTCGAGCGAAGAAACGGATGCTCGATCCTAAAAAACCTGCTCTCAAAATCTCGTGCACGCTGTAAAAGTACTGGATGAAGTAAAAATGCTCTCGAGCGCTAAATTGTCCGCTCGAGCGGATAAGAAAAATCACCAAAGGCAAAAAAACACCCTTTTGAACAGATAAAACCAGCTCACACTGTCAAGTGGGACCTGAAACAAAAGGAAATGAGCACAATAGCAAGTATGCGATACTAAAATGGGATAATCCACAAACCATAAAGCCCACAAACTCGCAATTTTGACAACATGAAGCACAATAACATGAGCAAGTCAGATAAATATTGATCAATGAGCATAAGCTTCATGGGAATGCACAACTCAAAGACAAACATGAGAGCTCACATAAAGAAGGTGTGTGTGTGCAATCCTTGAGAGGCCACAGAGCTAGAGTTAATCCTTGTAACGATCAGATGGCTGAACCTTTGGCAAGAGTAACTAACCATCACTGAGAAAAGTCAAACCACCAGAAATCAAAGGGTATTTGTTAAGTAAAAGTAGAGGCTCCTCCTCAATCAATGAGTCCCTTTTGTTTTGTTTTGTTTTGTTTTTTTTTAAATTGTTCTTGCTTGTGGGCACTCACTAGTGGCATGCATGCTCAAGAGTATGGAAACCAAACCAGAGAAGCATGAAATCAATAAGGGTGGCTTAGTTAGTGCCTCTGAGGTAGCCTTTTTCTAATGCCCGAACTTCAATGAACCGATGGAGGAATCGTGGGAGTGAAAAATGATGGTAGATGGATAAGAGACTCAACATCACCCATGATATGCCAGTAGAGGTCAATTCCTCTGAAAATGTATAAGTGACACTATTAGAGGTCCATAGAGAACTTTGATCACTTGTGCGGAAACCCCTGCAACGGCTTATCTCAAGAATGTGTACAGAATGAGATCATGAAGTCAATGAGCATGGGCATTCAGAATGAGCTATGAACAAAAAAGAATGAAATCTTGGAAGCAGCATGATAGGTGTTCATATGAGTCTAAATGTAGAGATGACAAGATCAATGACAATGAGATTATAGCATCCAAGTACACATAAAGCCAATCACTCTCACACACTCTAGTAACAGGTCACACCCTAGTGACTAAGCACAATACCCAAGGTTTTTCTAAGGAACTCAAACCTAAGAAGATCAAGGGGTTTTGTAAAAATATCAGCCTTTTGATGCTCAGTGGGTACGTGTTCAAGAACAACAAGGCCCTTTTCCACTAACTCTCGAATAAAATGATGACGAATGTCAATGTATTTGGTACGAGAGTGTTGGATTGGATTTTTAGAAATATTAATGGCACTAGTATTATCACAGAAAAGGGTGAGAGTGTTCTGGTCTATACCATAATCATGAAGCATTTGCTTCATCCATAACATTTGGGCATAACAACTCCCTGCAGCAATGTACTCAGCTTCAGCGGTCGAAAGAGAGATGGCATTTTCCTTTTTTCTATGCCAGGCAACCAAATTATTCCCAAGGTAAAAACACCCTCCAGATATGCTCTTACGGTCATCAGCACACCTTGCCCAGTCGGCATCAGAAAAACCAGAGATTTCAGTTGTAGTGCCGGTCGAGAACCAAATCCCATAACGCCATGTCCCATTAACATACTTTATGATGCGTTTAACTATAAGAAAATGAGACTCTTTAGGACAAGCTTGGTAACAGACACAAACACCTACACTAAATGCAATGTCAGGACAATTGGCTGTGAGCTACAAGAGACTCCCTATCATACTTCTATAAAGGGTAGGATCAACATCAGTACCAGAGGAATCTTTGGAAAGGTGAAGACTAGTGCTCATGGAAGTGCGCGCATGTTTGACCGACTCGAGACCGAACTTAGACACAAAATTTTTGGCATACTTGGTCTGAGAGACAAACATAAGACCCAAGAAATAAGACAACTCTCCCATCATGCTCATCTCAAACTCATGTGTCATACAATTCGAAAAATATGTCACAAGATGATCAGCAGTGGATCCGAACACAATATCATCAACATAAATCTGAGCAACAAGTATATGAGACTTAGTATGTTTCACAAATAAAGTCTTGTCCACACTACCCCTTTGAAAATCATTATCAAGAAGGAAGGTAGTAAGACTATCATACCAAGCCCAAGGGGCTTGTTTCAATCTATACAATGCCTTGTCTAACTTGTAAACATGGTTTGGACATTTTGGGTCCTCAAACCCTTTTAACTGCTCAACATGAGCCTCTTCTTTCAAGTATCCATTCAGAAAGGCACTTTTCACATCCATTTGAAACAATTTGAACCCAATAAAGCATGCAACACCAAGTAAAATACGAATAGATTCGAGATACACAACTGGGGCAAACGTCTCATCATAATCAACACCCTCTACTTGAGTATAGCCTTGAGCAACCAACCTAGCTTTATTTATAACTACAGTACCATTCTCATTAGATTTATTCTTAAAGATCCACTTGGTACCTATCACATTCATGTCTTTAGGTCTGGGGACAAGAGTCCAAACATTGTTACTTTCAAATTGACCTAATTCTTCATGCATAGCATTGACCCAACTATCATCTAGTAAGGCCTCTTTTATATTCTTAGGTTCAATTAATGAAACATAACACATATGAGATACCTTCTCACGAATTTGTCTTCGGGTTTTCATTCAATCTGAGACACTTCCAATCACCTATTAAGCCGGATGATTCAGTTTCACCCTTGCTGATGGTTTGAATTCTGGACTTGTAGTGACAGGAGTATTAGTAGTGGTGTCTCTTTGTGCACTTTTTGGACTTGGACTTACCATAGAAGTTGGTGCTGGCTCACCTTCTTGAGCCTGGTCCTCTATTTCTCCTTGACTTTGTGGTTCAGTATCTAAGATTTGAGACTCACCATTTTCTTCCTCATTTAACGCTGAAGTAGGAGAACCTGTGTCATCTACAACCACATTGATCGACTCCATTAAAGACAAAGTACACAGGTTATAGACACGAAAAGCTCTACTAGAGGTTGAATATGCTAGAAAAATACCTTCATCACTTCAGAAGTCAAATTTGCCCAAGGGCTCTCTATCTTTGAAAATGTAACATTTACTCCCAAAAGTTTTGAAGTATTTTACATTAGGTTTCAATCCCTTCCACAATTCATATGGAGTTTATAAAGTGCCGGGCCTTAAATACACATGATTTACAACATAAACAGCGGTATTTAAGGCTTCAACCCAAAACTTTGGAGGAACTTTCTTACTAAGAAGCATGACCCTAGCCATCTCTTGAATCCTGTTCTTCCTCTCAACAACTCCATTTTGTTGTGGAGTAATCGGTGCAGAAAATTCATGCTTAATTCCATGCATATCACAAAAATCTAAAAATGAACTATTTTCAAACTCACAACCATGATTAGTTCGGATTCTTATGATACGCCCAATAGAAACACCCTGTTCATTTTGGATTTTAAGGACTAAGGCTTGGAAAGCATCAAACGTATCATATTTTTCCCTTAAAAAATTTACCCATGAAAAACGAGTATAATCATCAACAGTTAAAAAAATATATCTTTTATCTCCAATGCTTTCAGTGCGAGTGGGTCCCATAAGATCCATATGAAGCAATTCAAGAGGACGTTTAGTTGTGAAACTGTTCACCGTTTTATGAGGAGCACGAGTTTTCTTCCCAAGTTGACACGGACCACACACATGGTTTACATTCTTACCCGTTTTGGGAACTCCTCTCACAAGCTCTTTATTGGCAATCTTAGTTACGTCTTTGAAATTCATGTGACCTAATCTTTGATGCCACGGGTCAATGTTACTTATGACGGTCGAGTGACAAGTAAGATCATTAGTGGTAACAATCCCATAGCAATTATTAGATGTGTGAACCCCATGCATGACAGTATTTCCTTTCTTATCCAAAATTTCATATTTATTTTTTGAAAACAATACTTCATGATGGGAATCACACATTTCACTAATGCTTAATAGATTAGCTTTAAGGCCGTCAACAAGCAAAACATTTTCAAGTTTAGGAAGACCAGTGACACTTATAGAGCCCTTACCAATGACTCTAGAAGTGCCACCATCTCCAAAGGTAACAATTCCTCCTTCGTATTTATCACAAGATGTGAAGTAGGATTTGTCACCAGACATGTGATGAGAGCACCCACTATCAAGATACCACATGTGTGAGTCACGTGCTTTCAGTGCAGTGTGAACAACGAAACACGTTAAGTCACTCTTTCTAACCCATATCTTTTTGGTCTTAGTAGAAGCAGGACTGGCAGTCTTGGTAGACGTCTTAGCGTTGTGAACACCCTCATGAATCTTGGTGTTCCGCCTAGACATGTAAGGTTGTCTCCTAACCCAAGAAGTATTAGAATTTCTACAATTTTTAGACACTTTACCAAATAACTCAAAACAATAAGGACGAATATGGCCATACCTTCCACAATAATGACAAACAAACACAGGTTTTACCTCCAGTTTGTCAATCTTACTCCCTTTGGGTTGATGAAGAGAAGTATCACCCTTGAGTTTTCCCTTTGCTTGAGTCTTCAGGTCATGTGATGTAGAGGCCTGTCCCTTTTGAAGTGTTGTAGCAGTATAGCCTATCCCACTTTTATCACCACTTATTTGTTGAAACCCGATGATGCCTTCAAGTGTCTTTGACCCTTTGTTCCACATATCAATCGTGGCTTTAGCAACTTTGAGTTCTTCCTCTTCCTGACCAATCAGCTCTTCCAACATGGCTTGTGACATCTCAAGGATTGTAATCTTCTCTTCAAATGTGGCATAGATGCTCAGAAGTTCACTCTTTTCTGTTTCATAAGCTAGAAGCTTTCCGCAGAGGTCTTGCCTGTCATTTGAGATATTGATGACATCCCTTTTTGCAGCTTCAATCTCTCCATTTAGCTTGACATTCTTGCTTTCACATGCTTTGAGCTTGAAAATGAGTTTGTCATTGATCTTGGACAAATTCAGAGATTCATCGTAAAGCTTTTCATAAGCTTGTTGTAGGTCATCACCATCAATCTCATCATTGTCTTTCGAGGTTTAATCATTTTCTTTTTGCTCCTCTTTCTCATGGACCTCATCCAGTTGAGCAACTAAGGCATGAAAGTTGATAGATGGTGGTGAAAATGACCCTCCTCTTTCGTGAAATTGACTCAGAATGTCTCATGCATCTTTGGCTTTTGTGCAATATGCAACCCATTGCTGTTCTTCGTCAAAAATTGCTTCACGAATGGTAGTCAGAACTCTTTGATTGCGCTCAGATTGTCAATGCTTTCAATATCCTCTTCAATGGCTTGCTAGCCCTCAGGGTCGTGAGCTCTCAGAAACATCCTCTTTCTGATCTTCCAGAATAAGTAATTACTCCCATCAAAGGTAGGAGCATGGTGCAGATTCTGACCACGAGCAAATTCCACTGGCTTTGGAGGAGGTTGAGTGACAGTAGACTAGAATGCCATGTAAGTATTATCTCCGTCTTCACCGAATTTGGTTTCTTCGGGTTCTCGCTCTGACCTATTTTCATCATCCCAAGTCACTGTATAGACTTTATTCCGGTTCTTTTTCGATGGACATTCAAGAGCAATATGTCCAAACCCTTGACATTCGTAACACTTGATACCTTGCCACTTCATAGTCTTCTTTTCAGTTTTTGGAGCAAGTTTTAGTGGAAAAGTTTTGGATTTTTCATTACTCTTATCTTTTGAAATAGGGTCCTCGAAATTAGGCTTCTTTTTCTATAAATTTTTTTTGAACTGTTTAGTGAACATAGTCGTCATTTCGGACTTTAGATCAAACTCAATCTCAAGGGTCTTTGCAGTCTCGTGAGCACTAGTAAAAGCCACACTATCTTTTTGTTTTTTCTTAGAAATCTGGTGGGCTTCATAAGTCTACCAGTTTCCAACCAACTGATCAAGCTTGAGGGTATCAACATCCTGAGTCTCCTCAATAGCTATAACTTTTGATTAGAATCTCTCGGGTACATACCTCAAAATTTTTCCAACAAGCTTAGCTTCAGGGATTTTTTCAACGAGTGTGAAATAGGAATTTACGTTGTCACTAAGTTTAGCATAAAAATCATCAAACATCTCATCATCACGCATAAAAAGAGTTTCAAAAGAAGAGGTGAGACGTTGAAGTTTTGACCTTTTAACAGAAGTAGTACCCTCCTGAATAGTTTCAAGAATATCCCAAGCCTCTTTTGCTACCTCACAAGTACAAATATGACGAAACTCTTCAGGTGTGACAGAGCAAAAAAGGGAGTTGAGAGCCTTACTGTTCTAACTCGAATTTTGACAATCGAATGCATTCCATTTATCAAGAGGTTTGGGAATATCAACACCATCAACGGTGACAACAGGTTCACTTTACCCATAGATTACACTGTGCCAAACTTTCTCATTGATAGATTTTAAAAACAATCTCATACTAGCTTTCCAATAAGAATAGTTTGTACCATCAAGTAACGGAGGTCTATGGGTTGAGTTACCTTCACGAATTGAATCCATATCACCAATCACACAAAATCACACTCTTATAGTTTTGATAAAAACAAAGAGTGACCTGCTTTGATACCAATTGAAAAACCTAAGTGATTCATGATTAAATCAAGATTTAATTGTACCAATTCCCAAACAATTAAAAATAACAATCTAAATCATCAAGCATGTACGAAAGTGATTTAGATTGTTGTTTCAAAAACAATAAATTGACACAAACATTTTTTATGTGGAAAAATACTATTGGAGCACCTCCAATTGTGATTAGAAAATCACGGCAAAACGCCACAAATCAATGCACTATGAAAGAAAGAAAGAAAGAATACAAAATACCCAAACAAATTACCCAAACTCTGTCAATTTGTCTTTAACGATTTGTATATCTTCCACCATAACTTTTGTCTTAGAATTGATTAGATTGATGTTGATTCCACAACATCCACGTCAACTCAATGACTGCGCACAGCTTCGAACACCTTCGAACACTCCACGCTTAAATCTCCGGATTCCACCGAAGAAGAACACTCTTGAAGATGATCACTCAAACAATCCTTTGATGTGAATTATCAAACCATGTGAGTTTAATACTCAAGCAAACATCAAAGGAAAACTAGCAAAATAGCCCCAAAAGAAAACCCTAAAGCCCCCAAAATAGATCTATAAGTATTCAACCTAAAAAAGGACTTAAACACATATATATAGAAAATAGGGTCGCGATCTCTGCTCGAGCGCAGGACTTGCCACTCGAACGGCGTCACTAAAATGCGTGTGAATAAAAAGGTCTACACTTGAGCGCTGGAACTCACGCTCGAGCGCAACAACATGTCTCTCAGTATGTTTGCAAACAAGCCAAACTTCTGAGAAGATGCAAACTTCGCTCAAGCACAACTTTGGCCGCTCGAGTGGGAAGACCAAAAACCAAGGAAAAATAACAACTCAATTAAACTAAGCTTGTTCACGGAATTGGCAACAAGTAGGGACCTAACAACTGCCATCTTCGGCCTCTGACCGTTGATAATCATCATCATTTTCCTCAATTGGTATTTATTTTTCCTTCCTCAATTTCTTATGTTGAACCGTAGCCTTCAAACAAGTTGTTATATTCTTCACTCCTAGAGCATTCATTCTCTCATGGTTTTTATTAATTGTCTTGATTCTTTGTTTCTCATAGTTTGTTACCTTTTTAGTTGCGGTACTTGGTTTGGTCAATTGTTTTTTTGTAGTGTCCATTTTGCCCAATTATAAAGCATAATTGAACATTTTTTTGGGTGGATAAGCATAATTGAACATTAGATGTAAAGAAAAGATAATTATATATTTCTATACATAAAGCATAAAGTAACAACAATCTCAACAAGTGAATATGTCATATAGGCTCTAAATCATTGAAATATGGCTAGAGTGAGATGGATGATTTTTGTTTTTACATTTTACATATCATAGAACAAATTAATTATAAAGCCATCAGACACATAATATGACCAATCACGATTAACCTACATAACAGTGGATGAACCCCACAACTGAAATTCAACTACATTAATTAAGAACAATGTTCATATAGAAAGTGAAAAATAGCTACAAATCCTAGTCCACATCAAGATCCATATTGTAATCCACATTAGGTTCGTCACACTCTTCATTTTGTTCGCCAGCTCTAGTCTCTATCATTATTTCATCAGATGACCTAACCCTTGTAACAACTTCTGCTTTAACACCATCTCTATAACATTGAACATTAGGGCCGATGTCAATTGGAACAACATCGGTAATATTTTCTTGTTGGAACACATCGTTTTCTTCTGGTTGATCCAATGATTCTCCATCACCTACCTTTAGTACATCAAAGAAACCCCTATGTTGAACTCGTTGAACGACTTGCCAAGGTTGTCCCCATTTGGTATCATTTAGGTAAAAGACTTGCTTAGCCTAGCTAGGCAAGATGAAAGGGTTGTATTGATACCACCGACTTGTGACATCAATACTTATGCAATAATCATCGGTTTGCAATGTTCTACTTCGACCTGTGTTTCTTGTGTTGTACTATTCACAGTGAAACAATACAACTTTGTTATGACACATGTACTCCAATTCCCAAACATTGCACAAGTGACCATAAAATTCATGCGTCACTCCCTCATGATCTCCTTCCGTAAGCACACCACTATTCTGACTCTTACAGTGATTGTCTACTTCTCTTGTATGGAACCGTACGCTAACCTGAGTACTCTTTTACTAGCAAATTTGGGCCATTCCCTAACGACCATATATCATCAGTTGCCTTTGGTGACTTTTCTTCTCTCAATATATTTATCTATAATCACATGCAACGTACATCAAGATAGTAAAAATAAATTAATAAATGATCAAATCTTATACAAATTTTTAATCATGTCTTCAAATTTGAAAATACCTTACCCGCTCTTTGAACCACTAGGGAAACTTTTGTTGTTGTATACAGGTTATGTCTTGGTCAAATAGAGTCCGTAATAGCTTTTTGTTATCCTACTCAAAAGAATGTGATTATTATGCATTGCTAACTACATTAACAAAGCTAAGAATACACATATTTAAATGAAAAACATACTCTAGACATTTCTCTATCTGGGGGCTATTGTTCAACAAGAACCAATGAGCCATATCACGATATTCTTGTGACATATCAGTATCCCTTGTGATTAGGCCAATAGGACGGGCAGTTTTTGTGAATACAGTCAACCCTTTGCGACATTTGCCACGATCTTGATTTCGTTCAAGTCGATTATGCACTGTTTTGATCCCATCAACATACATTGAACAAAAAGTAATGCACTCTTTGACAATGTAAGCCTCTGTGATTGAACCTTCTGGTTGAGCTCGGTTTGTAACAAACTTTTCTAAAGCTCCAAGAAACCTTGAAAAGAGAATTAGTTAAGAGCAAGGTTACACATGAAACATATAATTACGAACCTTTCAATTTAACAATTACCTTTCGATTCGGTACATCCATCGATATTGCACTGATCCTCCAAGAATAGCCTCGCGCGGCAAGTGAACAACCAAGTGAACCATCACATCAAAGAAAGCTAGAGGAAAGTTCTTTTTAAGCTTGCATAATATGTGTACTATACATTCCTCTAATTTCTCAAGTTCGTTACGGCGCAGTGTCCTTGAGCACAAATCCTGGAAAAAGCTACCTAACTAAAATAGTGTTTTCCTAATCTCTTTGTCAGCGTAACCACGCATCCTAATTAGAAGAATCCGTTGTATGAGTACATGGCAGTCATGACTTTTCAAGGCTATTAATTTACCATTTCTCGCATTCACTGATCTTGATATGTTTACAGCATAGCCATCCAGATACTTCACTGATTTCAAGAATTCAAAAAAACCCTTCCTTTCTTCAGGGCTCAATGAAAAGATTGCCCTAGGCTTGACATAAGTTCCATCAAGACGACGTGTTAACCATAACTCTTTCATTATACCCATATCTTCCAAGTCCATCCGTGCTTTGTTGGTGTCCTTGTTCTTCCCATCAATGCCTAATATAGTTCCAAAGGTATTTTCACTAAAATGCTTCTCGACGTGTATGACATCAATGTTGTATCGAAGCTTCCGTTTCTTCCAGTATGGTAACTCATACAAGATGCTTACCTTTGTCCAATTTGGTGCCTGATAGAGTCTTTTCTTGTTTCTTGGATGCTTCCCATGGCGATCCCAATTTTGACCCGTCTCTCGTGATGTTCCAAACTCGAGTCTGTATGGTTTTGAATGGCGAGTCATGTCTTGTTTTCCATGTCTTCCCCTTATTGTTGGTTGTTGGGTTGTAGTCGTGTGTTGGAATAGGTTAGTTGCTTGTTTTTTCAAAATTTAGTTGCCCAGAATTTGGCTCTTCCGCTCGAGCGAGCATTCTTGCGCTCAAGCGAACTTCACAAAATTTGCTCCACGCTTGAGCGAGAAGTCTGGAGCTCGAACGGGGTCTGCGTCTGTAAAACTGCTGGGAAGGTGCATTCTACGCTCGAGTGGACCATGTTATATCTGTCCGTAAAGTTGATGTTTTAGATCACTTTTTCAGTCCTCTCTCTCTCTCTAAAACTCTCCAGAATTCCAAATTTGGAGCTTCTCTCTCTAGAAGTCATCTTCTCTCTTTGATTTCTTCAAATCCATTGGGATTTAGACCTAAGTTCTTCATCAAAATTGGTTATCATCTCGAGGGCTTCGTTATGTGAGGTGAAGATCGAGTTTAGGCATCGTTGATTTCGGGGTTTCATCTCAATTCTTCTTCAATACTTGAGGTAGGGATTTTCTTTGAGTTATATATATATATATATTTTTTTGCAAGATCTAGATGATTTTCAAAATCATCCTTTGATAGCTTTTAAAAATTGGTTGTTGATTCAAGAAGATGAGTGATTTTGAAAGTAGGTTTACTTTTGTTTTCTTTTAAAATAGAAATCGAGAGTTTTGAACTATATTCATTAATGAAGGATGTTTTTGGTGAGATTTCTTCAAATATTTTTGGAGAGGAATGGTTTTGGTGAGAAAACCTAGAAATTGGGGTTTTTGAAAGATGTTGAGAAATTATGGAAGAAAATGTCATATTTACCTTGGACGTCAAATAAATGAATGTTTTGTAAAAGTCGTATTTATATTCAAATAAATGATGAGTTTAATGAAGTCTGAGAATTGTGATTTTGGAAGTGTGCTCTAAAACAAAACAATTGTTGATATAGTCTTGAAATGACTAAGTTGCTGAGAATGCTAAAAGTGTGGGAAATATGTTGTCCCTTTGATGAATTGGAATATGAGTGTATTTATATATATTCATCTTGTGAAATTGTATTGGAAAGAGGAATTGGAAGTTTGATCACAATGGTAGGGTTGTGTGGAAGAATTGAACATGGAAGAAATGTTGCATTGCATTGATTATCATTACATTTGCATATCAATTTGTTTGATAATGAGAAGCTTTGAAATTTGATTTGAAAACTTGCATTGAGAAAAGAATGTTGTGAAACAAGTTTTTTATGAAATGGTTTTTGGGGTAAATACAGTGGTAAGTCTTGAAAGGTGGTGTAGATGAAATTGATTAAGTTGGCCTGAGTGTCTGGGGTGAAAGACCGAAAACACGCGTGAAGGAGGTACCACTTCCCTTCCGGTGAGACACCTATAAAGAGTGAGTTTGGTAGTGCTAGTGATGCCTACTTGCAGACATCGACCTAAGGATTACAAAAGTTGTATTTACCAGCCCCTTGAATTAAATTGTTAAGTTTTGATCAATGGAAATTGCATGATATCATTGAGCATGATAGTTTTCAAAAGATGAAGATGTGTTTTATTTCCAAAAAGGCATGGCATAGCATATGCATCCATTTCTTGATACTTGTATAAAATGTATATACTTTGTTAAGAATTTTCTACTGGGCTTTATGCTCACCCTACGAGATTTTTGTACAGGAAAAGACGTGGTGATTTCGCCTAACTAAAGGCGTGGAAGTGTGTGTGTTGAGAGCACAAAGTTCTCATTTGCTGTGATTCTATTTGTAAGCCAAGGGCTATGTTTGTATGGGTTTGAATAACCGTTTGTGTAACCGGGCTTAAGCCTTGGAAACTTGTAAACCCTTGGAGATATGTATTTGTTTATTTAATTGTTGTTGGATTAAATGTATTATCGCATGAGAAACTATTTATATCATGTAATGCAAGAGTGGGGATTTATGTTTGGTTTTCTTTAAAAGAGCCGTGATTGTTGTATTGTCATTTGGACTTGAAATTTGGGGCGTTACACTTCCCATATGTGCCACCTGTCACTCTGTCCAATTGCTCTAATATCTCTTCCATCGGTAACTCTAAAGATCTCTTTCATTTCTTTTGCTTACCGTTGTATGCCTTACTCTTTCGCCTTTTGGGGTGGTTCTGAGGTAAGTAGCATCGATGGTTAGTGTATGCAGTCTTACCTTTCAAGGATTGAAAGTATGGTTCATCATTGCAAGTGTAGCAAGAATAATGACCCTTTGTTCTCCACCTAGATATGTCACCAAATGCAGGCCAATCATGTGTAGTCCACATCAAAGCTGCACGCATCTGGAAAGACTCACCAGTTAAGACATCATACGATAATGTACCATTTTTCCATAACTCATTCAACTCATCCACCAGAGGTCTCGTGTAGACATCACTATCGATCCCTGGTTATGATTCTCCAGGAATAAGTAATGTCATTATAAGAAAGGGATCTTTCATAACCAACCAAGGTGGCAAGTTATAAGGAATGAGTACTACAGGCCACAAACTATATGAGTTGCTCATGTTCCCGTAGCCTCAATATTCGAGGCTCCAGGGCAAACTCAAGATGCTGCGCGTCAAATTCCTTCCACTCATCACTATCAGCGGGATGCCTCAATACTCCGTCATCTACACGTTTGTCCTTGTGCCATCTCACATCCTCAACAATCTTCCTTGACATGTACAATGTTTTCAACCTTGGTGTCAATGGGAAGTACCGCAACACCTTATGGGAAATTTTCTTACCCCTACCACGATTGATCTTGTATCTGGATGCCTTACATTTTAGACATTTATCCAACCTTGCATTTTCCTTCCAAAAGAGTACACAATCATTTATACAAGCATCAATTAACTCATATTACTAGCCCAAATCACGAAGTATTTTCTTAGCTTCATAAAATGACTTTGGAACCAAATTATCTTTCGGTAAAAGTTTTGTTAAAAACTCCAACAGTGTGTCAACCGACTTATTGCTCCAATGGTTTGTTACCTTCATATTAAGCAGCTCGATGACAAACTTCAATAGTGTCATTTGTGCAACCTAAGTACACCTCACGTTTGGCATCATTCAATAGTTTATCAAATGTCTATACTTCCTCATTTTGGGGTGCATAGTTTGGTTCTCCTCTTATTCGATCTTCCACTAAGGCATCTATACCACCTAAAACCTCATCTTCATCAATTATCGATACACGGGGTTCCTCGTGCTAATGCCAAATAGTATACAATTGCATAATCCCATATTGAAGCAAATGAATTTGCACATTTCGAAGAGTTTGGGAATAACAGTTCACTCAGTTCAAACATGGGCACGGAATTTTGCTTTCCTTGTCAACAACTGCTATTGCAAATTTAATAAATGTCACCCCATCAATAAATGGCTGACTCATCCTTCCATCAGGCGTCTTACCCAATGCAATCCAACTCTTGTCCATGTCTGATCACAAATGAAAGATCAAGATGTTTTAATTTGTCTATGTCATAAAATGCATCATGTGTACTATTAACCTATTCCATTTAGAAATGCACAACGTGTATCATACAAAGAAAATCATATGACTTCGTCTATCTCTAATGAAAATCCATGAGTATCTTTCCTTAGTTCTCCAAGTATATAAGATAGATTAAGATGGAACATATTTAAGTAGTAAAGTTGCAAAGTACAATATAGACTAATGGTGAATAAATTACTAGGCTCAACAATAGTCCTTACTT
Organism: Camellia sinensis; assembly: GCF_055761805.1. NCBI lineage: Eukaryota > Viridiplantae > Streptophyta > Magnoliopsida > Ericales > Theaceae > Camellia > Camellia sinensis. Next base: position 186,312,843 of record NC_138967.1, read on the forward strand.
CATGCTATTAGTCTCTCTCTCTTTCTTAGTTGATCCTTAAATAAATTCTAATTTATCTCAAGTATACAATCAAATTATTAAAGTATTTTTAAACATAGAATTCATTATCTATTTTGATATTATATTAAATTGTTAATTACTAACTGTCACGCCCTCAAAACAAAGAGAATAAACCAACCCAAGATATTCATGAACATAATAGAAAATGCTATATTTTCATTCATCAGAGCTTATATTACAAAAGATATTATATGCATTACACTTTCATAATTGTTCAGTTTAAAACTACAGCATGTAACACTAGTTGATAGCAACAAAAATAAATGCCTTACAGGCTTACATTTTTCCAAGATATCACTTGGTTATAACAAAAGAAAGAGTTCTAGCTCTATCCATATAAAGCCTTTGGCTTGAACAAACATTTAAGCATAAATGTAAACAAAACAGAGCCTTTAGCCCCAAGTCTTCCCAAGCTATGTCCTTGGAGGTGGCATATCACCTGTACCTGAAAATGGTTTCCCAAGTAGGGTGAGCCAAAACCCAACAGAGATACACTAACACAATATATGAAATTTAACAAAGATATAAATGTCAAATGGAAGTCCAAGACTCACGGCCAACTCACATTCTTCCCATTACCATTCAATGTTTATAATCACATCTTAATCATTTCCATTCATTCATTTCAAATCAATGCATAAGTGTAGTTCCTTACGATCTAAACAATCCCAAATGAGACTACAACTCATTCATTCACAATTCATTAACATTCATTATTCAAACACTTCTAACTCCTTGCCATTTTACAGATTCTCGTCCGAGGGAATCGGCACCCAAATATACATATATAACGTTTCAGGACTTTCACTCTGGACACTCTGGCCAACTTAATTTAAAATGGAGTCCATCCCCTATATCCTCCCAAACGATGGAGTACATCCCCTATCTCCTCCCAAACAAAGATACATATATAATGTATTTAAAGACATTGTCATATGCAATGACTATCCAAATCACATATACAATGGTTTAATCAAACCGTCATATTCAACGACATAATTCAAATGATTAATTTCAATTTACTTAATCTTCATGCAATTTCTACAATAATCATAGTTATCCGCCATCGATAGCCCAAAACAGATATTTCTAAACAGATATACAATCTATCAAATATATAGTTTATCAAATTTTCCATAGGTGAGTGATTTATCAAACCCGACTACACCATTCATTCATACACCCTCCCAATCTCATATTTCCCATATCAATTTCATTATTTATACAAAATAATTTATTTAACTCAAATTAGGGCAAATCTCGCCCTTTACCTCAAATTCAATCTAATGGCTAGATTCCACCATTTTAGCACTAGAGAAACTTCATACACAAGGCCCCACAGTTATTTTATAGATCAACATGGAAAACCTCTCTTCTAAATTTTGAATCCAAACCCTAGTTTACTCAAAATCACACTCAAATCTCATCATCTATACACAACAACACATATCTAGGTTAAAAGTCATATTAAGGTGTAGAATATCCCTACCTTAAGTGTAAAAGCCCAAAGGAGATGAAGAAGAAACTCAAAAGTGCACAAAATCGAGCTTTGTTCGGTTGGAATGGAAGCCCACAAGATGCTTCACCTTTTCTCAAAGGAAGTAGGGTAAAGATGCTTGGATCTTGGAGTATTTGTAGAGAGAAATCGAGTTTCAGAGAGAGAGGGTGCCAGATTAGGGTTTTCAGGAGAATGGAAATCAAAAAGTGATATAAAATCACCCTGCTGCAAACTGATATACGCGACCTTCGCTCGAGCGAAAGAGTTGTTACTCGAGCGACCAGACACAATAAGTGACCTCGCTTGAGCGCAAGAAGTGTCACTCGAGCGCAAAATGCAAAGCTCTAGAAGTTTTACAGATGCACACGCTCGCTCGAGCGCAAGAAGCCTCGCTCGAGCAAAGCACTTCACCTTCCCAGAAATTCTGCGTCTGGGAAAGAAACCTGAGGACTCTCAATTCTCGCTCGAGCGCAAGAAACCTCGCTCGAGCGAAGGAGCAAATTACACAAGGCTCGCTTGAGCGCTAGAAGTCTCACTCGAACGAAAAAGCCAAAATCTGGGCAACAACTATCTAGACCAACTAACACCCAACCTGTTCCAAACACGCCCAACATGTCCCAAACCTCAAATTCAAGGAGTTAAAAGGGAAAAACAAGACATGGATAACAATATTAAACCGTGAAACCCGAGTCCGGAATACAACAAAGGTCGGGTCAAAATGGGGATCGCTAAACCAATTCATTCAAAAGATTAAACTATTAAAAAGATAACCAATTATTCATTATATTATATTCTTATCACGAACCAACTCATAATTGAATTGTTTGGTTTTAATAAATTTGAGCGCATATCAAAATTGAAATTCATATTATTATATACATTGTTGTTATTATTATTATTATTTGATCAGCAAATCAAGAAACTGTATTAATGAGAAAGCCATATATAACATATATGAATTACATCAATAAAGAGGAGGCAAGAGCACAAACATAAACAAGCTCAAGCCAAGAAAGTTTGTGAGGAACCAATAGAAAGAAAAAAGAAAACAGCAAAAACAAGACAGAAAACCAGTAGCAGAAAACCCAAGTTGCAGCCCAGAAAACCAGCAGCAACTAGATTATTATATACATTATTAATATTATATATATAATGTTTTACTACCCACGGAGAGGACAGAAAACCCAAGCTGCAGCCCAGAAAACCAACAGCAACTAGATTATTATATACATTATTAATATTATATATATAATGTTTTACTACCCACCGAGAGCAACAAGGAAGCACTTGACCCTTGATTAGGGAGCGACCAATCAAGAGCAACCAAGGGGGAAAAAAAAAATAAAATAAAAGAGCAAACAACACCAATACATCAGCAGGGGCACAACAACATTACAACAACATTACAAAAACAAACTCCCCTGTGACATAGCAGCCAACAAGTCCTGTGGCAGACAAACCCCAACAGCAGCCAAAATCAAAGAGGGCAAGAGGTTCAAAATCCACTATTGCAGATTATATACCAGGTCAATAACATAATGCGCTCACCCACAATGCTGAAGAAAGTAGAACATATTATGTACGAATCCATCCCAATAGATTATGTACCAGGCCACATAAAGTTGTTGCTACTCTCCATGGACAATATTGCTCCTACTAACCCAGGCACCTTCTAACTTGTTGCAGATTATGTACCAGGTCATTGACAAAATAAGCCAGAGAAGAAACTGAGGACTTAACCCACATGGTATGACTTAAATTTGGAAGAAACCCAAACTGGCTTACAACTTTTAACAAACACCTCACAGGCACACAATCAGATGGAGCATTCTTGGCTTAAGAGAGGGAAGAAAAGAGGGTTTGTTTGTGTGCCTAGGGGTGAAATAGAACTAATCCAGCCAAGAAAAAAAAATACCTAATGCAGTGATACAAGATAAAGAATAAGAACAATTCACATCACACCCAAAAGCAGCAAATATAAGAAGACATCCAAACAAGCCATTATTATTCTTCTATCTCTCTCTTAGCAAACACCCATTGCAATTATAATTCCCACATTGCAGAAGAATACCATAAACCCAGTAAGTTCACTAAATGAGATAACAATTAACTAACTCCAATTCCAATTCATTTAGAAAAAAAAAAAAGGTAAATAAATAAAGATAGAGAAGCTCCAACAAAGAGAGACAGAGTACAAAACTAACCTATGAATTTATTTTTTTTTTATGCGATTTCACTTTTAGTTGTGTTTTAACTTGGGAGCTTCGTGATTTACATGTTGAAAGCTATCCAAAAATTAGGTCTTTAAATTATCATGAGATCTAGGAGTGGTTTGGCTTGAAATTTGTGCTCAGATTTTATTTATTCGCAATGAGAAATTGGCAGCTTAGTTTATGTAATAGAGAACAGAGAAAATCCAAGCACTTCAGACCCATTAGAACAACGTACGAACAACAGAAACAAAATCAGAATATCAGAGAAAAAAAAATTAAATGCTACCTAGGGTTCATAATGGGAGGGAAGAGAGGGAAGGAAAGAGAGATACATGTGTACCATGAGAGTCCCTTCTAATCAGATTGTGGAAGAATGCTTTAGCAAAGAGCCGATTCCTCTGTCGTGGGTTGCAACAGTAATCAAACCATAGAAAGAGCAGAGGTAACAAGCGAGACAGATGAAATTTGATGGCCCTGAATATCCATAACCCTTCAACTTCTCAGCCAAATTGTCTTTAGATATGTATCAATTGTTCTATATATTTTTTGTGAGGAAATGTTTCTTTTTTTTTTTTTTTTTTTTTTGGTCTACAATAGGCCCAAAAAATCTTCTTTTTTTTTTTTAAGACAAAATAATTTGTCACCAATCATCAATTTTGTGCACCTTTTTTTTGTGACAAAAAAATTTCCTTACCAAATTAAAATTTTCGTCTCCAAAAGAAAACCCCTTCTTTTGATTTTTATGACATAATTAAAAGGGTTTATTTGGTTTCATTTTTTGAAAACGGTTTTTAAATTAATTGCAAGCCTTAGTATTTTTTTTACATTTTAGTCACTTTTTCCTTTAATTTTTAGTTGTAAATCTAAAAAGTAAAAAAAAAAAAAAAAATTAACTAAAATATGAAAAAAGTTCAACTAAGACAAATGAAAATCTGTTTAAAAATAATTTATGAAAATTTAAATCAAAAAAATTTTTAAGTTCAAAAACTAGCCAACAATAATATGAAAAAAAATCTAGTTGGAGTTTTTTTGTAACACCCTCAAAATAATACATAAAACTCATCACTTTAGACATGTATTAATATAAAAGAAACCAACCATTTCTATTCATCAGAGTAATTCTTACAACTGTATTACATGTTAACAACAAAAGTAAATGCCCTATGGGCTTACAGCTTTCCAAGTCAACACCTGGTTACACAAAAGAAGAGTACTAACTCTATACAAAATAAGCCCTTGGCTTGATATACATATAATACAAACAAAATGAACAAAAAGAGTCTTCAACTCTCATCATCATCCAAGCTATGTCCTTGGAGGTGGCATACTACCTGTACCTGAAAATAATGTCCCATATAGGGTGAGCCAACGCCCAGTAGAAATATGCTGAACACAGTATGAACAATAACTAAGACATTAGCAATTGATAAATGTTCAATTTCCATAAATCAATTCATAACCCATTTCCATTTCATGACCACTATGTTCATGTTTCATTTCAGTTTCCATTTCTTATCAATTTCACAATTTACATCAACGGCTCAAAACCTGGCCAACCACTTATATGAGACAGTGACTCATATTAAACGTTTCCCATTTTACAATAGATAAACATACTAGTTGTATCAACATCTCAACAGATAAGCATACAAGCTGTATCCACATTTCAACAGATATGCATATTAGCTATATCAACACTTCCAAAGATAAGCATATGAGTTGTATCAACACTTCCATAGATAAGAATATAAGTTGTATCCACACTTCCATAGATAAGCATATAAGCTGTATCAACACTTTAACTGACAAGCATATGAGCTGTATCAGTGGAGTCCATCCCCTATCTCCTCCCAAACAACATCCAGTTTAGAGGTCCATCCCCTATCTTCCCCTAAACCGTGGAGTACATTCCCTATCTCCTCCCCCCCCCCCACACACAACGTATGTATACAAAGGTCATATACACAATCAATCAATACATAACGTTAATGTATTCTATCAACCGTCATACTCTATGACATATCCAACTGATTAGTTTTAGTTTGCCTAATCATCATGCATTGTCTACAACAATCAAAACTACCCTCCACCGGTAGCCCAAGCAATTATTTCTAAACAGATAATAAAAGCTCCAACAGATAAAATATCAATGTTTTCGAAAGTGAGCGATTAATAAATCCAACTCCACTATTCTACTATATAATGAGCCAATTTCATTATTTTCACAATTTTTCCAAATTAATCATACCAATTAATTTATACAACTAATTAGGGTTTTCTACCCCATTTCCCAATATTGACCCAATGGTCCATATATCAACAACCAACAACAATATCATTATTTTGAAATCCACAATACACATTTTAGAATCAAAATAACAAAACCCTCTTTTAACATTTTGAAACCCTAAGTCCCAAAATTACCCAACTTCAACACTTTATCAAAATAACCAAAAATCTATGTCAAAGACCATAAGAGTGAGTAGGAATCTCTACCTCAAAAGATGATACCCAAAGAAGAAGATGACGAAAACGAAGTTGCTCCAAATCACAAGTTTCTCTGATCAAAATGTAGCCCTCGACGATCAACCCAACTTTTACAAAGGCCAAAGGGGGAGGGAAGCACTCTAACTAGATCAAACCCTAGAGAGAAGGGAGTTTCTAGAGAGAGAAGCTCTCAAATGGCGGTTTGGAAGAGTAAGAGAGAGAGAGGAAGTGTAGAAAATGATTCAAAAATGCCCAGCTGCCCTCTGTTATACGACATTCCCGCTCGAGCGGAAAACACAACGCTCGAGCGTCAAGAACAAAAAAACTAGATCCGCTCGAGCGCAAGTAAACCCGCTCGAGCGCCAAGACACAAGAATAAAGTACATCCGCTCGAGCGCGAAAACCAGTCCGCTCGAGCGTAGATTTCCCCCTCCAGAACTTACACCCAAAAAGTACCACCCGCTCGAGCGCCATAGTACCCGCTCGAGCGCGACCGCTCGAGCGTAAAGAAACCCGCTCGAGCGTGAAAAACATGCTTGCAGAAGTTCTGTAGAGCACCAAAATACTGAGAGTGTACAATCTCCGCTCGAGCGTAAGAAGACCAGCTCGAGCGGACCTCCTAAAAACTGGGCAACAAAGAATTGAAACCAAAGCCTAACCAACCTGTAACAACTCTGCCCAATACATCCTAAAACTTAATCAAGCGGAATTAAAGGATGACAACAAGGTATACAACCACCAACATCACGAAACCCAAGTCCGGAAAACAATAAATACAGAAAGGTAAAACCGGAATCGCTATAACCTTCCCCCCTTAAAGAATTTCGTCCTCAAAATTAAATACAAGTTTTTCAAAAACAAGATTTTCTCAATTCCCAGCAGTATTACAGGCGAAATTCAACAACTTGACCCATTACCGGTCATTCCATCTCTATTCAAGAGGCAATTCACCACATATCTCAATATGTATTAACAACATGCTTTTCCCGAAATTCAATAATTTCTACACACATGTTTCACAATTTTATACCATATTCATCATTCATGATATATCTTCATTTCTACAATACATTGAACACATGCAATGATATAACAAATTTCCATTAACCAAAACATTCACAATGTTTTACACTTAAGACACATATAATGTTCTTAAAGTTCAACGATATTACAAAATTACCAATACATGGTTACACATCAACAAACAAGTCCGGATATTTCTCGCGGACTTCCAACTCACGTTCCCAAGTGGCCTCCTCTACTCCATGATGTTTCCACAAAACCTTTACCAAAGGAATGGTCTTGCCACGCAGGACTTGATCCCGCTTATCCAAGATCCGAACCGATCTCTCTTTATACGAGGCATCCTCATCGACCTCTAAGTCGGTCCAATCTAACACATGGGACGGATCCGGCTCATACTTCCGAAGCATACTCACATGAAACACGTCATGCACTCCGGACAATTGCGGTGGCAAAGCTAAACGATAAGTAACTTCCCCAATCCTTTCAAGGATCTCAAAGGGACCGATAAATCGAGGGGATAACTTCCCACTCTTCCCAAACCTCATCAAACCTCGCCTAGGTAATATTTTCAAGAAGACATGATCACCTACCTCAAACGCCAAAAGCCTCCTCCTACGGTTGGCATAACTCTTTTGGCGACTCTGGGCTGTAACAAGCCTCCTACGGATAAGCTCAACTTTCTCCGTCGTCTCCCTAACCAACTCCAGACCTAACAAAGGTGCATCACCCACCTCGGCCCAACACACTGGAGACCTACACGGCCGGCCATACAAGGCCTCAAACGGTGCCATACCGATGCTAGACTGAAAACTGTTGTTGTAGGCAAACTCCACTAAGGGCAAGTGCCTCTCCCACGTCCCACTAAAGTCAAGGACACAACCTCGAAACATATCCTCAAGGATCTGAATAGTACGCTCGGACTGCCCATCAGTCTGAGGATGATAAGCCGTACTAAAGGTCAACTTAGTGCCCAAGGCACTCTGCAAACTCTGCCACAACCTAGCAGTAAAACGAGGATCTCTATCTGAGACGATCGTTACTGGGACCCCGTGCAATCTCACTATGTCCCAAATATACAAGTCGGCGAGATGATCTACCGAATCTCTCACGCGCATAGGAATGAAGTGCGCCGACTTAGTCAACCGGTCTACAACCACCCAAATAGCATCACTACCCCGCTGAGTCCTCGGAAGACCTACAACGAAGTCCATAGTGACATACTCCCACTTCCACTCGACAATAGGCAAGGGTTGCAACAAACCCGCTGGCCTCTGATGCTCGGCCTTCACTTGTTGACAAGTAAGGCACCTTGATACGAAAACAGCCACATCTCTCTTCATACCCCGCCACCAAAACTGGCGACCCAAATCCTGATACATCTTAGTGCCTCCCGGATGCACCGCAAGGCGTGAATGATGGAACTCTCGGAGTACTTCCTCTCGGCAAGACTCCGGCACAAACAAACGGTCTCGGTATCTCACACTCTGGCCGGGATACACCGTCACACCCTTCTCAACCTTCCTACTGGAAATTTTCTCTCGGAGGGATTCTACCTCAAGGTCACCTCTCTGTGCCTCTAATACTCGGGTCACAAGTGTAGGCTGCGCAACAACAGAAAACAAGGCCGCAGCCTCAACAGATTCGCCCAGAAGCAAATCAAACTCACCAAGTGCACCCAACATCTCCCATTCCCGGATGGCTATACAAGCTACATCACTAATGGGTTTCCTACTAAGGGCATCGGCCACAACATTGGCCCTTCCCGGGTGATAGTGCAACTCAAAATCATAGTCCTCAATGAACTCCATCCATCTCCTCTGCTTCAAATTCAAGTCTCTCTGTGTAAACAGATACTTCAAACTCTTGTGGTCCGAGAACACCTCGAACCTCTCACCATATAGGTAGTGCCTCCAAATCTTCAAGGTGAAGATCATTGCTGCTAACTCTAAGTTGTGTGTAGGGTAATTCTTCTCATGTATTTTCAACTAACGTGAGCCATAAGCTACCACTTTCCCCTCTTGCATCAACACACAACCCAAACCCTCTCGTGAGGCATCACAATAAACCGCATAGCCCAACCCTCTCTCCAGAATAATCAAAATCGGAGCGGTGGTCAATCTAACTTTCAACTCCTGGAACAACTTTTCGCAAGTCTCACTCCACACAAACTTGACCCCTTTCCGCGTCAATCTCGTCAACGGCGAAGCTAGCCTGGAGAAATCTTTCACAAACTGATGGTAATACCCAACTAATCCCAGAAAACTGCGGATCTTAAGCACACTCTTAGGCTGTGCCCAATCTTGCACTGTCTCTACCTTGGATGTATCAACAGACACCCCTTCCCCAGATACCACATGGCCTAAGAATTTGACCTCTCCTAGCCAGAACTCACACTTCCCAAACTTGGCATACAGCCTATGGCCTCTAAGTAATTCAAGCACCACTCTCAAGTGTTCCTCGTGCTCCTCCTCCTAAGGCGAATAGATAAGAATGTCGTCCATGAAAACGACCACAAATCAACCTAAGAATTCTCGGAAGATCTGGTTCATCAAGTCCATAAAGACTGCCGGTGCATTGGTAAGCCCAAATGGCATCACCAGAAACTCATAATGGCCATACCGCGTACGGAATGCCGTCTTAGGAATATCCTCCTCCCTGACTCTCAACTGGTGGTAACCCGATCTCAAGTCTATCTTAGAGAAACAATGGAAACCCTTCAACTGGTCAAACAAATCATCTATACGGGGCACAGGATACTTATTCTTAACCGTAGCCTGATTCAACTTTCGGTAGTCAATACACAATCTCAAGGCACCATCTTTCTTTTTAACAAAGAGGGCCGGTGCTCCCCACGGCGAAACACTAGGGCGAACAAATCCCTTATCTAGCAATTCCTGGAGCTGAATCTTCAACTCACTCAACTCGGCTGGGGCAAAACGATAAGGTGCCATAGAAATCGGCGTTGTGCCGGGCACTAAATCAATAAAGAACTCTATCTCTCGGTGAGGTGGCAAACTAACGAGATCATCGGGAAAAACATCCAAATACTCACAAACCACCCTCGACAATACAATCTGGGTCTCATCACACTCACCACTCATAAAGCTAGTAAGTAGACCACTAAGCTTATTCCGCCCTCGCGGATCATACATCGGTGGCAACACACTACCAACCCGATCCCCCAAGAAATGGAAACACTCCCCGCTCAAGGTACAAACTGTGACCCTCTGGTGGTAGCAATCAATAACAGCCCGGTATGACGATAGCTAGTCCATACCCAAAATAACATCAAAACCCTTCATGGGCATGACAACAAAAAGAAAAGGAAGCCTATGGTCGGCGACCTCTATATCACAACCTCTACATTCGTGTTTCAAAATCAATTCACCCCCAACAGGTGATACAACACAAATAGGAGATGCTAACTATGCCAACTCCAACTCCAACACAGATGCGAATGCAGCATATACAAAAGAATGAGATGCACCCGTATCAATCAATACACTAGCAACCGAGTTGCAAAACAGAAAGGTACCTCTCACTACTGATGGAGCCGGTACTAGGTCCTGCACGGTAACAGCATACGCACGCCCTGTAGGCCCCTGATCCACCTGCTCACCTCTAGGAGCAAAAGACTGCTGCACTGACTGTGATGACGAAGCTCCCGGATTGGCCCTCGAGGCCTGCACAGACTGAGCTGGTTGATAACTCTGCGTCTGCCTAGAACCAGACGCTCCTGAAGTGGCACTCAACTGTGGGCAACACCTCTTCAGGTGCCCAGGCTGACCACACTAATAGCAAGACAAAGGCTGGCCCCTGCCCTGACTCTGGCCTTGAGGTCTAGCTGAAGAAGAAGCAGCTCGCAGACCCCCTCCCTTCTGTGGGCAAACCGAAGACTTGTGACCCAGCTGGCCACACACGAAACAAGTCAAGCCTCCCTGATTACCTCTCCCAGAGCCCACACTCGGCACTGGAAAGGTCGATCTAGCCAAACCACCCTGAGACTGCTGAGGGTTAGAACCCCTCTGTCTCCTGCCGTCACCCAGACCATCTTGGCTCCTCTTGGAGCCTCTCTGCCCTTCATCCTCCTCCTGCATCATAATCTCCATATGAGCTGTAGCATCAACCAAATGTCCGTACTCTCGGATAAAGGACCCTCCAACTCTCAGCTTGAGTCCATGCCTCAACTTCCATTCAAACTCAAAACAACGGCGTTCCTCGGACGCCACAAGTTTAGGTGCAAACCTGGACAGACTAGTAAAAGTAGCCTCAAACTCGGCCACTGACAAGCCCTGCTGTTTAAGCTGGCAAAACTGCTCCCTCAGCTTCTCCCTAGCAGCTGAAGATAAAAACTTCTCCTGGAAGGTATTCACAAAAGCCTCCCATGCACCACCAACACTGCCCTTCTCGTACTTCCACCATTGACCCGCATCTCCCTTCAGTTGGAAAGATGCCAAGGTCACCTTCAAAGCTCCGTCCTCGATGCCAAGCATCTCAAACGTCTTCTCCATCTGTTCCAACCACTCGTTAGCCTTAAGTGGCTCCTTTGGATCCCTAACAAACTCGTCACGATTGGACCGGAAGAATTCCCTCTTGAAGAAGGAAGGCCCTACCTCAGCTACGTGGGCCTGATCCTGATTCCCTGCTCTGAGAATACCCAAAGCTCCTGCTATCTCTCGGGCTAAGGCACTCATAGCCTGCTGACCCGCTGGCTCGACCACATTGGCCTAACCAACTCCCTCCTGCTGTGCCAGAATATCATCTGGTAAAGGCATCTCCTGCCTACCATGCCTGTCACGTCTACCACGTCCTCATCCTAACATCCTAATAAAGGTAACCAAGACCATTAGCACATTCACAAATGTGCCGTAGCTATAACACTCACGTCCTAATGCATGGACAACTGTAATTCACTCCACATAAACACATAATCAAATAAGCAATTATGAATTTCATTTCCGGATAATGATAGTCCCGAGGCGTTAATAGAGTTCTGGTTAAAAACAGCATTGATCAAGTGCTTTTCCAACAAGACTCCTAGAAACCCAAGGATCCAATCAACATCCTAGAAACTATATTCCATACCTACATAGTCACATAAACATGTTATCATATAAGCACATAACATTACATCTAAGTCTCTATCCAGAGAGACAAACTCATTGTGATCCTAATCACTTCCCACGTACCCAAAGTATTCGAACCCGGTACGCTCTGATACCAAGTTGTAACGCCCTCAAAATAATACATAAAACCCATCACTTTAGACATGCATTGATATAAAAGAAACCAACCATTTCTATTCATCAGAGTAATTCTTACAACTGTATTACATGTTAACAACAAAAGTAAATGCCCTATGGGCTTACAGCTTTCCAAGTCAACACCTGGTTACACAAAAGAAGAGTACTAACTCTATACAAAATAAGCCCTTGGCTTGATATACATGTAATACAAACAAAATGAACAAAAAGAGTCTTCAACTCTCATCATCATCCAAGCTATGTCCTTGGAGGTGGCATACTACCTGTACCTGAAAATAATGTCCCATATAGGGTGAGCCAACGCCCAGTAGAAATATGCTGAACACAGTATGAACAATAACTAAGACATTAGCAATTGATAAATGTTCAATTTCCATAAATCAATTCATAACCCATTTCCATTTCATGACCACTATGTTCATGTTTCATTTCAGTTTCCATTTCTTATCAATTTCACAATTTACATCAACGGCTCAAAACCTGGCCAACCACTTATATGAGACAGTGACTCATATTAAACGTTTCCCATTTTACAATAGATAAACATACTAGTTGTATCAACATCTCAACAGATAAGCATACAAGCTATATCCACATTTCAACAGATATGCATATTAGCTATATCAACACTTCCAAAGATAAGCATATGAGTTGTATCAACACTTCCATAGATAAGAATATAAGTTGTATCCACACTTCCATAGATAAGCATATAAGCTGTATCAACACTTTAACTGACAAGCATATGAGCTGTATCAGTGGAGTCCATCCCCTATCTCCTCCCAAACAACATCCAGTTTAGAGGTCCATCCCCTATCTTCCCCTAAACCGTGGAGTACATTCCCTATCTCCTCCCCCCCCCCCACACACAACGTATATATACAAAGGTCATATACACAATCAATCAATACATAACGTTAATGTATTCTATCAACCGTCATACTCTATGACATATCCAACTGATTAGTTTTAGTTTGCCTAATCATCATGCATTGTCTACAACAATCAAAACTACCCTCCACCGGTAGCCCAAGCAATTATTTCTAAACAGATAATAAAAGCTCCAACAGATAAAATATCAATGTTTTCGAAAGTGAGCGATTAATAAATCCAACTCCACTATTCTACTATATAATGAGCCAATTTCATTATTTCCACAATTTTCCCAAATTAATCATACCAATTAATTTATACAACTAATTAGGGTTTTCTACCCCATTTCCCAATATTGACCCAATGGTCCATATATCAACAACCAACAACAATATCATTATTTTTAAATCTACAATACACATTTTAGAATCAAAATAACAAAACCCTCTTTTAACATTTTGAAACCCTAAGTCCCAAAATTACCCAACTTCAACACTTTATCAAAACAACTAAAAATCTATGTCAAAGACCATAAGAGTGAGTAGGAATCCCTACCTCAAAAGATGACACCCAAAGAAGAAGATGACGAAAACGAAGTTGCTCCAAATCACAAGTTTCTCGGATCAAAATGTAGCTCTCGACGATCAACCCAACTTTTACAGAGGCCAAAAAGGGAGGAAAGCACTCTAACTAAATCAAACCCTAGAGAGAATGGAGTTTCTAGAGAGAGAAGCTCTCAAATGGCGGTTTGGAAGAGTAAGAGAGAGAGAGGAAGTGTAGAAAATGATTCAAAAATGCCCAGCTGCCCTCTGTTATACGACATTCCCGCTCGAGCGGAAAACACAACGCTCGAGCGTCAAGAACAAAAAAACTAGATCCACTCGAGCGCAAGTAAACCAGCTCGAGCGCCAAGACACAAGAATAAAGTACATCCGCTCGAGCCCGAAAACCAGTCCGCTCGAGCGTAGATTTCCCCCTCCAGAACTTACACCCAAAAAGTACCACCCGCTCGAGCGCTAGAGGACCCGCTCGAGCGCGACCACTCGAGCGTAAAGAAACCCGCTCGAGCGTGAAAAACATGCTTGCAGAAGTTCTGCAGAGCACCAAAATACTGGGAGTGTGCAATCTCCGCTCGAGCGCAAGAAGACCCACACGAGCGGACCTCCTAAAAACTGGGCAACAAAGAATTGAAACCAAAGCCTATCCAACCTGTAACAACTCTACCCAATACATCCTAAAACTTAATCAAGCGGAATTAAAGGATGACAACAAGGTATACAACCACCAACATCACGGAACCCAAGTCCAGAAAACAATAAATACAGAAAGGTAAAATCGGAATTGCTATTTTTTTTTTTTTAGATACACCTAATTTAAATATACTTAAAAAGTAAAATATTTATGAAAAAATTAAAAAAAAAAATCAATAAAAATAATGACAATGTACTAAATTTTTATATTTTTTTTGTATGTAGTGAATTTTTTTAAAGTGTTTTCATAAATTTTGTACTTTTTAAGTTTATCTAAAAGACAAATTACACAGGTGGTTCCTATACTTTGTCTTTTGTGTCATTTTGGTCCCTACACTTTCAATTGGCACAATTTTGATCCTTAATTTTAAATTATGTGTCAATTTGATCCATTGATAATGCCGTTAGTGTTTTTAAATGAAAATAATCACTGAATTGATTGAAATTAACTCACCGAGGTTAGTAAATTTATTATTTTACTATAAAAAATATGACACATGCCATTTATATGACACAAGGACCAAAATATAGGAACAACTGCTGCAATTTGCCCTTATCTAAATTAAAGGGATCTAAAAAGTAAAAAAATTATAATATTTTAAAAATGTTCACTAAAAAAATATAGATTAAAAATTAAAAATTAAATATTGAAAACTCCATACTAAATAAGGTAATGTTTTCTATTAAATTTGAAAATTAAAAATTTTTCATTATTTTTTTCTCTGTATTATTTCTCACAAAAAAATTGCTACATTAATTATCTTCTTTTAGGTTTTGACCTTCGATTTTTCTAAAATGAGTGTTTTAGATGGAAAGCGTAGAGTTGGTTCAGACAACGGGAAAAAGTGCTTGCGTGCAAGAGGGGCCTTCACTGTGAGAAAGAATAGTGGGTTTGCATAGGGTGCCTTCTTGGATAATAGCTTCAATGTTGGCATGCACAAAGGGCTTAAGTGTGAGACAAAATAGAGGGCCTTTAATGCAAAATAGAAGAAATGGTTTACAGAGTGTTTTCTTGAGTCACAACTTCAATACTTGTGAGAGATGAGTAGGCTCAAGTGCAAGAGAGAAATGAGGGTTTGTAGAAAGTGTCTTCTTAGGTCACAACTTCAGTATCTATGTACATGAAAATGAGTGATAAGGGCCAGCGTGTGTCTCTTGGGATCATGGTTTCAGTGCTCCGAAACACAAAACCATGGCATTTTAATAAAGAAAAATAATTAGTGATAAAATATTTTTGTCTCCTTAAATACAAGATTAGAGAATTTATTATTGGTGTCGAAATATTTTTGTCTTCCATAACTTAACCTTATGAGACGAAAAATATATTCGTCGCGCAATCAATCAAAATTTATTAGTGACGAAATATTTTTGTCTCCCACAACTTATTCTTTCGAGACAAAAATATATTTGTCGCCTATTTAATAGAAAGATGAAACGACATCCTCTGCATGATGGAGTGTTTATTGGTAATATTTTCATCTTCCATAACTTATCCCTCTCAAACAAAAATATGATGTCGCCTAATAAATGGAAATATGCAACGACATCATTTAATAGGTAGGGAATTTATTGGCGACGAATTATGTTCATTGCAAAAAAAATATATATATATTTTGTGACAAAAATGTTCGTCTCCAATGAGCTAAAATAATTCGTGCCAATGCAAATGAAATTGGCGCCTCATTTTTGCAGACGAAATTTTGTTTTCATCCTCTATACTTTTGAGAAAAATTAAAACAAATGACAAAATTAATATTTTGTCATCTTTGGGTTAAATTTTAAGACCAAAAAAAAAAAAAATCGTCACCAAATTTCATCACAATAGCCCGGATTTCTTATAGTGACTGGACTGATCATGCCCTGTGAGCCCAACATAGTCATCATCATGACAATGATAACATCATCATCCTTAGAAGCAAGGGCAGTTGTTTCTTTATCACCATTGCCCTCACCACCTCTTTCTTTCTTTTGCTCTCTTTTAAGCTTTTGGCATTCTTTTTTCATATGCCCTTTCATGCCACAATGATAGCATTTAATGTCTTTCCTGGATTGGAATTTTCCTCTAGACTTGTCACGGTGGTAGACTTTTCTGTTTCTACTTCTTCCCATTTTTTCAACAATAAGAGCCTGTGACTCACTAGAAGTACCCTGCTCCTTTCTTCGAACTTCTTCATTGAACATTCTATCTTTCACCATATCTATGGTGACCACACCATTTGGAGTCAAATTCCTTTTAGTCACAACCAATGTTTCCTAACTATCAGGCAAAGAGCTCAACATCAACAATGCTTGTAACTCATCATTTAGCACCATCTTCATCGTTGTCAACTGAGTCACTCATGTGTACCGCAACATTGCACCCATCTTTGTATTTCAAGTTTACAAGCCTTCTAATTAAAGAAGCTTTGTTTTGCGCAGTTTTCCTCTCATACATGGCTTCCAATTTCTTCCACAAAGTGTGAGCATTGGTTTCTTGAGCCACATGATGAAACACACTTTGATCAACCCAATGCCAAATTTGAGTAATGGTTTTTCTATTCATTATCATCCAATCTTCAACATCAACATTTTTCGGCCTTACTTTCACCATAAATTGGTTGATACAAGTCCTTAGTGTAAAGGACATCCTCCATTCGTGGTTTCCAAATTGCATAATTCGAAGAGGTCAATTTTATTATAGCCCCCGAATTGTTTTCCATTCCAAAATTCACACAAGAATTTTATCAAACACTTTCTAGACACAAACCATCCTCTCTGATTCCATTTGTTAGGAAAACTCATATATTTTCTCTCCTTGTGTAATTTGAAAATGGGCAACAAAGCACAAAATACAAGCAATAATATGGCTGAAATTAAAGGCACAAAAACAATCACAAAAGAACCAAATTTATGTGGTTCGGCAAAAATGCCTACATCCACGGGTCAAACTTCGAATCAACTTCCACTTTAAAATAATGGGGTTATAATGGTTCATCTCTAGTCACAACTAGAGGTATAAAATCATCAATATATGTTCTTGGATCACCAACAATATTTATAACATCACCATAAAGGTAGGTTTCAACAAAATCAATAAAAGATAAAATTTAAATCTCACCAAGGTAATATTCCAACCTACCAAACCAAGAAAGCTTTGACAAGATCCACTCCAATCCAAATGTAGAGCTTGATTCCATAAACAACATGCTGAAATTTCATCAAGATTGGACAAGAAATGACCATCCAATCTTAATTTAAACTATGAAAGAAATCCTAAATTTTCTCCCCTCTTTCTCCTCTCGGCACTCTGTTTTTCTTTTCCTCACTGTGTTGCTGCTGTAAGCCCAAACCAAAAAAAAAAAAAAAATACATTTTTCATTTCTTTTCTTTTCTTTTCTTTTGTTGACATATGCACTAAGCTTCCCTTAGAAGCATTACAAAACGGGTGATGCTATGGTACATTTAGATGTACCATACATTTAGTTATGAACTTATATGATTTTATGTCATAACCAATATCATGTTAGTCATAATCACTATCATATTCAGTCATAACTTAGTTATAATCAGTTATTTATTTATACCATATTACCTCATAACCAGGTCATAACTAAATTATTTAAATAATTTAACTCTCAAATAGGCAACCAGTGTAGCCGGTTACAAGGGGGAGCAAAATTGAATCAGTCGTGTTTGGCCCTCTTGTTGGCTCTTCTCCTCCCTCTTCTCTTCCGCCATAGCCGAAGCTTCTGAGGACCATCAGCCTCGTCGGAGATTCGGGCTTCAGCCATGTCAACATCTTCTTCACAAGCTCTCACTCTCTGGACGTCTCCACCATGGGTTTGTGAGCAAAGACCTAGTCATCGTCTTTTCCCTTCCTTTCCAGTCGAATCGAATTTTTCCGAGAACTCTTTTCCGTAGTTCAGGTTTGTTGCTAACTCTAAGCTTCATCTAAATGTGCCATTGATGCTTTGATTTCAAAACCCTAAATGTGCCATTGATGCTTTGATTTCAAAACCCTAACCATTGAATATCTGTTATTAATTTTTTTTATCAGTCAAAATTAATATCCATAGCCACCCAAGATAGTTGTGCCATTGGCGCTTTGATTTCAAAAACGTAACCGTAAAGAATGAATATCTGATATTTGTTCTCATTCAAAGTTAACATCAGTTCTCAGTCATATTCACATTCCTTTAATTGCTTTCACTTTGCTCTGGCATTGTATATCCACTATTTTTTTTTTTCTTATTTTTGTACCCAAAGCGAAAAATCTAAACGAGGTTTTTATTTTTATTTTGACATTGTAAATTTTTATATAAAAAAAATTTCTTTGCTTGTAAGTTACAAAATTACTTTGTTAAGTTTCCAATTTTTTATTAGATACATGTAAAGTAAAAAATCTAGACAAACACTTATTTTAACTAAGTAATGTGTAAAAGAAAATTTAGAGTAAAATAATATAAGCTAATTGGTGTTCCACTGCAACTAATCGTTTCTGTAAACAGTGCTCCATGTTTGCTATCTGATCTGCCTCTGCAATAGCTCCTTTCGTTGTTTAGAAGCAATGGGCAAGTCGTTTCAAACAAAAATATATAGACTCATGATTTTCTATCTCACCATGTGTGCACAACTAGACAGCCAGGTGTTCCAAATTCTTTACTATATTCATCTTCGTATTTTAATTTAAGATGACCGGACAATCTGGTATGTAGATAGCTACTTCCATGTTTTACAAGTTGTGTCGGTGTGTGGTTTCTATGTTGTTCTTTTTCTTTAATTTAATTTATGTGTAAATTATGCACACCAACTGTTTGCTAATATGTCCCCGAAAATAGAAAATAGAAAATCTGTTGGTGTCTCAACCATGAATAAAGAGGCATTCTAACTGCCAGCCACCAAAATTAACATCAAATAATCTTCCTTGGAACAAGTTGCATAACACAATGATTTTTATGTTCAAAACAGACAAGTGAAAATAAATTTTGTATTATTCCATGATGTGGTTCATTGAAGAAAGGATTATTTAATTACATAGCTGGAAGTAATACCACATCTACCACAAGATATTTCACTTCCTCAAGTGGATTTAATCAGAAAAAATGTAAAACATTCATTCTACTGGTAGATTCCAATACCTTGTGTAGTGTAGGGCCATATTTTGACAAATCAATATGGCAGATAGACCACCTACAAAACATAGATAAATCCCCATCAATCAAAGCTCTTTCAAATAGAATGTCATGCCAATTAACAAAATGAAACTGGGACCAAATTAACAGAATTTCAAGAGGCGAAGGCACACTAAGATAGGTAGTTCAGAGACCAAATTGGTTGAAGATGGTAAGGTTGCTGCAGATTCAGTCAGTCAACTCCCGGGTAAGGTTCATTCACTTCTTCGAAAAATCCAAGCCTTTGTCCCCATGCTTGATGTCTATGTATTTATGGATGTGTTCGTAAACGATTTATTCTTTATGCTTTGATTTTAATTTTAATATATTAATTCTGTATTAGAATTTTGATTAATTATAAATTTTAAGATTTAGGAATGCAGCAAAAGTGTAACGCCCCCAAAATAATAACATTAAACCCAACAAATAAGACATGCATTGATATTCAAAAGTTCCACATTCCTTCATTTATCAGAATTTCATTACAAAAAGTATTACATGTTAACAACAAAAGCAAATGCCCTATGGGCTTACAGCTTTCCAAGTTAACACTTGATTACAACCAAAGAGTACTAACTCATACATATTAAGCCTGTGGCTTGAATTTACATGTAATACATCAAAAGTAAAACGACAAAAGTATGTCCGCCACTAGCCTCCCAAGCTATGTCCTTGGAGGTGGCATGCTTCCTGTACCTGAAAATGATATTCCCATATAGGGTGAGCCACAGCCCAGTAGAAATATACTAAACCAACCATGAACATTGACTAAAACATTAGCAATTGATAGATGGCCAACACTGATACATTCACATAAATCACATATTTATGTCATACGACTTATGAGTCCAAATTACTTTTCATTTTCCCTTTCTCAACAGATAGGCATATAAGCACTACCCACATGCTCAACAGATATGTATAACAACAATATCCACATTCTTAGATAAGCAAATAAGCTATATCCACATTCTACAACAGATATGTATAACCACAATATCCACAGATAAGCATATAAGCTATATCCACACTTCACAAAGATAAGCATATAAGCTCTATCTTCACTTCTCTAGACAAGCATATGAGCTGTATCTACGGAGTTCATCCCCTACCTTCTCCCAACACTATCCGGTTTAGAGGTACATCCCCTATCTTCCCCTAAACCGCGGAGTACATCCCCCATCTCCTCCTCTACACATAACGTATACAAACACATTGGTTCTATATACAATCACACAATACATACAGTTAATGTATTTTATCAACCGTCAAATTCCATGACACACTTCATTGATTAGTTTCAGTTTGCCTAATCATCATGCATTGTCTACAACAATCACGACTATCCTCCACCGATAACCCAAAGCAGTTATTTCTAAACAGAAAATAAATGCACAATGGATATTCAATCAACATTTCATTTCCTCATTCTTCTCAATTAATTATCCCAATTAATTAAACAATGTAATTAGGTCAATTCCCATAATTAGCATTTCAACCCTTAGGTTCCATTTTCATCAATAACTCAACATTCATTCCATTTCTCTATGCCAACATGCATCTAGGTTTATTATGAGTAAAATCCCAACTTTTGTAAAATAGCACAAAAGCTCCAAACTTTCATAAAATTACTAAACCAACCCCAACATCTCAAAATACTAAAATTTAAAGACAAAATCCATAGAGAGGAGTAGGATATCCTTACCTCAAATTCGGAGCCCCAAAGAAGAAGATGACAAAACCCAACGTGCTCCAAAACCCAAAATTTTCAGATTAAAATGTAGCCCTCAACGATCAACAACTTTTTTGTAAAGGCCAAAGGTGAGCAAATCACTCCTACTAGATCAAAACCTAGAGAGAAGGTAGAGTCTAGAGTGAGAGGCTCAACAATGGTGATTTTGAAAAAGTAAAAGAGAGAAGAGAAAGTAAAAAGTGATTTGAAAAGTCACAATTTCGGGACTTAAACCCAGTCTCCCGCTCGAGCGTAAAACACCCCGCTCGAGCGTCACTCACAGACTCCCGCTCGAGCGTCCAAACTTCTGCTCGAGCGCCGGATGCACTCTCCCAGCACTTATACAGAACCAGGCCTCCGCTCGAGCTTCCAACTCTACGCTCGAGCGTACAACGCTGCACAGGGAAAAATACTGAATGGGTGTAATCTCTGCTCGAGCGCCAAAACCCCCGCTCGAGCGTACAGGCCAAAATCTGGGCAACTAGTTTTGGTTTCTAAACTCAACCAACCTGTAACAAACTCGCCCAACACATCCTATAACTCAATTACGAAGTAAAAAGAATGTAAACAAAATAATAAACGACTACTAACACCCACGAACACATGTCCGGATCACGGTATAACAAGGGTAAACCCGGGATCGCTATAACCTCCCCCCCTTAAAGAATTTCGTCCCCGAAATTAAATACAAGTTTTTCAAAAGCAAGTTTTTCTTCATTTTAAACAATGTTACACTATAACATTCAACAATTCGACCCATTACCGGTCATCCCATCCCTTTAACAAGAGACATTTCACAATATGTAAACAACATATGTACTTCCAACATGCATCAACATTACGCATTATCTTTCCAATTTCAACAATACATTCAACACATATAGTGTCACATTCAACTTCCATATGAGGCAAGTTCCAAAACATACTTCCAATAAACCAAAACATTTTCAATGTTTCACAACTTAAGACATATATGAAAGCTCTTAAGTTCAATAACTATTCAAAATGTAAATACAAGATTACATATCAACAAACAAGTCCGGATATTTCTCGCGGACTTCCAACTCACGTTCCCAAGTGGCCTCCTCCACTCCGTGATGTTTCCACAAGACTTTTACCAAAGGAATGGTCTTGCCACGCAGGATCTGGTCCCGCCTATCCAAGACCCGAACCGGTCTCTCCTCATACGAGGCATCCTCATCTACCTCTAAATCGGTCCAATCCAACACATGTGATGGATCTGGCTCATATTTCCGAAGCATACTCACATGAAACACGTCATGCACTCCGGACAACTGCGGCGGTAAGGCTAACCGATAAGCAACCTCACCAATCCTCTCAAGGATCTCAAAAGGACCAATAAACCGAGGGGATAACTTCCCACTCTTTCCAAACCTCATCAAGCCTCGCCTAGGTGATATCTTCAGAAAGACATGATCACCTACCTCAAACGCCAAAGGCCTCCTCCTATGGTCAGCATAAGATTTCTGCCGACTCTGGGCTGTAACAAGCCTCCTACGGATAAGCTCAACTTTCTCCGTCGTCTCCCTAACCAACTCCGGACCCAACAAAGGTGCATCACCCACCTCGGCCCAACAAACTGGAGACCTACACGGTCGGCCATACAAGGCCTCAAACGGTGCCATACCGATGCTAGACTGAAAACTGTTGTTGTAGGCAAACTCTACCAAAGGCAAGTGCCTCTCCCACGTCCCACTGAAGTCCAGGACACAACCCCGAAGCATATCCTCGAGGATCTGGATAGTACGCTCGGACTGCCCGTCAGTCTGAGGATGATAAGCCGTACTAAAGGTCAACTTAGTGCCCAAGGCACTCTGCAAACTCTGCCACAACCTGGCAGTAAAACGAGGATCTCTATCTGAGACGATCGTCACTGGGACCCCGTGCAATCTCACTACGTCCCGAATATACAAGTCGGCAAGATGATCCACCGAATCTCTCACGCGCATAGGAATAAAGTGCGCCGACTTAGTCAACCGGTCTACAACCACCCAAATAGCATCACTACCCCGCTGTGTCCTCGGAAGACCTACAACGAAGTCCATAGTGACATGCTCCCACTTCCACTCGGCAATAGGCAAGGGTTGCAACAAACCCGCTGGCCTCTGATGCTCGGCCTTCACTTGCTGGCAAGTAAGGCACTTCGACACGAAAACAGCCACATCTCTCTTCATACCCCGCCACCAAAATTGGCGACCCAAATCCTGATACATCTTAGTACCTCCCGGATGCACCGCAAGGCGCGAATGGTGAAACTCTCGGAGTACTTCCTCTCGGCAAGACTCCGGTACAAGCAAGCGGTCTCGGTATCTCACACTCAGGTCGGGATACACCGTTAAACCCTTCTCAACTTCCCCACTGGAGATCTTCTCTCGGAGGGATTCTACCTCAAGGTCACCTCTCTATGCCTCTAACACTCTAGTCACAAGTGTAGGCTGTGCAACAACAGAAAACAAGGCCGCAGCCTCAACAGATTCACCCAGAAGCAAATCAAACTCACCAAGTGCTCCCAACATCTCCCATTCCCGGATGGCTATACAAGCTACATCACTAATGGATTTCCTACTAAGGGCATCGGCCACAACATTGGCCTTTCCCGGATGATAGTGCAACTCAAAATCATAATCCTCGATGAACTCCATCCACCTCATCTGCCTCAAATTCAAGTCTTTCTGTGTAAACAGATACTTCAAACTCTTGTGGTCCGAGAACACCTCGAACCTCTCACCATAAAGGTGGTGCCTCTAGATTTTCAAGGCAAAGATCACTGCTGCTAACTCTAGGTCGTGCGTGGGGTAATTCTTCTCGTGTATTTTCAACTGACGCGAGCCATAAGCTACCACTTTCCCTTCTTGCATCAACACACAACCCAAACCCTCTCGTGAGGCATCACAATAAACCGCATAACCCAACCCTCTCTCCGGAATAATCAACACCGGAGCGGTGGTCAATCTAACTTTCAACTCTTGGAACGACTTTTCACAAGTCTCACTCCACACAAACTTGACTCCCTTCCGAGTCAGTCTAGTCAACGGTGACGCTAACCTGGAGAAATCTTTCACAAACCGACGGTAATATCCAGCTAATCCCAGAAAACTGCGGATCTCAAACACACTCTTAGGCTGTGCCCAATCTTGCACTGCCTCAACCTTGGATGTATCAACAGACACCCCTTTCCCGGATACCACGTGGCCTAAGAATTTGACTTCCCTCAGCCAGAACTCACACTTCCCAAACTTGGCATACAGCCTATGGGCTCTAAGTAACTCAAGCACCACCCTCAGGTGTTCCTCGTGCTCCCCCTCAGAAGGCGAATAGATAAGAATGTCGTCCACAAAAACGACTACAAACCGATCCAAGAATTCCCGGAAGATCCGGTTCATCAAGTCTATAAAGACTGCCGGTGCATTGGTAAGCCCAAATGGCATCACCAGAAACTCATAATGGCCATATCGCGTGCGGAATGCCGTCTTCGGAATATCCTCCTCCCTGACCCTCAACTGGTGGTAACCCGATTTCAAGTCTATCTTAGAGAAACAACGGGAACCCTTCAACTGGTCAAACAAATCATCTATACGGGGCATAGGATACTTATTCTTAACCGTAGCCCGATTCAACTTCCGGTAATCAATACACAATCTCAAAGCACCATCTTTCTTTTTAACAAAAAGGGCCGGTGCTCCCCACGGCGAAACACTAGGGCGAACAAAGCCCTTATCTAGCAATTCCTGGAGCTAAACTTTCAACTCAACCAACTCTGCTGGAGCAAAACGGTAAGGTGCCATAGAAATCGGCGCCGTGCCGGGCACTAAATCAATAGAGAACTCTATCTCTCGGTGAGGTGGCAAACTAACAAGATCTTCGGGAAAGACATCCGAATACTCACAAACCACCCTCGGCAACACAATATGTGTCTCATCACACTCACTACCCTCAAAGCTAGCAAGTAGACCACTAAGCTCACTTCGCCCTCGCGAATCATACCCCGGTGGCAAAACACTACCAACCCGGTCTCCCAAGAAATGGAACCACTCCCCGCTCAAGGTACATAACGTGACCCTCTGGCGGTAGCAATCGATAACAGCCCGGTATGACGATAGCCAGTCCATACCCAAAATAACATCAAAACCCTTCATGGGCATGACAACAAACGGAAAAGGAAGCCTATAGTCGGCGACCTCTATATCACATCCTCTAACACCCTGTTTCAGGATCAACTCACCACCCAAAGGCGATACCACACAAATAGGAGATGCTAACTGTGCTAACTCCAATTTCAAAACAGATGCAAATGCAGCAGATACAAAAGAATGAGATGCACCCGTGTCTATCAACACATTAGCAACCGAGTTGCAAAACAGAAAAGTACCTCTCACTACTGATGGAGCTGGTACTAAATCCTGCGCGGTAACAGCATACACGCGCCCCGTAGGCCCCTGGTCTACCTGCTCACCTCTAGGAGCAAAAGACTGCTGCACGGACTGGGATGATGAAGCTCCCAGATTGGCCCTCGAGGCCTGCACAGACTGAGCTGGCTGAAAACCCTGCGTCTGCCTAGAACCAGACGCTCCCGAAGTGGCACTCAACTGCGGGCAAAACCTCTTCAGGTGCCCAGGCTGTCCACACTGATAACAAGACAAGGGCTGCCCCCTGCCCAAACTCTGACTCTGCGGTCTAGCTGAAGAAGAAGCAGCTCTCTGACCCCCACCCTTCTGCGGGCAAACAGAAACCTTGTGACCCAACTGGCCACACTTGTAACAAGTAAACTCCCCCTGACCACCTCTCCCGGAGCCTGCACTTGGCACTGGGAAGGTCGATCTAGCAACACCGCCCTGCGACTGCTGAGGGTTAGAACCCCTCTGCCTCCTGCCATCAGTCTGACCATCTTGGCTCCTCTTGGAGCCTCTCTGCCCCTCATCCTCCTCCTGCATCATGAGCTCCATATGAGCTGCAGCGTCCACTAGATGTCTATACTCCCAGATATAAGACCCACCAACTCTCAACTTGAGGCCCCGCCTCAACTTCCGCTCAAACTCATAGCAACGGCGTTCCTCAGACGCCACCAATTCAGGTGCAAACCTGGACAGACTAGTAAAAGTAGCCTGAAACTCGGCCACTGACAAGCCCTGCTGACTAAGCCGGCTGAACTGATCCCTCAGCTTCTCCCTAGCTGCTGCAGACAAAAACCTCTCCTGAAAAGCATTTATAAACGCCTCCCAAGTACCACCCACACGAGCCTTCTCGTACTTCCACCATTAACCCACATCTCCCTTCAGCTGGAAGGATGCCAAGGTCACTTTCAATGCTCCGTCCTCGATGCTAAGCATCTCGAACGTCTTACTCATTTGCTCTAGCCACTCATCAGCCTTCAGTGGCTCCTTCGGATCCCCGACAAACTCATCCGGATTTGACCGGAAAAACTCCCTCTTCAAGAAAGAAGGCCCTGCCTCAGCTGCCTGATTCCCAGCTCTAAGAATACCCAAAGCCCCTGCTATCTCTCTGGCCAAGGCACCCATGGCCTGCTGACCCACTGGCTCGACCACATTGGCCTGATCAACTCCCTCCTGCACTGCCGGAATCTCACCCGGTAACGGTACTTCCTGCCTCGCAGGTCTACCACGCCTAGCACCTCTTCCTCGTCCTGACATCCTAATAAAGGTAACACAGAACATTAGCACATTCATAAATGTGCCGAAACTAAACACTCACGTCCTAATGCATGGACAACTGTAATTCACTCCACATAAGCACATAAACACATAAGCACTTACGAATTTCATTTCCGGATAATGATAGTCCCGAAGCGTTACTAGAGTTCCGGTTAGAAACAGCACTGATCAAGTGCTTTTCCAACAAGACTCACAGAAACCCAAGGATCCAATCAACATCCTAGAAATTAAATCCCATACCCACATAGTCACATAAGCATGTTATCAAATAAGCACATAGCATATGATACTACATCTAAGTCTCTATCAAGCGAGACAAACCCATTGTGACACTAATCACTTCCCACGTACCCAAAGTATTCGAACCCGGTACGCTCTGATACCAAGTTGTAACGCCCCCAAAATAATAACATTAAACCCAACAAATAAGACATGCATTGATATTCAAAAGTTCCACATTCCTTCATTTATCAGAATTTCATTACAAAAAGTATTACATGTTAACAACAAAAGCAAATGCCCTATGGGCTTACAGCTTTCCAAGTTAACACTTGGTTACAACCAAAGAGTACTAACTCATACACATTAAGCCCGTGGCTTGAATTTACATGTAATACATCAAAAGTAAAACGACAAAAGTATGTCCGCCACTAGCCTCCCAAGCTATGTCCTTGGAGGTGGCATGCTTCCTGTACCTGAAAATGATATTCCCATATAGGGTGAGTCACAGCCCAGTAGAAATATACTAAACCAACCATGAACATTGACTAAAACATTAGCAATTGATAGATGGCCAACACTGATACATTCACATAAATCACATATTTATGTCATACGACTTATGAGCCCAAATTACTTTTCATTTTCCCTTTCTCAACAGATAGGCATATAAGCACTACCCACATGCTCAACAGATATGTATAACTACAATATCCACATTCTTAGATAAGCAAATAAGCTATATCCACATTCTACAACAGATATGTATAACCACAATATCCACAGATAAGCATATAAGCTATATCCACACTTCACAAAGATAAGCATATAAGCTCTATCTTCACTTCTCTAGACAAGCATATGAGCTGTATCTACGGAGTTCATCCCCTATCTTCTCCCAACATTATCCGGTTTAGAGGTACATCCCCTATCTTCCCCTAAACCGCGGAGTACATCCCCCATCTCCTCCTCTACACATAACGTATACAAACACATTGGTTCTATATACAATCACACAATACATACAGTTAATGTATTCTATCAACCGTCAAATTCCATGACACACTTCATTGATTAGTTTCAGTTTGCCTAATCATCATGCATTGTCTACAACAATCACGACTATCCTCCACCGATAGCCCAAAGCAGTTATTTCTAAACAGAAAATAAATGCACAATGGATATTCAATCAACATTTCATTTCCTCATTCTTCTCAATTAATTATCCCAATTAATTAAACAATGTAATTAGATCAATTCCCATAATTAGCATTTCAACCCTTAGGTTCCATTTTCATCAATAACTCAACATTCATTCCATTTCTCTATGCCAACATGCATCTAGGTTTATTATGAGTAAAATCCCAACTTTTGTAAAATAGCACAAAAGCTCCAAACTTTCATAAAATTACCAAACCAACCCCAACATCTCAAAATACTAAAATTTAAAGACAAAATCCATAGAGAGGAGTAGGATATCCCTACCTCAAATTCGGAGCCCCAAAGAAGAAGATGACAAAACCCAACGTACTCCAAAATTTGAAATTTTTAGATTAAAATGTAGCCCTCAACGATCAACAACTTTTTTGTAAAGGCCAAAGGTGAGCAAATCACTCCTACTAGATCAAAACCTAGAGAGAAGGTAGAGTCTAGAGTGAGAGGCTCAACAATGGTGATTTTGGAAAAGTAAGAGAAAGAAGAGAAAGTAAAAAGTGATTTGAAAAGTCACAATTTCGGGACTTAAACCCAGTCTCCCGCTCGAGCGTCACTCACAGACTCCCGCTCGAGCGTCCAAACTTCCGCTCGAGCGCCGGATGCACTCTCCCAGCACTTATACAGAACCAGGCCTCCGCTCGAGCTTCCAACTCTACGCTCGAGCGTACAACGCTGCACAGGGAAAAATACTGAATGGGTGTAATCTCCGCTCGAGCGCCAAAACCCCCGCTCGAGCGTACAGGCCAAAATCTGGGCAACTAGTTTTGGTTTCTAAACTCAACCAACCTGTAACAAACTCGCCCAACACATCCTATAACTCAATTACGAAGTAAAAAGAATGTAAACAAAATAATAAACGACTACCAACACCCACGAACACATGTCCGAATCACGGTATAACAAGGGTAAACCCGGGATCGCTATAAAAAGTATGTTGAATTGGAGTGAAGGAGAATTGGGTGAAAGCATATATATGTCAAGTTTTCATTGGGTAGTTATTTGAATAAAGGAAATGGCTCTTCCCGCTTAACTTGCATTTTTGGAAAGTCTGTTAGTTACAGGGAAGTTTTTTTTTGTTTCTTGTTTTCAACGTCAAAGTAACAGCTTGATAAACATTGTTCTTTTTTAATTGCTTTACTTTTCATATGATGTAAATTGTTATTATTTTGTCTCTTTTGTGTTTTTGCTCTTGGTTTTCTTCTCCTATATTGTTTCAGATGGTTAAGATGTGAAACAATTTTCTCTTGTTTTCTTCAATACATTTGAGGAGTTCATTATTTTCATCGGTGAGAAATTCACCTTCATCTTTGTGTCATTCTTTATTCTTTTGTGACCCAAAAATTAATTGGGATTGAAATGTTTAGGGATTAGGAATTATACTTCGAACAATATGAAAATAGCAGTAGCAAGAATTCTTAGGACTAACACAGGAATGCATCAGAAGTTAGAAATATTGTTTCTTCATTACATTTGTGAGTTTATCTTAATTTTTTGAGCATACACCATCAAGTCGAATAACTGATTGATAGAATCTTAATTTTATGGGCATTCTACTCATTGTACTTGATAGAGCTAATTCTCAGAGCCATTTTCCTAAAGTATGGCATTGATGGCTTGGATGGGAGTTTGATGGACCTCGATTAGCAACCATTTGTAATTTATTATTGAAAAGAATGATTGATGTGAGATGATATGCTTGATGCCTTGTGTGACTTCATAATAATGAGATGGTTGATTGCTGGCCACTGGCCGAGTTTATGCCATGTTCTTGTGTTGGTATACTTTAGGTAAAAAAATCTTTCCTCCATGTTTCAGGCCCTTTGAGTTTGAGGTCTGGTAATTGTAAGGAAATAGAAATGTGTATCTAGCATATAAGTCCTATGCTAAAGTATGTATTTAGTTGCTTAAGTTGTTGTTGTGCTCTTAAAGATTAAGAAGATGGTGCTTAGGAGGGATAAATTTAAGATGTGAAAATTGTGATCTTTGTGCATTTGCTTTGCTAAATTGGGAACTGTTAATGCATCAGTTATCATTGACCAGATGGGTTTTGTTTATTGGTTTTGGAGGGTCTAGTTTGATTGAACTTTAAATAAGCTTAAACAACAGATTAGGCAGTGTGCCGCTGGTGATCTTACGTCATTGAAGTGCCTACCATCTTCCCAGAGGTCAACGACCGATCACCTCTAATCTCTATTACCCACAAATACCTTTGGTTCATTAACATTGAACATATGTTGTCACCCTTCAATTCACCTCATGCTTCTTCAATCTAGTGTTTTGTAATGCAAAGAATTTTTTTTTTTTGTCATTTTGTTTTATTTTTCTTCATAGTAATTTTACTGATATCTAGTAAAAGTTGCTAAAAACACTTTTTAATATATATATTAGAGTATACTTCATTATCATAGCCCACCCTACTTGAGTGGGATATAAAGGGTTGTTCAGAATGACCTAAATAAGTGCACTTTTTGTCTTTTTACGAAAGGATGTGCAGAAAAGTAGAGAGGTGATGTGATGGAAAAAAGATAAAAAGATAAAAAGATGGATTATTTTGTGTATGCCAAACTTGGCCTTTGGTTTGAGCATGCTTTGTTATGAAAATTTCTTTGTCTATGAACTGCATTATTATTTATCTCTCTCTCCCAACCCACCTGTAAGAAGGATAAGTGCACTGGGAAAGATAGATTGGTTCTACTACCAAAACTACTCTATTTTTGAAAACTTGAATTTCCAATGAATTGCCTGGTTGTAAATGCTTGTAAAAACAAATTTTCTTTGAATATCAAGGAAAAGACTTGTCCACTCCCTATTTCCATAGCTTGTTTAACGTCTTCAAACTTGACTTTGAGAAAGAAAATGTTTGATGCGAGTTGAATTGGGTAACAGAACTGTTTGGTTATTAATGACAACATTGTTGGTTTAATGGCCAAATTCATATGATGATGCTGTCCTTTTGTATAAATTATCAACATCAACAATTTGAAGGACAAACAAATAAGTTTATGGGAGTAGAATAATATCTTTCAATTCATAAACTCTATAATGTAACCCATTGTAGGTTTGGTATTCACAAACTGCTCTAAAAGCTTAACTTGTTACAAAGGGTGTAGCTTAAAGAATATATATTGTCAACATGCCCCCTCATGTGTGCCAAACTCTAGATAAGAACCAAATTCTTAAGGTTTTAAGCAATCGGAAAGTGATTGAAGTTTTTTTTTATATTGTTAATAGGCTGCCTCTAGTATGGCCAATTTCTTTCATTGAGTTGGCAAACTCATGCATACCTTAAATTTTATTAGGTGAGCTTGAGACTTGAATACAAGACCTTCCTATTATGATGCCATGTTAACCAACAATGGCTCTTAAAAGATTTTAGAGGAGTTGAGCAAATGGTTTTTAACATGGCATTAAAGCAAACAAGTCTTGAGCTTGTATTACACAGTTACCTTATAGATGTCATATATAATTGTCATTGGCTCGCTCATGGACGGGATTTTGGCCACACGAGGAAGTGCATTGATGATGTAAATACAATTACACTTTCTAATAGCTTCAATTTTTAGATGTTGGTTGTTAAGTTTATAGGATATAATATTTCATGTATTGTCAAATAGCTTGCATGAGTATATTGTACTCAATGTTTTAAATTCTTTTTAAAGTTTTGAACTGTTAACTATATTTATGAATATTCTTTTGCAGGAAATTTCAAAATTAAGATACGAATTATGCCCGTGCGTGATGAAAGAAAGGAAGTTCTGGAAGATATACTTTATTCTAGTTAATAGTCATGTGGCTTCGTGAGTAACTTGTCCTGCATAAATTATTTTATTTTTGTGTACTGACTAAGGCTTACATTGCTTTCACAACCTAAATCAGTCTTTGACCCATCAACAGATATTCTTGCATCATTTACATTCATAGACAGTGCCATTTTCTTATAGGCTTAATATGACATATAATAAATATATAAAATTATATGTTTTGCAATTAGGCGGTGTGCTTTTCACCCAAGCTTGTTCCTCAAGTCGTGAGATATTAAGAGGTGTAAATTGTTCAATTTCTTTGTTGCAAATTACTCTCTAGTTTATCAAAGAAATTGTTCAATTTCTTACAATGAATGTTCGTTTGAGTGTTGTATCTTCCTTTATTCTGCAGTTTGCATTGGGCTGAACTCTGTATGCATTTTTCTTTCACAAACCAGCTGCAAATCCAAACAATCTGGTATGTAATTGTTTGGTTTTCTGTTTCTTTGTCTTCTATGGAGATGTCATTACTTGATTTCTATCCTTCTATATTAGATTGATGCTCGTTATTGCCCCAATTCTATTTAATATTTGGCTCAGCCTATGTATTGTCTTTGTTTTGTTGTTTTGCTACAATTTTATCTTTTGCTCACCATGTGTTTGATAATATGCCCAAACCAATAATAACATGCTTTCATTGATCATTTGCTGTTATTGATTAGGAAAAACAACTTATTTTTTATTAGTTTGTTTTCCTTGCCTGCAATATTTCGTACCACTCTCAATCAACAATATGATTTTATTGGATTTTCCCTTTTGGTTCAAAATAAACCTTTATTAATTACTTAATCTAATCAATACAATGACCACGTTTAGTGTTTCTTGTAGAGATGGGCCTGCTTTAAATGCCTAGGCCAAGTCTAACAAAATTGTGCAAGTACTCACTACTTTTGGCATGTAGTTTGACTATTTGCATATGGCTCGCTTGTTACTTGATCGTGTGATATACAAGCACAATTCAGCTCCTATTGTTGGTGATATCACACAATATAAAGCTGGTGATGCTCTATTCTTTTTTATTTTTCATAATTTCGTACAATCAATGACGTTATCGCATTTCTTAAACTGGTGAACTTTGAGTTTATAACTCAACCTTTGTTATAAAATTATATTCTCAAGTGTGATATCTTGTGCAGAACTTAGAGCTAGGGGTGAATTGAAACGAAAGTAAAGGCTATAGACTTTCATCATCCTGAAAGAAGGAAAGATAGTGGATAAGGTTGTGGGAGCGAACAAAGATGAGTTGCTACCATTGCCAAGCACGTCAATGCCGCCTGATTAATACTATTATGTTTCGATTTTTACTTTTCAAGGTGTCTGTGGACCTTTGTCATATGATACATATTGATTTGGCTTTGCTTCATAAAGGAAACATACTACTATTCATGTCTGGGAAACTTAGACAAAGCTTCATAGTTAACAAGATTCATTGCTACATTCTAGTTGCGCATCATCGTTTATTTTCTTTGGATTTGTTTGATGTTGGCTTAAAATCTGTCTTTTGTTCGTTTTTTGGCCTATAGCGGCATTTTCTTCTTTTTTATTTTTATTTTTTTTAATAAAAAAGAAGATTTTCATCGATTCAGTATTAAAAAAAAAACAGAACGTATATTATTGGTATCATGTTAAATGAAAAAGCATATTTTCTTTTTTTGTTGGTATCATTATTGATATTATTATCATTTGGTTTTAGAAATTGGTTTTCACTTTCCTTCCATCACTCTTCATAAGTTCAATTTTCGATTTTTTTTCTTTTTCTTTTAACATTTAAATTCCTACTTGACCCCCTTCCAATTAAAAATAAAAACTAGAAAATGAAGAAATAGAAAAGTAGACTGCCCTGCTGGATATTGATAATAACCAAGTTACCAACTTAGTTGATCAGTTCATGGCAAAATGAAAAGGGAACAATGAAAACAGAGAGAGGAACCATGCTTAAATAGATCGGTCAAGACCCTTGACAAATTCAAATGGGTTATAAAATAGGGAAACAAACGAGAAATCAAAGTGCCAATTGGATGACACCACCAGAACTGGACTACTATTGATTTTGTTCAATGGATTCCACAGTGGACAACCAGAAGAAATTTCATTAATTGCAATATAATCTTCATTAAAATAATTTGTGAAGCCAGTTCCAAATACCTACTATTTAACTTCTCAAACAAAAACATTGGCTTTTGCATCGGTTGGTTCTAGGTTACATACAATTGAGCAGTGGATGATTTCAAAGGAAAGAAAAAAACATTGAAAAATAATCTGAATTCTTATGTGGATATTGAATAGTCTGCATGATATGAAATGAATTAAACATAAATTAAACTAACGTATTTTTTTTTTCTAGACGAACACATCGTGTCCCAATAGAGTGTAACCACTACACAAATTTTGTGGTCCAGCACCACCACACTAGCAAGAGATGTTGGAAAGTAAAAATATTAAAACACTTATTGTTTAGCTATGTAGCAAAACTGACCAAACGAATAAAACCAACCAAGAAAAACTGCAAAACTGACCAAACTAAGAAAACCAACCAAGCTAGACCAAATTGACAGAAACCGATCAGTTTCCCCATAAGCTGCAGTCAGTTCAGTTTTGATATTTTCAGTTCAATCTCCATTTGTATCGTTTTATAAACCAAAAGAACAGCAATCAACCATTTAGCAACAACAACCATGTCATAGATTTGCACTCTAAAATTATTTGTTTATCAAACTATAATTGACATTAAGGATTAAATTGAAGCCAATTAAAATATCAAATAACACAACAACCAGACCCCAAATCTCATTTGATTCAAACCACCATTAGCATTTACAAGAAGAAAGCCATTTGTCTTTGCATCCAGCTTTGTCAATAGCAGTAAAATCAAGTGAATAGAAATTGACATACGCCCACAAACACAAACAAATTAGAGAAAATTTGTTCAATTGTAAAGAATTCTTACTTTTTTTTATCAGAACCTAATCTAGTGAAAGTCTTTGCAATATAAATTTGAAACTTACATCAACCATAAAATACAAAATACTATCAAATTTATACAAAATACTAACAAATTTAAGTCCTCAAAAAATATCCATCAACCATCGTTTAAGAGTATTTATACAAAATACTAACAAATTTAAGTCCTCAAAAAATTTTTAAAAAAAAAATCTTAGTTTAGCTCCCAATATCACCCGCTCGATCATATCAACTATTACCCACAGCAACACCTGCAAAAACAAATTATATTGTCGTTAAGGTTTGTTCACTTGAAATCTATGGTTCAAATCATAACAAATTGAATTTTGATATATTGGTCATTACACACTCTTTTGTCATTTTGTGTTCGTAAATTATTTATTTTTATAATCAAGTTGTAAACATCATAATTAGTTATGACATCAAAATGTTCTAGCTAAAATCTATCTTGGCATATCAGGAAATTGGAATTAAGCAATCACACATAAAATTTGCAAAGCAAATGTAAGCAAAATGAACATAATTTGAACTGAAAAGATGCCATAAAAGTAATCACCTAGAGACGGACCAAGTGTTGCTTTGCTCTTTGGCCTTGCCTTGAGCATACCCATTTTCTACTGAGAACCTTTGTTGCCTGCATTGTCCGCGTGTCTTTCCTAATGCTAAATCCCACAACTTTAGCATATTGATTGTAGAAATCATTGGCATCCTCTTCTGAATTGAATTGCATTTCAAGAACATCATTCTTGGTTAAACTTTGAATAGGGTCATTTGCATGGGAACCTAACTCTTCTTTATCTTCAAGCTTACGCTCAAATTTAGCACATCCAAAAGGATCCATGATAACTACATCAAAAACAATACGAAAAGAATAAATTAATGACATAGTTATTGAAAATCAAAATAAATAGACAATCAAAATATTGGTTGATCAATAGAAACACAATAACATAGAAACAGACAAGTTTGTAAGATTTGGTTCTTTGGTTTGGGTTCTTTGGGTTGTAATCAACAGTCAAAATATTTTTAGGTATTTGGATTGATCTAAAACACACAAGTTTGTAAGATTTGGTTTAGTGATTCTTAACCAAGGAGAATCATTCCCTGATATGTGTTTTTATTTCCTAACTAATGCTCTGCTATCAATTATACGCAAATAATAAAAAAACACACTTGTACGTACCCTACTATCAATTAAAATAAAATAAATAAATAAACACACCCGCAAGTATAACTTTATACACGAAACGTCTTTTTTTCTTAAGACTTCAATAAAAGATTATTTTGGAAACAAGGAATAATTCATTATGAATTAAGACATAAGAAACTTCGGAATTCTGGACTAAATCAATGGAAAACTGGTTAAGAGGTCATTATCAATACCATTTATCTCAGATTAGTTGGTCTAGATTAATAGCAGCAAAATGGAAAAATAGAATCAATCAATGTCGTATAATTCAAAATCAAGATTTAAACAAAGAGAATTCATATGAAAAAGACCTATTAATTCATTACAAAAAACAAAACGATTACGAAGTATATTCATTACCAAATTAAAATGAAAATTTTCAAAAATACTATAGATATAATCTTTTATCTTATAGATCTATTAATTATGAAAATAAGAGGGACCCATATATTTATGGATCACCATTACAAGTAAATAAGAATCGAAAGAGTTCTTATAATTACAACACACATAAACATAGGGGCAAATTTTTTGATATATTAGGGGATATCCCTATCAAAAATTATTCAGGAAAAAGTGATATTATGTATATGGAAAAAAATCTGGATCGAAAATATTTTGATTGGAAAATTCTCCAATTTTGTCTTAAAAAGAAAATCGATATTGAGGCCTGGAAGCAATTATTATTTATGTAGAATCACTTGAAAATAAAATAAAATAAACACTCTAGAGGATTCATGCTTCGTCTGTGATGGGTGGGTGAAGGCAAAAATCTCAGTATAGAACTTTCAAATGTTTATAAAATTTAATGAATTTACTTGAACCAGACTCTCTTGTGATGTTTTTTCCCTCTAGTGTTCTTTCTTTTCAAACATGTACATTTCTTCTCTACTCCCTCAAAATTATGTTTATTTTTCTCGTGGGTGGGAAGCAAAAGCATCAATTGAGAATTTCCAGACATTTACATGTCATTCAACAAATTTGAGTTTAACCAAAAATGAATTCAATCTTTCTCTTGTGACGTCATCTCCCTCTTAAAAAAAGACAGTACACCCGCAAGTATCCTACTATCAATTAAAATAAACAAACAAAATAAAAGCACACCTGCCAGTGCCCTGCTATCAATTCAAAGCAAATAAATTCAAAAAAACAGAAGCTAGTAGCCTACTATCAATTAACATGAAACAAATAAATAAAATAGCACACTCGTCAGTGCCCTACTATTAATTGCAAACAAACAAAGAAAGAAAGACAGCACACCTGCAAGTATCCTACTATTAATTAAAATAAACAAATAAATAAAAAAACACACCCGCCAGTGTCCTGCTATCAATTCAAAGCAAATAAATTCAAAAACACAAAACCAATTACCCTACTATCAATTAACATGAAACAAATAAATAAAATAGCACACCCACCAGTGTCCTGCTATCAATTAAAATAAACAAATAAATAAATAAGAAAAAACACACCCACCAGTGCCCTATTATTAATTGCAAAAAAAAAAAAAAAATAGCACACCCACAAGTATCCTACTATAAATTAAAATAAACAAATAAAAAAAACACACCCGCTAGTGCCCTGCTATGAAAAGACAGCACACTCGCAAGTAACAAGACAGCACACCCACACTCAACAATATGAGATCTTAGGAAGCTAAAACAATAGCATATAAATTTTGCCAAATCATTGCCCCGGTCATTCCTCTTTTGGGAGCCTCATTATAGAGCCGATGCTTTTAATTCTATCTGGACATGCTAATCTAAAGCAAGAATGAAGATGACAAGAATAAAGGAAGAAAACTTGAAAAATGATGGTATTGAATAAAAAACGTTAGTCTTGTTATTTATATAACTGAAAAGCTACATAAATTTTTTTTTAAAAAAAAATTATAATAAACAAACACTTGTGATTTCCTTTTCCTATCCTCTTACAATCTCTCTTTTCCAGCTGGCAAAGCAAAAATAGGAGGGGGGGTTAACAAACCTCTACTTTGGAAGTCCTTTTCAATTGATTTTTCTATTAGATTACAAACCACATGTTAGGTTTTATTCTTGGCAACCCCGTTTGACAAAACTCCTTTCAGTTGTATTTATTTTCTCACTTTTATTTCAGTGAGGCTATGAGTGTTTAGATGCGAATCCAACCCGAATTGTGCCTTTCAGAGAAGATTGTGATGCTAATGCTTTCAAGATTGCCACTTCGCTGATTATGACGGGGATCGAGCTGCTCGGTCAGCTCGCGAGGGTCCAGGGGGCAGCGCCCCTTGATGGGTCCGGGGCAGTGCCACGGCGAGGTCGAGGGGCAGTGCCCCTGAAGCAAAATGAAAAAATGCATTCCAAGTTGCCTGTCCGCTCGAGCGGACATTACCCCGCTCGAGCGGAGAATCCCTGGTTCCAGAAGTTTTGGTCGCTTGTAAAAGTACTGAGCTGTGTGATTTCGCGCTCGAGCAGACCTCTGTTATATCACGCGCATATTTTGCTGAAGCCGCTCGAGCGGGCTGTTGGGCGCTCGAGCGGAGATCGCGGGACAGATTCTATAAATTCACGTGTTGGGTCAGATTTTAGGATTACTACTCTAGATCTTCTTTTTGGGTTCTAGGGTTTATATCTGGGGATATTTTGTGAGTTTTGTTTGATGGTTTGATTGAGTAGTCAACTCATGTTTTAAAGAGTATACATCAAAGGTCTTGTTTGTTCTACAAAAGAGAGAGTTGTTCTTCGGTGGATTCTGAAGAATTCGAGCCTGAAGCTTTGGTGGATTCCGGGGTGGCTCATCGTAAAGACAATTCCGAGGTGAAGACGGGTTGGAAGAGGCACATAGAGGTTGGTTCAATTAGGCGTGGATTCGCTAGGTAATTTAGAGTATACCTGTGTAATTCCTTTAAATCTTCTTAGTGGATTGTTTTGTGGCTGTTGCCCGTGGTTTTTTAATCACAGTTGGAGGTGTCCAATTGTGGTTTTTTCCACGTTAAAATCGTTGTGTTGATTTGTCTTGATTGTTTGATTGGGATTGTTATATACTGCTTAAAATTGTTACATAATCACATATCAATATCTAGGGGATTTCTAGATTTTTCACCACATATTCAACAAAAAATTTTATTCACTCTTGTTTTAAGATGACAATGGAATCCATCCAAGAAAATATTAAAATTTTTGCCCGTAAAAAGACAATTGAGCGACATGCGTAGATATTAGAATCATACACCAAGCAAATTAATTAGCTCAACAGTGTCCAATATGAGGGTCCACTTAGTCAGCTCAATAGCTTACTCCCTTTGCTAAGCTTCTCAAGGATCCTTTCAGATGAATTGATAATACGGGATACATATTTTCGACTTCATTCAGCCTTTTTCTTAACTTTCTTTGTTGGATAAGTAAATATTTTTTAAAAGGCATCGAAGGAGATGGTGCCCAAAAACATCCACAAGTACATCTAAGCAAAACATAAGTAGCTATACAATCTTTGAGTCCTCAAAATTCTCTATGACGTCCCACAGCATTGGCCAACATCTTGTAAAGAACATTTAATCAATAATTTTTTCCATTTTCATAACCCCTCCGAACAAGAATATCAGCCACACCTTTATTAAGCTTATAAGACTAGGAGTTTAACGTTTTTTCTGTTGCTAATCAAGGATTCTCTTTTTATAGAATCCATGGAAGTTTTAATAAAAGTAACATAAATAAGGGGCACACATAGCTCTCACCTTCCCCTCTACCACCAAGTATGGAAAATGGAGTATAAGAGTGTACACAAGAAGTGTAGAAATGGAATCACACAACTGATTATATTTTAGTTAGAGGTCTTGCCTATTGAATTTTTTGAAAATTTCTTAGCATGTGGGAATCCTTACAAAGTTGACTCTTGGTATCATAATTCAAACACAATTCATATAATTCAAACACACCCGCCAATGATAGAATCAAGTTTTCAAAGTTGACTCTTGGTACTGTGGCTTCACAATTCACAGGTTTGTTTGATTTCTGTTTGATCTTTGATGAGACTAAAAAATCCCAAATCACCATTAATAATATGAAAACTTACTAATATAAATTCAACTTTATATCAAATTTAGTAATTGTTAAAAGTAATTTATCTTCTTTTAAGTTTCTAATTAAGTTGAAAGAAAGAATTCCATAAAATATAAATAAGGAAGTTTAACTAATTTTTATCCCAATGCTTTCATAGATTTTGGAAAGAATTGTACTTCTCAATTTACAATTACATTCTTCTAAGAAAATCAAATGAGAAAAGAATGGCCTATCAGGTTGGATTTCGGTGAAAGGGGCAATTTCGAAGAAGGGGATTTCGGTCTAGGGTTTCATAGAATGGAGATGGAGAAAGGGAGAGAAACAAGCTGCAGAGCGAGAGAGAGAGAGAGAGAGAGGCATGTAGCTTGCTAAAACTAGGAGGAAAAAAAAAGGGCAGACTCACTCTTCTGTGCTTGGCGAAGAGGAGCTCCGACGAGATCCTATAGAGATCTTCGTCAACAGCTTTGGGAGCTTTTCTCCGTGGTGGAGGATGCGGCGGCGAAAGGAAAATAGGCCTCGGCGGTGGCAAGGGCAGTGGCAACGACCGAGAGAGAGAGAGAGAGAGAGAGAGAAAGAGAGAAATTTTTGAAGACGTTTGGGAGTCTGAGGGATTTGTCATGGAATGAGGGAATTTTGTGAAAATTTTTGAAGGCGTTTGGGAGTCTGAGGGATTTGTCATGGAATGAGAGAATTTTGATTTTCACAAAATTTGAAGGTTTGTTCCAAATTTCTAGAGGAAATTATTTGGGGGAAATTATGTAATAATCATAATAAAAAAAATTAAAACATTTAGAGTCTTATAATAAAATAAATTATTAATTTATAATTTTATCAATTTACACTCAATTTTTTTTTAAAATATAAATCCTCACCTATTTTTATTAAGTAAAATTAATAAAAAAAGAAAGTATTTTACTCATCAACTACAAAATGTATAATCACACTATTAATTGACGTAATAAAAATATTTAAAATTTTAGAAACTATAAATATCG
Source organism: Camellia sinensis (assembly GCF_055761805.1). NCBI lineage: Eukaryota > Viridiplantae > Streptophyta > Magnoliopsida > Ericales > Theaceae > Camellia > Camellia sinensis. The sequence continues at coordinate 186,354,505 of NC_138967.1, forward strand.
TAATCAAGTCACAAAGTTTTGTGATATAAAATAGAAAATACATAACTGCATCACTAATTGGCATAACAAAATTGTTTAAAATTATAGAAACAATTATGCTAGGTAGCTCGAAATTTTTTAGCTCAAATTTTGCCCGAATTCAAAACGACGTCGTTTTGTTGTTTTGATATATATATATATATATATTTTTCAATAATTGGGAAGAAAAATCAAAAAAAGAAGAAGAACAAAGAAGAAAAAGAAGAAAGAAGAGAAGAGGAGAGTAGCAGAGAGAGAGAGAGAATCATCATCATCAACCACCCAACATCTTCATCAACACAGCAGAGAGAGAGAGACCAAAAAAAATCATCAACCACCCAACACATCTTCATCAACACAGCAGAGAGAGACAAAAAAAATGTAAAAATCTGAAACCCAACACATCTTCACCAACACAGTAGAGAGAGAGAGACAAAAAAAATGTAAAAATCTAAAATCCAACACAACTTCATCAACATAACACAGAGAGAGACAAAAAAAATGTAAAAAACTAAAAAAAAAAAAAACTTCAACACATCATCCTCATACACAGATCAGAGGCGGAGATCAGAGATCAGAGGCCGGACTGCGACGATCGGAAACGGAGGCGGAGGCGGAGGCGGTGGTGATCGACCCTCTCTCTCTCTGTAATCCCTCTTCCCCTCTATTCTCTTTATCTCTTTCTCTTTCTCTTCCTCTTCCTCTTCTTCTCTCTTCTCTCCGCTCTCTCTGTTTAAGACCAATCGGGATCTCTAATGATACAGATATACACAGAATGTAATGACAATAATTAAATAATTTAATCCACGACTTATAGCCATGGAACACAAAATGAGAGTTAGAGAAGATTAACCAATAGAGCAAAAGGATAGGGAATATGAGGAAGAGAGACTGAACAGACTTATCGCCTGTGAAAATAATGTCAAAGATGGTGTTGTTTCCGATAAGGAACATCAGAGATATCTACAGTGACAGTAAAGAATGAGAGAGATGTTTGACGGATGAAGAGAGCTGAGATAGCAGAACAGTATAACAATGTAACGCCCTCAAAATAATAACATTAATCCCGTCAATTTAGACATGCATTGATATAAGAGATAAACATCATTCTATTCATCAGAGTAATTCTTTACAAAAGCATTACATGTTAACAACAAAAGCAAATGCCCTACGGGCTTACAGTTTTCCAAGTTAACACTTGGTTACAATGAGGAGAGTACTAACTCAAATACACATTAAGCCCTTGGCTTGAAATTACATGTAATACAACAAAAGATAACACAACCACAAACGTCTGCCTGCCTCTAGCCTCTCAAGCTATGTCCTTGGAGATCGCATGCTTCCTGTACTTGAAAATGGTGTCCCATATAGGGTGAGCCATAGCCCAGTAGAAATACACTAAACCAACTATAAGCAATGACTAAAAGATTAGCAGTTGATAGATGGTCAACTCATATACATCCACTCATATCACATTTCTGTTCCATGATAATCATGTCCATATTACAAATTCACTTTCCATTTCTTATTCAACTTTAAGTCTGAAAACAAGGCTCAGTACCCTGGCCAAAACATTTGATGCAATTATAGTTCATCACTAAAACATTTCCGAAATTTATGGTGGATACACATTTTCATGCTGTATCACAGTCAACAAAAACATTCCTATATTTCTCAAATGATATACATTGTAGTGCTATATCAAATCAACAAACAATTACATACTTCACGAATGATAATGATATACATTTTAGTGCTATATCAAATCAAACAAACAATTTCATACTTCACGAATGATAATGATAAACATTTTAGTGCTATATCAAATCAAACAAAAACTTCTAATTCGCAGTCTGATACACATTGTAGTGCTGTATCACTTTCACAAGAAAACACTTCTAATTCGCAGCCTGATACACATTGTAGTGCTGTATCACTGTCACAAGATTCGGTTTAGAGGTTCAGCCCCATTCTTCCAATAAACCGTGGAGTACAACCCCTTTTTCCTCCCACACAATACAATGTATATAAACAATTATCATATACAAATTCAACCTATCAAGACAACATTTTGATGTATTAAACCAATTGTCATGTTCATTAGCATACTCAATAGATTAGCTTTAGTTTGCCTAATCATCATATATTGCCTATAACAATCAAGACTATCCTCCATCGATAGTCCAATACAGTTATTTCTAAATAGGAAATAAATGCACCAATTTGATATATTATCAACAGTTTAACTAGGTGAGCGATAAGTGAGTCCAACTACACCCTTTAACCCCATATCTTTCTAATTTGAATATTTCCTATTCAATTTCTCAATTCCCTAAATTTCTTGTACAAATTAATTTATCAATGTAATTAGGGCTTTACCCATAATCTACATAACAACACTAAGGTTCCATTTTCTTCAATAGTTCAACATTGGCCTCATTTCTCTTTATCAAACATGCATATAGGTTTACATATAACAAACCCCCATCTTTTGTAAAATTACACAAAGACCCAAACTTTCTCAAAAAATACCCAACAACCCCCAGCATATCAAAATGCTAAAATTCAAAGACAAAACTCATAAGGAGGAGTAGGATATCCCTACCTCAAATTCGGAGCTCAAAGGGAGAAGATGACGAAACCCAAAGTGCTCCAAAACTCAATATGCTCGGATCAAAACGTAGCCCTCGACGATCAACACAACTTTTGTAAAGGCCAAAGGTGAGGAAATCACTCCTACTAGATCAATACTTAGAGAGAAGTTGAGTTTTAGTGAGAGAAGCTCTCAAATGGCTTTTTCAGAAAAGTAAGAGAGAGAAAGGATGTTGAAATGTGATTCAAAAATGCACAGCTGCCAATTGATATACGCATGATCTGCTCGAGCGGAGAATAGAACGCTCGAGCGTCAAGCACAAAAACTGAACCCGCTCGAGCGCAATAAGGCCCGCTCGAGCACCAGGACACAAGAACAAAATACGTCTGCTCAAGCACGAAAACCAGTTCGCTCGAGCGTAGATTACCGCCTCTCAGAACTTTCGCAGACAATAAACACCCCGCTTGAGCGCCAACAGACCCACTCGAACGTGACCCGCTCGAGCGTAAGGAAACCCGCTCGAGCATGAAAAACACACCTGCAGAAGTTTTGCAGAGGCACAGATACTGGAAGTGTGAAAACTCCGCTCTAGCGTGATATGGTCCGCTCGAGCGCACAACTAAAAATCCAACTCCGCTCGAGCGCAAGGGTACCCACTCGAGCGTACCACCAAAACTCTGGGCAACAAGGAAAGGGACTAAGGCTCAACCAACCTGTTCGAAACACGCCCAACACATCCTAAAACTCAGACATACGGAATCTAAAGAATGACAACAAGACATACATCCACCAACTCCATGGAACCTACGACCGGAACACTGTACATAAAGGGGACAAACCCAGGATCGCTATAACCTCCCCCCCTTAAAGAATTTCGTCCCCAAAATTAAGAAACTAATACAATTACAAGATCAACCGACCACAAAGCACTCAACCCCCGAGCATTTAGGGAAGAAACTATTCTCTCAACAAATTTGTAGTTAACTCTCACAAAAGAAAGGACTAACTAAGGGAACACGTTCCAACGACAATACTCAGGCACAAAAGACCTCAACAAAACTAAACTCTTCCCGAGATAGATCACCAAAACACCCGACTAGCGCTCCCAGCTAAGTCACTTCTCAACAATTATAGTTCCAAATAAAACAACCAACGCAAATCCTTTGTATAAATATAAGGGAAATCATTCTCTTGCTTATGAGGCATATCTCAAAGAAAATCAAATTTTCAACGTTGGCATTCCAAAACAAACTTTGCATTTTCCATGCGAAACTTAAAAGTTTTGTAAACATTTTTCATAAACACGGCGTCATTCATAACACATGACCATCCACAATTCACTTGACAAATACCCCTCATTGAAATGTTTCATAACGTTTAAGTTAAATCAATTTCTCAACAATATCACAATTTAATATTTAACAACTTGACCCATTACTGGTCACTTCACCCCTATTCAAGGGGCCATTTACAATATATGCTACAACATGCATTCCTTTAAATCTAACAATTTCCAATATACATGGTTCACAATTTCATACATATCATAGTCAGTGTTCATGATATATTTCCAATTCTGCAATACATTCAAAATACGCAATGTTACACAACTTAAGACATGTTCAATGCTCTTAAATTTTAATAACACAACAAAGGTACAACAAGTGCTCAACAATCAGAGATAGATCCGTATTTTTCTCGCAGACCTGAAATTCACTCACCCAAGTGGTTTCCTCAACCCCCATTACGTTTTCATAATACCTTACGAATGGAAAAGTCCGGCCTAGCCAGACTCGATAACAATGATAATAGTAAGACATATTCAATCACTACAGTGTTCTGAGACATCCACCACGTCTCGACTACTCACAACACTCAAACCAGTATTTGGTACTAAATATCCCAACAAAGGAAACACGGAAACGTTTGTACACAAGGCTTCTAGTCAACTCTCACAAAACACGTATGTAAGACGAAGCACGGGTAGGGAACAACATTACGGCACATTACTACCCCACTACTTCAAGGTCTCGCCAAAATCACACAGCATATAACCAGCAACTCAGGCTAGGTCGAGTCTAACTTCCCGTAAAATATTCAGGTTCGTAAGGCTACCACTAAACACGTCATTTACATCTGGCCACAGCCGAACTCAAAGATTTCTCTCAAATTATTTTCCCGAAAATAAGGGTAGCAAAACTCACGTTTCGATTCAAAAATCATTTTAGTTTACGAAGAGTACTCAATGACCCCTGAGTGAATCTCAACACAACCAACCCACAAAACCCACCATACTCACAGTGATAACGCAATACCCAAAAATAGAACTTTCAAGAAGGGATTCCTAAACATTTGAAGTTCCCAACAACGCAACGACCTAAAGGATAACAATGCACACCCTCGTGCCTTTCAACGCATGAACAAGGCCCTAACGAATAAAAATTGATTCTAGCAGAGTGCTTCACTCACTCTTCACAACCTTACCACCTCGCTTGTGTTACCACTATCCAAACTGGACGACGGACACTTATAACTAAGTGACCTGGCTTAACCAAACATCCAGCCTCTCAATTTTAGTCAGGAACCACACTACTGCCTTAACAAGGTATTCACCTGGGATTTCTAAGACTGATTCCCCTTCTACACATCATCTAATAACAACTTACGAACCGCACACTATCACGTACCGTACTAAGCAAAACCTCCATACTTTACAAGCTATCTTGCTCCCATACCGAACCCATCAATAACCCATAGGGTCCACTCTTTATTTCAAATCTTACTTGTCATTCATCCCTAGAGTACCATCAAGAGGCTCAACCTCCATGCCAAACTACTAGCCAATGCTACTGCTAGACAATCACCATGAACCAAACCCTGACACCGTCGCATATTGCTGACAAGGCTTTCAAAAATTCACCATTCTAACTTTCTAGAGGAACAAAGTCCTCAACCTTCTCATTATCATCCCAAACCTTTCTTCGCAAAGACCAAACCACAATGACTCTACTCATGGTTCACACCCAAACCATGGGTTATACACCCAACCAATCCCATCGTCAGCATCACTTGACCTACCCGGTGTTAAGGTACAAACCTATTGTATTCTACCATCAGAAAAGAGTCTGGGAACTTAAGAAACACCCACTACACCACCGTTCAGGATATAACACCAGCTGCTCACCACACACCACTCCCGATGCCAATAACCACTATTTTATATAGGGTCTCACACTCTCTCTAATCAAACTACCTGTCGGTACAGATGCAAATTTGGCAACATTACCTATCATGAAGGGATAAGTCTAGTCCTAACGAAATTATGCACTATGACTCCGCAAAGCATCATGTTAAATATATACTACACCTAGTATTAATCACACACTTCACATCCTCTCGAGGAGTTCTCCCGACAAGAGACCGAAATTCCTTACCAAACACATGAGATTAAATGAGTAGCGCCAAGAAGTTCCGTACACCCGGTAAGTATAACTACTCTAGCCCCATAATAGTCCTGAATCCTGATTAGGATACGCACCCCTCAAAATTCTTCCAAATTTGAACGCATGGCTTCTCAGCCCTCATTTTTCCAAACCAAGCCACACGCACAACTACATTATTACCAAGAATTTTATGGTCACACAACAACTTATTACATTAATAAGACTTTAGTGCCACAACAAGCTCCAATCTACCCAATCCATGGAAGTTAACAAACAAAGCATATATATATATGAATAAACATATAGTTCAGATGTTTCAACATTCCCAAAACACATTGGTTACACAACAGAACCCAATGATTACAAAACAATAAACCACCGATTACAAAACGGAGTAGTCGAAACAAAACCAACCCATCGGTACTACCACTACTGCCGTCCCTCGCTGGACCGTCAAAGTTGATCATCCCCAAACATAAGATAACCTACAAGCTTACAAGCCACGGACAAGAACTACTGTTGTGCCCCAACTGGCCACACCTGGAACAACTGCGGACTTCCCCAAGTGGGACTTGGGAACTCGACTCTCCTGAGGCCCTCGAAATCTGGCTTGATTGACCCCCAAAACGATACTGCCCCTGTCCAGTCAAATAAGGCTGGACCCGACTAGGTTGTAAAACCCTCAAAGACACCCCTCGCTGAGTACAGAAACGACTGATATGACCTGGCTGATTACACACCCAACAAATAAACGGCTCCTTAGCACAAGACTGGTTCAAAGTTTGGGCTAATGAGGACCCCAACGACTGCTTCCCTACCGAACATTTGATCGGTCCAAAACCTGGCTGATTAGATGATTTTGATGGTACAACTACTAGTCGGACTGCCAACCCTGCTCTCTTCTTCTGTGGGCAAGCTAGGGACTTGTGGCCAAGCTGACCACATTCGAAACAAGTGACAACCTTACGTTCACCCTTTCCCAAACCTAGACTCGGTACTAGAAAAGTAGAGCCGGGCTGAGCTCTCTGAAATTGTTGTGGATTAAAACCTTCTGCCTCTTAAAAGGCCTACCAACACTCTGAATCACAGGAGTCGTCGAAGTAGCCTCCTCCCTAACCCGACCAACACTCAAAACCGTGGCCTCTCCCCTATTTTTCCCCATAGCTAGCACCGCTGCCTCCACATGAGTTGCAGCCCGGGCAAGCACACTATAACTCCTATGCCATGACCCCGCAATCCTTTCACGGATGTCGTCACACAGCCTACTCTCAAATTTCGAACAGCGCAATTCCTCCGTCTCCACCAAACCTCGACAGGTTAGCAAACCATCTTTCAAACTGCACCAAGGGTGTAGTACCTTGGCATAACCCCACAAACTGTTTCCGCAACTCTTCCCGTGTGGAAGGAGGAAAATCACAACTTCCTCGTCTAGTCATCCTAGTAAAAGTAACAAAGGTATTAGCACAACAACAAGGGTGCCGAAACTATAACACTAGCGTCCTAACACGATGGACAGCTGCAATTCATTCCACGTAAGCACATAAACACCTAAGCACTTACGAATTTCATTTCCGGATAATGATAGTCTCGAGACGTTACTAGAGTTCCGGTTAGAAACAGCATTGATCAGGTGCCTTTCCAACAGGACTCCCAGAAACCCAAGGATCCAATCAACATCCAAGAAACTACATTCCATACCCACATAATCACATAAACATGTTATCACATAAGCACATAACATTATATCTAAGTCTCTAACAAGCGAGACAAACCCATTGTGATACTAATCACTTCCCACGTACCTAAAGTATTCGAACCCGGTACGCTCTGATACCAAGTTGTAACGCCCTCAAAATAATAACATTAATCCTGTCAATTTAGACATGCATTGATATAAGAGATAAACATCATTCTATTCATCAAAGTAATTCTTTACAAAAGCATTACATGTTAACAACAAAAGCAAATGCCCTACGAGCTTACAGTTTTTCAAGTTAACACTTGGTTACAACGAGGAGAGTACTAACTCAAATACACATTAAGCCCTTGGCTTGAAATTACATGTAATACAACAAAAGATAACACAACCACAAACGTCTACCTACCTCTAGCCTCTCAAGCTATGTCCTTGGAGGTCGCATGCTTCCTGTACCTGAAAATGGAGTCCCATATAGGGTGAGCCATAGCCCAGTAGAAATACACTAAACCAACTATAAGAAATGACTAAAAGATTAGCAGTTGATAGATGGTCAACTCATATACATCCACTCATATCACATTTCTGTTCCATGATAATCATGTCCATATTACAAATTCACTTTCCATTTCTTATTCAACTTTGAGTCTGAAAACAAGGCTCAATACCCTGGCCAAAACATTTGATGCAATTATAGTTCATCACTAAAACATTTCCGAAATTTATGGTGGATACACATTTTGATGCTGTATCACAGTCAGCAAAAACATTCCTATATTTCTCAAATGATATACATTGTAGTACTATATCAAATCAACAAACAATTACATACTTCACGAATGATAATGATATACATTTTAGTGCTATATCAAATCAAACAAACAATTTTATACTTCACGAATGATAATGATAAACATTTTAGTACTATATCAAATCAAACAAACACTTCTAATTCGCAGCCTGATACAGATTGTACTGCTGTATCACTTTCACAAGAAAACATTTCTAATTCGTAGCCTGATACACATTGTAGTGCTGTATCACTGCCACAAGATTCGGTTTAGAGGTTCAGTCCCATTCTTCCAATAAACCGTGGAGTACAGCCCCTTTCTCCTCCCACACAATACAATGTATATAAACAATTATCATATACAAATTCAACCTATCAAGACAACATTTTGATGTATTAAACCAATTGTCATGTTCATTAGCATACTCAATAGATTAGCTTTAGTTTGCCTAATCATCATACATTGCCTATAACAATCAAGACTATCCTCCACCGATAGTCCAATACAGTTATTTCTAAATAGGAAATAAATGCACCAATTTGATATATTATCAACAGTTTAACTAGGTGAGCGATAAGTGAGTCCAACTACACCCTTTAACCCCATATCTTTCTAATTTGAATATTTCCTATTCAATTTCTCAATTCCCTAAATTTCTTGTACAAATTAATTTATCAATGTAATTAGGGCTTTACCCATAATCTACATAACAACACTAAGGTTCCATTTTCTTCAATAGTTCAACATTGGCCTCATTTCTCTTTATCAAACATGCATATAGATTTACATATAACAAACCCCCATCTTTTGTAAAATTACACAAAGACCCAAACTTTCTCAAAAAATACCCAACAACCCCCAACATATCAAAATGCTAAAATTCAAAGACAAAACTCATAAGGAGGAGTAGGATATCCCTACCTCAAATTCGGAACTCAAAGGGAGAAGATGATGAAACCCAAAGTGCTCCAAAACTCAATATGCTCGGATCAGAACGTAGCCCTCGACGATCAACACAACTTTTGTAAAGGCCAAAGGTGAGGAAATCACTCCTACTAGATCAATACTTAGAGAGAAGTTGAGTTTTAGTGAGAGAAGCTCTCAAATGGCTTTTTCAAAAAAGTAAGAGAGAGAAAGGATGTTGAAATGTGATTCAAAAATGCACAGCTGCCAACTGATATACGCATGATCCGCTCGAACGGAGAATAGAACGCTCGAGCGTCAAGCACAAAAACTGGACCCGCTCGAGCGCCAGGACACAAGAACAAAATACGTCCGCTCGAGCGCAAAAACCAGTTCACTCGAGCATAGATTACCCACTCTCAGAACTTTCGCAGACAATGAACACCCCGCTCGAGCGCCAATAGACCCGCTCGAGCGTGGCCCGCTATAGCATAAGGAAACCTGCTCGAGCGTGAAAAACACACATGCAAAAGTTTTGCAGAGGCACAGATATTGGAAGAGTGAAAACTCCGCTCGAGCGTGATATGGTCCGCTCGAGCGCACAACTAAAAATCCAACTCCGCTCGAGCGCAAGGGTACCCGCTCTAGCGTACCACCAAAACTCTGAGCAACAAGAAAAGGGACTAAGGCTCAACCAACCTGTTCGAAACACGCCCAACACATCCTAAAACTCAGACATACGAAATCTAAAGGATGACAACAAGACATACAACCACCAACTCCACGGAACCTACGACCGGAACACTGTACATAAAGGGGACAAACCCAGGATCGCTATAAACAAAATGCGTAATATTCATTTTTCAACAGTTCTATAATATATGTGCAAATTGATAAAATCATAACTACGACCAAAGGTTTGTATATGTATATTATGTATGACATATTAATGTGAAAGAGCTAGAGTTTCGAGATAAATGCATTTACTAGATAGAGAAATATCACCAGAATGAATAGTGTTGAAATAGACAGAGAGAATAGTGACGAGTTCAAGGATCTATTGCAGAGACACAAGAGTATAGAGAAGAAGAATCCAGTGAGGAAGAACTATCAACGATGGTCGTTCGACGATTTGAGCAAAATAGAGAAGTCTGATTAAAGAATAGAGAGAGCTCAGGCACAACTAGGACAAATCAAGGGAACGAAAATTGAGTGGAGACAAAAATGAAGAAAAGTTGGGAAAAAAAATTATGAGAAAAATTATTTAGTACAACAAAATAAAATCACGTCATAAATAATTTTTTTCAGCATATTTTTTTATTAAAATTTAGTTAAATTATATATATATGTCTATAAGTGTATATAGATATTTTAAAAAGTATATCGTTTGTATATTATTATTTCTATTATCTTTAATGAAGATACTATGACTAAAAATAAATCTAAATAGAGATAGGTGATCAATTGCAATTGTCACTTAGAGATAACACTTCAAAATTAATTGAGAGAGTTGAGAGTTTGAGAGACAGATTTGTTTGTGAGAAATAAAATGTGAGAGGAGTGGTATTTATAGGACTTGGGAGGGAGGAGTTAATTTATATATATAAAAATAAAAACAAATAAAATTGATTGTTGGTGGAATTAACGGTTATATGACTCTTTCAGATTGTTTTGATTTAATTTTTTGATTATTGCATTGACAATGGGGGCAGAGAGCCATTGGGGTCGGGTCAAGCCAGATGGGGAAGAAAATTTCAGGGCGAGCTCACGGGATGGGTCACATTCCATAACACACCAGGGTCGGGCCAGGCTCTAGAACACAAAACCTAGGGTCTTAGGTTGGGTTTAGGCTCGAGCCTAGTTAAGCCTACCCAGGGCACGAGTGGACTTAGGGTGTGCCGCGAGCTCGTGGGCCAAATTTACACCCCTATATGTGGGTAGTGGTTATGAGATATATGATTAGTGGTTATGATATATGTGATATTGATTATGAAACAAAGGGTGATGGTTATGAGATATGATTATAACATATGTGGGTAAATGTAATGAGATATATGATTAGTGATTATGAGATATATGATTTTGGTTATGAGCAGAGTGGTATAGTTATAAGTCAAAGGGTGTTTGGTTATGAGATATGTGATTAGCAGTTATGATATATGTGATGTTGGTTATGAGATTTGTGAGTAATGGATATGAGTAAAGTGGTGTCAAAGGGTGTTTGGTTATGCTATATGTGTTAGTGGTTATGAGATATGTGGATAATGGTTATGAGCAAAGTGGTGTCAAAGAGTGTTTGGTTATGCTATATGTGTTAATGGTTATGAGATATGTGGGTAATTGTTATGAGCAAAGTTATGAGATATGTGGGTAATTGTTATGAGCAAAGTGGTGTCAAAGGGTGTTTGGTTATACTATATGTGTTAGTGGTTATGAGATATGTGGGTAATGGTTTTGAGCAAAGTGGTGTCAAAGAGTGTTTGGTTATGCTATATGTGTTAGTGATTATGAGATATGTGGGTAATTGTTATGAGCAAAGTGGTGTCAAAGAGTGTTTGGTTATGGTATATGTGTTAGTGGTTATGAGTTATGTGGGTAATGGTTATGAGCAAAGTGGTGTCAAAGGTTGTTTTGTTATGCTATATGTATTAATAGTTATGAGATATTGGTTATGTGACTAGTGGTTATGAGATATGTGATGCTGGTTATTAGATATGTGACTAGTAATTATGAGATATGTGATGTTGGTTATAAGATATGTAATGTTGATTATGACTCAAAGAGGCTGGTTATGAGATGTGGTTATGATTCATGTAGTTATGAGATATGTGATCAATGATTATGAGATATATGATGTTGGTTATGAGCAAAAAAGTGTTAATTATAAGATATGTGATTAGTGGTTATGAGATATGTGATATTGGTTATAACAAAAATGTGTTGGTTACGAGATATGTGACTAGTGGTTATGAGATATGTGAATTGGTTATAACTCAAAGGGGCTAGTTAATGAGATGTGATTATGATTTATGCGGGTAGTAGTTATGAGATATGTGATCAATGGTTATGAGATATGTGATATTTGTTATGATCAAAGTGATGTTGGTTATGAGATATATGATTATAATTATGAAATATGTGATATTAGTTATGAACAAAATGGTATTGGTTATGAGATGTCGTTATGAAATATGTGATATTAGCTATGAACAAAATGGTGTTGGTTATGAGATGTAGTTATAACTAAGTTATGATCAATTTGATTACAGTTATGAAGAAATATGATTTTGGCTCATAACTATAAAAAGTGACCTGTTTAGCAGGTTACTTTTAATGATGTGGCTCAATCCTAATCATTGATTTTTTATGTACCGTATATTTTTTGAATAAAATGTACTATAACTATTAGTAAAATAAATAAATAAACTTTGATTCGTGGGACTCACCCCCACTTAGGAGGGACATCACCCAACACCAGCGGGTCTTCGCACCGAAAGTCCAGGTCCACGATGTGTCCCACAAGTTTTGAAGTGAAATTGTGAATGTCCTGTTAACACGATTCATTAAATTATTAAATGTGTTAATTATTTTAATAGTGATCTGACTTATTATAATCATAACAATTTGGATAATTATGCAGCTTGTTTTAAGTAAATATATTTTACGTCCCATGCATACAAATAATATGTTTAAAAATTAACACCCATAAAGATAATATATATGTTAATATTTGTGAAAAAAAATATAATAATCGGCCATGCATCTAATATGATTATTGACACTCATTAATATCCAAACTAATTTTGACGAAAGTAAATATTAAAAAAAAATTTAATTAGCTTTTACTTTTTTGAGAAAAAAAAATATAGCTCATTCCCACCTATATATAATATTAATTTATAATTAATGAAATTTAAAAATGTAAGCAAATAAATAAAAATAAATGTTAACTTCAATATTTTAGTATTTTAATCTAGGTGGAAAGGTAAAATCCATTCCTACCCCACTTTTTCATCGGATAGGAAAAATTCACAAGGGATAAGAAGGGAAAAAATTCAGAATGTTTGGTTTCTATTTTCAAAATTCATATTTTAAAAAAAAATTATTTTTTCATTTTTTTTTTTTTTTTGTTTTCACTGAATTTTTTTAATATTTTAAGTAATTTTTTTAATTTTTAGACACATCTAACATAAACACACTAGTATAATATTTGTGAAATTTTTTTTAAAAAAATTCACTAAATACCAAAAATACAAATATATATATATATATATATAAATTCAGTACATTTTTAGTATTTTTGTGTATTTATTAAAATTTTAAAATATTTTTTTACAAATATTTTACTATTTAGATACATCTAAATAAGGTGCATCTAAAAAAGTAAAAAAAAAAAATTTACTTAAAATTTTAAAAATATTCACTAAAAATTAAAAAAAAACAGAAAAAAAAAACACAATTTCTAAAAAATTGAATTCAGAAAATTGAAACTAAACACTGATTATCATCTCTAATTGTAAGCCACGGAGTCATCATGTGTCTTACTTTGGAGATCTAATTTTTTATTTTGTTAGTTTTTGTGTATAAATTATTTATTTAAAAAATTAAATTTAATAATCATAATGCTTTTTACCTTTGTCTTTAAAAATTAGATGACAAGTCATCCAATTATTAGGCCATAATACCTTTGTCTTTAAAGTAAATATAATAAAATCATCTGATTATAATTATTAAATTAATTTCTTTTAAATTGATAATTTATACAAAGGAACTAAAAAGATAAACAATTTAATTATGGCCTCATAATAGGACCAACTACACCATGGCTTTCTTTAGCCGTTAGTTTTTTTCAAGAGAAAAATAGTTTAAGGTCTCTCTCCCATTTTTAATAATGAAAGAGATCTATAATATTATTTTATGATGTCTAAAATCTCTCAACTCCGACACCCATATATCATAGAGAAATTTGATCTTCTCAAATCAAACTGCTTCTCCCTCTCTTCCTCTCTCTCTTTCTGCTCTTCTCTCTCCGACGAACTCCACTTCTATTGCCGGAGTTCATTGTTGTCATGTCTTCTCCAACTCTCTCTCCTCCGTCAAGTGAAGCTTAAAGCATCCTTATCCATGGACGATTTCACCAATATCAGAATCAAAGTGTACTGTGATGAGAAGACAACCCAATGGTGGGAGTGAACAACGATATCATCACCATCAAGGCCAATGATGGAAGTGTTACTGTCAATTTTATGTTTGAAAGCCCTAATAAGCTTCTCTTAGCTCTTCCTCCTCCGGCTCCGTCCTCTACTGGTCCTAGAACAAGGTCTCTCTCTCTCTCTCAAGTCATACACATACAAACATCTATATATATAGTATGAAGTGAAACTGTTTGAAAAAATGCTTCTTAGAACTCCAAAACACATAACTATGAGATTTGATTTGACAAAACTCTTTTTAGAACTGTAAAATATATAGTTGTGAGCTTTGAAGCTAACCTGTTTGATAAAATGCTTCTTAGAAAAACAATTACAATTTTCTTTAGTTTGTTAAAAACACATAGAAAATTGTGATTGTTTTTGGTTTCTAAGTAACCCAATTTTCTCTGGGTTGTTCAAAACACAGAGAAAATTGTGAATTTTTTTTTTTCTGGTTTCTAAGTAGTCCAATTTTCTCTGGGTTGTTCAAAACACAGAGAAAATTATGATTGTTTTTGGTTTTTAAGTAGGCCAATTTTCTGTAATTTGTTCAAAACAATCACATGTGATTTTTTTGTTTCTAAGTAGTCTAATTTTCTCTGGTTTGTTCAAAACATAGAGAAAATTGTGATTGTTTTTTGTTTCTAAGTAATCCAATTTTCTCTGGTTTGTTCAAAACACAAAGAAAATTTCTCTGATTTGGAGAGAATTTCTTTGGAAAGTCTAGAGAAAACTTCAGAAATTTGCAAACTAGAGAAATTTGGAGAGAATTTCTCTCTGGATCGATGTGTGAGAGACCTTAGACATTATGAAAATATTGGATGTTTTTTATGTTGTAAATCTTAATACCAGAGACCCTAAAAAAAATTCTTTTTTCTCCTTTTTTTAATTTGACTTATTTTATTTTTAAAAATAAAAAAATAAAAAAGAATCAATTGGCAAAATGAGACTAAGAATAAAATAAAATCATTTATTCAAAATTTAAAAAAAAATTATATAAAAAATAATAATTTAAAAAAATAGCCAAAGAAATTAACTTAAACCGGCAATGGGCTCGTCCGAACCGAAAATTTGAGGCTCATGCCCATGGCTTCAAGTTGGACTTGGCCATATGGGCCTAATTTGGGCTTTAATTCGAGCTTTCTTATTAAATTCAAAAAACAATTAGGAAAAGCATTAAAACTTATAACACAAAATCTTGAAATGCATTACAATAATTAGAGTAGAATATTGAATCAAGAAAAAAAAAAAATAAACTTTATTTCTTAAAATACATAATTACATTTATTATGATTATGTTATTAAATTCTATGCATCTTTAATTTCATAAAAATATGGTTACTACTTTCACACTTGGACTGCTAGTACTGTGCTACTCATTTATTTTTATCAATTTTAATTTCATTATTTTACTAAAACTGTATATGTACACAAAAAATAAAAATAGAAGTGTGAGAGAGAGATAAATCAGATCTATGATGGCCACCTCATGAGTCCAACCCATATGTCCAGATAAAGTGGGTCTGAAAATTTGGCCTCCTCTTCTTCTTCTCTTTTCTTCTCTCTCTTGTGAATTATTTCTTGCTCTTGGAGAACTTCCCTGAAGATCATATAGGTTAGTTTACTACTCACCCTGTTTTGTTCGTCTCTGTTCTCTCACTATTTTTTGGTTCCTTTTTGTTGAGGCTTCTCTATCTTTATATTTTTTTTTCTAAGTATGAATGAATGGGAATTGGAGTTAGTCGATTTTATGTCATTCAGTTAAGATTGTGGGTTTTATGGTATTCTGCAATGTGGGAATTATAATTGCAATGGGCATTTGCTTGGAGAGAGAGAGATAGAAGAATATTGGCATGTTTGGGTTTCTTCTTATATTTTGCTGCTTTTGGGTCTGATGTGAATTGCTCTTATTCTTGGCTGGACTAGTTCTGTTTTTGCCCTAGGTTTATCTATCTGGAACGGACATATAAAAAAAAAAAAGAAGAGACCTTCTCTCTTGTTAGGGAAAAATTAATGATTCCCCACAAGTAAATCAATCAATGGAAATAAAAACTAATGCGAAAAAATTAAATCAGAAACAACACAAGAATTTTTACATGGTTCCCTCAATGTAAGGTACGTTCACCGGATCGAAACAACCAAATAAGTTTCCAAACGATTACAAACGAGACACGAATTGTCTCACAAAACCACCATCAGGTGAATTCCAAATAATCACAAATAAACAAGAGGAAAGACCTCACCAAATAGATGAACAAAAATCTTCGAAACCAAAATTGAAGAAGATCCAAAATAATATACCCAAATCAATACCAAACACCGAAGCAGAGCAGCAACCAAGGTATTGAATTTGACCAAGTCAAATACACTACAATAATTCATGCCAATTGAAAGCCACCAACTTGAATTTATCCTTTTGCTGCTGCCGTTGAACACTAAATCTTAGATTTATTTTATCAAAACCCTAATTGTATCCAAATTGAATTGGGTTTTCACAAATTAGATATAATATATAAAAATATATTATAACTAATACCAAACCAAATTAAACTCTTTTAATAAACCAATTGGGTTCCAAACTCCACTAAGGAGGTATACCCAATCTCTCTCTCTCTGCGCCCAAGAATACTCACTTCATTGTGTGCGTGAAGTGTTTGTTAAAATGTCTAGCTGAGAATATGTTTGCTATTATAACTTATGTATACCAAGACATTGAATAGTTAAAATGTGAATTCATAGATACAAATGTTATGCCGAAGCGATTTCACGTTGAAACCTTGTTTTGGATTATCGGTTTGACTAAGCTTTGGAAAGGAAAAAGGAAATGGCTTAAAAATTCAAATTCCAACTCAAATTCATAATCCAAACACAGCTCTTAAGGTTTAGGGTTTAACATTTCACTTATCTTTTCATTTTTCTTTCCAAATTTCTACCAAAATTCATGATTTAAACACAGTCTTACATGTCTGAATTATAGATTTGGTTAGGGATTTGTATAGAGAAAGAAAAAGACGAGTGAAATGTAAATGAAATATAAACTAAATTTTTTCTTTATTTTCTGTCATTTTCATTTGCCTTTCTCTTTTTAACTCCCTATCCAAATTCATAATCCAGACACCACCTTTTAAAGAGTTTGGTGAATGCATTTCAGAAGTAGGCAGGCCAACCTTTACTTGATCAAAGTTCCCAAAACCTGGTTAAAATCAAGCCAAGATGGAGGTTGGTTTTCACAAATTTAGAGAACGTAATGAAAGTAGACCTGGTCCATTTTTTAGATTTCCCAAACAAACTATGTAATGAACAAAATTGTTTTTCATTCTTAATTTTAAGAAATGATGACTGTCATTTCCCTCTTAAGTAAACATTGTCTTGTTCATTTCATCTTATGAAATTCTTCTCAAAAGTTTTGTTCGTAAAAAAAATTGATCTCATTAGTTCCAAATTCTTAAGTTATACCCGATTGCTTCTATAGTCTTTGAATATATATAGGTCTATTTGTGTTGATATCATTACCAAAATGTAAGTGTCATTTATTTAAAACAAAGTCAAAGAGGATGAAATAGTGAAAAATAAAAATGTAATTTAGGTCCTTTACTCTAATGACCTTATTGAATAACAAAAATGTCTTTCAGGTTTCAACTGATTGTTAACTGCCCAAGTGTGTCCACCTATCGTGATTCTCTTTCTTGGCTGAGAGTTGTTAGCAAAAAAGTAGTTCCCTTCCACCAATGCTAGTAAAGATATTTCCATGGCGTCATTCAAGACATCAAACCCTAACCCTACACTTGATGATCCTCTTTCATGATGTAACCCAGGCAACACTCCTGTGTATCTCTCATTTATTAAGCCAATCTTAATCCCAAAATGAAAATATGCTTATGAACCTCCATTTTCATTCACCTCCAAAACCCTTAAACCCAATAACGAGAACGAGAAAAAGAAGCAAGGGAATAGTCAAAACAAGGCTTCATTGAAATCAGAGAAAGTCTTAGATTTTTCATTGAAATCAAATCTAACCTTTGATTTCAGGTACTCATACTCTGAGACTAACCCTTTGATTGAACCCATTGGGTACTGTGAACCACCGAGATTCTCTCCCTTTGGACCTGGACAGCTCGACCAGAAATTGACTGGCACTTATGCTTTGGCTGAAGAAGCAGTTGATTTGCTATAGGTAGGAGAACAACGACGCGACGTTCTTGGTGGACCACTCTCTGAAGAAGAAGTTGCTGTGCTTGTGGAATGGTTTTGTCATAATAATTGTTCTCAACAGATTAATTTGGGTACTCTCTCTCTCTCTCTCTTTATATATATATATATATATATGTATATACATGTACGTATGTGTGTATGTGCTATATTCTAATTTGATTTGCCTCTTTCCAGTTCAATTTTCTGAATGATGAAGCTATACAACTTAGCGTTTGATTTTCATTATAATTTTTTATTAGTGATGATTTGAATTCATGTGGTTTGATGCATAATACATTATTTCTGCTGATTAGTTAGACTGATGGATTGTATGAGTATAAACATGTATAAATTTCACATATTGGCTCTTGTTGTCAACCAACTAGTGTGTTTGCTCATCGAATGAAGAAAATAAAGTAATTAGACATTTATACTATTGAGATCCTTGATTTTAGTCCTATTTGGAGTTCCCTAAGAAGCATGGACACTTTCATTACTGTAGGTTTGAAAGATTCCAAAAAGATTAGTCGATGTAGGTTTGATGTTGTTTGTAAATTTGCTACCACAATATGTACGGAGAGTAATGTTAATTTCATAACTGTTTATAGCACAATTAAATAAGTTGGAATTTGGAAATTTCATCATTGCTTAGACTTTTGGAGTCGTCTCATATGTTGAAATGGCATTCACGTCTGAAATCAAGGTTTCTATTGCCTTAACACTACACTATTGTTCTTTTTGTTGGGCAGAATAAAATAAATAAGTGAGAGTAGAGAAAAGAAAGCTATTGAAATTCTGATTTTATGTGATGATAATCAGCTACAAGATGCTTAGACATTTCTTTTTTGGAGCACTTGGTATGATGTTAGTCGGTTATTAAGTTAGGGTTAGCACAACCGGGATTCAACGCATCTCCATAAGCTTGAATGCCAAACCTCCCTCTAGAAACCTGGAAGTACATCCACTTGAGCTATGCTCAAATTCAGATGATGTTTGAGAATTAATAGAAGATGACATTTCAAAAGGAAAATTTAGACTTGAGAATTTATATCAGATAGCAACCTAGTTGGTGCAGAGTCCTTGACACTGTAGCTGGTTTTGATAAATTCAATTCTTGTGGTTAATTTAGGAACTTTGATTTTGTTGTTGTCACTACATTAACTATTTTAGTATGAGAATGGAACTTGTTGGTGTTAGCCTTACTGGTGAATGGGACTAGTTAAAATCATGAGTCAATAGCATTCAATCATTTTTCACCTTTCGCTTCATGATTCATTTGATTAAGTTTAGTTTGAGATCAACTCAAAATATAAACAAACCATGCTCATTAAGTTTTCAAGTCAAACTTGCACAACCTATTTACTAAGTTTAACTTGACTCGTTTACAAAATTCTATGTGAAAGTGTAAACACATAAGAGCAATGCTTATGTGCACATAAAAAAAACACATACACAAATATGCACATAAAAATGAACACAACACAAATTTGTTTTTTTCATACACTTCTATTTTTACTTTTTTGTGCCACTACCATTATTGTTAGAAGAAGAATAAAGAGATCAAATAGAAGAGACATTTAAAAGATGGTCTGATAATGAAATTGTGATACCAAGACAAAAAAGCAGTAGTACATAAAGAATGAGGTCCATCGATGAGTCATGAAAATAGATCTCATTCATTATATACAATCTCCATCAAGGTTGGAGAAAAATTGATTAAAATAATAGCCAAGAAGTTGTCCAATGCAAACATGTTCATAACCACCTCACCAAACGTACTTATTGTTTTTTTTTTTTAGACAAATACGATAAAATAAAAATGTTATGATTATTATATTATTTTTCATGGATAATATACATTGAGGATCCTACAAAATGAACGGTTTGAATCATTGAAACGAACCTGTCATGGGCCCATTGGGCATGAACTTGAGAGAAATTCAAGAAAAAAAAAAATCACAATTATTGGGTTGATTGAATAAGGTTTGATTTGGATGGAATTGTTATTCTTTTTCAAAGATCAATATATTTTGGAAGGCATACAAAAATTTTGAAGTTAGATCTAATCTATGTAGAGTAGAAGTGGCTAATATTGAGTTTGAACTTTGAATCATATAGTCATGAATAAATTTTTAAAACTAATTTCATATATTATTCTCATTCCTTGAGGTTTATAAAGTTTGAAAATAAGTCTCCAAATGCTTTTTGCAGACCTAAAAAATTCAAAAAGTGATTATCCTAAGAAATATTCATTTTGAGATTTAAAAAACTTGTGTCAATTTAAATTAAAATGATTAGAAACCCAATATTTAAAGTAGTGTTTAGTAACACGTCGTTTTTTTTTTTCTATGTAAAAAAAATATAAAATATGTTTATTCTTTATTCTTTGTTCTTCTTATTTTTTATTTTTTATTTTTTTTTTGTAAAAACTAAAATAAATAGCATATTATACATGTTCTCCATACATAAAAAAAATCATGGAGTAGTGCTACTCTAGTTAAAAAGTTAGACCTATTTTTCAAACCTAATAATGTGGCACTCTATTAGAATATTGGGTAGATTATAAATACATGCCTTGAGATTTGCTTAAGTTACAGATTGCCCTTGTGGTTATGGAAAGTACATCCCACCCCTTCAAGTTTTGAATTATATAATAAATGACCCCTTTTATTAATAAATCATCAAGTTAATTACCCGTTTTTAATGATATCAGAAATATATTTTAATTAACAATTCAAACAATTTCATTGTTATATAAGAGAATAAATAGAATTTTTTTTTATTTTTTATTTTTATTTTGTTTAATAAAAATGTTTGACAAGTAGGTCTTTATAATTTCAAAACTATAGGGGCAATCCGCATTTGAATTAAACTCTAGGAGGTGTATTTGTAATATAGCGATCCCGGGTTTGTCCCATTTATGTACAGTGTTCCGGTCGTAGGTTCCGTGGAGTTGATAGTTATATATCTTGTTGACATCCTTTAATTCTCTATGTTTGAGTTTTAGGATGTGTTGAGCGTGTTTCGAACTGGTAGGATGAGTTTTGGTCTCTAGTGTTGTTGCCCAGGTTTTTGGTGTTACGCTCGAGCGGATGATTCTGCGCTCGAGCGGAGTTCGTTTCTTTAGTGGTACGCTCGAGCGGGTATTCTTGCGCTCGAGCGGAGTTTTCACACTTCCAGTATCTGGGCCTCTGCAAAACTTCTGCAGATGTGTTTTTCACGCTCGAGCGGGTTTCCTCACGCTCGAGCGGGTATGTTGGCGCTCGAGCGGGATGTTCTGTGTCAACGAAGGTTCTGAGAGGGGTAATCTACGCTCGAGCGAACTGGTTTTCGCACTCAAGCGGATGTATTTTTGTTCTTGTGTCTTGGCGCTCGAGCGGTCCTTCTTGCGCTCGAGCGGTTCCAGTTTTTGTACTTGACGCTCGAGCGTTCTATTATCCGCTCAAGCGGATCATGCGTATATCAGTTGGTAGCTGTGCACTTTCGAATCACATTTTAACATCTTTTCTCTCTCTTACTTTTCTGAAAAAGCCATTTGAGAGCTTCTCTCACTAAAACTCAACTTCTCTCTAAGTATTGATCTAGTAGGAGTGACTTCCTCACCTTTGGCCTTTACAAAAGTTGTGTTGATCGTCGAGGGCTACGTTTTAATCCGAGCGTATTGAGTTTTGGAGCACTTTGGGTTTCGTCATCTTCTCCCTTTGAGCTCCGAATTTGAGGTAGGGATATCCTACTCCTCCTTATGAGTTTTGTCTTTGAAATTTAGCATTTTGATATGTTGGGGGTTATTGGGTATTTTTGAGAAAGTTTGGGTCTTTGTGTAATTTTACAAAAGATGGGGGTTTGTTATATGTAAACCTATATGCATGTTTGATAAAGAGAAATGAGGCTAATGTTGAACTATTGAAGAAAATGGAACCTTAGTGTTGTTATGTAGATTATGGGTAAAGCCCTAATCACATTGATAAAATAATTTGTACAAGAAATTTCGGGAGTTGAGAAATTGAATAGGAAATATTCAAATTAGAAAGGTATAGGGTTAAAGGGTGTAGTTGGACTCACTTATCGCTCACCTAGTTAAACCGTTGTTAATATATCAAATTGGTGCATTTATTTCCTACTTAGAAATAACTGTATAGGACTATCGGTGGAGGATAGTCGTGATTGTTGTAGGCAATGTATGATGATTAGGCAAACTAAAGCTAATCTATTGAGTATGCTAATGAACATAGTGATTGGTTTAATACATCAAAATGTTGTATTGATAGATTGAATTTGTATATGATAATTGTTTATATACATTGTATTGTGTGGGAGGAGAAAGGGGCTGTACTCCACGGTTTATTGGAAGAATGGGGCTGAACCTCTAAACCGGATCTTGTGACAGTGATGCAGCACTACAATGTGTATCAGGCTACGAATTATAAGTGTTTTCTTGTGATAGTGATACAGCACTACAATGTGTATCAAGCTGCGAATTAGAGGTGTTTGTTTGATTTGATATAGCACTAAAATGTCTATCAATATCATTCGTGAAGTATGTAATTGTTTGTTGATTTGATATAGCATTAAAATGTATATCATCATCATTCGTGAAGTATGTAATTGTTTGTTGATTTGATATAGCAATACAATGTATATCATTTGAAAAATATAGGAATGTTTTTTTTTTTGTTGACTGTGATACAGCATCAAAATGTGTATCCACCATAGATTTCGGAAATGTTTTAGTGATGAACTATAATTGCATCAAATGTTTTGGCCAGGGTACTGAGCCTTGTTTTCAGACTCAAAGTTGAATAAGAAATGAAAAGTAAATTTGTAATATGGACATGATTATCATAGAACAGAAATGTGATATAAGTGGAGGTGTATGAGTTGACCATCTATCAACTGCTAATCCTTTAGTCATTGCTTATAGTTGGTTTAGTGTATTTCTACTGGGTTATGGCTCACCCTATATGGGACACCATTTTCAGGTACAGGAAGCATGCCACCTCCAAGGACATAGCTTGAGAGGCTAAAGGCAGGCAAACGTTTGTGGTTGTATTATCTTTGTTGTATTGCATGTAATTTCAAGCCAAGGGCTTAATGTGTATTTGAGTTAGTACTGTCCTCTTTGTAACCAAGTGTTAACTTAGAAAACTGTAAGCCCGTAAGGCATTTGCTTTTGTTGTTAACATGTAATGCCTTTGTAAAGAATTACTCTGATGAATAGAATGATGTTTATTTCTTATATCAATGCATGTCTAAATGGATGGGATTAATGCTATTATTTTGAGGGCGTTACATGTAATTTATCCTAGATTATTTAAGTCAACTATCTCTCTCATGTTTTCTCTAATCATCAACTAATCATCTCTTTTACATTACATATCACTGGTTCTAAAAAGTGAGTTTAGAAAATGAACTTTTATATTATTTTCCAAAATGAAAACAAGAAAACAAGTTTAGTAAGTTACCAAAAAAGAGGGAGTGCTTGGGAGTGGTCACTGGAGTAGAGAATGTAGACAGAGTAGAGCTGCAAATGAACCGAGCAGTTCGCAAGTTGGTTGGGCTCTGCTCGGCTCGTCAAGGGCTCAGTTCGGCTCGTTTGCTCGTTTAGTAAACAAGTCGAGCTCAAACTCGAATATTAGGCTCATTTAGTAAACGAGTCTAGTTCGAGCTCAAATAAGCTCGACTCGTTTATCTTTATTTAAATTATATAATAAATATATTATTTATATATTAAATAAAAAATATATGAATAATAGCATAAATACATTATTTATGTATTAAATAATTTAAATAATATTTATGAATTTAAATAATATAAAAAATAAAAAAAAATCTTATTGAGCCTAGTTAGTTATCGAACCAAGCTCGAGCTCAATAAACGAGCTCGATAAGCAAACGAGCCGAGCTTGAGCTCAGCAAAAATCGGCTTAGCTCGATTTGTCTCATTTGTAACCCTAGGTCAGAGGACGGAAGGGTGAGGGATACGTTTTTCTTATTTTCACAAATTCTGAGAATTGTAGCCAGTTTTTTTTTTTTTTTAAAAGTGAAAACAATTAGCAAACATGTTTTTTATTCCAATTTCAAAAAATCTAAAGCTAAAGAAAAATAAATAAAATAAACCTCATCAAATGAACCCTAAGATTTACAGTACCAATTCAAAAATTTGTGAAGTTACCAACTCTCTAGGATCAAAATTAGGAGGTCAAATAACAAGCTCCTGATCTACTAAAAAAACAAAAATGTAACAGAAAAAAGAAAAAAAAAATAGAGAAAAATTTGATCCCAATATTATAGAACAAATCAAGTACCAAGAGCACATGAAAATAAATAAATACATAATAAGCATTCTAAATGTTGTAATGATCCAATATGGTTAGAGATTTCTCCTTTGTCGCTATAGATAATTTCCTTCAAAATAGCCACATTTTGTGTTCCCTATCCAAACTTCTGGAATGTTTGCAGTTTTCCAATAATTCCCACCTTCTAAGTCTTTGTTTAGGCTCGAAATCAATCCATTAGACATATCAACCAAATAAAGAGTTTTAAGGTTGGTTAGATGTTCAAAGCCAGAGGGTAACTCCTCTACCAATTCACATTCACTGATAGTTAACTCTTTAAGATGAGGCATTGAGCCAACCTCCACTTTCACCCATCTCAGCCATTTTAATCCACCAAGGTATATGTGTGGGTGATTTTCTAACCACACTGCCCGCTTAGTAACCGGCTGAAGAGCACCGGCAAAATAGATGGCACCTGACTGACCTACAACAGAAATATAAGAATCCCCCGGTGGTTTCGACCACCCGAGGGCACTCCGACGATTAAGTCAGTATATCTCTCAAAGATAAATCAAGTATTAAACTCACAAGCTTGAGTATCAAAAGCATACCTTAGACCCATGGGGGTGCCTCTCTTTTATAGCCAATACAATCCTAGTCCCAATAGGAGCCTGACTTCTATAGACTCAGGATTACTGCTAATCTTGGACTCCCAATAAGATTAGGATATACTCTCTAAGAGTCTTATCTTAATACAAACTGAAGTCATCTCTTATTCTAGGACTCTTGTCCCTTATCCAGGTTGAGTTCCCTTTTCATTCTAGGACTCTTGTCCCTTATCCACTTATCTCGGATTCCGATATCTTTGGAGATAACCTCGGCCTTGCCGAGATCACCTCGGCGTCACGACCAGGACACGTGGCACCTCGACTGACACGTTGGCGTCACCTTGCCACGTGTTGGTACTCAGAAAATATATCCCCACAGTATAATCTCACAAGTCTTTGAAATCCACCAGCCTTGAAATACAATTCTTCCCCTTCATATGTCTGATGAAGTTGAAGTTCAACCAAATTGGGCAGACCTTGAAGGGATTCTAGTGGATCAACATCCCTTAACTTACTACATGCAAAAATTACTCTTACCAAGCTGTGCAGTGAAGGTATCCAATGTGGTACCTTATGCAAACTTCCTCCTAGGTAGAGCGTTCGAAGAAGTTGAGGTGGTGAAGAAACAGAATCTAGATCAATGATCTCGTCTTCTCCTATTACACGAACAACCAATAAGCGAAGGTTACTAAGCTTCTCGAGGGACGAGCATAACACCCTTCCATCTTCATTTCTCAGTTTTTCAATCTGTAATTTCCTTAGTTGAGTCAACTTCCCTACCTCCCCTAGCAAAATGGTCCCATTATCATGGTTTGTTTCAATAGAACAAAGTGTTTGTAAGGATGACAAACTTCCTATTTCTGTCGGGGCCTTGAATCCGCAATGGTATTGAAAACGAATGGAAGGAACAGGATCTTGTATGCAGTGATACAACAAGATATGGCGAAATCGTTGGAGCTTCAAGATATCATCAGGCAACTCAGTGACATATGTATCTTTAAGGTCCAATGTTTCTAGATTTTGGAGCTTTCCAATCGACTTCGGAATTATTTTTACATTGGTTCCCCTCAAGCTTAAATACCTGAGTTGAAGTAGTTTCAAAACTTCATTTGGGAATGTCTCGAAGAAGGCACCTCTGAATTCCAACACAGTTAGCAACTGTAGACCATCATTTGACAATGCAAGCATGGACAGTGAATGTGTTGCATTGAACATAAGCAAAGAACGAAGTCGAGTGAAACACTTGCTTTGTTGTGTATTTTCCAAATGGTTGTGGATTGATAAGCGCCGCACTTTTTCGGGCCACACTCTTTTTTGTTCACCAACAATTGTCGCAATGTTTTGCTCTCCTGACTTCGAAACAATAATTTCATGCCAGAGGTCATGGATACGATATGTTTGGACCCTTCCATCTGATCTCATCTGTGCCACTTGAACTATGCTTCTATTGATTAGCTCATTGAGGTAGCCCTCAGCAACTTCTTCTATAGTCATTCCTGCTTTCATTTCCACAAAGCCTTCTACCACCCATAATCGAATCAGTCCCCCGTGTTCAATCAAATAATCCTCTAGAAAAACACTTAGATACAGAAAGCAGAACTTTAGATAGTAAGGTAAATCAATGTAACTGAGTGACAATATTTTCTTCATACTTAGGAGTTTGTCATTTCCTCCTAGTTCTACACCAAGACTACGGTTGATCTTATCCCACTCATCCACATTGTTATCCTTTGTTTACAAAAGACCACTAATTGCCACAATTGCAAGTGGCAATCCCTCACATCTTTTCAAGATAGCTCTTGAAAGCCCTTCCAAATATGAAGGGCAAGAATTCTCCATAAATGTTTTCCTGCAAAACAATGTCCAAGACTCTTTGGGAGGCAAGGGCTGAAGGTTATAGACATCCATGATATTCTTTACTAGAGAAAGAAGCTAAATCTGCATTTCTGGTTGTCAGCACTACTCGACTGCCACAATTGCCAATAGGAAACACATATCTAAAAGATTGCCAGGCATGAATATCCCATACATCATCGAAAACAAGCACATACCTCTTTTGTTGCAGGAAAGCTTTAATTATCCCTTTTAAGCTGTTGGTATTCATGTATTCCACCCCTTGTGGGACAGGTTGCCTGGCTTCTTCAAAAAGTTGTTGGATCATGCCTTTTAGGAGCTCCTTGATGTTGAATGATTCAGAAACAATGATCCAAGCATGGTTCTGGAAATTCTTCTTCACAACTGCATCATCAAAGACCTTTTTAACTAGTGTTGTTTTGCCCAATCCGCCCATTCCTGATAGGGAAAGCACCTTGAGTCTGGGATCTTCATGCACCAACCACGTAATTAGTTGTGATTTGGGTTCATCGATGCCCACAAGCTCAGCTTCATCAAGAAGAAGGGCATCGACATGACAATCATGCCATGCTTTCTTAAAACCAGTGGACCTTGAGCTTGAGCCTTGCTCTAACGTACCATATCTGTCATGGTACCTCTGATGTCCTTTCGAAATATTGTCGACTTTGGACTTCATTCTTTGTACTTCAGAAGCAATTTGGTGTCGAGCTATTGAAGTCTTAATAAAGTAGGAAACCTTACGAAGAAAACTGCAAAATCCATGGCCATGACGATGTCCGAGGCGAAGCATGAACAAGTCGAGAACATCTCCAATGTCATAAGCAGCTTCACGCACTTGCTTGACCCATACTTTGAGTTCGGGGTCGTTCTCTTCTATGGCATCTGCAACTCTGAGAAAAGACATCATGCGATTGAATTCATCTCTGATGTATTCGATCTCATTTCGAACTCCGGTCAACAAATGGGCCTCTTGTTGGAGGAAGGGTGCGAAGTTGGCTAGTAGATGGAACACTGCAGTCTCTGCCATTTTGCTATGAACTCTGAATTGAAGAGTTTTGATTAAAAGGTAAGTAGTGAGTTTGAAATTTGGGGATCTGTAATGCTCAAAATTCAGCTGGGTTTCATCGATCCATGATTGGGATTGGTTCATCTGGATTTGTCTTGCTTGACCAAAGAAAAACAAAGAGAAAAGTTAAATTTCTAAACATAAGCGAATTTTATGTATTTTTATTAATGTGTAATGCTAAACATAATTCATTTTTTACATTATTTTCTTATTCTTACTCATAAGACAACGAGATCCACACTAATAAATGCATACATGACCCACTTTTTTGTATGTAGAGATGAAAAAATAGATAAAAATATATTTATATATGTATTTTTTTATTAATATGAGTCTCGTTGTCACCGGTGACAAATGAAAATTTTTAATAAAGAATGAAATTAGTATTGTATTACTCATTCCATAAAGTTATGATTTCAACATTTATCTATTCGTCGGTGTTATATGTACTAATTAGTGTATTATTGACCTCACTCATCATACAAATTACAAATACCAAAACCTCTTAAATTATGCCACATTATCAATTAGTACAATAATTAATATACTAATTGGTACATTTGCAAAATGTGAATATTCCAAGAAGTTATAAGGTGGTACAAGAACATGTTTGTTTTATAAGATTGTGATTGCCACGGCCCAAACAACAAAGGATCTAGCTAATAAAAATGGCATAGGTGCAAAACGTCGGGTTGTTTCTGGATCAACTAATAATTTTCTAAATACCTCACTTAAATATTTGATCATGTGAATGCCATAAGTCCAAGATTGTGTCCCACGCATTTTAGCAAAATATTTTGGCTAGTCTCAATCTGTGGCGCTATCATAGTTTTACTATGGTGGATTTTAATAGCATCTCTAATATACTGGGCATCTTTAATATACTATTGTCGATTATTCAATTTCTTTAACTGCAATTCTTTGGGTATATGATGGGCATTTTGTCTTCATCCCAACTTGCTAGCTAAATGTAACTAATCTTCAAAAGTTAAGTAAAATGTATTTGATTCTTGCGATTTTTTCCTTCCATTTTTATTATTTATGTGACATTTCATAAAGTGAGTACTATTTGAATAAATAGTTAAAATAAATAGCAATGTTAAAGTAGAAACATAAAAATGTAAATAGACAAAATAAAATGTACAATTTATGGTCACCTTTATATATAGGCAAAATGCCACACAAGGTTGGAGATGTTATAAATTGTGTATCTTGTTAAATTGTGTGTGAATTTTTCATGAAATAAATTATATTGATCTAATAATTATAATTAAGGTGTCATTTGTTTCGATGTAAAATATATGTATTTATATTGTTTGATTGAATAAAAAATAAGTAAAATATTTTGCAATAAAATAAAAATATTTTTTGTCATCTCTAGAATGACTCATCATTAGAAATTCTGTAAGTCATTTTTAGGAAGTTGACTATTAGCTGAGCTCATTCAGCAAATTGATATTTTTAAGGGTTGGTTTGTTTTCAGAGGTAAAATGGAAAGAATTGATAGTGAGAAAATTATTAGTGAGGTGATTGATAGTTGAGGAATTAAGTAAAATTGTGTTTGTTTTGATGATAGTTATTGGTGTAAGGATTGTTAAATTATTTTTATATAAAATAATAAAAAAAATACAAAAACATTAAACATTAATGTTAAAAAAAATACCCAACATGTAAAAAATAAAATAAAATAGTCCAGCGAACTATTTTTTAATACAAAGTTCCTAGCCTCTATTCTAATCCCTTCCCAAAGACTCATCCTAATTCGGAGGGGATTATGAATCTCCTTTCCATCTTTCAAAACAAACACAATATTAGTGGGTTCGATCTCAATTCCAATCATTCCTCTATCTCCCAAAACAAACGGGGCGTAAAGGTGGACCTTCATTGGTTTCTACCTAAAACATGTAGTAAATTTTTTTATTTTCTATTTTAAGTGTCTACCAAATATCGGGAAATAAAATAAATTTTTTATTACCTGCTGAAAAAAAAATAAATTTACATTGAAACAAAATAAAGTCTAAATGCTTTTTGCATTTATTTTGAAAAAATAAACAGTAATTGTATTGTCCACATTTTAAATACAAATATGATAAAATTATCTTATTATAATTATTAAATTAATTAAGATTTTCGTAATGGATAATCTACACACAAGAACTCAGTGCCCCAAATTCTAATTCTCTTTGTACAAAACTCAAAAAAATATAATCATCTAGATTTATTTGTTTTTTTAAAAAATAACTGTCTCCGGATCCAAAAAGAAAAAATTCTCATTATCAAAGGTATCATTATAAACACTTAAACTACATTCTTGTCCAAAAACCAATAATAAACCTTTGTCCAAGGTTTAAAAAAAATTATGTATATATATACTTTTTGTTTGAAGCTTCAATCATAAAGGTTAAAAAATTATTTCAATTATCTAAAAGGTTTTGAAGAAAATCTCTTCATACAAATTCCCAGCTAATAAAATCTTCTTAGCCTAAAGATGCAATAGTAAATGTTTTAAATAAATCTTCAAAATTTTGTTTACAATAAGAACAAAAGAAATTTTACATTAAAAAATGAGATATAAAAGGTTATTAAATATTTTGAAACGCAAGTTAAAATTAAGAAAACAAAGTAAAATCCCATTATCCTAAGACCTTTTAATAACAAAAATATTTGGAGAAATTACAATTAAAAAAAAATAGAGTTTGACTATTAATACAAAATAAATTCTGAGTTTTTAATTCTACCAATTTAAATTCAATTTTTTTTATTTATTTTCAATTTAAACTATTTACATAGTTTCTTTAATTAAAATCAACAGAAAATTTATATTTTAGCCATTAAAATGTCTAAAATATCATTTTTTTGGTGAATTTAATAATTAAAAAATGATTTTTTTTTTTTTTGTTGCTTTTACCTAACGAAATAGATAAGTTATTTAAATTGAAAACAAATCAAATAGTTAAAATTTAAATAGATAAAATTAAAATTTCAGAATTTATTTATTTACAATGGTCAAATCCAATTTTTTTTTTTTTTTTTTTTTTGTTTATCGTAATTTTCCTAAAATATTTTTGATTCAGGTTTTAAGTGTTAGTTAAGTGCCCAACTGTTTTGGGCTATGGTGTGATTCACAGATGCTAGTAAAGGGTCTTTCATCATGTATGTAACCCATTCCACGTTCCTCTCTCTCTGTCTCTCGTTGTTTAAGCCAATCAATTGAAGACCCCTAGGCGACGACCCTCCATTTTCATTCACATCCAAAACCCTAATGATATGTTTGGTGAGGGAATTTGGGAAGGGATTTGGAGAAAAAGAGAAAATGTGTATGAAATTAAGTCAAAAGTAAGTATATTTTATTCACATTTCACTTACATTTTCCTTTTCTCTTTCTAAATTTTTTTCTAAATCTCTCAACCAAACACCGTGTAAAACCCAATGACGATAACAAGGCAATGATAGTCACAACGAAGCTTCATCGAAATTGAATAAAGTCATGGATTTTCCATTGTAATCAAATCTACCCTTCGATTGCAAATCCTCAACTCAAAACTAAACTTGATGTGGATTTTATGTAAATTTATCTTTCATTTTGCTATCACCAAAATAAACTTGATTGTTGTGTGGATCCAAAACCCAGGTCAGGAATTTCACATATTATTATTGCTTTGTTAATTTATCTTGTCCAAACTGCAAATAACAGATATGCTTATTACACCCTCAAGTTCTTTGAAAACAATTCAAGCCGCCTGCCAAAGTGGTGCAATGGCGCGGACACCGTGAAGCTCCCTTACTGCCAAATTCGACGGAAGTATCGAATGGAACTATCCGCATACAATATGATGGATCCATACCCGCATATGAATGAAAGGTGCCCATCTCTTCCCCCAAAATACTCTAGGCTTAAGTGTTGCTAAAAAGTCTTCTGATTCGTTTATCCTGTTTCGGTGTTTTTATACCACAACTTTGTATAATACTAGTGGGTTGTATGATTTATTTTTCTATATACAACTTTTCTGATGCAAAGACTTGAAAGATTCCAAAAGATTAGTTGATGTAAGTTTGATATTGTTTGTAAATTTGCTACCACAATATGCACAGAGAGTAATGGTAATTTATTGTTACTGCACAATTATACTTTTCAAGATCTTAATTCAGAAATCTAGATGGTTGAATAAGGTTTGATTTCAATGGAATTGCTATTCTTTTTCAAAGATCAATAAATTTTGAAAGGCATCCTACAAAAACTGTCAAGTTAGATCTAATCTATGTAACTGTTTAATGAGCTATCAAGATTGATTCCCGTGATTCCGTAAACCGGTTTCACGGTTGATATTGAGGTGTTTCTCCTTCCCCTGGTCGTTTTACTACATCATATTGCTCAGTCAGTTGGGTAGAAGGAACTCCTATTGTGTTAATCACTTAATGTCTGTGAAAATCAACTAAAGACCTCTAAAGGAAGCTTGTCTTCACGCCTACACACTTAGCCAAGTCATTATTCCTCCGACTCTAACTACTACCTATATTGAGTTTGAACTTTGAATCATATGGTCATGAATCAAAATTTTTTGTTACCCAAAAAGCAACCTAAGGGGGGAGGTGAATTAGGTTTCTACAAATTAAAATTAATAATATCTCAATAAAATTAACTACTAATACAACAAATTATTAACAAGCACAATGATGTATTTAACAGTAAATGATCAAGCAAAATAACAATGAAGTATAACTAACATACATGGTAAATCAAATGATTAACACATGAATATTAGATAGCTATAGCAGTAGTAGGAAAGTAAAGAGATTAGAGAAGAGGACACAAATAGATTTATAGTGGTTCGGCTTCAACCAAGCCTACATCCACTCCTCAAGCTTCACTTGAGATTTTTCACTATCTTCTACCTTCACAGGGGTGCTAGCAACCTCTTTACAAACGGAGCAATCTTCCATGGATTTTACACAGACTTCACAAGCCCAAACCCTTGCAAATCTTAGGTGATTCACAATCACTCTCAAGATTTCAAGAACACAGTGTTTACAACACTTTTACAAGAGGAAATGGTATTTTTTCTTTCAAAGAAAGCTTACAATAAATATCTCTCAAAGATAGATATATAAAATGAAGCTTTGATTTTTCTGTAAATCTCATACATGAAACATGAGCTTAATGCTATAAGGCTCAGTGTATAATTTCTGAGAATAGATGTGAGTGATTATAGATCAAAGAATATTTTCAGGTTTTTTGTAACTTATTTACATTAGAGGCTTTGGTATATATAATGAAAATTATAGCCGTTTATAACCGTTGTATTCATTTGAATTTATAGCTATTTATAGCCGTTGCATTCATTTGAATTTATAGCCGTTTATAGCCGTTGTACTTCCATCATTATCAATTTGAATATCTTCCACTTCATCATTACAAATTTGAATATCTTTCACTTGAACCTTTTAAACCTTTATAGCCGTTGTACTCCCATCATTACTAATTTGAATATCTTTCACTTGAACCTTTTGAACCTTTTGGCCTGCTGCTGTGCTAAGCTGCTTAAACCTTTGTTTTGGGCTATTTGAACTCCTGATTTAATCAAATATTAAATACATTCTAACAACATTTAGGATAAAGGTTTAAGTGAGAAATAATGGGACAAAATAAATTTTGATTCTATTTTTCTCTTTTAAATAAATCATCAAAATAAATTTTGATTCTATTTTTCTCTATCAAATAAATTATCAAAATAAATTTTGATTAAAATATAATTAAATAAATCATCAAAATAAATTTTGGATTCTATTTTTCTCTTTCAAATAAATTAAAACATAATTAAATAAATCATCAAAATAAATAAGTCTAACAATCTCCCCCTTTTTTATAATGGCATACAATGATGTTTTGATTTGATTTGGGAGTAACAAGGCTTCCCCTCAAGTCATGCTCCCTGAATTCATTTCTAAATACATAGGTTAGCACATGTGTAATAAATAAACTTTAATCAATAACATGATATGAGATTAAGATAATATCATATTAGTTTGAAAATAATACCATAATACATAACATCATAACGTCATAAGTTTTCTCCCCCTGTGACATTATCAAAAGGAAATCATGGGCAGAATCTGGAGGAGAAGGATGAAAATGATACGGATAAATGGCATCAAAAAATAGATAATCAAAACATATATATACATATACAACTCTCCCGCGTCTCTCTTTTTCCTTCGATAAACACGTTTGACACGCGGCCTCTCTTTTGCGTCATTGGCCGACAAAAGCAGGCCTTGATTTGTACGCGCCTCGGCTCCCTCTCTCTCCTTGTCTTCTTCTCTTTTGCCTTCTTAATCACACACTCTGCCATTTTCTTCTTTACCATTCTCTTCTATCTCTTCTTCACTACTCTCTTCTGTTTCTTTTTCCTCATCGAGAGACAAAGAAACTGAACGGAAAAGGCCAAACCTCAGTCTGTTCGCTTCTATTTCTCTGCAACTCATTTCTTTGACACCACTCACCTCTAATCCATGGCTTCCTTATCCCGTCCCCTCACTCTATTTCCAGACCTAAACGATCCCATAAGCTCTGCTGGACCGAGTGCCCCTACTCCTACTCTTCCTGTCATTCCTCTGCCTAACCTTCCTATGATGTCAATTAAGCAAATCATGGCAGCTCAATCAGACATTGAAGCCAGTCATTTCACACTGACGTCCTGTATGGAGACGGTGACTGTAGTCATAAAATTGGCTCACCGATTGCAGAACAGGACGAGTGAGCTCTATCAGGTCAACGCCCAACTCTCTCTGCTTCAGCGCATGTACAAGGATGCGCGAACAGAAATAGGCACACTGAAGGCCAAAAATAAAGAGCTTAAACAAAAAAACCACATCCATGGCCCGATTTGGAGCAACGTCGTTCTTGGCCTTTGATAGTCAACGAGGAGTCGTCGCTCTCGACGAAAGCACAGGGGCAGGGGCGTCAAGGGTCACCCAAGGTGATAAAAAGAAGAAGAGAGCAGTGGAAGAGGCGAATAAGTAAGATCGGCGTATGGCCGTAAAAAAAAATGAAGATTTTTTTTTTTTAATGTAAATATGTGTATATTGATCGGTGTATGACCGGAAAAAAAAAAAATGAAGGGTGTTTTTTTTTTACGTAAATATGTGTATTTTGATTTGTTTTTGTTTTTATATTTAAGTACTGAAAAATGAAATTAAAAAGCAGAAAAAAGATAAGAAAATTGAGTCCAAAAAAAAATAATAATAATGAGAGACCAAATTGTTAATGAGTATATGAGAAGCATTTGAGCATAATCTAATTCTCAAGTTCTTAGCAAGAGCATACCAATCTCAAGACTATAATAGACATAACAGTTCATAGATCAAACAAGGTTGCCAAGCAAGAGCATAAATATGGACCTAAAGTTCAAGTCACTCTTCCTTGAGGAAAACGATATTCTTAGAGAAAAACGATCTTCCTCTTACATTATCAACAACTAATCAGCTCAAAAGTCATGTTGTAAGAATTAAGATACCAAAAGCATAAAGATACCAAAATAATCAGAAATACTAAAACAATCAAGTCTCTTTTTCTCCCCCGATGACATTTTTAACAAAATTAAGCACAATGAGGGAGTATGGTACAACATATAGGATGAAAGAATGTAAGTCTCATTATAGCACAAATAATCATCCATATCAAGGTAACTCTATGATACCAAAAAAATGATAGTACATAATGATCATACAATTGAAGCTCATACCATTTGACAATAATGGGCAAAAAAAAAAAAATAGTAACATGTGAAGGTGCAAGCCCATAAATTTGATGTCAAAAACAGAATAGAAACTGAGGGGTTTTTAAAAAATAATCAAGTTTAAATTCTTCTCCTTATTTCATTTGGCAAAATCAATAGGAGATATGATAAATGAAAGCTCATAACTGAAATGTTCTCGTCAATAATATCAAATAGGATGTCAAATGTGACCAATAAAGATGCCAAAATGATACCAACATGCAATCTTCCAAGGATACCAATATGCAATTTAGAAAATTTAACAATCATAACTCAAGCATTATGTAGAATATCAAATATTGTTCATAATAGGTTAAACTCAATATAATCTCATGGAGCTGATGTAAATCCAAAAAATGAAGCATGTTCAAGGTATAGCAATCCATATGCCAAGAAAAATCATGAGTTTCAATATATAGCATACATTTTAAGCATAGGCATGATTTTTAGGCAAAAGCGTCATCAAAGAGTATACATTGCAAATCATATGAAGCATAATCAATCTTTTTCATAGCAAAGTAATAACAGTATTAGCTCAATGGCTATAAGATAGAATATTTACCTTAAAAGCTTAAGAGAGTATATGAGGCATACGTTAGGTTCAAGAGATGGAAGCTTTCAATCTTCAATTTTCTTTCAGGATGAGTTCATCTCAAAAGAGTTTAACAAGTATGTTAGCAAAATGATTTCTCCTCCTAAGTTGGTGCTACCCTTTTCTAATGTGATTTGTGTAAATATAGCATTCATAGAACAATCACTATTACTCAATAAAAATACAGCACAAATCACTTCTTATCACAAACTCAAAAAGTGAAAAATAATTCAATGATCAAACAAGAGTTTGGAATGCTATTTTTCAGAATTTTCAAGTTGTAGCACATAGCATAATATGCATAAGAAAATAGTGTTATGCTCTTTGTTTTATTAAAAAATGATGTAATAATCTCATGTAATCACATAACATTATCAAGAGGCATTTTCATCAATTCAATCAACATACTCAAGTGTGATAAAACATTTTACTCAATATGGAACACAACATGAATGTTATAAACAATTAATTCAATAATTTATCAATCAAAAGCATTTCATGAGATGTATGCCAATATAATCCATATTCAAAAGATATTCAATAAGATAGATGCAATGTCTCTACAAACGTATGATACTTCTTTTCATTTAGACATTGTTGATGGATCATAATCAACGAATTTCATAACTCATTCAAATATTCCAATGTAAAGCATATAAGCATGAAATTTTCACATTGAGCATATTCTTGAGATCATAAATGTACAATTCAAAATATAGATAGTATACATCTCAAAAACATGCTATGACATCAAAATTGATTCTACAAAGATATGACTAAAAAAAGAATTAACATATTAGTATGAAGTCATATATAAGATGTGAAAAGTATGATCACAAAAAATATTTATCACTTCTTATCTCTTTTTCATAACAATGGATGATATGATATACAATGTTAATGAATACATAAATTATTTATATTCTAATAGGCATTCATCAAAATAATATAATTCTCATTTTTGAGTTCAATGAAGGTTTGAAAGAAACTAGCAGAACATGACTTAGCAAACTTAGTATAATTAGGTTACATAAAAGCAATGATTAGACACAACCTATTGTACATAAATCACACCTTAAAGAATATAGAACTTTAAGCTTAAAGGTATGCTAGAAGTTATACTTTCATTTACCTCTTTGGAATCTTCACCCATACATTACCTCTATTGTTCATCTTGGTGATTTTCATTTCATCATTCTTCTTCTTCTTGTAGGGGTTGATTTTGCTCTTTAGATTGAACACTCTCGTTGTGCATTTCCTCTCGAAGTCCTTGGTGTTTTTGAGATTCCACCTACAAAATATCTTGATTTCTTTCTTGGTACCCAAACTTTCTTGGGTCCATATAGATTAGTCTCAAGAACATTTAATCTCATAAAAGGTTTAGGAGGATCAAAACCAATGCCAACTTTGTCAAAAACACATTTTTTATTTTCAAGAAGCTCGTTAAGGTTTTCTTTTCCTTTTACAAAATTTTCAAGAGTTTTGCTTAAATCCTCAACATTGTTTTTCAAAATGTTTTTCTCATTGGCAATAGACGTAAAATCATCTTTTGTAACGCCCTCAAAATAAACCCATAATATCATACAGTCAAGTTACAAGAAAGAGATATTATATTACAATCATTAGAGTATCCTTACCAAATGTATTACACGTTGACAACAAAAGTAACTGCCCTATAGGCTTACAACTTTCCAAGTCAACACTTAGTTACAAAAAAAGAGTACTAACTCAATTACATATTAAGCCATTGGCTTGAATTTACATGAAATACATCCAAAGAAAACAAAACAACAAAATAGTCTGCCTGCCTCTAGCCTCCCAAGCTATGTTCTTGGAGGTGGCGTACCATCGGTACCTGAAAATGAAATCCCATATAGGGTGAGCCACGGCCCAATAAAAATACACTAAACCAACTATAAACAATGACTAAAACAATAGTATTAGATAGATGGTCCACACTTATATTCCAACGTATACCATGTTACAGTTTCATGACAATCATGTCCATATTACAATTCATTTTCCATTTCTTATCCAACTTTAAGTTTGAAAACAAGGCTCAGAGTCTGGCCACATAATTTAATGAGATGATAACTCATCACTAAAATACTTTCGAAATTCGTAATGGATACACTTTTTGGTGCTGTATCAAAGTCAACAAAAAAAAATATTTTCATACTTCACAAATGATACTGATATATATTTTAGTGCTATATCAAATCAAACAGATACTTCCATACTTCACAAATGATAATGATATACATTTTAGTGCTATATCAAATCAAACAAACACTTCCATACTTCACAAATGATATACATTTTAGTGCTGTATCAATCTCAAACAAAATCCGGTTTAGAGGTCCATCCCCCATCTTCCAATAAATCGTGGAGTACATCCCCCATCTCCTCCCACACAATACAATGTATATAAGCAATTATCATATACAAATTTAATCAATCAAGACAAATGATACACATTTTAGTGCTATATCAATGTCACACAAAACACTTCTATAATTCACAAATGATACACATGGTAGTGCTGTATCAATGTCATACAATATCCGGTTTAGAGGTCCATTCCCCATCTTCCAATTACCGTGGAGTACATTCCCCATCTCCTCCCACACAATACAATGTATATAAACAATTATCATATACGAGTTCAATCAATCAATACAAAATTTTGATGTATTATACCAACCACCATACTCGATACCATACTCAATTGATTAGTTTTAATTTGCCTAATCATCATGCATTGTCTACAACAATCAAGACTATCCTCCACCGATAGCCCAAAGCAGTTATT
Organism: Camellia sinensis; assembly: GCF_055761805.1. Lineage (NCBI taxonomy): Eukaryota > Viridiplantae > Streptophyta > Magnoliopsida > Ericales > Theaceae > Camellia > Camellia sinensis. The sequence continues at coordinate 186,394,314 of NC_138967.1, forward strand.
TCTAAACAGAAAATAAATGCACCAACTGGATAAAATATCAACATTTTGTCTAGGTGAGCGATAAATTAATCCAGCTACACCCTTTAATCCCATACCCTTCCAATTTGAATATTTCCTATTCAATTTCTCATTTCCCTAAATTAATTATACAAATTAATTTATCATAACAATTAGGGCTTCTCCCCATATTCTCAATATCAATCCTAAGGTTCCATTTCCATCAATGATCCACATACAATTCCATCTTCCAACATATTCCACTCATATGGGTTTTAAACTTGAAAACCCCTCTTTTGAAAATTGCACAAGGACCCCAAACTTTCTCAAAATTACCCGACAACCCCCAACATATCAAAATGTCAAAATTTAAAGACGAAACTCATAAGATGGAGTAGGATATCCCTACCTCAAAGTTGGAGCTCAAACGGAAAAGAAGACCAAACTCAAAGTGCTCCAAACTCTAAACTTTTCGGATCAAAACGTAGCCCTCGACGATCAACACACTTTTTGTAAAGGCCAAAGGGTAGGAGAACACTCCAACTACATCAATCCTAAGAGAGAAGGGAGATTCTAGAGAGAAGAGCTCTCAAAAGTTATTTTTAGAAAGTAATTGTAACGCCCTCAAAATAATAACGCTAAACCCATCAATAGAGACATGCATTGATATATAAAAGCTCCACTTTCTTCTATTCATCAGAGTTTCATTATCAAAAGTATTACATGTTAACAACAAAAGCAAATGCCCTAAAGGCTTACAACTTTCCAAGTTAACACTTGATTACAACAAAAGAGTGCTAACTCATTTACACTTTAAGCCCTTGGCTTGAATATACATGTAATACATCAAAGAAATAAAACAACAAAAGTCCGCCTGCCTCTAGCCTCCCAAGCTACGTCCTTGGAGGTGGCATGCTACCTGTACCTGAAAATGATATTCCCATATAGGGTGAGCCACAGCCCAGTAGAAATATACTAAACCAAATATGAACAATGACTAAAAGATTAGCAGTTGATAGATGGCCAACACTGACACTTCCCTTATCACACTTTACAGTTTCATGACGTACAAGTCCATATTACAATTCATTTTCCAATTCCTTTCAGATTCTCAATTTATAACCATAGCTCAGAACCTGGCCAAACAACTCATATGAGATAGCAACTCATAGTAAGCACTTTCCCATTTCATAATAGATAAGCATACTAGCTATATCACACACCAACAGATAAGCATACAAGCTATATCATCACTTCCACAGATATGCATATGAGCACTATCACTGTCACGCCCCCAAACCGCCCCTAGTAGTTTGGTGCCGTGATGGCCAGTAATCCGAAATTACCAAAGGCCGACTTACAAGAATCACACACAATCAGAGTATAAAATATGGGGCTTACAAGTGCGGAAGCATCGTATACATGTATATATATATGGAATCTAAATAGTCCATGAGAGCCGTGCTTAAGTCCAATGAAATGACATACATTCTTACAAAGTCTTACAACTTAGATACAATAAGGAAATGAAATACAGAATACATCTTGACCAAAAGGCTTCTCAAGCCGACATATACAAATTACAAATGGAACATAAGCTAAGAAGCATGATCTTCAAGACGTTACAAAATACTAATCCAAAACACGTCGGCACAGCACTCAAAACACATCGGCAACACACCTAGGCCTCAATGCCTTCTGCTCATCACCTACATATATATAGAGAGGGTGAGCTTGGATACTCAGTGAATGATATTATAAATAAAGGTTTTTGCATGATTGATATCCGAGATTCTTTCAAAAAACATACATAATATATATTACAAGCAAGGGGAAAAATCAAGTTCTTTGCCGGCCTTTCAAGTTCCTTGGATGTTAATAACATCTACATAATACGAGTGCGATGACATTTCAAGACAAGAGTGCAGTTGCATTATAGTCCCCTGCAACTAAGGACTTTCAAGACAAGAGTGCAGTTGCATTATAGTCCCCTGCAACTAAGGACTTTCAAGACAAGAGTGCAGTTGCATTATAGTCCCCTGCAACTAAGGACTTTCAAGACATGTCATCAAAACAAGATAGTGTTTGATATTCAAATAGGGATAGGCATCATGCTAAATCAAATACTTTTCATCAAACAAGGCGAAACGAGATTCATCAAAACAAGTATAACATAGCTTTATTAAAAATACCACTCACATAGTTCTTCGAACGTCGGGGTCGAGACAAGTCCAAGTCCTACAAGCACATGGCAAGGCCTATTGAATGCACTTTCAAACAAGCTTCATATGTATACAAATGATCTCGGAAAAACATGCTGGGCACTAACCAGGTCTAGGCCGAGGTTCCACACCTCCTTGCCGAGGTGTGCCCCCGAGGGCCACATGCAAGAGAAAGAGGTCGGGAAATTCTGGGTTTCCCTCTGTTGATGATCATGAAGAACATGAGCATGAAGAACATGAAGAACATGAATGCTAAAATCATAACTTGTTGTTACAAGATCTGGGATTTCATGACATGAGTTCGAAAATATGGACCTGGGTACCCATACTTGAAAATCATGTGGAAACAAACACAAAAACATAGATCTTGGCATGAGCTTTCGGATCAAAACATGACTTTTCTTGAAGAACACATGAAAACCATTTTCTCTTTCTAAAATCGAACTTCAAAGCAATGCATGGCTTACACATCATATTCAATCATGCAATGCAATATCATAAACATATAGAACAACAAGAGCGGATCAAGAATCTAACCTTAGAACACGGATCTAACGGTTCGATCCCTCGGAATCAAGCTTGAAGACTTACTTTCTCACTCTAAAACTCCTTCTTCCTCCTAGAGCTTCTCTCTCTACAAGGCAAGGTTATGACACTAAAATGATAAGTGTTCTCACTCGGTTCTGGACTTAATCCCTCTGTTGGGACACGTGGCGGCGACTGGTTGGGTTCACCTTGAAAAGGTGGCTGACAGACTGGACAAAGCATGGTGAAAGGGTGTTCAACAAGCAAGACGGTATGGGCTTCCTGACGAGGCGACGACATCGGCTAATAACAAGGCGTATCTAACAAGCTACACGGAACGGTACTCCGGCAAGGGATGACATCGGCTAACAAAAGGGCTTCGGCAACTAAGGTGACAATGACCTCGGCTAGGAAAGACAACACTTGACTAAACTGTGCCACATCTTGGCCTAGATGTGCCACACCTCGATCTAGGTCGTACCACTCCAGGACGAGATCACTAGGGCGCATAAGTGACATCTCGGCTAATGCGCCAAAGCAAGGATGGTGGTCAACAAAAGGGGTTTTCAAGATACTTCTAGGCTGAGGATGACCTCGGCTCGGAATGGTCTAGGCGCAACGTAACCTAGGCTTGGCATAATGCCGGCTAATCATGACTTAGGCAAGCACATAACACTTAGACAAATCACAAAAGTATCAAATCAAGGCATGGATCTCACTCACTTAAACAGGACAAGTCACGAACATACACATGCAAGCTTAACAAACCATAATCATACAGATGCTCATGAACATGATTAAGATGAAAAAATGTGGGTTCCTACAATCACACTTCCAATGACAAGCATATGAGCTCTGTCAACACATTAATAGATAAGCATATGAGCTCTATCTATGGAGTTCATCCCCTATCTCCTCCCAACAACATCCAGTTTAGAGGTCCATCCCCTATCTTCCCCTAAACCGTGGAGTACATCCCCTATCTCCTCCAACACAACACAATGCATATAAACAATAATTATACACATCATCACACAATACATAAATTTAATGTATTCTTTCAACCGTCATACTCAATGACACATTCCAGTGATTAGTTCCAGTTTGCCTAATCATCATGCATTGTCTACAACAATCACGACTATCCTCCACCGATAGCCCAAAGTAGTTATTTCTATATAGAGAATAAATGCAACAATGGATATATAATCAACATTTCAACTAGGTGAGTGATAAATGATCCAACTACACCCTTTAACCTCTTCCCTTTCCAAATTTCCACGTTTTCAAGTCAATCCCTCATTTCTAACAATTAATTATACAAATTAATCAATCAATGTAATTAGGGCATTTTCCATAATTAACATTATAACCCTTAGGTTCCATTTTCATTAATGTTTCAACATTAATTTCACTTTTCCATGCCAAACATGCATCTAGGTTTTATATGGCTAAAACCCCAACTTTTGTAAATTTGCACAAAAGCCCCAAACTTTTCACAAGATTACTAAACCAACCCCAACATCTCAAAATACTAAAATTTAAAGACAAAGCCCATAGTGAGGAGTAGGTTATCCCTACCTCGAAGTTAGAGTTTGGATGGAGAAGAGACCCAAAACCAAAGTGCTCCAAAGACCAAGATTCTCGGATCAAAACGACGCCCTCGACAATCAACACAACTTTTACAAAGGCCGAAGAGGAAGAGGACACTCTAACTAGATCAAACCCTAGAGAGAAGGGAGTTTCTAGAGAAAGAGACTCTCAAAAAAAGGTTTTAGAAAAAGTAGGAGAGAGAAAGAAAAGTAAAAAGTGATTTAAAATCACCCAGCGAATAACTCATATACGTATGACCCGCTCGAGCGGAGAACACAACGCTCGAGCGCCAAGAACAAAATCTGGACACGCTCGAGCGCTAAGACACAAGAATAAAGCACTTCCGCTCGAGCGCGGAAACCAGTCCGCTCGAGCGTAGATTTCCATCTCCCAGAACTTATACCCAGAAAGTACTACCCGCTCGAGCGCCAACAGACCCGCTCGAGCGCCACCGCTCGAGCGTAAACAAACCCGCTAGAGCATAAAAATCACATCTGCAGAAGTTTTGCAGGAACACGAAAATACTGGAAGTGTGCAATCCCCGCTCGAGCGCAAGAAGACCCGCTCGAGCGGATCGCCTAAAAACTGGACAACAAAGAATTGAAACCAAGGCCTAACCAACCTGTAACAACCCTACTCAAAACATCCTAAAACTCAATCAAGTGGAATTAAAGGACGACAACAAGATAGATACCACTACCAACATCACGGAACCGAGTCCGAAATACAACAGAACAGTAAAGAGACAACCGGGATCGCTATAGTAATAGAGAGAGAGAGAGTGTGTGTAAAAAGTGATTCAAAATATCACAACTGCCAACTGATATACGACTCTCCCGCTCGAGCGGATAACGGGATGCTCAAGCGTCAAACACAAAAACTGGACCCGCTCGAGTGCAAGAAGGCCAGCTCGAGCGCCAAGACACAAGAATAAAGTACATCCGCTCGAGCATGAAAACCAATTCGCTCGAGCATAGATTCTCCTCTCCCAGGATTTTCACAGACAATGAACACCCCGCTCGAACGCCAACAGACCCGCTCGAGCGTAAGGAAACCCACTCAAGCGTGAAAAACACATCTGCAGAAGTTTTGCAGAGGCACAAATACTGGAAGTGTGAAAACTCCGCTCGAGCGTGAAATGGTCCGCTCGAGCGGACAACCAAAAATCCAACTCCGCTCGAGCGCAAAGGTACCCGCTCGAGCGTACCACCAAAACTCTTGGCAATAAGGAAATGGACTAAGGCTCAACCAACCTGTTCGAAACACGCCCAACACATCCTAAAACTCAGGCATATGGAATTAAAGGATGACAACAAGGCATACAACCACCAACTCCACGGAACCTATGTCCGGAACACTGTACATAAAGGGGACAAACCCGGGATCGCTATATTTTTCAAAGTAGCATTTTTCATTTTTAAAACATCCACATCATTTGAAAGAAAAATAACTAATTTCTTTAATTTAGAATTCTCAACACAAACATTTTTAAATATGTCATGTAATTCATTGAAAGCACTTTCAAGTTCTACATAATTAGAAATTACCTCATCTTGAGTGAATTCTTCTTCTCCAAGAGCCATGAGACACAGGTTGGCTACTCCATCATTTTCTTCCCAAATGGCTTCCTTTTGCTACCATCCATCATTGAAAGTTCATGAGCCATGAGTGAGCCTAAGAGTTCTTCAATGCCTAATTTTGTTAGGTCTTTTGCTTCTTGGATAGCTGTAACCTTAGCTTTCCATTCATTTGACAAAGACCTAAGTATTTTTCTCACAAGCTCACCATTAGTATAAGATTTACCAAGAGATTTTAAAGCATTAATAATATTGGTAAATTTATAAAATATCTCAGAAATAGATTCAAATGATTCCATAGTAAAGAGCTCATAATCATGAATAAGCATGTCAATCCGAGACTCTTTTATTTGGCTAGTTCCTTCATAGGTGATTTCAAGTTTGTCCCAAATCTCTTTAACAATAATACATCCAGACATTCTATTGTACTCATTTCCATCTAGTCTACATATAAGAATAAGCTTGGTTTTAGCATTAGCTTGAAGGAGTTTATAATCACGCTTATCAAATTCATCCTCAAGTTTAGGTACATTGATATGGTCTACTACATTGGAAATGATTTTAGGACCTTTAGTGATAATGAGCCACAAAGCATAATTGGTAGCTTGAAGATACAAAGTCATTTTTTCTTTCCAATGAATGTAATTACTACTATCAAAGAGAGGTGGCTTATTGCTAGTTTGTCCTACAGCAGAGTAAGTTGAATACATGGTTGCTATGGATCAAAAACTTAAGATTATTAAATCTAAACAAGAGCCCCATGCTCTGATACCAATTGTTACCCAAAAAGCAACCTAAGAAGGGGGTAAATTAGGTTTCTACAAATTAAAATTAATAAACCCCAATAAAATTAACTACTAGTACAACAAATTATTAACAAGCACAATGATGTACTTAGCAGTAAATGATCAAGCAAAATAACAATGAAATATAACTAACATACATGGTAAATCAAATGATTAACACATGAATATTAGATAGCTATAGTAGTAGTAGGAAAGTAAAGAGATTAGGGAAGAAGAGACAAACAGATTTAGAGTGGTTCGGCTTCAACCAAGCCTACATCCACTCCTCAAGCTTCACTTGAGATTTTCCACTATCTTCTACCTTCACAGGGGTGCTAGCAACCTCTTTACAAATGGAGCAATCCTCCACGGATTTTACACGGATTTTACACAGACCAAACCCTTGCAAATCTTAGGTGATTCACAATCACTCTCAAGATTTCAAGAACACAGTGTTTACAACACTTTTACAAGATGAAATGTTATTTTTTCTTTCAAAGAAAGCTTACAATAAATATCTCTCAAAGATAGATATATAAAATGAAGCTTTGATTTTTCTATAAATCTCACACATGAAAGATGAGCTTAATGCTATAAGGTTCAGTGTATAATTTCTGAGAATAGATGTGAGTGATTATAGATCAAAGAATATTTTCAGGTTTTTTGTAACTTGTTTACATTAGAGGCTTTGGTATATATAATGAAAATTATAGCCGTTTATAGCCGTTGTATTCATTTGAATTTATAGCCATTGTAGTTATTTGAATTTATAGCCGTTTATAGTCGTTGTACTTCCATCATTACCAATTTGAATATCTTCCACTCCATCATCACAAATTTGAATATCTTTCACTTGAACCTTTTAAACCTTTATAGCCGTTTTATAGTCGTTGTACTTCTATCATTACTAATTTGAATATCTTCTACTTAAACCTTTTGAACCTTTTGGCCTGCTCTTGTGCTAGGTTGTTTGAACCTTTGTTTTGGGCTATTTAAACTCCTAATTTAATCAAATATTAAATACATTCTAACAACATTTAGAATAAAGGTTTGGGTAAGAAATAATGGGACAAAATAAATTTTGATTATATTTTTCTCTTTCAAATAAATTATCAAAATAAATTTTGATTAAAATATAATTAAATAAATCATCAAAATAAGTTTTAGATTCTATTTTTCTCTTTCAAATAAATTAAAACATAATTAAATAAATCATCAAAATAAATAAGTCTAACATTTTTAACTAATTGCAAATATTATTCTCATTCTTTAAGGTTTATAAAGTTTGAAAATAAATCTCTAAATGCTTTTTGCAGCCTTAAAAAATTCAAGAAGTGATTATCCTAAGAAATATTCATTTTGAGATTTGAAAAACTTGTGCCAATTTAAATTAAAATGATTAGAAACCCAATATTTGAAGCAGTGTTTACTAACTTTTGGTTAATTTATTTTTTTATTTTTCTATGTACAAAGAACATAAAATATGTTTATTTTTTTATTCTTTTTGTAAAAACTACAATAAATAGCATATAGTATACATGTTCTCAGAACATAAAAAATCAAAGAGTAGTGCTACTTTAACCAAAAAGTTAGCCTCATTTGAGGATTATATATTTTAGTCAAAAAGTTACTATAAGTTGTCGCTTCACTCTCTTTTTTTTTTTTACATATTTTTTCCTAAAAAGTTAAAAAGTTATTAAAATAGCATGTTTCCGAAAAAGGTAGACTCATTTTTCAAGCCTAATAATATAGCACTCTATTAAAATATTGATAAATTACAAATATACCTCTTAGAGGTTTGCTTAAAATGCATATTGTCCTTTGTGATTCTGAAAATTACATCTCGCCCTTTTAAGTTTCTAATTACGTAACAAATAACTCATTTAATAAATTATCAAATTAATCAATTATTTTTCATGATGTTAGAAATATATTTCAATTAACAATTCAAATAATTTTATTATTATATAGTAAAATAATTAAAATTTTCATCTTTCTGTTAATTATGTTAAATAAAATTTTTTGACAATAAGATATTTGTGATTTCCAAAATTACAGGGACAATCTATATTTTAAGTAAACCTTAGGAGTTAAGTCAACTTTCTCTCTAATATTTTCTGTAATTATTAACCAATCATTTTTTTTACATTATATATCACTGGATCTAGAAAGTGAGTTTATAAAATAAATTTGTCTATCATTTTTTAAAATGAAAACAAGTAAAAAAGAGGGATGAGTGGTCGAAGGTGATTGCCGGAGCGAAGACGGAAGGGTGAGGGTGGTGGGAAAGAATGAAACTTGTTTTGAAAATAAGTAAAATCACAATTTTTTTATTTCCAAAAATTCTGAGAATTGTAACCAGATTTTTTAAAAGTGAAAGCAATTAGCAAATGTATTTTTTATTCCGATTTCAAAAAATCTAAAGCTAAAGAAAAATAAATAAAATAAAATCTCACTATTCAAAAATTTGTGAAGTTAGCAAATGTGTTTTTTAAAAGTGAAAACAATTAACAAACGTGTTTTTTATTCCAATTTTAAAAAATCTAAAGTTGAAGAAAATTTTAAAAAATAAACTCACCAAACGAACCCTAAGATTTACAATCCCAATTAAAAAATTTGTGAAGTTACCAACTCTCTAGGGTCAAAATTAGGAGGTGCTCTCGATCTACTAAAAAAACAAAAATGTATTAGAGAAAAGAACAAAAAAAAAAATAGAGAAAAATTTGATCCAATATGAATACAACAAATCAAGTACCAAGAGCACATGAAAATAAATAAATACATAATAAGCATTCTAAATGTGGTGGCGATTCAATATGGTTAGAGCTCTCTCCTCCCTTACTATAGATAATTTCCTTCCCAATAGCCAAGTTTTGAGTCCGCAAGCCAAAGTTTTGGAATGTGTGCAATTTTTCAATTATTCCCACGCCATAAGTCTTTGTTCAGACTCGAAATCAATCCATTAGACATATCACTCAATTCAAGAAATTTAAGGTTGGTTAGATGTTCTATGCCAGAGGGTAACTCCTTTACCAACTCACATTCACGGATAAACAACTCTTCAAGATGAGGCATCGAGCCAACCTCCACTTTGCACCCATCTCAATCCTTTTAATCCAACAAGGTATAATCTCACAAGTCTTTGAAATCCACCATCCTTGAAACACAATTCTTGCCCGTCAGGTGTCTTTGAAATCCACTAGCCTCCACTTTTTATTTGTCATATATTCAATTTTGTGGGGCTCTATTTTCCTGTCATATTATTGTGAGTATATTTAGGAGTCTCAAATGTGGGTCTCTAACATTATTCAATAATAAAATACAAAAGTTATTAATAAATATATTAAAATGCAAATTAAATAGATGAAGTCAAAATTAGGGTAAATTAAAGTAACTTTTTGTAAACTATGACCCATTTACATTTTGTCCTTCTAAATTTCAAAACTCAACATTTAACAGGAAATTCTATTTCCACACGCCTAAATAACTAAGGGAACACACTTACTGAATTTTTAATTTAATGGCAATTATACCCTAAATCTTAATGACCATAATAGACATCCAACAAACACTTATAATATTATATACAAAAATTCTCTATACACATCTTTTAAGAACAAAAATATCTCAATGTATACCTTCTAAGTTAAAAAAACAAACCCTAGTTTTTTTTCCATTGTTATCACTTTGCTTGCTACATACTCTATACTCCTTTATTACTTGCAACGCAATACTCTCAAAACATCTTTCATATTGCTTTAATCTCTAGGTTTACAATCTATTATTTATATCGTTTTCTTATCAATTCCACAATTTTTGATTGATTTTGATATGAAAGAGTTGCAAATCTATGGAAATTCCAATCCAAGTAAAAATATGTTGGGTGACAGAAAAACAGTAATGAAAATGTTTTTTTTTTTTTCCGAGCAGAATTTTTTTCGATTTTAATTCGAAGAACCAGTGTTTAATTTATGTATTAAATTTAGATATCAACTGCCAAAATATATTTACTTCTTCGACATCTATATTTCGAAAATTATTAATAAATTTGGTATTTTAGTTCCGATTTATTTAAAGTCAAATATTTTTAATTTTTTCTGTTACCAAATGCCGAAATATATAATTTCATTCGGCTCTGTAGTGCCAAATCAAAAAAAATTTCCCGCCCTTTTCCAAATTACATGAACGGAAGAAAATGAGGTTAAAGGGCCAATGTTTTATTTTGGAGGTTTTCAATGGAGGTTTTCACGGAGGTCTTCTATGGATTGCTTCAATGGACTCACTTCAAACATTGGAGGTTTTTTCTTCAATGGAGGTCTTCAAGTTCACAGGTAGCTCAAGAATGTGGCCTTCAGACTGGTGTTTAAGCTTCACGTGGGTGGAAGTTTTTTGGTCTTCAAGTTTTCAAAAAGTGTGTGAAAAGGAGGGGTAAGTGTGTGTACAATAATATTTGAGTGAAGGGATATAATTGTAATTTTTAGTGTGTGGATTGAGAAAAACAATCAATAAATAAATTAATAGGTGTGTGTATTAAGAAAAGATTTGCACTGAGTTATTTAAGTGTGTGGAAATAGAATTTCCCACATTTAACCTGTTAAAGGATTATCTTATTAAAGTTAACTTTTTTTGTTACGATTTTATTAGGAATTTATAGAAAATCAAATTATGTTTAAAACACATCATATTTATTAAATTTTTTGGACAATAACTCCCTTATCTGGTGATCATGTTTGCACTTTACTACTAAGATAAGAGAGACAAAGTGCAAATGAAATCATCACATAAAAATATTATTATCCTAAAATAATCAATAATAGGTTTGTTGTTGTAGAAATTTAATAAATATGTCCTATCCTTTACACATGATTTGATTTTTTGTAAGTTTTTAATAAAATTTTAACAAAAAGCGTGAATTATAATAAGATAATAATTTGAAAAAATTAACTGTTAAGCAAATGGACAAATTACAAATGAGTTAGAATTTAAGAGGTTTTTGTAATTTCCCTTTAAGAAATAAAGGTAAAATGTCGTTACTTTAATGACCTTTTAGTAACAAAATATTTTATTTACATAAAGACCTCTTAAATTATTAAAAAGTATTATTTTGACCCTTTAAATTATAAAAACGTACAAATAGATCCGTAAACTATTGAGAAGTATCACTTTGCCCCGTAAACTATAAAAGCGTACAAATAAGCTCCCTAAATTATAAAAATGTACCAATTAAACCCTCTAATAGAAGGGGTCAAAGTGAAATACACTAATAATTTAGGAGACCCATCTGTACGCTTTTATAGTTTAAGGGGTAAAGTGATATTTTTTAATAGTTCAAAGGTCTATTTGTACACTTTTATAGTTTATGAAGTCAAAGTGATGTTGCTCAATAATTTATGGGTCTTTGTGTAGATAACCCCAAATATTTTTCATTCAGATTTCAAGTGATAGTTAACTGCCCAACTGTTTCGACCTCTAGTGTGATTCAACAGATGGTAGTAAACATATGGTAGTAAAAGGTCTTTCCACGACTTCTTTCAAAACATCAAGCCCTAACCCTAGTTTCAATCATCTCGTTTCATAATGTAACACATCTCACATTCCTATCAGCTTCTCGCACTTGCGTGACCCATACTTTGAGTTTAGGATTGTTCTCTTCCATGGCATCAGCGACTCTCAGGAAAGCGCTCATGCGATCAAATTCATCTCTGATGTATTGGATTTCTTCTTGAACTCTGGTCAACAAATTGGCCACTTGTTGAAGGAAGGGTGCGAAGTTGGCTAGTAGAAGGAACACAACATTCTCTGCCATCTTGCTATGAACTCTGAACTTTGGAGTTTTGATTAAAAGGTGATTGGTGAGTTTGAAAATTGGTGAGTTGTAATGCTCAAATTCAACTGGGTTTCATCGATCCGTGATTGGTTTATCGGCAAATGAGCCATGCCAAAATTTAGTATGTTTAGACTTGTTCATTGAAATTTTAATGAGTTCGAACTTGAGTTCAAACTCGAACTCAATAAAAATTTAATGAATCGAGCTTGAGCCGAGTTAGCTTAGGCTTAACTTAAGCTCGAGCCTGTTCACAAGCCTTAACAAGCAAAAAAATTTATAAATTCATGCTTGTGTATGAGACTAGAGTTACAATTACAATTTTGATTATATAATTATATATACAATATATACGAACATATTAAAAAAAAAGTCAATGTTTTACCAAAATAATAATATTTACCACCACTATTATATAAATATACTATTTATAGTTAACTATTATTTACATTTATATTTTTTGAATATATAAATATCATATTTTTACATTATTTAATAGATAAATAATAAATGTCAAACGAGCCAGCTAATGAGCTGAGCTTACAAGCCAAACTTTAGTATGTTTAGACTTGTTTATTAAAAATTTAACCAAACTCGAACGTAAAAAAATAAAATAAAATAAAATAAAATAAATAACAAACTCTTACTGAACCGAACTCGAGTTTGTTTACGAACGGCTCTATTCATTTGCAATTGTTTTGCTTAACCAAAGAAAAACAAAGAGACAAAAGAAAAATATATCTTCGTTGTTAACAAGAAAACAAATTGATTAAGGAAAATATTTTATATAATCTTATTTTTTATTAAATTTTCTCATTTAACTCCTTATGAGTTGTGGGTTGGTAGGAAACATAATTTGAATTATTTACATGTATGGAGTTGTCCTGCTGAAGCAAAAATTTTCAACCCACAAATAAAGAAATTAGACCCTAAAACTATAAGTTGTTATTTCATTGGATATCTTGAGAGATCAAAGGGTTTTAGATTCTATTGTCCCACTCATAGCACAAGAATTGTTAAAACTAGAAATGTTGTGTTCTTAGAGGATGAAAACATTAGTGGGAGTATAAATCTCAAAAATGTTTCTTTGGAGGAAAATCGTGCTTTTACGCCTTCCACGATTATCCAAGAAAATGTAGTATTTGAACCTATTGGTACTCAAGAAATTTCTCACATTGAAAAAGAAGTTGTCCTAGTTGCAGAACAACCTTTACGCAGATCATAAAGAGAAAAGAAACCAGCCATATCAGATGATTATGAGGTTTACCTAAATAAGTGTGATATAGGCTTGGAGAACAATCCTGTTTCTTATGCCCAAGCCATAAAAAATGAAAATTCAACTCAATGGTTAAATGCCATGAAAGATGAGTTAAAATCCATGAAAGACAACAATGTCTGGGATCTTGTAGAATTGCCTAAGGGAGCCAAAACTATTGGATGCAAATGGGTTTTCAAAACCAAGCGTGATCCTAAAGGCAATGTCGAAAGAAACAAGACCAGATTAGTTGCTAAAGGATACACTCAAAGAACAGGGATAGATGATAAGGAAACTTATTCTCCTGTTTCTAACAACGATTCCTTGAGAATAGTCATGGCCTCAGTACCTCATTATGATTTAGAGTTACATCAAATGGACGTTAAAACAGCTTTTTTGAATGGTGACTTGCATGAAGTGGTCTACATGGACCAACCTGAAGGTTTTCAGGATGAAAACAAGGAAAATATTGTTTGTAGGCTTAAGAAGCCCATATATGGTCTAAAGCAGGCATCTCGACAATGGTATCTTAAATTTCATGAAGTTTTCACCAAATTTGATTTTAAGGATAATGTGGTTGATCAATGTGTCTACCTTAAAATTAGTGGGAGCAATATCTGCATTATAGTTTTGTATGTTGATAATATATTGCTTGCTAGCAATAATTTAGGAATGATACATGAGACAAAGAAATTCCTTACGAGAAATTTTGAAATGAAAGATCTTGGTGAAGCCTCTTTTTTCATTGGGGTAGAAATTCACCGAGATAGGTCTCGTGGTATTTTAGGATTGTCCCAAAGAGCCTATATCGAAAAGGTTCTCAAGAAGTTCAACATGCAGAACTGTTCAAGTAGTGTTGCCCCTATAGTTAAGGGTGATAAATTTAGTGAATTTCAGTGTCCTAGAAATAATTTAGAAAGGGAACAAATGAAAGAAATTCCTTATGCCTTTGCAGTTGAGAGCATCATGTATGCTCAAGTTTGTACACGTCCTGACATAGCATTTGTAGTTGGTATGCTTGGTCGATACCAAAGCAATCCCAGACTTGATCATTGGAAAGCAGTTAAGAAAGTGTTGCGATATTTACAAGGCACTAAGGATTACATGCTCATTTATCAAAGAACAGACAGCCTTGAAGTAATTAGTTATTCAGATGCTGATTATGCTGGATGTAAAGACACTCGAAAGTCCACTTCTGGGTACATTTTTATGTTTTCTAATGGACCCATTTCATGGAAGAGTCATAAGCAGTCTCTGACAGCCTCTTCCATTATGGAGGCAGAGTTCATAGCATGTTATGAAGCCACATGTCATGCAGTATGGCTAAAGAATTTCATATCTGGATTACAACTTGTCGATTCAATTTCGAAGCCCTTATAGATTTACTGTGATAATGATGCTGCTGTGCGATTCTCCAATAATAACAAAACTTCAGGAGGATCAAAGCATATTGATATCAAGTATCTAGTTGTTAAAGAAAGGGTTCTGAATTAGACTGTTTTCATCTCTCATATTGGCACTACACTCATGTTGGCAGATCCTTTAACTAAAGGTCTCGCACCTAAGCTCTTTCAAGAACATGTTGCGCGCATGGGCTATAACGTTTATCATGTTTAGACTTGAAATGAGTGTATGATAATTGTTATGTTGTAATCATCTTATGTTAGTAATGATTATGTTTGTTGGTTTCATTCTTCATACTTGTGCACAATTTAGAAGAAGATGTAAACAACGGGACCGTTATAGATGAATCAGCATTAATCACCATTTTGTTGCTAATGTCATCTCTGTGGTTTAAGATTCACTTATTCATGTTGATGGAAAATATTAACACAATAACCATTGTACAGTCTTGATCAATGTGTAAATCACTGACTACAATGATTTGGTACTAATAATTTCATTGAACAGAATCTAATGGTGATGGTGCAATCTTCTAGTGGGAGAATGTTGGCCATATTATGATAATCTAGTGACGTAATATACTCATGCAAGCCAAGTGGGAGATTGTAAGAATTTTTTCTAAGTATGGCTTAACGTGGCTTATGCATAATTATATTAGATTCATCTCATTAAGCAAGATACATGTACATAAATTAGATGGTGACTAATTATTGATGAATGCACCTATATATACATAATGTATAGAAGACTAATGGAGATAGTGTCAATGCATTGAATGTGATAGATTTATTATGAATGAATCTTAGAGATGCATTATGTATCTATTATGAATGTAGAAGATACATTAATCAATCTAATGAGTTCATTAATATAGAAGATGCATTATGTATTATGAATGTAAAAATACATTAATCTGTTTAATAAGTTCATTGAATGAATGAATTCTTTGATGGGAAGAATACTAGTATAAATAGTGTAAGGTCCCAAACCACACTCTCCATCACAAAACTCAAGTTGTCACCACAAGAAGACTCTCATCGCCTAGAGAGAGAGAAGTGGTTTGAAGATCTTAGATAAGTAAAGAACTTGAAAATCAAGGTCTTCTATTCAAGGTTTCTGTTTCTTAAAAGAGGATTTCATACTATCATGGATCAATGTATGTATACACTTATTTTGTATAGTAGAAATTCATATAGTTTTCATGCATAGAATTGAATCCTTAATGGTTTTTAGTTTATGTTTCGCAAAGTTTTCTATCAAATACTTCACTTAAATATTTGCTCACGTGAATGCTATAGGACCAAGATGTGTCCCGCACGTTTTAGCCGCAAAAAAAATTAATATTTTGGCTAGCCTCAATCCGTGGAGTTATCATGGTCTACATTAGGCATCTTCAATATACTTAGATATATAATTTTTGTTAATTAAAATATCTTGTGTAACTTATTTTCTTTAACTCTTAGAGCATCTCCAATGGTAGTAGGCATTTTACCTATCTAAATATTACTATAAAGTATACATTTTATTTTGCCCGTCAACGATTTCATGTTTCTGCCCCAACCATGCTCTTTATTTTAGCTATTCATCCAAATACTATTAACTTTATAGAATGCCACGTCAGCAACAAAGATGGAGGGAAATAATCTTAATGATTAAATACATTTTGCCTAGCCTTGAAGGCTAGCTACATGTAGCTAGTGAATGTGAGCTGAGCCAAAATGCCTAAGCATATGCCTAGTGCATTGGAATTGAAAAAAGTGAGTCATATTAGGCATTTTGACTAACAAGCATCATATGCCTAGTGGGTTGGAGATGCTCTTACACATTAGATATATGATAGGCATTTTGCCTCAATCCAAATTTGCTAGTTAAATCTAGTTAGTTTTCAAAAGTTAAGCAAAGCATATTTGACCTTTGTGATTATTTCTTTTCATTTTTGTTGCTTATCGGACATTTCATAATACGATTACTATTTGGATGAATAGTTAAAATAAATAACAAAAGTAGAAATATGAAAAATGTAATAGGTAAAATAAAATTTAAAAAAAAAAAAGGCAAAATGCCAAACAGGGTTGGAGATACTCTAAATAGTTTATCGTATTGACTCTTGTGTGTGGATTTTTCATGAAATAAATTATATTGATTTGATAATTATTAAGGTTTCATATGATTAGATGTAAAATACGCATTTAATATTGTTTGGTTGAATAAAACGTAAATTAAATATTTTTTTATTTTATCATAGTTCCTAAAATAATTATAAGTTAATTTTTAAGAAGTTCACTTTCAATTTGGCTCTTTCAGCACATTGATCTTTTCAAAGGTGAAAGGGTTCCTTTTCATTTGGGTTCTACCCAATAAATATGGTAGAAAGTTTGTGTTTCAAGTGTCAACCAAATCCTGCAAAATAAAAAGTTTTTTTTTTTTTTTTTTTTTTTATGTAGCCAAAATTTTTTTTTTTTTTATTATGTACAAAATCAATTTACATAAAAAATATTTTCAAGTGTAAAATGTTTTACATTGAAACAAATGAATCCTTAATGATTTTCGCATTTATTTTTAAAAAATGGACAGCAAGTATATTGTCCAAACTTTAAAAACAAATATAATAAAATTATCGTATTACAATTATTAAATTAATTTAATTATTTTATAATCGGTGATGTACACCATTCAGTGCTCCAAATTCTATTTCTCTTTGTGCAAAGCTCAAAAAAACAAAATTAGGAGAAATTATCCTAATAGTTCATATACTTTGATTATTGTATCATTTTAGTGTTTGTAATTTTACTTAGTTTGATTTTGATATTATTTTGTCTTTATTTAACTGATTACATTTTTTATTATTTTTTTATGAAAAATTTGTACATAAGTGTCATATGTCATATTTTTATTAGTAAAATTATAAACTTGTTAAACTTAATAAATTAACATCAACCAACTTAGTGGCTATTTTTCTTCAAAAATCCTAATTGGTGTTATTAATTTTATTAAATTGACACAAAATTTAAAATTAAAGATCAAAATTTAACTAATTGAAATGACAATGACCAAAATGATATAAAAGGCAAACTATAAGGATTACCATGTAATTTGCCCAAAAAAATATAATGATCTACATTTTTTTTCAAATAACTTTGTCTACATATCCAAAAAGAAAAAAAATCTCATAATCAAAGGTACCACATAAATACTGAAAATACAATTTTTTGGGGGGTCTAAAAACCAATAATAAACCTTTGTCCAAAGGGATTAAAAAATTACTTTTTATTTGAAGTCCCTAATCTCCTAATCCCAAAGGTTAATTTATTTTACATTTTAGATTCTTTTACATAAGACCGACTGAAAAATCCAAAAATTGATATAACTTTCAAAAAAGATTACTACAGACAAAAGTTCAAAAAAAAAAAAGTGACTTAACACTACCTCACACCTTTGGCTTGTTTGGCCTAACTTTTTTTTAAGTTTAAAGTTGATAATTAAAAAATAAAAATTAAAAACACTATTAACCCAATTTCTAAATAATTGATTTTTGTAACTTATTAAAATTATTTTTATGTCATAAATTATAAATAGAAATCACACAGAATACTCTGACAATGGGCGATGGGTAAAGATTGAAGGTAAAGGGGAGAGAGGAGAGAGGAGAGAGTAAAAATTTACTTTAAAAATAGTGAAAATTTATTTATTTTTTCATTTTTAAAAAAATTTGAAATTAATTATATTTTTTAAAAAACAAAATAATAAATAGAATATATTTTTGTTTTCATTTTTTTAAAAAATAAAATAAAAACAAAATCAAAACAGAAATCTACCAAACCACCACTCAAATTGTAGAACTCCCACCCCCCTCTTTCTCTCTCGCTCTGTCTGTATCTGTCTGAATAAAAATCTCTCTCGCAGAATCTCTCTTTTCCCCGTTTCACACTCTCTCTGTCTCTCTAGAGTCTATCAACGGTAGCCGGAGAGCTTACCCTACGATCATAGGTTAGTTTTCTACTCTCTCTCTCTCTCTCTCTCTTACTATTTGTTGTTCTTATTTGTAGGAGCTCCTCTATCTTTATTTATTTACTCTTTTTTTTCCTTCTAATTCTGGATGAATTGGAATTGGAGTTAGTTAATTGTTATCTTATTCAGTTAACTTACTGGGTTTATGCTATTCTTCTTCAATGTGGGAATTATAATTGCAATGGGTGTTTGATAGGAGAGAGATATAGAAGAATAATAATGGCCTGTTTAGAGGTCGCTTCTTATATTTGCTGCTTTTGAGTCTGATGTGAATTGTTCTTATTCTTTAATCTTGTGCCACTGCATTAGGTAATTGTTATTTTCTTGGCTGGAATAGTTCTATTTCCCCCCTAGGCTTCTTTCTCTCTGAACAATCACACACAAACAAGCCCTCTTTCCTTCCTTCTCTTAAGCGCGAGAATGCTCCATCTCATTGTGTGAGTGTGAGGCGTTTGTTAAAATGTCAAGCTGAGAATAAGACATCCAATATGTAAAAATATGAATTCACAGATATGTTAGGGCATCTCAAGCCCTTAATCATTACCCATATCGCATCAAAGTTAAATTAAAGTATAAAAAACAAAAAATGAAAAAAAAAAAGCCCATAAACCAGTTCACTCCTCTACTTAAGCTCGTATCAATGAAAAATATATCATCCCTCCATTTCATCACCTCCAATTGCATATCAAAATAAGGTTTACTAATTTTTTCAGTCAAATCAAGGGAGATGGCCTTAGGGCATCTCCAACCCTAAACTCAAACTTAAATTTGAGTAAAAAGTTATTAAAATTCCCTCCATTCTTTTACTCAATTTTTTTTATCAATTCTACTCAAATCAACAGGCCTTTTTTTTAGAATCACTAAAAACAAACATAGATACACATATTTATACGTATATAAACGTAATATAACATATATACTTGTTTCCACAAATTCTTGAGTTTGCCAACAAAAATTTCTAATCACACTACCACTCGCAAAAATTTGAAAATTCAATTTTATTTATTACACTTATCATAATAATAAACATACACTCACCTTTTAAACCCTAATCAGAAGACAAGGCAGATGATGAGGAGAGTGGCGGGGTAAGATAGAGAAGCTAGGGGGGAGGCATCAACTGTAGTGGATGGTGGCGTTGGTAGTGACAGTAGTGGTGGCCGGTGGAGATGGTAGTGAAGGGGTGGGTTCGCAAAATAGGCTAAGATGTTTTGTGATTAGGGAAAAATTGTAATAAAAAAAGAAAAAGAAAATAGTGGCTATTATGAGATAAAAGTGTCGTGTAAATCAATGACAAGAATTAGGGTAATTTTTTAATTTTACATTCTTAAAAAATCAAATGATCGAATACAATTGATCTCAAACTATGCATTTTGTTATATTTTGATTCTTAGAATATGCTTTCTGTCTTTTTTAGTCTCCAGACTATGTCTGTTAAAGAAATATTAGAGAAGTTCAATTTTAGATATATAAATTCACCAATAATAATGTGGTAAGGGAGTTTGGCCCTATATGATTGAGGGATTATATGATTGAGGGATTGGGTTTCTTTCAAGTTCAAATATGAAATTGAGACAACTTGAGGAGCCCATTGTGTTACCATGAATCAATCTAAAATGTTCATTTTGTGGAAACCATACATATCATCCAAAAAAATGAATGATCTATTTTCAAAACACACTTGTCGTTCATTTTTACAGAGACAAATGAGATAAGATGAATAGAATACAATTATTGAATCGATCCTAATTTTTTCAGTGGATGATATACAATGAAGACCCTACAAAATAAACAATTCAGATCATAGAAATGGGACTCGTATTGCATCCCACAGGCCCATCAAGTTCCATTTTGAAACACACTTAGATATAGAAAACAATACTTTAGATAGTAAGGTAAATCAATGTAATTAAGTGACTATTTTTTTCATGCTTTAAAATTTGTCATTTCCTTCTAGTTCTGCACCAAGGCTGCGGTAGATCTTATCCCACTCATCCACACTGCTCTTGTCCTTTGTTGATAAAAGACCACTAATTGCCACAACTGCAAGTGGCAATCCCTCACATCTATTCAACATGGCTTTTGAAAGTCTTTCCAAATGTGAAGGGCAAGAATTCTCCATAAATGTTTTCCTGCAAAACAATGTCCAGGATTCTTCGGGAGGCAAGGGCTGAAGATTATAGACATCACCATAATATTCTGTACTAGCGATAGAAGCTAAATCTGCATTTCTGGTTGTCAGCACTACGCGACTCCCACAATTGCCTATGGGAAACACATATCTAAAAGATTGCCAGGCATGAATATCCCATACAACATCGAAAACAAGCACATACCTCTTTTGTTGCAGGAAAGCATTAATTATCCCTTTCAAGCTGTTGGTATCCATGTTGTCCATCCCTTGTGGGACTAGTTGCTTGATTTCTTCAAAAAGTTGTTTGATGATGCCTTTTAGGAGCACCTCAATCTTGAAGGATTCAGAAACAGTGATCCAAACATGGCTCGGGAAATGATTCTTCACAACTGCATCATCAAAGGCCTTTTTAACCAGTGTTGTTTTGCCTAATCCGTCCACTCCTGATACGGAAAACACCTTGAGTCTGGGGTCTTCATGCACCAACCACCTAATTAGTTGCGATTTGGGCTTGTCGATGCCCACAAGCTCAGTTTCATGGAGTAGAAGGGCATCGCCACGATAATCATGGCATGCTGTGTTAAGACCAGTGGACCTTGAGCTTGAGCCTTGCTCTAACATACCATGTCTTTCATGGTATCTCTGATGTCCCTTCGAAATATTGATGACTCTGGCGTTCATTCTTTGAACTTCCGAAGCAATTTGGTGACGAGCTTTTAAAGTCTTAATAAAGCAAGAAACCTTACCAAGAAAACTGCGAAATCCAGCACCATGATGATGTCCGAGGCGAAGCATGTACAACTCGAGAACATCTCCAATGTCGTACGCAGCTTCTCAGACTTGCTTGACCCATACTTTGAGTTCGGGGTTGTTTTCTTCCGTAGCATCGGCAACTCCAAGGAAAGCTGTCATGCGCTCGAATTCATCTCTGATGTATTGGATCTCTTCTCGAACTCCAGTCAACAAATTGGCCTCTTGTTGGAGGAAGGGTGCGAGGTTGGCTAGTAGATGGAACACTGCACTCATAGCCTTTTTTTTTTTTTTTTTAGATGTGTTTTGTTGCAGAGGAGCAGCCTTTAGTTGGTTGGGTTTGAAGGGAGGAGGAAGATGAGAAAATAATTATGGTGGTCTGAACACTGAACTGAGTTCATGATTAAAGGTGAGTAGTGAGTTTGAAAATTGGAGATTTGTAATGCTCAATTTTCAATGATGTGAGTACGTGTTACGCGGATTGAATGATGAGAAAAGCTGTACATAATTTGAAATCTCCTTTTTCTTCCACATGAACGTGTTCCGTGACTCACATGGACCCATCTTGCTTAAGGAAAAGACAAAAGGGAAGAGGACGGAAAATATTTTTTGAGTATTGTTATTTATGTTTAAAAATTAGATTCATTTTTTAAATTTAGTGATGTATTAAGAATATGATTGGTAATTAATTATCTTCTTGATACATCATTAGATTATTTTTCATATTTTTAATGGTCAACAAAAAATAAGCATGTTTGGACAAAATATGTTTTTTACTTTTAAAAGAAGAAAATATTTTTTTTAAAAAAAACTAAAAATTTAACTTTTAACCATTTCTCCAAAACAACCCTATATAACCCAATACTCAAATTTTCTTTATGAAGATAGACCGTGTGATATGGTACAATTGGGTGCAGAGAAAAATTAGGATTACAGAAAATAGACTATGAATTGTTAATTTTGTCCTTTAGAAATTATCACAATCATTTTTTATCCAAAACCTTATTCACCATTGTTGATTGTTTTTAGAGTTAGGCTTTATTAAACATCTCACATGTATGTGAGATCCATACAAATCGCATGAGTGTGGGTTTCACACCTATGTAAAAGATTTAGTAGAATATTTAGTAATTCATTTGAAGTCTATAACATTTTCTTTGTTTTTGATCGCACAAATTATAAAATTTAAGATCAAATAGATTACTATTGAACAAAACTGACGGAAGGCCCATAATATGATGAATAATATTATAATTATGATAGCCATATTTAGGGGCACGTTGGCAAACTGGTTAAAAGTCAGTTTTTAGTTTTTAATCTAATTTAGGTCAATCATCTCTCACATTTTTTATCTATAAAAATATTATAAAATAAAAAATAAAAAACCAACTTTTAACTAATTTTTCAAAAGACTACTTATATACCATGTATGTACTTTTTGCATGCGTAATTGTGAAATGGTCTCCACCAGAATGATTGCTTTGTAGCTTCTTTTTTTTTTTTTTTTTTTTATAGTTATTTTAGTCTTGGACTAAAAAATTTTGTTTGGAATGAGTATTTTTATTTATTTTTGTGGAAGAAAAAATAAAATAATTATGATTTAGATGTAACATTTTATCTTATTAGTTTGTTAGTCTATTTTATTTTTTGTGACTAAAATAGTCAAAATAACCTATGCCAAACATGACCTAAACAATTAAGCCTTCATTGGGAAGAGCTAAAATAGCCTGGCTTTTTGGCTTTTTTAGCCTCATTTAGTTTTTGTTTTTAGCTTTTTTAACTTTTGTGAGAGAAAAAATATAATGATTACGGAAGCTTCTATTTACACACCCATTCCACTCTGTGTACACACTTAATGATACTTATTTTTATTACAATTTCATCCCTAAGTGAAATTATCATTATGGACATCACACACAATTCAAATAAACACAAGTTCTCATTGCACATCCACATCCAAACTCACGTTGAAGCTGTTGAAGCTCCACAAGTCCATTCTAGCTACTCCATTTTTCCATACTCAGTTTGCCAAACCTCCACATTCCATCCTCATCCTTTCAAACCCTTCATTGTTAGCTTACATTCATTAGTTTACACACTAAACACCCTCATTCTTGATTCTTAGCTTCTCATTAGTTTACACACTAAACCTCAATAGCCTGATAAAGTCGATGAGGATGTCGAATCCCGTCCTCGTAACCAGCCTAAATGATAGGATGTGCAATCCTCAGTGCATGTGCAATACGTTGCATTTGAAAAGAAGATCACATTTTAGGGAACATATCAGAAAAGAAAAAGTTACAAATGCATAAAAGAGAATAATATATTACATTGGCATGTTAGCTGAAATCTTGATGTTCATGCACACGTGGTCCATCAGTGCACTCAACTGAAAAACCACATTAATTTCGAAAGTTGAATGTTGTTCGAATTAAATATATTCGGAATTAAGTTGTATGTCGAAAAAATGAAAAACTTTTGGAATTCTACTGTCGAAATAAATGATAATTTTTGGAATGCTACTTCTAAACAAGTTGTTTATTTTCGAAAAACCAGTTTCGAATGAGGAACATATTGCTCATTTCGATGGGCTATGCGTTCGTTTCGAAAATGGTAAAAACAAATCCTACATTACAAATGAATAAGAATGAGGATTAAAATAAGTAAACTAACCTAAGTTCTCAAAATGTGAAGAATTCCTTCAATGATTCACGTGAGATGTCTTTAATGGTTCAATGAGATGTCTTCAATGGATGGATGTAGCTTTTGGGGACGAAAGGTATAGTGTGGGAGATGGTGTGTGTGTGAGAGAGATGTGTTTGGGGGTCTGAGGGGTTTGTATGTGATAGACGGGTTTGGGGCTCTGTGGGTGTGTGTGTGTGTGCATGATTTACATTTGATGCTAGATGTGGAATAAAAAGTGTGTGCAGTGAGCAAAATAAATTGAGATTAATTTTTTAAGTGTGTATATTGAGAAGGATTTGCACAGAGTGGAATGGGTGTGTGCAAATAGAAGCTCCTAATGATTATGGTTTGGATGTGACATTTTATCTTATTGACTTATGTAATCAATTTTATCTTTTGTACTTTTTTAGCCAAAAAACCAAAACCAAACATAGCTTAAACGTGTTATCTGACTTATTTATTATAATCATAGTTAGCATAATAATAAATAAATTATGCAATTTATTTCAAGTAAATTTATTTTACGTTATATGCATAAAGATAATTTGTTTAAAAATTGACTCCCACAAAGATAATATAGATGTCAATATTTGTGAAAAAAATATCATAAATAATCGGCCATACATCTAATATGATTATTGACACTCATTAATATCCAAACTAGTTTTGATGAAAGTAAACATTAAAAAATCTTTTAATTAGCTTTTAGTATTTTTTGAAAAAAAAAAATATAAAACAAAATTTGAAAACCTCTAACGATTACCTTGTTTGGTTGGTTGAGTTTTTTTTAATTCACTTTCTTTTTTTAACAAAAATTAAAACTTTGGTAAAATAAAAAATAAAAAAATAATCATTGTTTAATGGTTTTCTCTTTTTAAAAATAAAAATAATTTTTTGATCTTGATTTTTGTCAAATTAATTTTTATTTAAAAAAGAAAATAGTAACATATTTTGAAAACTCAATTACACCAAATAAGATTATGATGATTATATTTATGTACCAACACATTTGTGTATTTAGGCACAAAGTGCGAATGCTAGATTTCTTAAATTCAAAATGTGAAAGTTCCTGGTTTTAGCTCCGAAAGTCCAATGTGTCCCCCACACGTACGTATTAGCAAGACAAACAAGGATTTGGCTAATTTGTACATAGAATGACAACGGGTCATGGATGTAGTCCCTGGCTCCCGCCTATATCTATTGAGGGCAGGGGTGGGGTGGAAGCAAGTTAATTTTGTAACTTAAAAAATTGAATATAGTAATAAAAACTAAGGATAATGAAATTTAAAAATATAAGAAGATAAAAAAAAATAAGCGTTAAGTACAATATTTTAGTATTTTAAAGGTAAAACACTTTCCTACCCCACTTTCTCATTGGGAAAAAATTCACATGAGACAAGAAGGAAAAAAATTATCATCTCTAATTATAAAACCATGGAGTCATCATGTGTCTTACTCTGGAGATCTAATTTTTTATTTTGTTAGTTTTTGTGTATAAATTATTTATTTAAAAAAATTAAATTAAATTATCATAATGCTTTTTACCTTTGTCTTTAAAAAAATTAGATGACAAGTTTGTCATCTAATTATTAGGCCATAATACTTTGTCTTTAAAGTAAATACTATAATAAAATCACCTGATTATAATATCAAATTAATTTATTTTTTAAATTAATGATTTATACGGAGAAACTAAAATTATAAACAATTTTAATAATCATAATACGTCCTATTATAGCCTAATAATAGAACCAGCTATGCCATGGCTTTCTTTAGGAGTTTGTTTTTTTGGGTCTTTTTTTTAGTTTGACTTAGCCCTCGTTTGGGAACAGACTAATTTAGTAATTTTTTGACTATTTGACTAAAATATGAACTAAAAAAAACTAGTATGTTTGGGATGACTTTTTGACTGTTTACGAAAAGATGTGCAAAAAGTAGAGAGAAAAGAGAATCTTTGATTTTTTGGTATGAATTGTTGACTTTTTAGCTAATTTAGTAACTTTTTGACTTTTTGGCTAAAAGGGAGGGTTCCCAAACGAGGTCTTATTTTATCTTTTGTTTTAAAAGAAAAATAAAAATAGATTCATTTAGACGAAATGAGACTAAGAATAAAATAAAATAATTTATTCAAAATTTTAAAAAATATATATAAAAATTCAAAAAGAATTAGCCAAAGAAGTGAACTTAAAGCTCCGCAATGGGCTCGTCTGAACCGAAAATTTAA
The DNA here is from genome assembly GCF_055761805.1 of Camellia sinensis. Lineage (NCBI taxonomy): Eukaryota > Viridiplantae > Streptophyta > Magnoliopsida > Ericales > Theaceae > Camellia > Camellia sinensis. Next base: position 186,421,297 of record NC_138967.1, read on the forward strand.
GGCCCAAGCCTATGGCTTCAAGTTGGACTTGGCCATATGAGCCTAATTTTTGCTTTAATTTGAGCTTTCTTATTAAATTCAGAAAACAGTTACGAAAAAAATTAGAACTTATAACACAAAATCCTGAAGTGCATTACAATAATTAGAGTAGAATATTGAATCAAGAAAAACAAAAATAAACTTTATTTCTTAAAATACATAATTACATTCATTATGATTATGTGATTAGATTCTATGCATCTTTAATTTCATAAAAATATAGTTACTACTGTCACAGGTGGAGTGCTAGTACCGTGCTACTCATTTATTTTTATCAATTTTAATTTCATTATTTTACTAAAACTGTATGTGTACACAAAAAATAAAAATAAGAGAGAGAGAGAGAAATTATATCTATTATTTAATAGATATCTATGAGGTTAGTATGAACCTCCGACATGGGTCTATCGGTTAGCTCAGGAGTCCAACCCATATATTTAAGGTCTAGATAAAGTGGGTCTGAAAATTAGGCCTAGGCCAATCAGGAAAACATGACAAATTCAACGTCCACGCCCTCTCTCTCTCTCTAAGCCCAAGAGTCCTCACCTCATTGTGTGTGTGGGTCTATGGGCCAGCTCATGAGTCCAACCCATATATATGAGGTCCACATAAAGTGGGTCTGAAAATTAGGCCTAGGCCAATTAGGAAAACATGACAAATCCAACGCTCGCCCCCCTCTCTCTTTCTCTCTCTCTCTAAGCCCAAGAGTAATCACCTCATATTGTGCGTGAGGTGTTTGTTAAAATGTCAAGCTGAGAAAATGTTGGCTATTATAACTAATGTACACCAAGACATTGAATAGTTAAAATGTGTATTCATAGATATGTTATGCTGAAGGGATTTCACGTTGAAACCTTGTTTGCATTATCGATTTGACTAGGTTTTAGAAAGGAAAAAGAAAAAGAAAGGTTTAAAATTTTAATTCCCAACTGAAATTCATAATCTAAACAAAGCTCCTAAGGTTTAGGATTTAACATTTCACTTATCTTTTCATTTTCCTTTTCAAATTCTATCCAAATTCATGATTTAAACACAGCCTTCTTTTCATTTTACTTTTCAAATTCTATCCAAATTCATGATTTAAACATAGCCTTACATGTCTGAATTATAGATTTGGTAAGGAATTTGGATAGAGAAAGAAAAGACGAGTGAAATGTAAATGAAATATAAGTTATTTTTTTTATTTATTTATAATTTTCTCGTATTTTCATTCTCCTTTCTTTTTTTTCAAATCCCTATCCAAAATTTATAATTCAGATACGATATTTTAAAGAATTTGATAAATGCATTTCAAAAGTAGGAAGGCCAACCTTTACTCGATAAAAGTTCAAACCTGGTTAAAATCAAGCCAAGATGGAGGTTGGTTTTCACACATTTAGAGAACTTTGGCCTTGTTTGGGAGTAACTATTTTAGCTAAAAAGTCACTACAAGTTGTCAAATCACTCTCTACTTTTCTGTAAATCTTTTCATAAAAAATCAAAAAATTATTAAAATAACTTATTGCCAAACGAAACCTTAATGGAAGTGGACCTGGTCCATTTTTTAGATTTCCCAAACCAACTATGTAATAAACTAAATTGTTTTTCATTCTTAATTTTAAGAAATGATGACTATCATTTCCCTCTTATTTAAACATTGTCTTGTTCGTTTCATCTTATGAAATTCTTCTCAAAAGTTTTGTTCATAAAAAATATTGATCCCATTAGTTCCAAATTCGTAAGTTATACCAGATTGCTTCTTGTCTTTGAATGTATGGAGGTCTATTTGTGTTGATATCATTACCAAAATGTAAGTTTCATTTATTTAACAGTTAAATATCATGAAAAGTCTTTTATGAAAATGATCATGAAAGAATTGTGACTGTTAGATTACACTTAGAATAAAAATCACAAATCTTTCATGGTCATTTTCATAAAAATTTTCACATCATCCCTAACATTTCCCCTTATTTAAAACAAAGTCAAAGAGGATGAAATAGGTCCATTACTCTAATGACCTCATTGAATAACAAAAATGTCTTTCAGGTTTCAAGAAAGTAGTTCCCTTCCACCAACGCTAGTAAAGAGATTTCCATGGCGTCATTCAAGACATCAAACCCTAACCCCTACACTCGATGATCCCCTTTCATGATGTAACCCAGCCAACACTCCTATGTATCTCTCGTTTTTTAAGCCAATCTTAATCCCAAAATGAAGATATACTTATGAGCCTCCATTTTCATTCACCGCCAAAACCCTTAAACTCAATAACGAGAACAAGGAAAAGAAGCAAGGGAATAGTCAAAACAAAGCTTCATTGAAATCAGAGAAAGTCTTCGATTTTTCATTGAAATCAAATCTACCCTTTGATTTCAGTTACTCATACTCTGAGACTAACCCTTCGATTGAACCCATTGGGTACCGTGAACCCCCGAGATTCTCTCCCTTTGGACCTGGGCAGCTCGACCGGAAATGGACTGGCACTTATGCTCTGGCCGAAGAAGCAGTTGATTTGCTATAGGTAGAAGAACAATGACGCGAGGTTCTTGGTGGACCACTCTCCGAAGAAGAAGTCGCTGCGCTTGTGGAATGGTTTCGTCATAACGATTGTTCTCAACAGATTAATTTGGGTACTCTCTCTCTCTCTCTCTCTCTATGTATATACATGTACGTGTGTGTATGTGCTATATTCTAATTTGATTTGCCTCTTTCCAGTTCAATTTTCTGAATGATGAAGCTATACAACTTAGGGTTTGATTTTCATTTTAATTTTTTATTAGTGACAATTTGAATTCATGTGGTTTGATGCATGATGCATTATTTCTGCTGATTAGTTAGACTGATGGAATGCGTGAGTATAAACACGTATAAATTTCACATATTGGCTCGTGTTGTCAACCAACTAGTGTGTTTGCTCATCGAATGAAGAAAATGAAGTAATTAGACATTTATACTATCGAGATCCTTGCTTTTAGTCATATTTGGAGTTGCCTAAGAAGCATGGACACTTTCATTACTGTAGGTTTGAAAGATTCCAAAAAGATTAGTCGATGTAGGTTGATGTTGTTTGTAAATTTGCTACTGAAATATGCACAGAGAGTAATGTTAATTTCATTACTGTTTATAGCACAATTAAATAAGTTGGAATTTGGAAATTTCATCATTGTTTAAACTTTTGGAGTCATGTCACATGTTGAAATGGCATTCACGTCTGAAATCAAGGTTTCTATTACCTTGACACGACACTATTGTTCTTTTTGTTGGGCAGAATAAAATAAATAAATAAGAGAGAAAAGAAAGCTATTGAAATTCTGATTTTATGTTATGTACATCTAGATAATCAGCTACAAGATGATGCTTAGACATTTTTATTAAGTTAGGGTTAGCACAGCCGGGCATTCGACGCATCTCCATAAGCTTGAATGCCAAACCTCCCTCTAGAAACCTGGAAGTACATCCACTTGAGCTATGCTCAAATTCAGATGATGTTTGAGAATTTATAGAAGATGACATTTCAAAAGGAAAATTTAGACTTGAGAATTTATATCAGATAGCAACCTAGTTGGTGCAGAGTCCTTGACACTGTAGCTAGTTTTGATAGATTCAATTCTTGTGGTTAATTTAGGAACTTTGATTTTATTGTTGTCACTATATTAACTATTTTAGTATGAGAATGGAACTTCTTGGTATTAGTCTTACTGGTGAATGGGACTGGTTAAAATCCTGAGTCAATATCATTCAATCATTTTTCACTTTTCGCCTCATGATTCATTTGATTAAATTTAGTTTGAGATCGACTCAAAATATAAACAAACCATGCTCATTAAGTTTTCAAGTCAAACTTGCGCAACCTATTTACTAAGCTTAACTTGACTCGTTTACAAAGTTCTATGTGAAAGTGTAAAGACATAAGAGCAATGCTTATGTGCACGGAAAAAAACACACACAAATATGCACATAAAAATGAACACAACACAAATTCATTTTTTTCATACACTAGAGTTTTTACTTTTTTGTGCCACTACCATTATTTATTTATTTATTGATAAATAACCACACTTTATTAGAAAAGCATCAAGATGATGCAAAGAGTGCAGAACTATAAGCCACAAAGGCTCAACGTAGTAACAAATCAAATCCTCCACAAAATCTACAAAGACCAAAACATCAGGATCAACCGAAGTGGCCACCCAACTATGCAAAACCGTGAGCATCCGTTGCTCTAACCAAGGAACCGAACGAATGAGACACCCCCTGGAAAACACGCTGATTACGCTGCAACCAAACCAACAAAACAAGACAATGAGAAGCAAGCAACCACGCCTTCCGACGCCACTTACCAACTCGACCCCCCATCCAACTTTGCAAAACTGCCGTAACTGAATCCGGTTGCACCCAAGCCAAGCCAAGCCAAGCCAAAAGTCGCGACAACTAGCATCCAGAGGCGAGAAGTAACTAGACAATGAACTAGCAAACGGTCCACCGACTTTGCATCCCCACAACACAAGCAACACCAGTTGACCAATATATGGCCACGGTGAATTAGGTTATCCAATGTCAAGATACGCCCCAACATGGCCATCTACACAAAAAAAGGCCACTTTGGATGGCGAACCTGACACCTAGACACATCTCCACAGAAAAACAACAGCCTCCGCATGAGCTAGCACTGCATAATACGAGGAAACAAAAAACTTTCCCTTAGCCCAGGACAACTCCAAACCAAAGAATCCTGCCCATCCCTCCCAACACGCAACTCATATAAAAAAGCCAACAGCTCCACTAGCTGATCTTGCTCGCAATCCTGAACATCACGGCACAAGTGCACATTCCAAACAATCGAATCCCCGTGCCCACACCTTACACCACCCACCGTTACCTCACTATCAACGGCAAGACCATAAATCAAATGGAACCGCACTTCTAATGGAACGGCACCACACCACCTATCCCGCCAAAACCTAACTCTATCCCCCACCCCTACCTTCAACGTAACCCTCCTCCAAAACTCCTCCCACCACAACCAAATCCCTTTCCAAAGACCATGGCCATGCGAGTGGCCCACCCTCCCTGAACACCACCCTCCCAACCTCACACCAAACTTCACAACCACCACCCTCCGCCAAAGGCGGTCCCTCTCTTCCACAAAACGCCACAACCACTTACCCCCCATGAACCTTGGGACTACAAATCCGATCCCAAGCCACCACATGATAAGAACCCTCCCCCCCCATTTTCCCAGAGAAAATCCCTCTGCAACTACTCAATCCACTTTGCTACAGACACCGAAATCACATGAACGGACATAAAGTAAGTCGGAATGCTGGACATGACACTCTTAATCAACGTGAGTCTGCCACCTTTTCATAAATACTGCCCTTGCCATCCTGCTAGTAGCTGCTGTACACAGGCCACCACCCCATCCCAAACCCCCGTCGCCTTGAACGAAGCCCCCAAAGGTAAACCCATATATGATACTGATAGAGATGCCACCTTACACCCCAGAATAGCTGCCAACACCGGAGCCCGCGCCACTTCACCCACTAGAATCAGTTTCGACTTGGCCAGGTTCACCCAAAGACCCGACATTGCCTCAAAACACAACAACACACACCGCAAATGTCCAATCTAAGCAGCATCTGCATCACAAAAAATAAGCGCATCATCTGCATAAAACAGATAGGAAACCGTCAAAACTGTTGGATCCACCGCCACCAAACCCATGCAACAAGCCTCTTTGCATCACTCTAGATAACAATCGCCCCAACGCCTCCATCACCAAAATGAACAGCAAAGGAGATAAAGGGTCTCCTTGCCGTAACCCTCTATGAGTAGGAAAGAATCCCGCTGGAGACCCATTAACAAGAATCGACATCCGCACCGTAGATATACAGAATTTAATCCACTTCCACCAACTCTTCCGAAAACCTAATCGGTACAACATATACAATAAAAACTCCCAATTGACATTATCATATGCCTTTTCAATGTCAAGTTTGCAAATAAGCCCCCCCTTTCCCTGCCGGATCCTGGAATCTTTGAAGCACGGACACGGACACGGACACGGACACGCATACGGACACGGACACGGGACACGTCAATTTTTAAAAAATGGGGACACGGACATGGTAGGGGACACGGCAGATTTTTTAATTTTTTTATAAATATTTTTATTTTAATACATATTAATTATTTTATTTATTTATTATATTTTTTAAGTAATATGTTCTAATTAATTTTTTTATTTTATTTTATATACATGTTTATTTATTTTTATTAATATGTATAAGTATATATAATATAATAGTTATATAATAATAACTGATGGCATCCTTTATAACTATTATAATAATAATACTTTCAGTTATTATTATAATATAATAATAATAGTTATATTATATATATATATATATATGAATCCAGCAGATTATAATAATAGTTATATATTATATACATATATGAATCCAGCAGATTAAAGAAGATAAAGACGCGACTGAGAGAGAGAAGGAGAAGCGATCGATCGCGATCGCGATCGCGAGGGAGAGAAGGTGAGAGAGAGAGCTCGTCGAAGTCGAAGGGCGACTGGATCATCAAAGTCGAAGGGGATGGAGGTCGCCGGCGAGTCGACTGGACTGGATTGAAGTCATGGAGGTCGCCGGCGAGTCGACTGGGACTGGATCGAAGTCCAGGTTTGTTTCAAGACCTTTACTCTTCTTTTTTGCTCTCTGTGTTCAGATTTGGACACGCGTGTCCAGATTTGGTGGACACACGTGTCTCCGCCGTGTCTCCACCGTGTCCCCTGCAAAAAAATAATTAAATTAAAGGGACACGCCACCCGGCGTGTCCCGTACGTGTCCCCGACGTGTCAGACACTGCCACGGCATGAAATCTGCCGTGTCCATGCTTCATAGCCTGGAATCCACACTCATTCACCACTAAGACCTCGTCTAGAATTTGCCGCCCACCCACAAAAGTATTCTGAGACTCGGAAACCACCCCTTCCAACACACCATTATTTTTAGAAGAAGAATAAAGAGATTAAATAGAAGAGACATTTAAAAGATGGTCTGATAATGAAATTTTGATACCAAGACAAAAAAGCAGTAGTACATAAAGAATGAGATCCATGAATGAGTCGTGAAAATAGACCTCATTCATTATATACAATCTCTATCAAGGTCAGAGAAAAATTGATTAAAATAATTGCCAAGAAGTTGTCCAATACAAACATGTCCATAACCACCTCACCAAACGTGCTTATTGTTTTTTTTTTTTTTTTTAGACAAATACGATACAATAAAAATATTATGATTATTATATTATTTTTTATGGATAATATACATTGAGGATCCTACAAAATGAACGGTTTGAATTATTGAAACGAACCCGTCATGGGCCATTGGGCATGAACTTGAGAGAAATTCAAAAAAAAAAAAAAAAAAAAAAAATCACAATTATTGGTTTGATTGAATAAGGTTTGATTTGGATGGAATTGTTATTCTTTTCCAAAGATCAATATATTTTGGAAGGCATACAAAAATTGTGAAGTTAGATCTAATCCATGTAGAGTAGAAGTGGCTAATATTCAGTTTGAACTTTGAATCATATAGTCATGAATATTTTTTTTTAACTAATTTCATATATTATTCTCATTCCTTGAGGTTTATAAAGTTTGAAAATAAGTCTCCAAATGCTTTTTGCAGCCCTAAAAAATTCAAAAACTGATTATCCTAAGAAATATTCATTTTGAGATTTAAAAGACTTGTGCCAATTTAAATTAAAATGATTAGAAACCCAATATTTAAAGTAGTGTTTAGTAACATGTGTTTTTTTTTTTTTTTTTTTTCTCTATGTACAAAAAACATAAAATATGTTTATTTTTTATTCTTTTTTATTTTTTTATTTTTTTGTAAAAACTAAAATAAACAGCGTGTTATACATGTTCTCAAAACATAAAAAATCAAAGGGTAATGCTACTCTAGCCAAAAAGTTAGACCTATTTTTCAAACCTAATGATGTGGTACCCTATTAGAATATTGGGTAGATTACAAATAAATATCCCATTTTATTAATAAATCATCAAGTTAATTAATTGTTTTTAATGATGTCATAAATATATTTCAATTAACTATTCAGATAATTTTATTGTTAGAAATTTATTTTTTTGTTAATTTTGTTTAATAAAAATGTTTGACAAGTAGGTATTTGTAATTTTCAAAACTACAGGGGCAATCCATATTTTAAGTAAACTCTAGGAGGTGTATTTGTAATTTACCCTAGAATATTTAAGTCGACCATCTCTCATGTTTTCTCTAATCATTAATCACGACTCTCTCTCTCATGTTTTCTCAAATCATCAACTAATCATCTCTTTTACTTTACATATCACTGGGTCTAAAAAGTGAGTTTAGAAAATGAACTTGTATATCATTTTCCAAAATGAAAACAAGAAAACAAGTATAGTAAGTTACCAAAAAATGGAGTGCTTGGGGGTGGTCGCTGGAGTAGAGAGTGTGACCATAGTAGGGCTGTAAACGAACCGAACTATGGCTCAGCTCGACTTGTTAAGGGCTTGGTTCGGCTCTTTCATTAAACGAGTCGAGCTCGAACTCAAATTTTAGGCTTGTTTAGTAAATGAGTTAAGGTCGAGCTCAAATAAGTTCGGCTCGTTTATCTTTATTTAAATTATATATTAAATATATTTTTTATATAAATAATAGCATAAATGCATTATTTATGTATTAAATAATAAAAAATCTTATCGAGCTGAACCGAGCCCGAGCCCAAGTCCAATTAGTTATCGAGCCAAGCTCGAGCTCAATAAACGAGCTTGATAAGCAAATGAGTCGAGCTCGAGTTTAGCAAAGATCAACTGGGCTCGACTCGGCTCGACTCGACTCAACTCGACTCAACTCAACTCAACTCAACTCGTTTGCAGCCCTAGGCCAGAGAAGAAATGAACCTTTCCTCCATAGTCTCTTTCTTTGCTTTCTTTTTTTTTTAACAAAAAAAAAAAATCTTATGAGGACCCAGCCAGTCCCCGGTCATATGCAATCCCTCCATCCCACGTGCATCTGGTAATTGCCGAGAGAAATCCTTTGGGGTGGCCCCAAATGGAATGGCTTGAACTCGGGGCTTCTTTGTTCCAAGGCAAGATTGTGGCCATCACTTCTTCACTTGGGGTTGGGGCTAACCTCTCTTTCAATTTGAAAGTGTGCATTTTATGCTAAAATGTTTGTATATTAACTTTAAGCTGCATGTGGCCAAACCCACAACCTTTTTTTCATGCATTTGAAATTTTGGCTTGATTTATCAATGGTTTTGTGGAAAAAGAAAAAGGGATGATAATAGTTTATCATGTAATGCAACAAAGATTTTTAACTTTTTGAGCTGATTTTCTAATTCAGAATCCTGTCATTTGCATTCATACAAGTTTTCTTGGTGTACATACAAACATAATGAGCTGTTTCACCAACCTTCTCATTTTGCAATTTTTGATCTTCTGTATAGGGGTTGTAACCAAGTTGATTGTTTTCTCCCGTGTTACATAACTTATTTGAGTATTTTTTAGATGTGGCTAGTTGAAGTGTAAGATCCTTATTTCCCACTATCTTGAATTATTATTTTTTGAGCATTTCTTCTCATTTGGTTGTAATTTGTGCATTGAGCTGTCCACTATTACAGCCTTTAATGAGATTCTTACACCGTCCCTTGTAAAATGCACTCTGCTGTGATGGAAAGAATGGAGCCAAGCTTATCAAATAAAATTTCAGCTGCCTATTTTGTACAATAGTACATTTTTCTGTAGATGAGTGTAGTGTGTGTGCTGAAGTTTTAGCATAGCATTTGGTACATTGTACTTCTTCTACAAATTGTTGTTAGTTCCATATTGTTGCCACTTTAAACCAAACTTGACTTAAAACTCATGTAAAACTGGTGTTTCAAATTTTCGTTTTAGGGATATGATATAATTGATGTTTTGCCATGGGATGAGTGGTGGAACTTTGAGCTCACTAAAGATGAGTCCAATCCACATATTTCACTTCTTCCTTTGCATCCTGATGTCCGGGCCAAGTTTAATGAGACTGCTGCTTGGGAGTACGCTTTATGCGTGGCGGGCAACCTTAGCTGGATTGAAACTATTGATGGGAACTATCCGCCTCCCTTGGATGCTCATGTGGTAATACATTTATTTTTCCTTTTCATATTTTATTGTTTGGGCCTAGTTTGCAAAATAAGTGGATGATATACTTTTTCTATTTTATTTAAGCTTTTCTTTGTCAACATTTATGCGATTTATTAATATTTCTGTTGTATGGTTTGGTACCATTTGATAAACCAAGCCAAGCCTTAAGTCCCATTAAATGGGGTCGGCTATATGAATTCTTCTTTTCCACTCGATTCTATCAACGGCCATTTGGTTAGTCAAGTTAAGGAGAGGTTTGGTACCATTTGATATTTCAAAGAATTATATTCCGCCCACTATTGCTTTGAATCCTATGGCTATGAGGTATAACTTGATTATCAACACTCGTAGTGATTTATCTAACATGTAATATTGCACGAGCACTAAAAAATTATGTAAATGACACTGGAAGCATAAACCAGATAGCTCAAGACTACACCTTAAGGAGTGGATGTCCCAAATTCAAGCTGGCCCACAAAGGAGCCAGCCCATCAGAATTCCAAGGGTTATTTAAAAAAAATAAAAATAAAAAAATAAAAAAATAAATAACTGAATTTTGATTCTCATATTTCGACTGCAAAGTTAACTTCATGCTGGCCTTTAGGTTTGCTATGTTCTATGATCTTTGCACACTCTTGAGATATGCTTAGGAATTGGGCAATTGAGAATCAGTTTATTAATGAATCAATTTAAATCTGTTCAATTAATTCGTTACTACCTACCACATTCCAGAGGCATGTAAAGGTTGAAAAGGTTAAGACTGGCAGTACCATAATGATGACACTAATAATGAAGAACTTATTTGCTGGTGCTGCGTTCCTTTCTGTCTCCTCTTTCTCTTGCACGAGCACTAAAAAACTATGTAATGACACTGGAAGCATAAACCAGATAGCTCAAGACTACACCTTAAGGAGTGGATGTCCCAAATTCAAGCTGGCCCACAAAGGAGCCAGCCCATCGGAATTCCAAGGGTTATTTAAAAAAAAATAAAAATAAATAAATAACTGAATTTTGATTCTCATATTTCGACTGCAAAGTTAACTTCATGCTGGCCTTTAGGTTTGCTATGTTCTATGATCTTTGCACACTCTTGAGATATGCTTAGGAATTGGGCAATTGAGAATCAGTTTATTAATGAATCAATTTAAATCTGTTCAATTAATTCATTACTACCTACCACATTCCAGAGGCATGTAAAGGTTGAAAAGGTTAAGACTGGCAGTACCATAATGATGACACTAATAATGAAGAACTTATTTGCTGGTGCTGCGTTCCTTTCTGTCTCCTCTTTCTCTTGTATATTATGCAGCATGGGGGGGTTTTATTTTCATTTACTGGTTTTGATTATAAAATTTGTTACGGAACAGGTTGCTTCTGTTATGACCGTTTGGAATAATGTACAGCCTGATTATGCTGCTAACATGTGGAATGAAGCCTTGAACAAGCGACTTGGAACTAAGATATTGTAACAATTTATTCCTCATTTTATTGACCAAAAGTTCATAAGGGTTTGCTTGTTGAAAAACATAGTTTAAATAGATGGGATTCTCATGACCGAAAGAGGATTCCCATCGTTATCTATCGGGGTCATTTTATATTGAGGAATGGTGTATCGGGCATCTGTATCTCTAGTGTGTAATTGGGATAGTTCAAAAAAAAAAAAGAATTTATCTCATTTAACTAAGCATATAGTTCTTGATAGAGCTGAATGGTGAAAAAGGATTAATGTAGCTTACCCCAATTGATTGGAACGTAAGGCTTAATTTGGTTTGGTTTGTCATCAAAGGCGACTTGGGAAATGTGTTGGTACTGGCAGTTCATGAGATTAATCGACAATCTCTTGGACCAAATCTAGACAAGATAGTTTGATCCTACCCAGCAAGCCATTGAATTTAGACGTTGGTCTGGATGAAGTGATATACAATAACTAATAGCATCATTAAATTCTGGTGTAATACTTAAAATAAATGAAATGTGTACTTGTCTGTATTTGTTTAAATATTTGATTTGACGTTGGACTTCTGTGTAGGGCCTTGATCTTCCCGAAATTCTTGTAGAAGCTGAAAGGCGTGGGGTCATCTTTTGATGAATTGTTGACAATTCCCGAGCAAGACAATTGGATATACAGTGATGGAAAGGCTACATCATCTGTCGTTTTCATTCTTGAAATGTACAAGGAAGTAGGGTGGTTTGATCCAATTGCAAACTCCATTCAAGTTACAAAGTTTACGGTGAGTTTGTTGTGAATATTCAATTTCATTAATTTAAATAACAAAAGTCTCAAATTTGCATCCAATTAATGTTGCATGATCTATAAAATGGTTTTATTTATTTATTGAAATGGCTTATATGTAAATCCAGTACTTAGATGGTTTAAACTATGTTATTGTATTTGCATGAGGTTGGAAGATCTGCTGACTGAACCCTCACATTTCACCAAGTTTGCATTGAATGATTATTGACGAATTTTTTTCTTAATAAACTGTTATTGTCTATATGCACTGCTTTGTACTTATTTACGTACAAAAAATAAAGAATTTAAATTTATTTTAGGATAAATTACACAAATGGTCCCTAAAGTATACCCTTGATTTCATTTTGGTCCCATAACTTTAATTTGCATCAAGTGCATTCCTAAACTTCTCACATTAATCCAATGTAGTCCCTTTCTTAACTGTTGTCTAAAAAACGTACTAAAATTTGCTTATGCCAGTCTCACATCAAGCATTGAAGGACATAAAGGGCATTTTGACACATATATTTATACCATATACCATCATTCAAAGAGCCAAACACACTATGTATTTGACTTTCAGTAATGAAGTAGATGTCTTAGATGTGTTTTATTTTGTAAATAATGTTCATTTCACGTGTCTTGCGATTTATTTACGGGGAAAATGAGAAATTGCTTCTAATGCTCTCCAAATGCCTTATGTGAAGTTGACATAAGCATTTTTCATATTTTTTTAAGACGATAGTTAGTATAGGGGACTACATTGAATCAATGTGTAAAGTTTAGGAATGTAATTGATACAAATTAAAAACTATAGACCAAAATGAAAATAATGGTATACTTTAGGAATATTTATGTAATTTTCCCTTTATTTTACTATCATGAAACTAAACTTGAACTGTGTGGGTAAATATGGATGTTCAACTGAAATTGATTGTTGTGTGGACGTAAAACCCAGGTCAGGAATTTCACATATTATTGCTTTATTAATTTATCTTGTCCAAACTGCAGATAAAAGATGCTTACACACTCAAGTTCTTTGAAAACAATTCAAGCCACCTGCCAAAGTGGTGCAATGATGCGGACACTGTGAAGCTCCCTTTCTGCCAAATTCGAGGGAAGTATAGAATGGACTTACCTGGATACAATACAATGGATCCATACCCACATATGAATGAAAGGTGCCCATCTCTTCCCCCAAAATACTCTAAGCCTAAGGGTTGTTAAAGGTCTTCTGATTTGTTTATTCTGTTTCGATTTTTTTATACCACTGCTTTGTATAATACTAGGTTGTATTTTTTATTTTTCTGTATACAACTTTTCTGATGCAAAGACTTGGAAGATTTCAAAAGTTTAGTTGATGTAGGTTTGATGTTGTTTGTAAATTTGATACCACAATACAAAGAGAGTAATAGTAATTTCATTGTTACTGCACAGTTCTACTTTGGAATATCCTAATTCACAAATCTTGATGATGGAATAAGGTTTGATTTGGATGGAATTGCTATTCTTTTTCAAAGATCAATAAATTTTGGAAGGCATCCTACAAAAATTGTGAAGTTAGATCTAGTCTATGTAGAGTTGAACTGCCTAATATTGAATTTGAACTTTGAATCATATGGTCATGAAACAAAATTTTTAACTATGTTCTTATATTATTCTGATTCGTTGAGGTTTATAAAAAGTTTGAACATTATTGTCCAAATGCTTTTTGCAGCCCTAAAAAATTCAAAAAGTGATCATCCTAAGAAATATTCATTTTGAGATTTGAAAAACTTGTGCCAATTTAAATTAAAATGATTAAAATAGTGTTTAGTAACTTGTGGTTATTTCTTCTTCTTCTTCTTCTTTTTTTCTTTTTTTATTATGTACAAATAACATAAAATATGTTTATTCTTTATTCTGTTTACTTCTTTTTTTTTTTTTTTTTTTTTTTGTTGGTAAAAACTAAAATAAATAGCATATACATGTTCTCAAAACATAAGATATCAAAGAGTAGTGCTACTCTAGCCAAAAAGTTAGATTCATTTTTCAAATCATGAGGCCCTCTATTAGAATATTGGGTAAATTATAAATACATTTATTAAGATTTGATTAAAATATAGATTGCCTTGTGTAATTATGAAAATTACATCCTATCCTTTTAGGTTTCTAATTACATAACAAATAATCTTTTTTATTAATAAATTATCAAGTCAATTAACTGTTTTTAATCATGTTAGAAATAAATTTTAATTAACAATTTAGATAATTTTATTGTTATATAGAAGAATAATTAAAAAAATTATTTTCTTGTTAATTTTGTTAAATAAAATTTTTTGACAATGAGATATTTATAATTTTCAAAATTACAGGAGACCACCTATATTTTAAGTAAATCTTAGAAGGTGTATTTGTAATTTACCTTAGAATATTGAAGTCAACTCTTTCTAATTATCAACCAATTATCTCTTTTACATTACATATCACTGAATCTAGAAAGTGAGTTTAGAAAATAGACTTGTATATTATTTTCTAAAATAGAAACAAGTATTATAAGTTACCAAAAAGGGTGGGTGATTGGAGGTGGTCGTTGGGGCAGAGACAGTGGCCAAAGGACGGAAGAGTGAGGGAGGTAGGAAGGAATGAAATTTATTTTATAAATAAGTAAAAACATATTTTTCTTATTTCCTCAAATTCTGAGAATTGTAACCAATTTTTTTTAAAGTGAAAACAATTAGCGTTTGGTAACGTTTACGTTTTTGGTTTATGTTTACAAAAATTTTATAAACTGATTTTTGTTTATTTTTAGAAAAAAATAAATTACAAACGTGTTTGGTTTGAACAAAATGTTTAAAAAAATTTTAAAATATAAACTAAAAAATATGTTTGTTCAGGCCTAAAATATTTATATTTATATTTATTATTTATGACAATGGGATCACACACATTATAATTGAAAAAAGAAATAATTGAAAAAAAATTTAATTGGAAAAAAATTATTTGAAAAAAAATTAATTAAAAAAATAATTGAAAAAAAAATTAATTGGGAAAAAAATATTTGGAAAAAAAATTAATTGAAAAAAAAATTAATTGAAAAAAATTAATTAAAAAATATTTGAAAAAAAGATTAATTGAAAAAAATGAAAAAAAAATTAATTGGGAAAAAAAATATTTGAAAAAAAGATTAATTGAAAAAAAAAATTATTTGAAAAAAATAATTGAAAAAAAAAATTATTTGAAAAAAATAATTGAAAATAAATTATTTGAAAAAATAATTATTTAAAAAAAAAATTGAAAACTGAAAACGTAAACTCATTTTTTGAGTTTACGTTTTTTCCTCAAATTTATAAACTGAGACAACCATTTTTAAACCAAAAAAATTATCAAACAAGTTTTTATGACAGTTTTTTAAATTTTTGTAAATATGAACTGAAAACTGAAAACTGAAAACGGAATGGTTACCAAACAGGCCCGGTTACCGTGTTTTTTATTTTAATTTTCAAAAAATTTAAAGTTAAAGAAAAATAAATAAAATAAAAACCTCACCAAATGAACCCTAAGATTTAGGGTTCAAATTAAAATATTTGAAGTTACCAACTCTCTAGATCAAAATTAAGAGGTCAAATAGCAGGCTCCCTATCTACTATAGAAACAAAAATTTAATAGAGAAAAGAAGAAAAAAAAATAGAGAAAAAATTGATCCCAATATGAATACAACAAATCAAGTACCAAGAGCACATGAAAATAAATAAATATATAATAAACATTCTAAATGTGGTAATGATCCAATAATTTATCTTCTGTCGCTATAGATAATTTCTTCCCACATAGTAACGTTTTGTGTTGACAATCCCAACTTCTGGAATGTGTGCAATTTTTCAATAATTCCCACCTTCTAAGTCTCTGTTTAGGCTCGAAATCAATCCATCAAAAATATTAATCAAATAAAGAGATTTAAGGTTGGTTAGATGTTAAACTCCGCAGGGCAACTCCTCTACCAATTCACATTCTTATATTAATAATACTTCAAAATGAGGCATCGAGCCAGCCTCTACTTTCACCCATTTCAATCCTTTTAGTCCAGCAAGTCCTAATCTCGCGAGTCTTTGAAATCCACCAGCCTTGAAAGACAATTCTTCTCCTTGAAACCACAGCTTTGTATAATACTAGGTGGCTGTATGATTTATTTTTCTGTATACAACTTTTTTGATGCAAAGACTTGAAAGATTCCAAAAGATTAGTTGATGTAGGTTTGATATTGTTTGTAAATTTGATACCACAATATGCACAGAGACTAATGTTAATTTCATTGTTACTGCACAGTTTTACTTCTGAAAATCCTCATTCAGAAATCTAGGTGATTGAATAACGTTTGATTTTGATGGAATTGCTATTCTTTTTCAAAGATCAATAAATTTTGGAAGGCATCCTACAAAAATTGTCAAGTTAGATCTAATCTATGTAGCTATTTGATGAGCCATCAAGATGGATTTCCATGGTTCCGTAAACCGGTCCCACGGTTGATATTGAGGTGCTTCTCCTTCCACTGGCCCTGTTGCTCAGTTAATTGGGTAGAAAGAACTCTTGTTGTGTTAATCACGTCACGTCTGCGAGCTGGAAAATCAACTAAAGACCTCTAAATATAGGAAAGCTTGTCTTCACGCCTACACCCTTAGCCAAGTCATTATTCCGCCGATTCTAAGTACTACATATATTGAGTTTGAACTTTGAATCATATGATCATGAATCAAAAATTTTAACTGATTGCAAATATTATTCTCATTCGTTGAGGTTTATAAAGTTTGAAAATAAGTCACCAAATGCTTTATGTAGCCCTAAAAAATTCAAGAAGTTCAGAAATTCATTTTGAGATTTGAAAAACTTGTGCCAATTTAAATTAAAATGATTAGAAACCCAATATTTGAAGTAATGTTAACGAACTTGTGGTTATCCCCCCCCCCCCCCATGTACAAAGAACATAAAATATGTTTATTTTTTATTCTTTTTATTTTATTGTAAAAACTACAATAAATAGCATATTTAGTGGGCATGTTCTCAAGAACATAAAAAATCAAAGAGTGGCGCTACTTTAATCAAAAAGTTAGACTTATTTTTCAAGCCTAATGATGTAGCACTCTATTAAAATATTGATAAATTATAAATACACCTCTTGAAATTTGCTTAAAATATATATTGCCCTCTATGATTCTAAAAATTACATCTCACCTCTTTAAGTTTCTAATTACATAACAAATAATTCATTTTATTAATAAATCATTAAGTTAATTAATTATTTTTAATAATGTCATAAATATATTTCAATTAAAAATTTAAATAATTTTATTATTACATAGGAGAATAATTAAAATTTTCATCTTTCTGTTAATTATGTTAAATAAATTTTTTTGACAATGTGATATTTATAATTTTCAAAATTACAAGGGACAATTTATATTTTAAGTAAACTTTAGGAGGTGTATTTGTAATTATTTTAGAATATTTAAGTAAACTCTCTTTCTAATATTTCACTAATCATCCACTATTCATTTCTTTTACATTATACATCACCGGATTTAGAAAGTGAGTTTATAAAATAGATTTGTATACCATTTTTCAAAATGAAAACAAGTATAGTAAGTTACGAAAAGGAGGGAGTGGTCGAAGGTGATTGCTAGAGCGAAGACAAAAGGGTGAGGGTGGTAAGAAAGAAAGAAACTTGTTTTGAAAATAAATAAAATCACAATTTTCTTATTTCCAAAAATTCTAAGAACTGTAGCCAGATTTTTGAAAGTGAAAACAATTAGCAAACGTGTTTTTTATTCTGATTTCAAAAAATCTTAAGCTAAAGAAAAATAAATAAAATAAAAATCTCACCATTCAAAAATTTGTGAAGTTAGAAAATGTGTTTTTAAAAGTAAAAACAAGTAACAAATGTGTTTTTTACTTCAATTTCAAAAAATCTAAAGCTAAAGAAAATTAAAAAAAAAAAAAAAACTCACCAAACGAACCCTAAGATTTACAATCCCAATTAAAAAATTTGTAAAGTTACCAACTCTCTAGGATCAAAATTAGGAGGTCAAATTAGGGGTGAGCAGCGGATATACCGATCTGCCAAAACCGACCGAACCGAACCGATCCGCCGCATTTTGGACGGATGCGTGATGACGAGCGGACGGTTGCGGATTGATTTTCTCAAATCCGCCAATTTGGCGGACGGATGGCGGATTTGAGATTTTTTGGCCGCAACCGAACCGCCAAACCGCCAAATCGCGAGCACCCCTAGTAATTTATAAGACTTTGTATTTTCAATTTGTTTAAATATTATGTTTGTGTTTTCAATTGAAAAAGAGTTTAAATATTCTGTTAAAAAAAAAATTCAACTAGAATATATTTTTTGAATTGAAAAAAATAAACGTATTATTCATATATATTTTTTAGTTTTTAAATATAACTCTAAAAATAATAAATAGAAAATATGATATATGCTGGTTGGTTTTTGTTTTCAAAAACATATGTAGATGTAACAATACAGAGACATTCAATCTCTACTACTGCTTTGTTCATCGTTTTGATGGTTTGAATTGTTATTATATTTTAAGAATCACAGATTGTAATACTTTATAGGGATGAATCATGCTGTGATTGTAATATATGGATGAGGCATGCAGTGTTCGTGATATTCTAAAGTTTCAAATTTTTTTCTTTGGATAAGGCATACAGTGATTGTAATACTTTTTTAAGTCATTGACTGTACTACATTCTTTTTCTTTTTTTTCCTTTTTTTTGTTTGAGGAAGTGCACAAGTTGAATTATGTTGAAAATTTATATAATTTTAAACCGCCAAACCGATTCGCATCCATCCGCCAAACCGCCAATCCGCTCAATCCACATCCGCCGGATTGGCGGACGGATGCGGATTGATTTTCTTCAATCCGCCAATCTGGCGGACGGATGGCGGATTGGAGGTTCCGTGGCCGCAACCGACCCGCGCCCACCCCTAGGTCAAATAATAGGCTCCCGGACTACTAAAAAAACAAAAATGTAATAGAAAAAAGAAAAAATAAATAAAGAAAAATTCGATCCCAATATAAATACAACAAATCAAGTACCAAGAGCACATGAAAATAAATAAATACATAATAAACATTCTAAATGTGGTGGTGATTCAATATGCTTAGAGCTCTCTCCTCCCTCACTATAGAAAATTTCCTTTCCCAATAGCCAAGTTTTGTGTCCCCAATCCAAACTTTTGGGATGTGTGCAATTTTCCAATTATTCTCACGCTCTAAGTCTCTGTTCAGACTCGAAATCAATCCATCAGACATATCAACCAAATCAAGTGATTTAAGGTTGGTTAGATGTTCAATGCCAGAGGGTAACTCCTCTTCCAATTCGCATTTCTGGATAATTAACTCTTCAAGATGAGGCATCGAGCCAGCCTCCACTTTCACCCATCTCAATCCTTTTAATCCACGAAGGTACAACATCACAAGTCTTTGAAATCCACCAGCCTTGAAACACAATTCTGCCCCTTCATATGTCTGAAGAAGTCGAAGTTCAACCAAATTGGGCAAATCTTGAAGGGATTCCAGTGGATCAACATCCCTTAACTTACTCCATTCTAAATGTAGTCTTGCCAAGCTATGCAGTGATGGTATCCAATGCGGTACCTTAAGTAAACTTCCTACTAGGCAGAGCGTTCGAAGAAGTTGAGGTGGTGAAGAAAGAGAATCTAGATCAATGATCTTGTCTTCTCCTGTTGCACGAACAAATAATGAGCGAAGGTTACTAAGCTTCTCAAGGGACGAGCATAACACCCTCCCGTCTTCATTTCTCAGTTTTTCAATGCGTAATTTCCTCAGTTGAGTCAACTTCCCTACCTCTCCTAGTAAAATGGTCCCATTATCATGGTTTGCTTCAATAGAACAAAGTTTCTGTAAGGATGACAAACTTCCTATTTCCGTTGGGGCTTTGAATCCATAATTGTGTTGAAAACAAATGCCAGGAACAAAATCTTTTTTGCAGCGATACAACAAGATATGGCGAAGTTGTTGGA
The DNA here is from genome assembly GCF_055761805.1 of Camellia sinensis. NCBI lineage: Eukaryota > Viridiplantae > Streptophyta > Magnoliopsida > Ericales > Theaceae > Camellia > Camellia sinensis. Next base: position 186,441,772 of record NC_138967.1, read on the forward strand.
GCTTGAGGATATCATCAGGCAGCTCAGTGACATACGTATCTTTAAGGTCCAATGTTTCTAGGTTTTGGAGCTTTCCAATCGACTTTGGAATTACTTTTACATTGGTTCTCCTCAAGCTTAAATACCTGAGTTGAATTAGTTTCAAAACTTCATTTGGGAATGTCTCCAACGAGGCACCTTTCAAGTCTAGCACGGTTAGCAACTGTAGACCATCATTTGACGATGCAACCATGGAGAACTTGGACATTGAATCTGTTGCATTGAACATAAGCAAAGAACTTAGTCGAGTGAAACGCTTGGTTTGTTGTGTATATTCCCAATTATTGTTGATTGATAAGCGCCTTACCTTTTCAGGCCACACTCTGCTTTGTTCACCGGCTAGTGTCACAATGTTTTGCTCTCCCGACTTCGAAACAATAATTTCACGCCAAAGGTCATGGATGCGATACTTTTGGACCCTTCCATCATTTCTCATCTCTGCCACTTGAACCAAACTTCTATTGATTAGCTCATTGAGGTAGCCCTCGGCAACTTCTTCTTTCGTCATTCCTGCTTTCGATTCTACAAATCCTTCTGCCACCCATAACCGAATCAATCTCCAATGGTCAATCAAACAATCCTCCGGAAAAACACTTAGATATAGAAAGCAGAACTTCAGATAATAAGGTAAATCAATGTAACTGAGGGACAATATTTTGTTCATGCTTAGGAGTTTGTCATTTCCTTGTAGTTCTGCACCAAGGCTGCGGTAGATCTTATCCCACTCATCCACACTGCTCTTATCCTTTGTTGATAAAAGACCACTAATTGCCACAATTGCAAGCGGCAATCCCCCGCATCTATTCAAGATGGCTTTTGAAAGTCTTTCCAAGTGTGAAGGGCAAGAATTCTCCATAAATGTTTTCCAGCAAAACAATGTCCAAGATTCTTCGGGAGGCAAGGGCTGAAGATTATAGACAACACCATAATATTCCGTACTAGCAATAGAAGCTAAATCTGCATTTCTGGTTGTCAGCACTACGCGACTCCCACAATTGCCAATGGGAAACACATATCTAAAAGATTGCCAGGCATGAATATCCCACACATCATCGAAAACAAGCACATACCTCTTTTGTTGCAGGAAAGCATTAATTATCCCTTTCAAGCTGTTGGTATCCATGTTGTCCATCCCTTGTGGGACTGGTTGCTTGATTTCTTCAAATAGTTGTTTGATGATGCCTTTTAGGAGCACCTCAATCTTGAAGGATTCAGAAACAGTGATCCAAACATGGCTCTGGAAATGATTATTCACAACTGCATCATCAAAGACCTTTTTAACGAGTGTTGTTTTGCCCAATCCGCCCATTCCTGATACTGAAAACACCTTGAGTCTGGGGTCTTCATGCACCAACCACCTAATTAGTTGCGATTTGGGCTTGTCGATGCCCACAAGCTCAGATTCATCGAGTAAAAGAGCATCGCCACGATAATCATGGCATGCTGTGTTAAGACAAGTGGACCTTGAGCTTGAGCCTTGCTCTAACGTACCATATCTATCATGGTACCTCTGATGTCCCTTCGAAATATCAATGACTCTGGACTTCATTCTTTGAACTTCAGAAGCAATTTGGTGACGAGCTTTTAAAGTCTTAATAAAGCAAGAAACCTTACGAAGAAAACCGCGAAATCCAGCGCCATGACAATGTCCGAGGCGAAGCATGTACAACTCGAGAACATCTCCAATGTCGTACGCAGCTTCTCGGACTTGCTTGACCCATACTTTGAGTTCGGGGTTGTTCTCTTCCATAGCATCGGCAACTCTGATGAAAGCTGTCATGCGATCGAATTCATCTCTGATGTATTCGATCTCTTCTCGAACTCCGATCAACAAATTGGCCTCTTGTTGAAGGAAGGGGGCAAAGTTGGCTAGTAGATGGAACACCGCAGTCTCCGCCATTTTGCTTTGTTAATGAGAAAATCATGGAGCTCCGAATTCTGAACTGAGTTTTGAATAATAGAGGTGAGTTGTTAGTGTGATAATTGAGGATTTGTAATGCTCAAATTCAATTGGGTTTCATTGATCCTTGATTCGGGATTGGTTCACCTGTAGTTGTCTTGCTGGACCGAAGAAAAAGAAAGAGACAAGAGAGTTGTTGTTGGATGTCCCTACTTGTACTAAATTTAAACTCCCACTTGTGTGGTAGTTGGTAAATTTCTCTTCATTGTCAAAAAGAAAACAAATTGAATCAGGACAATATATAAGAGGTTTTGGTTAATATGTGTCCTAAGATTATTTGTTAAGACGACATTAAATAAATATATTTGTATTAATTTGTATATTAAAATGAATTTTAAAAAATCATAAGTCAAGAGATTTTGAAAAAAATAAATAAAAATAAATAAAAAAATAACTTGAATTTAGGTCATAGCTGCCCATACCACTACTATAGGGATATTTAGGAAAAATCTAAACATGAACATCAACTCTGACCTTCCCATATAATATTATCGATATAATTTTTTTTTTTTGAAAATTTTCATTTATAGACATAAGTAGATTTTAGGGGTATTTTTTTTAAGGTCCCTGATATTATGATTTTATAGTAAAAAGGACATCAAATATTTTCATGATGTCTAAGGTCCCTCAACATCAATCCAGAGAAATTTCAGTCCCAGAGAAAATTGGTCCAGAGAAATTCTGGGAAGAATTTCTCTGGACCAACCCAGAGAAAATTTAGTTCAAAAACCAGAGAATTTCTCTGGTTTTAACCCAGAGAAAATTCAGTTAAAAACCAGAGAAATTTAAAAAATCCATAGAATGAGGTTCAAAGCAAATTCAACACATCCAACTCTACAAAGCCCATGAATGTACGTGTTGTATGTTACAATAGTTGGGCAATTAATAGTTCTTCTATGAGTTTGTGATAGATTTTCTTTAAACTTAATGGTATGAATTTCTCTGGGTTGAATCCAGAGAAAATTCAAATTTCTCTGGATCACTTTCTCTGGGTTGAATTTCTCTGGGTTGAATCCAGAGAAAATTCAAATTTCTCTGGATCACTTTCTCTGGGTTGAATTTCTCTAGGTTGAATCCAGAGAAAATTCAAATTTCTCTGAACCTGAAGATATTATATTCAACACTGGATATATATATATATATATATGTGCTGACATTGTATATATATATGTATGTATCATATATATATATATATATATATATGTATATATATATATACGTTTGCAACCATAGATAAGATAACTAAGAGTGACTGTTTGATTATGGTTGAAAAACCACCACAAAACCCTAGACAACAACAACAATCACATCATCAATGTGGAGACAAGAACCCAAATACCCTGTTCAACAAGTGACGAAGGCACCTTAGATCTGGTTTCGAGAAATTGAAGTCTCCTACTGACTGTTTGTTTCTCGGCGACGCCATTGAAGGCCGGATACGGTGAAGCTGGAGCTCAATCGGTTGGAGAATGAAGTTAGGGGTGAGGAACAAGAGTTGATCTGGACAGGTATGAGAATGGAGAAGTTTAGAGAGAGAGAGAGAGAGATGAGTTTTGATTTGGTAAGGTCAAATTTCTCTGTGATATGTTTAGGGACCTTAGACATTAAAAAATAATTTTGTGGATCTCTTCCATTATGAAAAGTGGGAGAGGGACCCTAGACCAATTTTCCCTAGATTTTATATATATTTATTAATGTGCAATGTTATACATAATTCATTTTTTGTACTATTTACTCACTCCTAAACACAAGATAATAAGATCTACACTAATAAATACACATGAAACTAAGTGTAGAAATAAAAAAATAAGATAAAAAATGAATTATATGTAATTTTTTTTTTTCTCAAAATAATTCAATTAATTATAACAGTTTAGTCATTCCATGAGGCTGTGATTATGACATTTTTGTATAGTTGCGCCCAGAATGTGAATTCTCCAAGAAGTTATTGGGTGGTACAAGAGCATGGATGGTTGGTTTTTTTTAGGATTGTGATTTGTTGGTAATCTGATGAATTGACACTATTATTCAACCATACCCCACTAATTAGGGGTGCTTATTAAACTTGAACGATCCGATTTGATTCATCAACTTTTAAGTAGTTTTAGTATGAGCGGCTGAATACGAATAGAGATTTTTTAAATTGAGACGGATGGCGGATGAAAGACCACTTGACCCAACTGAATTCGCCAACTCTCCTTAAAAAAATAATGTTATGTTTTAATACTTCGAATGTTAAAAAATAGACATTTTATTTAGTAATAATATTAGCAATTTATGAAATATGAAAATTTGGCCTTTATTTTAATTATAAAAAATGAACAATAAAAAATTTTAGACTTAAATAAGGCCCAAAATAGTAAAAAAATTACACTAAAAAAGTTTTAAGAAAAACATAAAATAGTAAAGCACTACCAAATCATTCTATGCACGACCTACTTAATTTGCATTCACTAACTGAACAGGCGAGAATGCAAATCACATTTTTTTAATCCACCTAAGTTTAAACGAATGGTAAATAAAACGCCATCTGATCTCCGAACACCCCTACCACTAGGGTCTAGCCAATAAAAATGGCATTGGTAGAACACCTGATGCTGCCCTTAGCCAAACAATTTTCTAAATGTCTGTCTTAAATATTTGCTCAAAGTGCAAATGATATATAGCTCGAAGATGTGTGCCACATGTTTTAGCCGGCCAAAAAAAAAAAATATTTTGGCTAGTCTCAATATGAGGTGTCATCATGTTCTTATCTGGGTGGATTTTAGAGCATATACAAAGTTTTTAGCCGGCAAAAAAAAAAATATTTTGGCTAGTCCCAATATCATCACGTTCTTATCTTGGTGGATTTTAGGGCATATAATATACAAAGTTATTTTAAGAAGTGTTAAATGAGTTGAATTTTTTTATTTATTACGAAAAACATATAAAAATAAAAAAGTGATGTGATCTAAATAAATTAAACAATCAATAAATTGATTTATAAGTCACTTTTCACTAGTTTTGAATGATTTTTATTTAAAATTTAAAATTTAAAAATTAATAATTAAATATATATATATATAATATATTTATATTTATAAATATAAATATGAATGTATATTTTTCTTAAATATTATATATATTCTTATTTTTTTTTTTATTAAATTTTCTTATTTAAGTCGACGTAAGTAAGTGAATTTTACATATTTTTGTTAATGTGTAATGCTATACATTATTATTTTTTACATCATTTTCTTATTCTTACACAATAATGAGATCCACACTGATAGATGCATATGTGACCGACTTACCTGTGTGTAGTGGTGAGAAAATGAGATTAAAAAAAAATGAATTATATGTAATATTTTTAAGGTAAATTATATTGACAACTTTAGAGGTTTGTGTTTAATACAATTTTCTCTTCACATCTGGGAAATTACACTAACCTCCTTATCAAACTTTGTCCGTTAACATCTGTAATAAAAAAATATAAAATTACCTTATTACCCTTTGAAGTTCAAACAAAATTATCTTATTATCCACGTCTTACCATGGTCATCTTCGTCAATCTCAAAACACCATCTCTTTCTCTCTACGAGTAACGCTTCCTCCTTTCTCTCTCTTACTCTCTCCATGTTTTCATTTTCACCAATGCCTCTATCTCCTCTTTCCCTTCCTCTACCCCACGTACATCATTCCATTCTTTGACGATATAACCCTTTCTTCGTAACTGTGAGCCACCGCTCACTCTGCCTCCGTATTATTATTTTTTCTGCTTTCTATTTTCCTTCGTAACCAACAGCATCATCCACTCCCAAAGCACACCATCTTCCTCATATTCGTTCAGCCCATCCATAGATCTGCCTAATTTAGTCCTGTAAATGAATCTGAGTGGAATTGAATGATCTGTACTAGATGCCTTGTATATAATGGAGTAGCACATACATTGATTCAAAATATTATAAATAGAAGAATTCTACATACACCCAGTTATTCTTGATTTTATTTTTTGTTATGATTTTAGCAGTATTTTGTTATAATCCATTACGGCTTAAAGTAGTGGTGAGGTCACCTAAATTTCAGATCAAAATGACCGGAAATTATTCAATATTCCCGGAGCACCACGTGCTCATACTCCAAACCAATCACCAATTAGTTAGTCCCATGTTGTTCCCCCATCCCCAACATAAATCGTGGGTTCTTGTGTCTCTCCACCAATCAAAACCTTATGGAGCACCACGTGTCCATATCCGGGAGTACTAAATAATCAACCCAAAATGACTTGTGAATATAGTGGTGTTTGTTTTCTACGCGAATGGTTATGTTTGTAGTACTGTAGTAAATGAGGGTAAATAGATGAGAAAAACAAGGATGGTGGAAATAATAATGTGTTTAGTTAGAATTAGGACACTTGTAGAGTTTAATCATAGTCATGATGATCGGAAGAAGAAATAGTAAAAAAATGATAAAATGATCATTTAAAAAAATAAGATATGACATTAACAATTTTTGTTTTGCTCTTAATGGCCACTTAATGGGAGGAATATGTAATGCAATTACATACATGTTAAAACCTACCACTACCACCTACTACCACCTACTCCACCTACTACACACCTACCACTACCACCTACTACCTACTCTACTTTTCTATATATAGGACTCATTGTAAACATATTCATACAATCAATAATACATCAATAGATACATTAAATTTTACATGGTATCAGAGCAAGGTTAAGAACCTAGTATTTTCGTTCCACCGGCGGGCGGCAATCTCGCCTTGGTCGCCCGCCGGACAAACCCAAATTTCCCTAATTTCTTCTTCAATGGCAGATTCTTCTACTCCACTGTCAAGCCACCACCGCTGCAACTCCACAACCGAGCCATCATCACCGATAGCCTCACTCACCTTGGCTGCTTCATGTTCTTCTCAGGCCGAACCTTACACTAATCCAACACCCCAAACCGATATCATCTCTCTCTCGCCTTCGTCTCCAATCTCGCTTTCAACAATCTCTCCACTGCTCCAACTTCATCGGAGGAGATCTATAGGGCTGTGAAGCTCATTTTTTATGGAGAGCGTTGGAGCTGAGGGTGCTTCAGCAACTGCACCTCTAAATCAGTGGAGGCATGATGCATGGAAACTTTTCCAGTTTTATTTGGATAAAACTACTCCTCATGCAGTTTACAGATGGGTTGGAACCGCTATTTTAACTTTCATATATGCTCTGCGGGTTTTCTATGTTCAAGGGTTCTATATTATTACCTACGGTCTGGGTATCTATATATTGAATTTGTTTATTCTACCGAAGTCCAACACCTGGTGAACCACCGCTTGTTAAGGTTGGAGACAAAGTACAGAAAGGACAAGTTCTCTGCATCATTGAGGCCATGAAGTTGATGAATGAACCCACTTTCAACCCCACAATCTTTTTTTAATCAACCCACTATCTCTCTCTCTGGTCCCTTTTTCTCTCTCTCTACTCAAGGATCCACCACTTTGTCCACTTTCCAACCCCTTCCTTCACCTTTTGCACTCCACTCACCATATATCTACCGATTCAGGGGACAAAGCATATATATCTTTTATTATTATAATATATTACCCACACTATTATCCTTCACTCACCCTATATCTACTGATTCATCAATATATATATATATAATGATTTTTCACAAACTTTTATTTTATTTTATTTTTATTTTTTCTATCTTTCTTTTTCATCAATACTTCAATATTCTACAACTCGGTTGGTGAGTATCATCCTTTTTCCATTCTCTTATTATTTTATTTCATTTTTATTCTAATACCAAAAAAAAAAAAAAATCCATTCACAACCAACTCGTTTTCATTTCACAAACTTGTCATTTCTTCATGCCGGGATCAACCCCGATCACCATTTTACACCCAAAAAAAAAAAAAAACAACCAAAACCACAACCACCACATCCACAGGCGGGATTTTTCTTCTCTACTCTGCCACCGGTCTTTTCTTCTTGCCTCCGTCCTGGGCGGCCCTTGACGATGCTGCCTCTGTGTTTCCCGCTCCGCCAAGCACGTTCACTCCCTCCTGCTCCTCCACTGCAGCATATGGCGGACCTCCAAATCGGAACATAACGGTGGCCTTCCGCTTCAGCTCCTTATTTTCCGTCTTTAGCACACATATCTCTGCTTGCGCATCCTTATACATGCGCTGGAGCAGAACCAGTTGGGCGTTTAACTGCTGCACCTCATTTGTCCTACTCTGAAGCCGGTGCGACAAGTTTGTGACTGCCGTCATCGTCTCCACACATGACTTCAATGTATACTGATTGGCCTCAATATCTGATTGTGCTTCCATTCTTTGCTCCACAGACCGCATAGGAAAGGTCAACGGAGCAAACTCAGGGGCGCTTGGTTGAGGTTCATGGGCAACCGCACCAGTTATCTCTCTTGTGGACTCATTGAGGTCGGGAAAGAGAGTGAGCAGACCACGGGAAGACGAGGCCATTTTCTGAGCAACAGAGTGTTACAGAGTTTCTCTCTCAGAAAATGCAGAGTTTTTCAGAGGTTTTTTTTTTGCAAGTTTTTTGTCTTCGCCTCTGCCTCAACCTCAGCCTCTGTCTTGGTTAAATAGCCAAGGCAGACACGCGCATCATGCGCCGCTCGGCACTAGACGACAACATGGGCGCGCCTTTTGATGGCACGCCTTTTTATGGATTGGGCACGCCTTTTGATGGCACGCCTTTTGAAAGATTGGGCACACCTTTTGAGAGTGCGACTTTTTCAACGGTCCGACATGACCCCCTAAACTATCCCGACATTGATTCCGGTTAGCTTTTCCAACGGTCCGGCATGACCACATAAAACTGTCCCGACCTTGATTCCGGTTAGCTTTTACAACGGTCCGGCATGACCACATAAAACTGTCCCGACATTGATTCCGGTTAGCATCTCCCTCGGTCCGGTGTGACCTCGTCAACTGTCCAGACATTATCTGCTACAACGGTCTGACACGACCATCCAGTGTCTCCTATCCTGTTTTATTTTATGTATTAGTATATTTTCTTATTTTGTTACTCTCTCCAAACTCAAGTTGGTTAGTTCCTATCCCCCTTGAGTTTGCGGGGGGCTGTTAAAACCTACCACTACCACCTACTACCACCTACTCCACCTACTACACACCTACCACTACCACCTACTACCTACTCTACTCTTCTATATATAGGACTCATTGTAAACATATTCATACAATCAATAATACATCAATAGATACATTAAATTTTACAATACATGTAAGGGGAAGATTTATATTAACATAAACCTCAAAAGATATAAATTTAATTTAATTTTTATTTATTTATTTATATCAATATGAGTCTCGCTGTCCGAATGTGGAATTGAAACAAAAATTGAAATAAAGAATGTAATTACGTATAATATTACTCATTTCATAAGTTATGATTTTGAAATTTATCTGCCATAAATGGCCTCTTTTTGCAAAGAGGTTAAAATTTTTTTTTTAAATTTTTTGACTTTTTGGATCATATCACCTCTTTACTTTTTTTATACGTTTTTTTGAAAAAAAAATTTCAAAAGGGGCTTTTAACCTACTTTCTAAAACTCTAAGAAGTTATTGAGTGGTACGAGAGCATAGTAAGTTGGTGTACCTTTTATGATTGTGCTTGGTTGATAGTCTGATAAATTGACAGCCACAACCGTCGTCAACAAAGGATCTAACCAATAAGACAATAATTCTTGAGTGTGCAAGGCATATGGTATGCCATTTACTTATGTATTTTTGTGACATAAGTTATACATTTTTGTGAAAAATTACAATACATTTTTATGGGTTACTTACGCAAATTTATATTAAGTTATACAATTTTATAAGGTGACTTATACATATTTATGAAAATTTATGATAAGTTGTAATTTTCCAAGTTTTTATAAATTAAATTACACGAATTTGTGTTTCAATTATACGATTTTACAAGATAATTTTTATATTTTTGTGAAAATTTACATACCTTCCTCCCCCAATAAAAATGGCATAGGTGCAATGCGAGGAACTGCTCTTAGACTTCCGAATACCTCACTTAAATATTTGCTCAAAGTGTGAATGCTATATAGGTCCAAGGTGTGTCCCACACGTTTTAGCCGACAAAAAAAATATTTTGGGTCTCAATTCATGGAGTCATCATGGCCTTATCTTTATAAATTTTAATAACATCTCTAATACACTAGACATCTTCAATATATCAGTTATATAATATTTGTCAGTTAAAATATCTAATTAACTCATCAACAATGATTCATTCCACTAAAAACACTACCACTAATAGCACTAATGCATTAAAAAAGTAAAAAAAAAAATAAAAAAATAAAACTCCAAGACCAAAATATCACATCATTAATGACGGGACCCACTGCCACCTAATTAGTGGGAGCACTAGTTAGTGCTCTCAAACATTTTTCTTAACTCATTTTTTTAAGAATACGGGATCACTATTGTGACCCCTACTACTATGTTTCCTGCTGTGCCTAAAACGGCACAGTTTCAGCCTCTTCTTTCTTTTCTTTTTTTTTTCTTTTTTTTTTCATGTTCTCACTATATTTTTTGACATGATAAATTACACTTTGTCCTAAACCCTAAACCCTAAAATTAAAAAAATAAATTTTAAAAATTAAGCCCTAAACCCTAAAATAAAAAAATAAATTAAATAAATTTTAAGAATTAAATCTTAAACCCTAAACCTTAAACCCTAAAAAAAAAAAAAAAAGAATAAAACCCTAAACCCTAAGATTAAAAAAATAATAAATTTTAAGAATTAAACCATAAACCCTAAAATAAAAAAAATAATTTTTTTTTAAGAATTAAACCCTAAACCCTAAAATAAAAAAAAAAATAAATTTTAAGAATTAAACCCTAAACCCTATACCTTAAACTCTAAACCCTAAAATAAAAAAAATAAAAAATTTAAGAATTAAACCCTAAACCCTAAATCCTAAAATAATAATAATAAAAAAAGTGTAATTTATCACGCCAAAAAACATAGTGAGAACATGAAAAATAAATAAATAAATAAAAAAAGAGGCTGAAACTGTGCCATTTTAGGCACAACAGTGACCCTGCTTCCTTTTTTTATTATTTGTTGAGTAATATTAGAGACATTAACACTATGTTTGGGAACTTAGGTGAGAAGAGAAAATAAAAGAAATGATTACTTAAGTTATAAGAGAAAAGAAAAGAAAAGAAAAAAAAAAGATTATGATTTCTCTCATTCTTGTTTGGATAAGTAAGAAATAAAATAAAAGAAATGATTGTGATTTCTCTTCTTGTTTGGTTAGATTTCATAAGAGAAAAAAAAAAAAGAAAAAAAAGAAACTATTTTATGTTATATTACCAAAAATGTTGTGCTGGATATAAAAAGCCTTTGAGGACATAGGTATCAATCATTTTATTTCTTTTATTTTTATAGGGATAAAATTGGTATTATGAAAATATAAGAATCTATTGGTTTCTTTTCTCTCCCAATCTCTGCACTTTTAGAAAGATTGAAAGTGAGGGTTATAAGAGAAATGGATTTCTCTCCGTTTTCTCTCCATTTCTCCCCGTTTCTCTCTACTTAAGTTATCCAAACAAGTAAGAGAAATACATATCTTTTCATTTCTTTTCTTTTCTCTCCAAATTACTCAATCCAAACATAGTATAAGAGATTTATCAAATATTTTATATGAGTGTGGGTCCTATACCCATACGAGACATTTAGTAAAAATATTAATAGATTTCTTGAAATGCCTAACATTTTTCTTATTTGTTCTTTACCCAATGCATAGTAGAGGTGTTCATAGTCGGTTTGGCACTAAATTTGAAACCAACCCAATCATAATCAATTTTGAATTTTTAGACTCAGAACTAAACCAATCATGTACTAGAACAAATCCAACCGAACCCAAACTAACTTGGGTTGATTCGAGTTAGAACCACGATTCCAATGTATTAAAAATAAGCAAATCACTCAATAATAAATAATTAAAATAAATAAGTCTTTAACATTTAAGCATGACACAAACAAAGAGTAAAATATTATTTAATATAAGCCAATACAAATTAAATCTAATTTAAGCTTAAATATAATTAATAGAAATTAAATCTATTAATACAACTAATACAAATTAAATCAACTAAAAAATCTGAATGAAATTTCTAATACTTCTTTCGTTTACCTAATAATTTTGTATAAAAAATTTATTAAGTGTAATCAAAATTCATTGTAACATAGCAATAAGATAAAAACATGTCAATATAAATAAAGAAATTTAAAAATATATACATATATATAAACTGGTTCGATTTAGGTGGCAAGAAATTTTTTTTTGACTTGCCTCAATCCATGAAGTCATCACGGTTTTATCTTTTAATAGCATCCCTAGTACACTAGACATCTTCAATATATCATTTATATAATATTTGTTGGGCTATCTCCAACTATCAATCAAATTCATCACCAAATTTAAATCTGATGAAAAAGTACCACTTTTTGCTCTCCAATAGTTTCACTAAACCTGTATTAAATTGAGAACATCAGATATATTTCACTAAACTGAGGATCTGGGCACCCTTTCACCAGTTTACTATGCATGAACATTGTAGGTGGGACCCACCGGACGATCGGCCAAACATACGGCCGGTTGTCCCCTTGTCATTCTCTTCCACGAACAATTTCCACAAAAATAGGTAATACAGAATGTTAGAAAAATGGTTTGTGCAACCACGACTTTTGGCTAACTTTGAACCTAAATTCAGATGGGCTTCGGACACCGATTGGGGTGTGTCTTGGTGGAAACTCGTTCTTTGTCGGGTGGTGATTCACTTTGTATATTTTGTTGTTCAAAACATTTTCTGAGTGAATGCGAAATTGACTCCGAAATAGGCTTCGATAACACGGTAGTTGAACGAATTCGAATTCAATTCGTCTCTAGTTTCGTCTTTGCAAACTTGGGCTGAGAGATGCTTTTATGTTGCTTCTTTCCATATCTTTTCACTGAGCTTGCTCTCAACATTTCTTCCCCCTTTGATCTTCTAATAGGTATAGTGTCTTCAAGGCATCTACTCATTTGTTGTTGTTTGGGCGCCGGGGGAGGGGAGGGGAGGCACCGAGGACGGGGCGAGGAACAATTTGCCAAGTGAGTTTTGTGTGTTTCCCTGAAAAATGAAAACAAATAGCAGAAAACAAAAGCAAAACCACATAGGCAGTTTTATGGATTTAATTCGTTCACTGAATTTAAAGGGTCACTTGATTTTTCTTACCTGAATTATAGCAAACTATATGTTATTCTAGTTTTAATGATTCATTTGAATATTTTTACTTGAATTATGGATATCTATTATGTTGTTTTAGATTTAATCTATCTGAATCACATTGACCTTGTCTCTTGTTTTCAATGCAGAAGTTTTAAGAGCTTGAATTTTGTTGGAGATTGTAACGCCCCAACCCTTCACATGTCATCGATATTGTCTGATTTGGGCCACGCCCACACAGATTTATTCTTCTCAGTGGGTCACCTATCCCAGAAACTACTCCAGCCTAAGCATGTTTAACTGTGGAGTTCTGTTAGGGATTTCACCACCCGGGAAAAGGCCTTGATACTATATAAGGGTCTAGGTTTTTACTTTTATAGTCCAAGAACTCCTCCTCCATTCCTGATGTGGGACACCAGAACCTTACAATCTACCTCCCTTAGGGCTGCACGTCCTCGTGCAGTAGCCTGCCAGTTCGCAAGCCCGCCCATATGCACCGAGAGACACCAGGGGCCCATACTCGGTACTCTGGAGAGTCGGCTCTGACACTATTTGTAATGCCCCAACCCTTCACATGTCATCGATATTGTTCGCTTTGGGCCATGACCGCACGGATTTATTCTTCCCAGTGGGTCACCCATCCCAGAACTACTTTAGTCTAAGCACGCTTAACTGCGGAGTTCTGTTAGGGATTTCACTACTCAGGAAAAGGCCTTGATGCTATATAAGGGTCTAGGTTTTTACTTTTATAGTCTAGGAACTCCCCATCCATTCTCGATGTGGGACACCGGGACGTGTATCCATAAGGGGGGTGGATTGTAAGGGTCCGGTGTCCCACATCGAGAATGGAGGGGGAGTTCCTAGGCTATAAAAATAAAAACCTAGACCCTTATATAGTATTGAGGCCTTTTCCTGGGTGGTGAAATTCCTAACAGAACTCCGCAGTTGAGCGTGCTTAGGCTGGAGTAGTTCTGGGATGGGTGACCCACTGGAAAGAATAAATCCGTGCGGACGTGGACCAAAGCAGACAACATCGATGACATGTGAAGGGTTAGGGCATTACAAATGGTATCAGAGCCGACTCTCCGAAGTACCGAGTGTGGGCCCCTAGTGTCTCTCGGAGCATGTAGGCGGGCTTGCGAGCTGGCGGGCTACTGCACGGGGACGTGCAGCCCTAAGGGGGTAGATTGTAAGGTCTTGATGTCCTACATTGGGAATGGATGGGGAGTTCCTGGGTTATAAAAGTAAAAACCTAGACCCTTATATAGCATGGAGGCCTTTTCTCGGGTAGTGAAATCCTTAACAGAACTCCGCAATTAAGCATGCTTAGGCTAGAGTAGTTCTGGGATAGGTGACCCACTGGGAAGAATAAATCAGTGTGGGCATGGCCCAAAGCGGACAATATCGATGACATGTGAAGGGTTGGGGTGCTACAAATGGTATCAGAGCTGACTCTCCAGAGTACCGAGTGTGGGTCCCTAGCGTCTCTCGGTACATGTGGGCGGGCTTGCGAGCTGGCAGACTACTGTACGAGGACGTGCAGCCCTAAGGGGGGTAGATTGTAAGGTCCTAGTGTAGACCGCCCCGAACTTCCTCCGCGCGCCCCCTTTCAGAGAGGGCTCGGATTTGGGTTCTAGCTACTACAATTCGAACTCCTGTCACGGTTCTGAATCTAATCTCACAAAGTACAATGTAAGACTGATAAATCACCAAAGAGTCCAAATCCGGCAAATCGTTTTGGAAAATCGATTTTAATCAAAAAGCACCAAACATGGACTGCTTTGCCAGATTTCAGAGTCGCAACCTAAATATTTTGTTTTGGGAATTTAGGAAACCCTGTCTCGTGCCTAAAGCTGCGTGTCCGTCATCACTAAAGTTGCCTCAGCTCGGGAACTTGGGTACGAGAGGACAAGGTCCTGAAATGAGCACCCCCGCTCGCCCGATCAAAGGATCGGCCTCTACTAAGCATGATATGTTGTTTTTGAAAACACATGTGTTCTTGTCTGATTATTAATCTAACTTACTACGTGATGCGCACAACACACAAGTATGGACTAGATCGCCTAAATTGAAACAAAACAATTCAATATTTATTTTCGAAAATGGTTTGAATTTGCCACCCTCAAGTGGGCTTAGAAATGCGGATTTGCCACCAAACAAGGTGTGCTTAAAGCATGATGATTTTGCCACTCCAAGTGGGCTTAAAACTCATATTTTGATGAATTGTTCAAATTCAAGTAATGAAGCCTTCATCCACAGGCATTCATGCATTTAATCATTTAAGCATATAGCCTCATGGCAAGCATGCTAAACATGGCAACATATACATCTCATGCAGTATGCTAAAGCTTAAACACTTACAGTGTACTCCAAGCCAAAACAGAAAACTAGTTAGAAATCAATGCATGATCCTAACTATGTTAAAATGCCTAATGTAACGCATGCAATAGTGCAACTAATATGCTCGGTAATCTAAGATGGTATATGAGTGCAACACTTGATAACATGCTTTGGAACACGTATTCAAGTAAGCGTATTGAAATACAATGCAGTTTGAATGATGCGCCAAACCTGGTGCATGCAAGACAAATGAATGATGCACGCATGCAAGCATAATGTATGCTAATCAAAACGTGCCCTAATCTAACCACTGAAAGCGGATAAATAAAAGGAAGAAAGACGTGGGGTTGGAAGACATTCACACACACACGCACACTTATTACAACATTGCGCCCTCTCGAAGGAGGGTCCGAATGAATAATAGCTAACTAGCTACACTAATTAAGTTAATTATTACAAACCAACTAATTAACTAACTATTCTAGCTAATTAATTACAACACAATTGAATAACTAGTTACTCTAAACTAATTAGTTACAAACCGAATTAATTAATTAAACACTTAACTAATTAATTACAAAAAACGACTAAGCTAACTAGCTAATTAGCTAAGCAATGTAAATGAATGGCCTCGGGAAGCGAGGGATGCATGCATGCTCAGTTGCTCCGCTTTCTCCCGAAAGTCCGTTACTTTGCCACCGGTTGCATTCGCCTTGATTCCTGAACACCGAACCAATCTCCAGGCTGTTTCTGCTCCAAAACCAAAACAACTTCTAACCACCTCTGAGCCTAAGAACTGTCGGCCACTTAAAGAGGCTGTAGACCACTTCCTCTGGCCGGTCGGCCACTTACCCTGGCCGGTCGGCCACTTGCTTCTGCATTCTCCAATTTTGCTGCAAACAGGGAACAACAGAGGCAAAGCAAGGTCTTTGCAAGATATGTGTGTACAACCACCCTCTTTGTCATTTCTCAAGCTCAAAGGAGTGTGGTACTCGACTCTCGGGCCACCAATCGAGCATCGCAATGCACGATGGCCAAAAAGCCAAGTTTGTACAAGTCAATGAATGCACAAATAGACTCGATGAGCCTCCACTCTGTCATGCACGATCAAGGGTGTCGGTGACTAAGAAATGAGGCACGTTTCATCACTTTGAGTATGAAACACCCCTCGTTTCTCGTGTTGGGATTAACGTTCGATCCAAACACATGCAATGCAGCACAAACATGTTATCTTGGTATGTTTTACTTTGATTCAATTTGGTTGCTCATTTTAGATTACCAATTAATCCTTTAATTGATTTGTCCAAAAGTGAGAAGTCCTTTAATTGGAAAAACGGGCCAAGCCACAAGCGCCTTGAGCATGAAAGAAGCATCATGCCGTTGGTTAGTAGAAACCCTAAAGAGAAGGCTAAAACCGTTAGGCATGGACGCCTCAATTTCGTGCTCAAACCAACAAAGGGGCTAAGACCACTTTCGAAAGTGATATAACAATGAAAGATGAAATACAATGGCACATATTCTAGCACTAAAATAAGATGCTAAATGACATCAAAGCATGACATGCAAGACATGCTCGGAGTCGAAAGCATTGAAGCTAGCAAAGAGCATAACACTAGAACCATGCAACACCATGCTCAAAGGACTAATCTAGCCACAAACAGACCTCATGCATGCCAAAACAGTGGCTAAAATGGGCTGAAATGATAGCATGAAAAATAAGAAAACGCATGCTCAAATGATGGCTCGCAAGCGAGGCACAAAGCTTAATTCTCAAGAGCACTTAAAGAGTGATTCAAGTGGAAGCATGGAAAAGATATAAGCTTGGAAATTACATACCAAATGATGCCATACCACACAAACATCACAAATATAACATGCTAAGGGTCTTAAAACTCAAGACTAGTGAAGCCAACTACGCCATAGCTATACAAATAAAACCCCAAGAGGCCAAGACCACTCAAAACAGTCCTAAAGCATGTCAAAACAATGCCTAAAACATGCTGGAGTGTGGCCAAAACAAGCTAGAATGATAAGTCAAATCACCAAGTACACTAGGCTAATGAGCATGATTGCACTACAAATGCAAAAACCAAACAAGAAGTGGCCCAACCAACCAAAATTAGAGTTAAAGCATGTTAAATAATGGTCAAAAACATGCTGGAGTGGGGCCAATACATGCTAGAATTATAGACTGAGACATGAAGCATGTTAGGCTAGCAAGTAGGATTACATTACAAATGTATAAAGCATGCAAGAGGTGATCAAACCAACGAAAAACAGAGTTATAACATGCTAAAATAAGACCTAAAACATGTTAAGATGGAGCCCCAAAAGGGTATAAAAACATGCCAAAGAGTGAGGCCATCAACATATGCAAACAAGGTACAAAGGGAGGGGACCACCCCCACCTATTTTGGGTCCCAAAACCCATTTTCTATTACTGAAATTCCTTTGGAATTAAGTGGTTAAAAGGCCAAGAAAAGATGATCTCAAAGGCTTTAAAACATAGCTCAAAGTAAAGCAAAATAAGCCACAAAGTGGGGTAGACCACCCCTAACTCAAACAAGGCCTCAAATAACCAACTCAAAACACTTAAAAACAAAGGTTTTTATAGTTGAGAGTAAGGCCTAAAAGAGCATGCAAGGATGGCCAAACAAGCAATTAAAATAAAGCTTTAAAGAGGATATAGGCCTCACCCTTGAAGCACAGTAATAACAGCAAGTTCTTGAGCTCAAAACCAACTTTTGAACCCCAAATATGACCTCCAAGAACCTCAGCTCAATGATGGTAATGTTGATCAAGAGCCCCTTTGCAAATGCACCAAGAATTTTCACTTTCAAGCCCTTTCAAGCACAAAAATATAGAGAGAGAGAGAGAGAGAGAGAATTCTAGAGAGATAGTAGATTTTTTGCTCTAAAAAAATCTGAACCCTTGAGAATGGGGAGACACCTTGTAACAGGGCCGCGGGGGGACCTCGCTACAGCTCGGACTCGGCTTTTCGTAGTCACGGTTCTAAGTCTGAACCAAAGAGTCCAAATCCGGCAAATCATTTTGAGAAACTGATTTTTGAAAAAGTAGTGCCAAACATGGACTGCTTTGCCAGATACAGAGTCGCCACCTAAATATTTTATTTTGGGAAATTTAGGAAACCCTGACTCGGTGCCAAAAGGCCACGTGTCCGTCATCACCAAAGTTGCCTCGGCTCGGGAACTTGGGTACGATTGGGGAAGGTCACTTCGTGAGCACCCCCGCTCGCCCGGTCATAGACCGGCCTCTACTAACCATGATATCAATTTTTGAAAACATTGTATGCTCTTATTCCGGTTATTAGCCTAGGTTACTATGTGATGCGCACAGCATACAAGTATAGACCAGGTCGTCCGAATTGGAACAAAACATTTCATGCTCGCTTTTTGAAAATGGTTTGCTACCCGCAGGTAGGCTTAAAACATTTGATGATTTATTCCAATTCAGATAACCCAACCTCCACCCACAGGCATTCAGGCAGTTAAATCATGTAAGCACATAGCCTCATGGTAAGCATGCTATTCATGGCAACACTCACACGCATGCAAGGATGCTAAAGCATAAAACTTACCGGGTACTCCAAGCCAAAACAAAAACTGTATTAGAAATCATGCATGATCCTAAGTATATAGAAATGCCTAATGCAACGCATGCAAAATGCAACTATAGCAGGCTCGGCTATTCTAAGATGGTATATGAAATGCTACAACTACCATGTATTCAATTTGGAATTGAAAGTACGATGCAGTTAGTATGGTGCGCCGAGCCCGGTGCATGCAATACAGATGAATGATGCAAACATGCTGTCATACTGTATGCTAATTTAAATATGCCCTAATCTAACCATCATAAGCGGATAAATAAAAGGGAGAAAGACGTGGGGTTGGAAGACATACATCACACACACGCACACTTATTACAGTTGTGCCCTCATGCAGAGGGTCCAAATAAATATACAGTCCAAATATTACAGTCCCGAATAAAAGAATATTACAGTCCCGAATAAAAGAATATTACAGTCCAAAATATTACAAAATTCTAATTAATTAATGAATTAACTAAGAAGGTAAATAAAACTGGCGTGCGAGCCAGGGACTGCCTTGCTTCTGATGGATGATGCATGTTCGGATTGTCTTGCGCGGAAATCCACCGGAATGCCCCAATTAGCCTCTGTTTACACCTGCCTTGAAATGCGTGCCAAGCCTCAAAAAGTTGCTGACTCCTGATTTTGCTGCAACAGAGAGCAGGAAAGGGGCATAGCAATGTATTTGCACAGATATATGCATGCCTCGATCCTCGTGCCACCAATCACACATACCGAGGCATGATGGTCGAGGAGTCGAAATGCACAAACTCAATATAGGATGAATGCACATGAAACTACAGCTAAAACCTAACTCCATCATGGATAATCCGGAGTGTCGGTGACTGGGGAATTGAGACACACTCCGTCACTTGGAGTACGAAATGTACCTCGTTTCCCGTGCCCGGGCTAACTCCTATTCCGGACACGATGCAATATGCATGATATGCACGAAATGCAACTAAGCTATAGTCCTAACATACACAGAATGCTATGAAAATGAAATGCCTCGAAGTTCGTGCACACGGGCACGCAAACTGAGAAAATGACATGTGTCTCGAAATGCGTGCACGCAGGCACGCAAACCGAGGCGATGATAAATGCAATGAAGAAAATGAGGTGCCTCGAAGTACGTGCACGCGGGCACGCAAACTGAGGCGATGGTAGAAACAATACGAATGAGATGCCTCGAAGTGCGTGCACACGGGCACGCAAACCGAGGCGATGATGGAAACAATGCGAATGAGATGCCTCGAAGTGCGTGCACATGGGCACGCAAACCGAGGCAGTGATAGCAACAATGAAAATGAGGTGCCTCGAAATGCGTGCACACGGGCACGCAAACCGAGGCGATGACGAAATGCAATGAAAAAAATGAGGTGCCTCGAAGTACGTGCACGCGGGCACGCAAACCGAGGCGATGATATGTGTCTCGAAATGCGTGCACGCGGGCACGCAAACCGAGGCGATGATATGTGTCTCGAAATGCGTGCACACGGGCACGCAAATCGAGGCGATGACGGAATGACATGAAAATGACAAATGGACTTATACCAACATGAGTGAGCCTCAGCCACACTCACATAGGATGCCGGCGGATAAAAATGGAGTGCCTCGAAATGCGTGCACACGGGCACGCAAACCGAGGCGATGATAAAATGCAATGGAATGACATGGAAATGACAAATGGACTTACACCAACATGAGTGAGGCTCAGCCACACTCACATAGGATGCCGGCGGATAAAAATGGAGTGCCTCGAAATGCGTGCACACGGGCACGCAAACCGAGGCGATGATAAAATGCAATGGAATGACATGGAAATGACAAATGGACTTACACCAACATGAGTGAGCCTCAGCCACACTCACATAGGATGCCGGCGGATAAAAATGGAGTGCCTCGAAATGCGTGCACACGGGCACGCAAACCGAGGCGATGATAAAATGCAATGAAACATGGCAAAAATGATATGCAAGTATGCTAATGGAATTTCAGCAACAAAATAAGGGGGAAAACAGTCCCGAAATAAAGCGAAATGACATGAAACGCAAGGAAATGTCCCGAAATGCAACATTAAGCACCCGAAATGGCCTATAGCCATGCCAAACATGCACAATATGGACATGCAATGCAAATACAGAAGCTAGACAGTCCCAGAAGATGCACTTTCACAGTTATAAACATGGCCAAACAGCAAGCATAGATAAGGGAAACATAGCATGCAAGAATAGGGGCCAAAAGAGAGGTAATGAAGCAAGTGGTATAAGAAAAACCCAAACTGAAAAATTTCCTTCTAAAACACTGAAGATGGACCAAAAATATGAACATTTACAGTATATGACAGTCTCCAAATCAGTATACAAATATGCTAAAAATGTGATGTAAAATGAAGCTCAAAAGGTGCTAAAACATGAAGTATACAAAATAATCACCAAACAGAAAAAAAGTGTGAATGAAACATGAAGTATAGGCCAAAACAAGGCCACTTTCAGTTCGGACCAAGGTCCAAAAACAGAAGCAAAGAGGGCTACCAACTCATGCAAAAATGAGGCCAAACAAGGGATTGAACTATAAGTGACACATGGAGACACCAAACAAGGTTGAGCCCTTCCCCAATGTTGAAGAGGGGCTCAAAATAAGCCTTATATTAGTTTACAACATGCTCGAAAATAAATTGCTCATGGGTCAAAAATAGCATGCAAATCTATGACATACAAGATGGTCAATGAAGCAAGTGTATTATGGAGGGCCCAAACAGGGTTGAGCCCTTAATGAAAAGTGAAGATGAGCTCAAAATATGGCCCTTTTCAGTTAGGGCCGGAGCTTGAAACAAAAAGGAAGTGAGGCTTAGAAATGGATCAAGAAAAAGGGTCAAAAGGGTAAAAGTGTAACTTACCCTTGAAGATCCGAATTTTTGTTGCTTCTTGGATGGATTTGCAGCTTCTTTAGCCTTCAAGAATCCCTCCTTGCTGCTGGAAATGAGATGGTGGTGGTAGAGCTTGGTGGTGTAGAAGGAATGAAGGTTATGGACTTAGGGTTTTTTGAAGAATTGAAGAAGAAGAAGATGGAGGTGGCTATGGAACTTTGAAGAAAAGTTTTTCTAACCCTTATAGAGGAGGCCATCAGATGGTTAAAAGGGCCAAAAGGGGGTGTAAAAGGTGGGGGAAATGGAGAGGAAAACTCCCCCACAAAATATCCCCCGGATACAGAAAATATCTGGGGGATATTGCCTAACAGCTGGAAAGGGTACAGTGAGGAGAAGCAGGCCGGCCTCTCACTTTTACTGGAGGTGGCCGGCCGGCCACACCCCCTAGCCGGCCGGCTAGGGGTCAAAAGGGTCAATGATATTTTCTAGTCGGCCAGCTACTGGGGAGGTAGTCCTATGTGTGTACAACACAACCATGTGGTTAAAAGTCCAAGAAAGTGGGTCCAAGGGGTTCAACATTGGCTCGGAAAGAGGGGTTCAAAAGGGTCAAGTGACCTTAATGGCCGGCCATGAACTTTTAGTGGCCTCCCAGATGTGTAGATCACAGATATGTGGTTGAAAGTTCGAGGAAAAAGTCCAAGGAGTTCAACATTAGCCCGGAAGAAAGGGGTCAAAAGGGTCAGGTGACCTTAATGGCCGGCCACCAACTTTTAGTGGCCTCTCAGATGTGTAGATCACAGATATGTGGTTGAAAGTTGGCAACACTAACCCTAGGGTGTTCAACATTAGCCCGGAAGTTGGAAAAACGGGCGCCGGGAGGCTCCGGAGGAGAGATAACTGGCTGCTGCAACAATTGCTGGCCTCCCACCCTTCAGTGACCTTCCTGGTGATAAAACAGAGGTACCTGCCAAATATGAACAAAAACCGATGCAAAACGAATGTTCCGGGGCCAAAACACGCAGTTCGGGGTCCCGAAAACGGGCTGTTAAGCACCGAAAGTGGCATTCGGCCACGAAGTGGGTTTCTCAGCCCCCAGTGTCCCTCAAAAGGGATGAAATAAGATGTATGCCAAAAATCAGAGCAAACGGAGATGGTTAGGCGGTCCCGAATCGAGGCACACGGCCTGACGGCTCCGAAAACCGGGAACCGGACTCCGAAATGGGCAAAATGGCCTACGGCCACCAAATGTAGCCTACAGACATTGAGAGATGGTCTACGGGACCTCTCCCTCCCCTCAGGAAAAGAAACAGAGAAAACTGAGTCTGGTTCGCAAACCGAGGCAAGGCACAGAAGAGGGTTCGGAAGCCCGGAGGCAGGGCTCGCAGCCGCGACTCTGAGACTTCTGAACAAGCACATTATGCAACATCACCAAGCGCTCAATCGGTGACGTCTGAGTCTTAAGGTCGGTCAAAAATGGGGTGTCTACACACCTCCCCTTTTATAGAAATGCAAGCAAACGCTTGCTTGAATCCCTCCCTACACGTGTAAGGAGAATGCATTCAGTGACCAACAACTGGCACAGCTAGCACCAAAAATAACTGCAAAAACAAAAAAATGGCCACCGACCACTCCAAGTGGCCTACAAGAGGGAAAAGTGGCCTACATCTGCCAAAAGTGGCCGACAGACCCTCCCCTCCTTCCAGGCAAGGAGTAACAAGGTATGGTCCAAAAACAAACCAAGAAGAAGAGAGTCAAGAGGTCCCGAGACAAGGCGTTCAGCTGAAAGCTCCGGAAACTCATAATGAGCACAAATATGCGCAATCACCGAATGCACAAATAATGACATCAAAGTTTAGAGGTCGGTCAAAAATGGGGTGTCTACACCCGGTGACCCACATCGGGAATGGAAGAGGAGTTCCTGGACTATAAAAGTAAAAACCTAGACCCTTATATAGCATCGAGACCATTTCTCGGGTAGTGAAATCCCTAACAGAACTCCGTAGTTAAGCGTGCTTAGGCTGGAGTAGTTCTGGGATGGGTGACCTACTGGGAAGAACAAATCCGTGCAGGCGTGGCCTAAAGCGAACAATATCGATGACATGTGAAGAGTTGGGGCGTTACAGAGATCACCCCATGTGAGGGGTGATCATTTCTCATATGCTGCAGCATGTGGAAGAATGAGCTGGCCATGTGTTGTGCCAGCCAACCTCTCCGCATTCTCTACAGTGTATAAATGAGGCTGAAGGGAGAGTTTAATAGTATGAGCAACCAAGGCAAAATAAAGAGATGTGAGGCAGAAAGACCGTCTCTTTCGGTGTGAGAAAGAGAGACGGGTGAGTGAGTGAGTGAGGTTGGTGTGAGCTCCTCCTCTATTATAATCTCTTTGTAATATCTCCATTGTTATAGTGATAACCGGTTACTCTCTTGTGGACGTAGGCATTGAGGACTAACCACGTTAAATATGGTGTCTCTTTGAGTGTGGGTGTGTTTTTCTGCTTGGTATAATTTATGGGAGGTCTTGGGCGGGATCCCCGATCCCCAACAAGTGGTATCAAAGCCTCGTCGGTCGTTTTCGGAACAAAAATAGTATGATTTTCGAAACTACCCAAAAATCAAGTTGCTCGAAATCAGGTTTTGAGCACACCTGGAGGAAGGTCTCGACGAGAGGAGTCCAGAAATGAAAACAGAGCCCCAAAGGAGGCCAGACGCGCCGTCACGCGCCGCTTGAATATGGTACGTGAGGCCCAGTTGCAGTCACGCGCTTCACACGTAGTATCTTGCACCGGCGCGTCAAACCACTCGAAGACACGTGCCACATAAGGAAGAAGACGAGTGTTGCGTGCGTGCAAGTGACATCGCTGTCACGTCAGCGCGCCATGTCATCGATATGTGGCACCACGTCAGCCAGGGAGTGTCACGTGCTGCCACGCCATCAATCCAGTCAGCACCACGTGGCAGTCCAGTCAGTGCCATGTCATCTACCACATCAGCACGCGGAGGAGGGATCCAGTGCTACGCAGCTAAGGTGCAGCTATGGATCTGAGGCGTCCAAACTGTTTTGGCTTGATCTGAGCCATTCGGAGTCCGTTTCTGATAATCCAATAGTGCTTTTCAACTATTTGGAGTATTTCGGACACATCTGCACGGTCAGATTTTTGAATCGAAGTTTTCTATAAAAGAAAGATTAAAGTGGCAGACGACGTCAAGTGTAGTGGACAGAATATTCTGTTAGAACACGGAATATTCTCTGAACTTCTGAAAATTGAAATTTGGCCCATATTTTTCAAAAAATTGTGGTGTGGCCCAACTTTCAGGGATGGTTTTCAGTGAGGTCCCCGGAAGTGTAGTAAAGGTTGGTCCTAGCTAAACGGACCGTTCCAGACGCAATCATGAGGTTAGAATAGTGAAATTCTGAACGGTTTTTTTTTATTGTCAATGCATGGGAGTTTGTCATCCTCAATAGTTGAAGGAAGGTTGCCGAATATTATGGAACGATACGAATTCACTGAAGAGGTTAGAATGGGCAGATTCTGACCAGATTGGACAACCAGATACAGATCGAGATAGATCATTAGAGACTAAAGAAGATCAGGCTTAATCAAATGGCAAATGAAGGGAGATCATGATTGGTTAGGCGCGATCAGAGGATTACAGAGATGATTATCTCCGAAGTTCATCGGAAGATTTGGTTCAATCATAAGAGAAAACCACTCATCGACGAATAGATGATTTGGTAACCAGTACAGGCTCAGGGAAATGCTGTAGCTGTTGGAGCTACTGTATACGAGTAGGTACTGGTGGTATGTAGACGTGTAGAACAATAGTTGCAGAGGAGCATACTAAGCGTAGAAGCACAAATACAGATGTGCAGCAATGCAAGGGTACACTAGAGTGTCGTACAGAGGTGTGAGAAAAGTGTGTAGTAACGGGTTATTGACAGTTCACACAAACTACCAAATAGAGAAATTAAAACGGATAAAACGCAAGAGTGCGCGCCAAGGAGTGATAAGTCTTTTTTTTTTTCTCTATGGTGGTTTCTTTAGTTCCATGGCGGTGGAGGATTGAGTTGATGCGGATCTCTCAGGTGAGCTCGACGCAAGGAGACCAGAAGCCATGGGTGCGAGCACTATACAAAATCGCATAGCTGATGATATTTTGATAGATAGAGTTACTGTCAACCATTAATCTACTGAATAGCAAATCAGGGATTGTAAAGGCACAGACGACGAGCGTATGGGAACGCTAGGAGGTTGTTCAGAAGTGCAGAGAGCAAAGGCTGATAGTTTAGAGGAAGAGCTTCGAGCAAAGAAAATCGAGGACGTTGATGGGATAAATAACGAGTTTTCTATTGCTTCAATAACTGGTCCTGCGAGGAAATGCATGACAGTCAAAGGGATCCTAGCAGGGGGTGCAGGACATCCAATCAGGGGTTGTCGGATATCTTGGTTACGCAAGTTCAAGCATAGCAAGTGAAGGCATCCAAAACAGGAAGCGTGAAAGAGATCTGTGGGAGATAGGAGCAGAGGCTCTCTTTCCAAATCAGAGAGTGGTGTGAGTTGAGTTGAGGATGTAGGATTCCCTCCTCTTCTTGTATCTCTGGTGTATTATCTCTAGTTTCAGGGGACGCAAGCGTCTCAGTGAGGAGATGCAGATTATGTTGATTTTTTGAGCATGACAAGATTAGCAACAGTGTGTGCAGTGGATCACCTCACATGGGTTGAGGGGGTGATTTGTTAGAGATCACCCCATGTGAGGGGTGATCATTTCTCATATGCTGCAGCATGTGGAAGAATGAGCTGGCCATGTAGAAAGAGGAGCTGGCCATGTGTTGTGCCAGCCAACCTCTGCACATTCTCTTCAGTGTATAAATGAGGCTGAAAGGAGAGTTTAACAGTGTGAGCAACCAAGGCAAAATAGAGAGATGTGAGGCAGAGAGACCGTCTCTCTCAATGTGAGAGAGGGAGACGGGTGAGTGGGGCTGGTGTGAGCTCCTTCTCTATTATAATCTCTTTGTAATATTTCCATTGTTATAGTGATAACCAGTTACTCTCCCGTGGACATAGGCATTGAGGCTGAACCACGTTAAATATGGTGTCTCTTTGAGTGTAGGTGTGTTTTTCTACTTGGTATAATTTATGGGAGGTCTTGGGCGGGATCCCCAATCCCTAACAAATTCTTGCCATTTTCTCCTAAAAAACTATTTCAAAGATATATCAAACAAATTCAATGTCTACAATTGTTGCAAGAATTTGCTTGTACTGGTGGATTGGAGGAGTTTAATGGATTTTAAATGTTATAGTTTAGTAACTTTCTTGAGTAGAAGAATTAATTTTTTTTGATTTTGGAAGAATTTGAATTCTCTGCAATAACCTATAATGATTGGGAGGAAGAACATGTGAAGGGCACCACCATTGTTTTTGATTCTTTTGACCTTTGGCTATTTTGTTGCAACATGTAATTTGCTAATTGTGATAATTGAGGGAGGAAAAATGGCAAAGGAATTGAGGGAAATAGAAAAGGAGGGGGGGGGAAAAAATTCATTTGCTCTTGCCGGTCAACTGGCCAGACAACCGGCCGGTCGTCCCCCGGACAACCTATGTTTTGCTGAAAGCTACAGTAGTTCACTTTTGGAGTGACTGATATCAGATAGAGGAATTGGTCATATTTTTATTCAGATTTGATGAAATTTTTGGTGAACTGTTAGAGATGCCCTTACCAGTTAAAATGTCTAATTAACTCATTTTCATTTTCTTATTTGTTTCTACCCAATGCATACTGTACAAAGTTTTTGTTTCAGTTTGAAGTGCCAACCAAACACTAGAAAATAAAAAGATTATTTTAGTGCAAAATCAATTGTAGGTATAAATACATTAAAACAAATGAAACCTATATGTTTTTTTCATCTATTTTTAAAAAATGGACAAACTATGATAAAATTATCTTGGGGGCATTTTTTTTTTCACAAATCATACTTCTACTATCTTATTACACTTATTAAAAAAAATTATTTATTTTTTAAATTGATAATCTACACGGAGGAACTTAGTGTCCCAAATTCTAATTATTGTTGTACAAAGCTCAAAAAAATATAATAATTTGAATTTATTTATTTAATTCATTTGCTCTTGCTGGTCAACTGGCCAGACAATCGGCCGGTCGTCCCCCGGACAACCTATGTTTTCTAAAAGCTACAGTAGTTCACTATTGGAGTGACTGATATCAGATAGAGGAATTGGTCATATTTTTGTTCAGATTTGATGAAATTTTTGGTGAACTATTTGAGATGCCCTAACCAGTTAAAATGTCTAATTAACTCATTTTCATTTTCTTATTTGCTTCTACCCAATGCATACTGTACAAAGTTTTTGTTTCAGTTTGAAGTGTCAACCAAACACTAGAAAATAAAAAGATTATTTCAGTGCAAAATCAATTGTAGGTATAAATACATTAAAACAAATGAAACCTATATGTTTTTTTCATCTATTTTTAAAAAATGGACAAAATGTGATAAAATTATCGTGGGGGTATTTTTTTTTTTCACAAATCATACTTCTACTATCTTATTACACTTATTAAAAAAAATTATTTATTTTTTAAATTAATAATCTACACGGCAGAACTTAGTGTCCCAAATTCTAATTATTGTTGTACAAAGCTCAAAAAAATATAATAATTTGAATTTATTTATTTAATTTTAAAAATAATTCTTTGTGTTTTAAAATTTTAATAAATGTGTCATGTCATTTACACATGATATGATTTTTTATAAATTAAAAAAAGTAATAAGAATATTAATCATAATAAGATAATATTTTGAAAAAATTAACTCTTAAATTTTGAAGTTCAAATGGAGAAATTACAAATGAGTTAGAATTTGAGGGGTTTTAGTAATTTACCATTACATTGTGTTTGGTTAAGATATTTAAAAAGCAATTTAAAAAGAAAAAAGAAAAAAAGATATATGAAAATAAATGAAATATAAATATATTTTATATCTATTTTTTTTAAAAAAGAATTTCTCAAATTCCTAACCAACACAGCATTAATTAAGAAATGAATGCAAAATGTCGTTACTCTAATGACCTTTTAATACAAAAATATTTTTGATTCAGACTTCAAGCTTTTTTTTTTTTTTTTTTTTTGGTACATCGGAAATGAAAGACAGAACAAAGAAGGAAAAAAAACAAAAACACAAAGCAGGAAAGCAAATCGGGACTTAAATCCTCCAATAAGCCGTTCCAATCATGTCAGCCACTAGCTGACTTCGGACTTCAGCAGGAGGTTCCTCCATGACCACAAGCTGATCCATTTGGTTTGAACCCATTTTTGCAAGCATGTCGGCGCACTTGTTGCCTTCTCGCATGATGCTACGGATAGTACAATTGCATCTTCGAATAAAATGCCTAGAGTCTTCAACAATACTACGAAACGAGCAGTTTTGTAGTGGCCCTTCAGTTAACAGATTTTCAGCCAGTGATGAATCAGTTTCAATGATTTCTTCATGCAGTCCTTTTTCTAGCACAATCATCAATCCTCTGTACAAGCCCCACATCTCAGCTTCCAAGCTTGAGCAAGAGTCAAGGTTTCCAAAATACCCGCTTAGCCACATTCCTGTTTCATCTCGAAAAACTCCCCCAAATCCACCTTCTCCCGGATCTCCTCCGGTGCTTCCATCAATATTCAATTTGATCTTACCTGTAGGAGGAGGCAACCACTTAATTAAAATGGGAACACTTGTTTGAGAAGATAAAGACATGAGAAAAGCTTGTTTAATCTCATAAACATAATTATGAATAATGTTGGACAATCTTCACTGTATTTCTAATTTAAACAACGCTGCTATAGAAATAAGCATGCGAATGGATGTTATTCTTGTCACAGGGGAATATGTGTCAAAATAGTCCAGACCTTCCTTTTGTCTATAACCTTTAACAACAAGTCTTGCTTTATACTTGTCAATTGAACCATCTGCTTTCATTTTTCTCTTGAATATCCATTTATATCCAAGAGGTTTAGAACCTGGTGGAAGATCCACCAATTCCCAAGTATGATTTTGCATAATGGATTCAATTTCATTATTAACAGCCTCTTTCCACAAAGGTGCTTCAGGACCTATCATTGCTGCCTTAAAGCTTTGAGGTTCATTTTCTAACAAGTATGTCAAAAAATCCGGATCAAAGGATTTTTGACGTTCTCGCTCTTTTACTTCGTCTTGGTTCATCATTAGTTAAATCCTGTTGGTCGAGACTATTACTAGTCTCTTGTGGTTGATTGTCATTAGTTTCTAGACTTTGTGTACAATCATAAGTTCTTTTCTCTGAACTTAATTCCTGTCCTTTCTTGTAAGGAAAGACATGTTCAAAAAACACAGCATTCCTTGACTCTATAATAGTGTTCACATTTATATCAGGTATTTCTGATTTATAAGTCAGAAACCGATATGCACTACTATTCTGAGCATAACCAATAAACACACAATCTACTGTTTTTGGTCCAATCTTAGTCTTTTTAGGAACAGGTACTTCAACTTTTTCCAAACACCCCCACACTTTTAAGTATTTGTAGGAAGGTGGTCGACCTTTCCATAATTCATAAGGAATGCTTTTGGTTTTCTTGTGGGGTATTCTATTAAGAACATAATTAGCAGACAATATTGCTTCCCCCCACAAGTTCTGTGGTAAACCTGAACTTAGTAACATGGCATTCATAATTTCTTTTAGGGTTCTATTCTTCCTTTCAGCAATTCCATTTTGCTGTGGAGAATAAGGGGCTGTAGTTTGGTGAATAGTGCCATGTTGTGCACAAAATTCATTTAATGGTGCATCATATTCACCACCTCTATCACTTCTAACCATTTTAATGGTTTTACCAAGTTGATTTTCAACTTCTATTTTGTAGAGTTTAAACATTTCTAAGGCTTCATCTTTACTTCTAAGTAAATAAACATAACAATATCTTGTGCAATCATCGATAAATGTTATGAAATACTTTTTGCCTCCTCTAGTTTGAATAAATTTTAGATCACATACATCAGTATGAATTAATTCTAGAGGTTCGGTTTTCCTTTCAACCGATTTAAATGGAGCCTTAGTTAGTTTTGCTTCTACACAAATTTCACATTTATGATTAGGATTAATTTCAAACTTTGGTATATAATCTAAACCAATTAATCTACGCAAAGCATCAAAATTCACATGTCCTAATCTACCATGCCATAAATTTGACTCAAGAATATAAACAAAAGATGTGTTATTCTTATTCATAGCAACTTTCAGTACAACTGTCATTACATTCAACTTAAAGAGACCATCACTCATGTATCCCTTACCAACATACATACCACTCTTTGTTAATACAAATTTATCAGACTCAAATACAAGCCTAAAACCATTTTTACTTAACAAAGACCCAGAAACTAAATTCTTCCGGATGTCAGGTACATGCAGTACGTTGTTGAGGGTCAATTCTTTCCCTGATGTCATCTTCAAGATCACTTTCCCTTGTCTAGCCACAGTAGAAGTAGAAGAATTTCCCATGAAAAGTTGTTCACCATTTGCAGCCTCATTGTAGGTAGTGAACATTTTCTTGTCCGCACATATGTGACGAGTTGCTCCAGTGTCAACCTACCATTTTTTGTGATTTCCAACCAAGTTAGCCTCAGACACCACAGCAGAAAGGTTGATGTCATTCACTCCGTCAGAGATGTAATCCAATTCTGTTACATTGGCCTGATTGGTGGTTTTCTTACTTGTACTTCCATGATTCTTTTTAGGGCGGCGGCAGTCAGAAGCTCGATGTCCAGTTTTGCCACAGTTATAGCATTTTCCTTTGAACTTCTTGCTACTATCGTCTTGTTTAGGACCATCTCCAGTAAATTTCCTCTTTTTGTTATGTGGTTTATGAATTTGTTCAACCACATTAGCCTTGGACTCAATGGGATTTTTCTCATTCCTCTTTTCAGCCTTTCGGTTATCTTCTTCAATTCTTAATCTTACAATCAATTCATCCATAGTCATCTCTTTGCGTTTATGTTTTAAATAATTTTTGAAATCTTTCCAAGCCGGTGGTAACTTTTCCACTAAAGCAGTGACTTGGAATGACTCGCTAAGAGACATACCTTCTGAATGAATATCATGCAAAATTATTTGAAAACTTTGAACTTGAGATATTACCGTTTGGGAGTCTACCATAACAAAGTCCAGAAATTTACCGATGACAAATTTCTTCGTGCCGGCATCTTCTGTCTTGCATTTCTTCTCTAAAGAATCCCACAATTCTTTTGCTGTTTTCAGAGGACTGTATACATTATACAGCATATTGTCAAGGCCATTTAGGATGTAGTTTCTGCACAGGAAATCTGAATGTTTCCAAGCATCTACAGCGGCAACAACTTGCCGATCACTTTCACCCTCTTTAAGTGCTGGAGCCTCTTCATGGAGAAACCGGGCCAAATTAAGAGTTGTAAGATAGAACAGCATCTTCTGCTGCCATCTCTTAAACTCGGTACCGTTAAATTTTTCCCGTTTTTCTCCATGATTGATTGGTACATGAACATGGTTCTGGATAGGGACCGATGTAGGTGTAACAATAGGAGTACTACTGCCAGATGCAGTTTCAGTTGTAGTAGCCATAATCTCTGATTACAAAAATCAGAAAATATTAAAACACAAATTAATTTTCTAGTTACTAAAACCAGAAAATAATTATAACAACAAAATAATTTTATTTTCCTTGTTACTAAAACTAGAAAAATAAAATATCACAAGAATTTTCTGTAATACCAAATAATATTCTGAATTGTTAATGACACCAGTATCATACTACTAGTTGTTGTCAAAGAAAAGAGACTGTATATTACTACTATCTGTCAAATAGCATAAATCACTATTTGTTTTTCCAACCAGAATATTAATTTGAAAACACAGAAAATTAAATACAATGAAGATACCCAAAAAGGAATCTGTCTTAAGATTGTTGGACAATCTTCACTGTATTTAAAAAGATTAAATTCTGTTGTGTACAAAACAACAACAAGAATAAAAGAAATAGAGAAAATGAGAGAATTTGTTTGATTACAAAAATCAAACTCGAAATAAAAATAAATAAATAAAACCACAGATTTTATTTTGTTACAAAAAACAAAATTAAAATCTGATTAAATAAACAAATAAAAACAGAATAAAATTAAACAACTTACTTGGTTAATTTATTTGAATAACTTTTCTGATCAAGTCCAGTGTTTAACACTGTGTCCTTAAGACAGATTTGTCCTCTCCACGGTGCTTTCAGAATTTGGACGTCTATCTCCCAGGATGAAATGATCTTACCACAAACAATAGCAGCACTACAAATTGTTTGCCTTACGAACACACTAAGTGTTTACACTCTTTCTTTTGGAAATAAAATGCAGCAAGATGAAGAATATAATTTGCAGAGGATGGAGTACGAAAATTGGAGTAAAATCCAAATGGGAGGCTAGTCTATTTATAGATGTAAAGGTGGCTCTTGGTTTTGAATTGAACAGGTATGAAACCTGTTAGATTCAAATTTAAACAGATTTGAATCTGTTGGGTTAATTATTCAAACAGATAAAAACGGGAAGGGCTCTGTTTGGATGAGCAATAAATCCAAACTAGTTTAATTCTGTTTGAAAACGGGAAGGGCCCTGTTTGGATGAACAAAAAATCCAAACCAATTTAATTTGAATTCTGGATTTTATTTTAATAAAAAATAAAATTAAATTCAAATGTTTTTGGCCCAAAAAGATTAGAAGCCCAACCACACACCACGCACCCGCGCCCAAGCCCAGCCCGACGACGGCGCGTGGGTGCGGTGATTTTTGGGTCCAATGGGTCTAGCCCATTTTGTCCATAACCTCTCTCTCTAAAACACTTGGGTACCCCTTGGGGCACACCCTAAGTATCTCACCCTAAGCCTTATAAACCCTTTCAAAACTTCCCACCAAATCAATGTGGGACAAGCCAATTTACAACCTTAAGGAATTTCCACCATAACTCCATTTCCATGGAGCACACTTTAGCTTCAATTTCCCATTCACTCGGTAATGGTTTTGAGCAACCAAATATACCACGTGAATCACAACGCGGCATAGAACGCGTTACCACTTTGACCTGAGTAAATCGACACTCGGGGCCCACCTAAAAAATAGACCAAACTTGAGGAAAAATTCTGGTTTTACCCAGAATTTTTTCCACCATTTCCAACAAATAAGAACTAAAGTATTTTGCCAAGATGGGTCTATGTTATCAAAGACTTTTCGGTTACGTTCCTTCCAGATTTGCCAAATTTGTAACAGCAAACATCAAACTCCAACTTGGATCCATGCTCATCGGAACCCGTAAATTCTTTGTAAGCCAATCGATTAAGTTGTATTGGCTTTCCATATTAAACCAGTGCCTACCCTTCAAATTAGTCCA
Organism: Camellia sinensis; assembly: GCF_055761805.1. NCBI lineage: Eukaryota > Viridiplantae > Streptophyta > Magnoliopsida > Ericales > Theaceae > Camellia > Camellia sinensis. The sequence continues at coordinate 186,476,296 of NC_138967.1, forward strand.
AAGGATTCTTGAACTAGAGCAATCCCGTAAAAGATGCTCAATGTTTTCAACATGAAAATCACATCTAGGGCAATTGGCATTTCCCGTAAATCCTCTTCTCATTCGCATAGCATTAGTCAACAGTTTCCCATTAAAAACCAACCACAAGGAGCCTTTGAGCTTTTGTGGGATTTTTAATTTCCAAACCCAATCCCTATCAAAGAGGTAATCTCCTTGATTAGAAATGAATTTATAAGCAGCAACGGTGGAGAACTCCCCACTTGTTGAACCCTTCCAATGAGGAAAATCCGGGAAGGTAACAAACCTGGGAAGTTTAACTTTTAGCACACAATCCATGGCTTCATTAGGAAGATGAGATTTGATAGAATCCACATCCCATTCACCCTCATCAGTTATAAGATTATCAACAGTCTCCATGTTAATGGAATCCCAATTTGGGTATTGAGACGCTAAAGTAGCCTCCCCACACCACCAATCATGCCATATTCTCACTTTAGTGCCATCACCAATGCTCCATCTGGTGCAATTTCTCAAAATGTCTCTGGTTTTAAGAACTCCTCTCCAAATTTGAGAGGGGCTCCTTCTACCAGAATAAGAGAGAAAATTATCATTCTTCAAATATTTGCTTTCCAACACTTTCGCCCACAAACAATTGTCCTTGCACAATAATTTCCACCCCAACTGTTAACTGCCCAACTGTTTTGCGCCATGGTGTGATTTACACAGATGCTAGTAAAAAGGTATTTACATGGCATCTTTCAAAACATCAAACCCTAAACACTCATTCATCTCCTTTCATCGTGTAACCCATCCCACATTCCTCTCTCTCTCTCTCTATCTTTAGTTTTTAAGCCAATCTCAATCCCCAAACGAAGATACCTACGACCCTCCATTTTCATTCACCTCCAAAACCCTAAACCCCAATGACGAAATCAAGGGAATAGTCACAATGAAGCTTGTAGGAGAGGGTTCGAGAAAAGAGTTGGAAAATTCGAAGATCTTCGAAGATCCTTGAAGAGCAACTTCGAATTCTCTAGAATATAATAAGAGGCTTAGATTCTTCAATAATCTCAACTCAAGAACACAACAACAAAGGAGATGATGGAGATAAAAGATTGGGTGAAGAAGAAGGCAAAATGGCTAGAGAATAGAATAATGGCAAGGCTCTCCCATGGATCTCCCACTTTCACTTTCAAGGTTGATAATGGAGATGGGAAATTAGTTCTTTCCCAAGAGTCATCTCTCCAAAAATTCATCCCTTGTAAAGCTATGGGTGGGTGCTATTTATAGGCACCTCATGATGTAGGATGGAGCCCATGTGCAAGGCACATGGGGGATATTCTCTCTAACCACCTTGTCCGAGGAGGTGACCTCTCCGAGGACGAGAAAACCCCGAAGAGGAGATCAACCTCTCGGCGAACCCTTCTTCTTAGCCACACCTAACCAATGATCCCCAATCATCCCAAAGGGTCAGGGGTAGTCCCAGAGGACGTCCTGCCGCAAAATATTGTCGAGTCTCATGGACCCCCCGGGGTCGTGCCACCTCGACCCGGGTATAGGCTAGTTTAATCGAAGAGTGAATTTATCTCCACTCACTGTCCTCGGGATCGGGTCCTTTGTTCGGACTCCATTACGCCCATGGTTCTGGTACATAGACCCCGGAAAGCTCCGAGCCCGCAAGTGTTCTGGGACTCATTAACGGAGCGACTTCTAGATTGCGTCTGAATCCGTTCGAAGCCAAGTGTTTTGGACCTCTAGGTTCGTGGATCCGAACCCTTTCGAGTCCGAGTGCCTCGGATCTCTAGGCTTGCTTAATACCCTTTCGAGTCCGGGCCCGAGTAAGTCTCTAGGTTCATGGATCCGAACCCTTTCGAGTCCGAGTGTCTCGGATCTCTAGGCTTGCTTAATACCCTTTCGAGTCCGGGCTTGAGTAAGTCTCTAGGTTCGTGGATCCGAACCCTTTCGAGGCTTAGAGCGATTTGGCCCGTTTGATGGCGATAAATCCGGGCCCACCAATCTTGAACTTGCGATAAATTCGGGCCCACCAACCTTGGGCTATTGGGCCTAATTAATTTAATGGGCTTAAATTAGCTCCTCTTACATTTGCCCCTTGCGTGTATGAGAAATTGTAATTTTCTCGAACATGCATAATTTCACTTTGTTAGCCATGCCTCACATTACGTCTTCCGGAATATTTGGTCTTGATAGAGTCTAAAGGTAAAGCTGAAAATTCACCGTAATTTACAGATAAAATCAACAAGTAACATTAAAAATAAATAAATAAATAAATAACTTCTCTTCTTCTTTTTTTTTTTTTTTTTTTTTTTTTTTTTACAACAATATAAAAACATATTGCTTTTTGGACACCAAATAAATATTTGTGCTACGTTTTTCTTCATAAACAAATCCTGATCCTTTAATTCTTTAAGAGCCTGAATAATTCCAAGTCTTCTAGAACATTTGAAGGTGCATTGTTTTACTCCAAGTCAAAGCAAATTAAAGAATCTATTTTTTTTTATTCTCAACAAGATATGGCCACACTTTCTTTTACAATACAGCAGCTCATTTATTTTTGAATCTTGGAGAGATAAGGCCCACCACTTATATATATATATATATATAATCTTATTCTCTTTTTTTGTCAAACCCTACTCCTCTCTCTACAGCTTGCTTTGCACTCTATTTGAAGACCACCGCCGCTGCTTCTCTAAATCAAGAAAGCAGAGCCACGAATTTTTTTATTTTATTTACAGGAGATCAAAATCCAAGGACCCATTTCGGCACCCAGCTTTCTTCTTCAGCGTTCCTCAGCTACCAAACCAAATCGTGGCCAGCTGGTTCTCCCTCTACAAGACAAACCCAGCTCTCAACATTTTCAAAGAGGCTCTATTTCTGCCATTTACTTTTCTTTTCTTTTATATATATATATATATATTTTGCCTTTTGGGGATAAAGAGAAAATTCCTAATCTCTCTCTTTTGTTGCACAGCCATTTCGGGCCTCCTTCTCTCTCTGAAACCAAGACCAACTCAGCACTCTTGTTCTTCAACAAAGCTCCACAGCTGCCGAACTAAAGGCCACACAAGCCATTGCCGTCGGCCTTCGTGAGAGTCACTGTTGACGCCGACCATGCCGCCCTCTCAACGCGTCATTGGTCGGTCTAGCCAGAAATTTCTCGGACTGATTTGGCTTTCGAAATACCACTGCTCACGCTGCTGCCAACCTGTCTTGGCTGTCCTCGGCGCCGGCTCTACCGGTCTTGTTCCTTATTTCTTCAGTCCAAACCGTGACTAACCAGCGTCAACCACACCACCGATTCAATGTGGTGTCGGTCTGCCTAGTTGTTCCAGTGCCAACCACACACGTCGCCCTTCCAATGCGTCGTGTGTGGTCACCAACTCCGCTGCGACATCACTGCTGCCTCCGGCTTCGGATTGTCCGACATTGACCACACACGTCCGCCCACTCAACGCGACGTGTGTGGTCTTGCCTAACACTGCACAGCTCGTGCCACCGCTGACCTACTGTCTTCAATTGTGATCTAGCCAATGCCGACCATGCCGCCCTCTCAACGCGGCATCGGTCATCGGCCCATCCTCTTTGTGTTGCTATTTCAGATTGCTGAAACCCATTCTTGAATATATATATATATATATATATTTGTTGTTCATGAACTTGGGCTTGCAAAAATATATATGGGATTTGTCTTCTTCACTTCCGAAATAGTTAATGCCGATTCTAGCTTTCCATTGACCCATCTTTATTTGGCTTTCACAGGTTTTGTGAACAAATTTCTAGAACCCTTGAAATTTGACTCTCCATTTCTGATGGCTTTTAAGTTTATGCACTTGGACATGTAAACAATTTGGGTTTTGCTACCTCTGTTTGTTTAGGGTCAAAGTCTTGTATAAACTGGGTCTTTAATATTGAATATTGTAATCTGAGAGAGAATGACCCACTTGAATCTTGTATGAGTTATTGCTGTTGAGGAAGAACATATAATCCACGTGAGTGTTGTTGCTAACTTTGCTTAAATGGGACGAATAAAATAATTATTGTTGTTGTCGATGAAACCCGAGAAAATAAACCCCTCATATTGTATATAAATCTTGCTATCGAACGATTGATTGTTGCAACCCCGAGAATATTAGATATCATGCTTGAACTCCTGATGTAGAATTCATCGTAGGACTTGTTGATATGATGAAATACCTCGTTGAATAATAAAGATGATATATTGTTGTTTGTTTAACTTGTGGATGCTTGGGAAATACATAGCTGATGCCAAAATTTTGTGTGACCGTTGTAGTTTTACGTCGGCTTGAGAGGAACCAGCCCGGAGAGACAAAAACTTGATTGTTGCATTTTCATGAACTTGCTCAGAGTAATAAAATTGTTGTAGCTTAAATAGATAATTATTATTTGTTGATGTTGCCCCATTCTGATAATGCCTGAATCATGATCTGAAATTGATATTGTTTGTCTCGTTTGTTGGCTTTGCTATTTCAGGCAAATGAATTCTTGATTGAAATCCACGACCTCGGGGCCCTTGGAACCCGCACTAATGAGAGCAAGGGCTATTCCTCGGAAGTCCGAACAGAAGCAAGACTGTCCCTCGGGAGTTCGAAGGTAGCACACACCCTACTTTGGCAAGAAAGATTCCTCTGGAAGATAACCGAGTCTACCAAGCTTGCACCAATAGAAGTAAAGATTGTCTCTCAGAAGTTCGAGCGAAAATAAGGCTGCCCCTCAGAAGTCCGAGCAGAAACGAGGCTGTCCCTCGGCAGTCCGAGTGGATGCGCACTTCTACTTCGGCAGCTAATGGAAGCAAAGGCTATCCCTCGGGAGTTCGAGTAAGAGTTCACTCTACTTTGAAAAGAAAGATCCTCGGAGCTCGTATTGATGAAATCAAGGGCTGTTCTTCGGACCCACACTAATGAGAGCAAGAGTTGTCCCTCGGAAGGCTCTCCCTCAGAAGTCCGAACAGAAACAAGGCTGTCTCTCGGACGTCCGAGTGGATGCGCACTTCTACTTCGGCAGCTAATGGAAGCAAAGGCTATCCCTCGAAGCTCGCACTGATGGAAGCAAGATCTGTTCTTCGAAAGTCTGAGGCGGAGAACACACTATACTTCAGCAAGAAAGATCCTTGAGGCTCGCACTGATGGAAGCGAGGTCTGTTCTTCGAAAGTCTGAGTGGGAGCACACTTCTATTGTGTCAAGAAAACTCCCTTCAGGTTGGTAACCGAGTCTACTATTTCTCTTTCTTCTTCGAGGGGCAGTAAAAAATTGAAAACTGTTTCAAGCAACGTAACACAATGAAGATATACAATGTAGAGAAAATAACTTCTAATGGAGATACATAATATGGAGGAAATAAATTTCTTCATAACATAAGAAAGATAGAACTTCATGGACAATGCAGTAAATGCAAACTGTAAATGTCATAGGTAGACTTCTTTTACGGAATGTTGACATTTGCCCCTAGAGTTGCAAGATCATTTGGAAAGCTTTCACCAGCTGCTCGGGTTATGGTCGTCATATACCATCATAGCCATGTCTTTGGATCTTTCTGTACAAACTGATATCTCCATCCCCACAGGATTTTTCATGAATCTGTTGTAGTCGGAAACTTGCTTCTTGTTGGCCAACACACCGGGCTAGGAATCCGGTACCCCCTCGGAAGTAAAGTTCTCCTTGAATAATTATGAATTGGGCAAGCTTGGCCATAATTAGTTTTCCAACTTTGCTTCTGAGTTGTTCGAGGACTTCTCCTCTCCAATCCTCCGGAAGGCCTTTGTCTTCGGGTATTATTGAAGGTTCTGTTCTCTTCTTGATAACAATTGTTGCCTCTTCCTCTGGAATGTCAACTCTTGCTCCTAATGTTGCGAGGGCATCTGAAAACTTGTTGTCGGAGCGAGGCACATGCTCTATTTCGACCTTCTGAAATTTGTCAAGAAGCCTTTGGACTGTTGTTCGATATGTGGCCAAGGCAGGCTCCTTTAAGACGAACTGTCCTGAAACTTGCTTCACTATCAGCTTTGAGTCCCCCCGGATCTGAATCTTCTTGATACTGTGCTTCTCAACTGCTATCAAGCCTAAAATAAGAGCCTCATACTCGGCTTCATTATTTGAACAATGGAAATCCAGTTTATAAGATAAATAAAACTTTTCCCCACTTTTACTTGTAAGGACAATCCCGGTTCCTCTTTTACCTCCGGCTGCTGCTCCGTCAAAGCTCAATGTCCAAAAGCTTTCCTCGGAAGCCATAGCTGCATGCACCTCTCCTTTTACTTCTTCATTCACTGGTTCATAGTCACCACTTGGAATTTGAGCAAGGAGGTTAGCTAAGGCTTGGCTTTTGATCGCCTTGGAGGCTACACATGTGATCTCGAATTCACCCAGTGCTAACAACCATAGCAGGCCTGCTGATGAGGTATCGAATTGGATCACTCCTAGTAACAATCTGAATCTGATGTGCTAAGAAGTAATGTCTGAGCTTTTGGGCGGTAAATACCAAAGCTAAGCAATGTCTCTCTATCGGAGTATATCGGACTTCTGCTCCTCGAATCTTCTGGCTGATGTAATACACCGGACGTTCTGCTCCATCTACATCTTGGGCCAATAATGCCTCTATGGACTTGGGGGTTGAAGTTAGGTACAACATTAGAGGGACCCCGGGCTGCGGGGCTATCATGGTCTGAGGCGAGGTTAAGGCCGCCTTGATTCTCTCAAAGGCCTGTTGGTGCTCTTGGTTCCACGTGAACTTGGCATCTCCTTTTAACAAAGAGCCGAGAGGCGCAGAGATCTCTGCCAATAACTTCTTTAACTCCTTCTGAGAATGCGGGGGAGGCATTGCTCTGATAGATTTGACCTTGTCTTCATCTGCCTCGATACCATGCCTATGTACAAGAAACCCGAGGAACTTCCCGGCCGTCACCCCGAAAACACATTTGAGAGGATTCATCCTCATTTTGAATTTCTGGCACCTCTTGAATACCTTCTCAAGGTCTCGGAGATGGTCTTCTTCTTTCTTGGATTTCACCACTAGATCATCAACATAATCTTCCACCTCATGATGGATCATGTCATGAAAGATTGCAGTCAGCCCTTTGGTAAGTTGCACCGGCATTCTTGAGTCCGAAAGGCATGACTGTATAGAAGAAGTTTCCGAGAGGCGTTCTAAAAGCAGTCTTTTCTGCGTCCTCTTCAACCATCTTAATCTGATTGTATCCACTGAATCCATCCATGAATGAGAACATATGGTGTCCCGAGGTAGTATCCACGAAGGTGTCGATGTGAGGAAGAGGGAATTCATCCTTCGGGCAAGATTTGTTCAAATCTCGAAAGTCTACACATACTCTGATTTGGCCATTCTTCTTTTTTACTGGTACGATGTTTGCTAACCACGTGGGGTACTGTATTGGCCAGATGAAACCAGCCTGTTGAAGTTTTTCAATCTCCTCCTTAATCTTCTCTTCGAGATCTGGATGATATTTTCGAGCAGCTTGCTTAATTGGCTTGGAGTTTGGAAACACGTCAAGATAGTGGGAGACTAGGTCAGGATCTAGTCCGGGCATTTCCTTATATGACCAAGCAAACACATCTGAGTATCGGCTTATCAACTTTAACAACTGTTCCCGCTTCTCTGGGCTAAGGCTCGAACTTACGAATACCGGCCTCGGTGCATCTTGTCCATCACTCAAATCTATTTCAATAAGTTGTTCAGGCTGAGGCTTCGGCCCATCTTGCATGCATTCTGGAGCCACTTCAGGCTTTATTACTATATCATTGTCAGGAGGCTCTTCTTTTGACTCGGAGTCGGTGACTGAAGAAACCGACTCCCCGCACCTTCATAAATAGTACACCATCTTGCCTCCTTCTCGGACTTTCATCACCTTCCGAGGAATAGGCAGACTTTCTGGTCTAGACATCGCCCGCTTACTTGACTCTGCCATCGGCTCCTTGTCATCTTTGATATCCTCCCAACGAGGAATTTTGACCCCTCGAGGCTTAGAGGTGGTGGGAACTTCTTCGACAGTCAGTTCGGTGAAGTAGATGGCATCAGAATAATGAGCTTCATGGATCTCGAAAGGCCTTTCTGTAGCCTGAATTGTCACCGTTTTCTTTCCCCATTTAGCCTTAACACACTGATGATAACTTGATGGTACAGCCCCATATCTATGCATCCAGGTCCTCCCTAGAATGATGTGATAATTTGCCTCAGAATCGATAATATGGAACTTGGTGGCCGAACGAATCTCTCCGACGGCTAAATCAACTGTTACACATCCGATAGTAACTCTCCTTTCTCCACCGAAGCCAGTGATGACTATCGGCTGTTTCACAATGCGTTCTTCAGAGATTCCGGCCTTTTCTAGAGTAGCGCGAGTCATAATGTTGATAGAGGCTCCACTATCTAGAAAGGCCCTTTTGAACTCAACCCCGTTAATAAAAGCAGTCACATAAAGCGGGCGATTGTGAGAAAAAGGATACCTCCGATCAGCCTCGGAGAAAGTAATGGCACTAGATTGCTCTTTTGCCTTCCTTGGGATAGACCCCTCAGTCGACATGCATTTCTCATGGTGTGCCTCGGCTATATTAATGATAGACTTGGTGATTTCCGTTCTTGCCTCCCTGGAAAGTCCAAGCTGGTCAAAGAACTGCTTGAACTTTACACAGTCTTGCAAGGTTTTGGTATAGTGATCCGGATCTTTTTCCACTCTTGGAGGCTCGTAGTTAATCATCTCCTCGGTCTCTTCAAAATAAGATGCCACATAAACATGGTGTCCTCCTCTTCCATAGTACTCTTCTCCTCCTTTTGGATCAAAGGGATCTTCGCCATGAGTCATAAATGTTCTGCCCTCTGGATCGAGAGCACTTCCATAGTAAACTTGCTCACCCTCTGGCTCGAGGATGTCGTCCAGATAACAGTCATCGTCATCGAGATTGGCGATAGCCTCGATCATCGGGCCTTCATAAGCTATCATGGCAACATTCTTGCCCTTGTCTCGGTGTTGAGGATATGGCTGTTCTCGGATGTCTTGAGTCTCTCGCTTTTTTAACCTCAATTCGTCTGCCTCGACTTTATCTCTGAAGATTTTCCTGAGAGTCCAACACTTCTCTGTCGGATGTTTCAATGTACGATGGTAGACACAGAATTCAGGGCTCTCACAGTCCTTTTTTGATGGCATTTCTTCAACATAAGGCAATTTTAGCTCTCCGTCAGCCACCCATTCCTTAACTAGAGCTTTCACTTCCTCGATTCCACATGGATAAGAAACATTCCCTTTTTCACCATTATATTGCTTTCTCTTCTGGCCTCTATGACCTCCTCCTTGTGAATTTCGGGTATCTGGGGCAAAGGCAGCAGCAACAATAGGTCCACGAGACGATTTGAAACTAGTCTTGTAACTGGCCTTAAATCCGGACTCCTGAGCCTGAGGGATGCTAATGTTCCGAGCTGCTTCTATTAATGCCGAGAAGGTGGGTAGCTTGTGATTAACTAGAAACATTTTGTACCTGCTCAATGCCCCTTCTAGACAGATTTGAACCAGATAGCTCTCCTCAACTGCTTCATGACAATCCACGGCCTTGTCCTGAAACCTTTTGACGTAGTCAAGGATGTCTTCACTTTCTTGTTGCTTCTCTTTACACAATGTAAGTGTGGTCACCTTCTCCGCCATTTGAAAGAACTTGGAGTGGAATTTGTTAACCATTTCCTCCCAACTTCAGACAGAGTTTGGGGCCAAATTAACATACCAACTATATGCTCGGTCGGTGAGGGACTTAGAGAATTCTCTCAGTCGCAGGACGTGGTTTGAACTGTGAATACCCAGAGTCTCGATGAATCGCACAACATGTTCTCGGGCATTTCCTTGTTTGCCGTCGAACTTGATGAACTTTGGCACTGTATACCCCTCAGGGTATGGATAGCTCAGCATCTCAATGGGGTAAGGCGACTTGACGTCTGGATCAGGCAAAGAGGGTAAGGTCCTCTTGCCCCGTTCGAGATCGAACATGGCCTGCACATCGGCGAGAGTGAGAAACTGTTGAGGGAGAGAGTTTGATGGTGGTATTCCCGGGACTTGGCCTGTGGACCCGAAGACTGAGCTAGGGGCGACTTGGCCATTCTGGTGCTGCGAATTCATCATTGGTGAGGACATTTGACGATACTGGCCGTCAGCGCCTATAGACAAGCCAGTTGGTGATGGGACATTGAATTGAGGCCCGTAAAGTCCACCGTACGGCGCCGCTATACCGGGTTGTGCTTGCAGATTTGTTGTTGGCACCAAAGGAGGCCCGCTTGGTGCTTGGGTAACATTTACTGGTGGCGTAACAAGATTAGGTACGGGCAGAGCTCCCTTTTGCGCCATCATGCTCCTTATGTTTTCCTGGACACCAACAGTCGCCGGAGCACCATTCATTACACCAGAGACTCCCCTAGTCACCATTGGATCTTGGCTTGGCACGCCATGGAGCCCGGGCATGGGCAAACTGCCGCCGCCTACTGTGGTTTGAGCATGTGTTACTGTGGCCGTGTTGCCATGAGCCATAGGCTGATTGGGGCCTACTTCTCCTTGGATTTGATTTTGTACTCCGGCGGGAATAACTCCACCACCAGTTTGATTTCCGTTTGGCGCCGGTGCAAAGTTAGAACTCATCACCAACATGGTGTGAGTGAGATTCTGAAGAGTGGTAAGAATCTCTTGCTGAGTATTCTGAAGTCCTTGAATGGCTTCAAGCAAAAGTGGTTGATCTGGAGCCATGGTTCTGTCATCACCACCATTAGAGGATCCTTGTTGGTGAACTTCATCTTCTCCCGCCATCCTTGTTGGAGTTGTATGGATTCCAGATCTCGTTGAGACCACTAACCAATCTGCCTCCCCAGCGGAGTCGCCAAAATGTAGGAGAGGGTTCGAGAAAAGAGTTGGAAAATTCGAAGATCTTCGAAGATCCTTGAAAAACAACTTCGCATTCTCTAGAATATGATAAGAGGCTTAGATTCTTCAATAATCTCAACTCAAGAACACAACAACAAAGGAGATGATGGAGATAAAAGATTGGGTGAAGAAGAAGACAAAATGGCTAGAGAATAGAATAATGGCAAGGCTCTCCCATGGATCTCCCACTTTCACTTTCAAGGTTGATAATGGAGATGGGAAATTAGTTCTTTCCCAAGAGTCATCTCTCCAAAAATTCATCCCTTGTAAAGCTATGGGTGGGTGCTATTTATAGGCACCTCATGATGTAGGATGGAGCCCATGTGCAAGGCACATGGGGGATATTCTCTCTAACCACCTTGTCCGAGGAGGTGACCTCTCCGAGGAGGTGACTTCTCCGAGGACGAGAAAACCCCGAAGAGGAGATCAACCTCTCGGCGAACCCTTCTTCTTAGCCACACCTAACCAATGATCCCCAATCATCCCAAAGGGTCAGGGGTAGTCCCAGAGGACGTCCTGCCGCAAAATATTGCCGAGTCTCATGGACCCCCCGGGGTCGTGCCACCTCGACCCGGGTATAGGCTAGTTTAACCGAAGAGTGAATTTATCTCCACTCACCGTCCTCGGGATCGGGTCCTTTGTTCGGACTCCATTACGCCCATGGTTCTGGTACATAGACCCCGGAAAGCTCCGAGCCCGCAAGTGTTCTGGGACTCATTAACGGAGCGACTTCTAGATTGCGTCTGAATCCGTTCGAAGCCAAGTGTTTCGGACCTCTAGGTTCGTGGATCCGAACCCTTTCGAGTCCGAGTGCCTCGGATCTCTAGGCTTGCTTAATACCCTTTCGAGTCCGGGCCCGAGTAAGTCTCTAGGTTCGTGGATCCGAACCCTTTCGAGTCCGAGTGTCTCGGATCTCTAGGCTTGCTTAATACCCTTTCGAGTCCGGGCTTGAGTAAGTCTCTAGGTTCGTGGATCCGAACCCTTTCGAGGCTTAGAGCGATTTGGCCCGTTTGATGGCGATAAATCCGGGCCCACCAATCTTGAACTTGCGATAAATTCGGGCCCACCAACCTTGGGCTATTGGGCCTAATTAATTTAATGGGCTTAAATTAGCTCCTCTTACAAAGCTTCATCGAAATCGAAGAAAGGCTTGGGTTTTCCATTGAAGAAGAAAAAGTTGCAACGATTGTTCTCACCAGATTAATTTGGGTACTCTCTCTCTCTCTCTCTCTCTCTCTCTCTCTCTCTCTCTCTGTCTTAGGGATGCAATCGATACAAATTGAAGATTATAGACCAAAATGAAATCAATGGTATATTCTAGGGACTATTTATGTAATTTATCTTTCATTTTACTATCACCAAAATAATTTTGAACTGTATGGCTAAATAAATATGGATGTTCAACTGAAATTGATTGTTGTGTGGATGTAAAACCCAGGTCAAGAATTTTACATATTATTGCTTTGTTAATTTATCTTGTCCAAACTGCAGATAAAAGATATGCTTACACTCTCAAGTTCTTTGAAAACAATTCAAGCAGCCTGCCAAAGTGGTTTAATGATGCGGACGCCATGAAGCTCCCTTTCTGCCAAATTCGAGGGAAGTATCAAATGGATCCATACCCGCATATGAATGAAAGGTACCCATCTCTTCCCTCAAAATACTCTAGGCCTAAGGGTTGCTAAAACGTGTTCTGATTTGGTTGTCCTGTTTTGGAGTTTTTATACCACTACTTTGTATAATACTAGGTTTTTGTATTATTGATTTTTCTGTATATCTTTTCTGATGCAAAGGTTTGAAAGATTCCAAAAAGATCAGTTGATGTAGGTTAATGTTGTCTGTAAAGTTGCTACCACGATACACATAGAGAGTAATGTTAATTTCATTGCTGTTTATAGCACAATTAAAAAGTTAGAATTTGACAATTTCATCGTTCTTTAGGCTTTTGGAGTCCATGTCATATGTTGAAATCGCATCCACATCTGAAATCAAGGTTTCTATTGCCTTAACACTACACTATTGTTCTTTTTTTTGTGCAGAATAAAATAGATAAATAAAAGGAGAGAAAAGAAAGCTATTGAAATTCTGATTTTATGTTATTTACATCTAGATAATTAGCTACAAGATGATGCTTAGACTTTTTTTTGGGGGGAAGCACTGGTATGATGTTAGTGGGTTATTAAGTTAGGGTTAACTCAACTGGGCATTCAACACTTCTCCATAAGCTCAAATGCCAAACCTCCCTCTAGAACCTGGAAGTACATCCACTTGAGCCATGCTCAAATTCAGATGATGCTTGAGAATTTATAGAAGATGACATTTCAAAAGGAAAATTTAGACTTGAGAATTTATATCAGATAGATAGCAACCTAGTTGGTGCAGAGTCCTTGATACTGTAGTTGGTTTTGATTAATTCAATTCTTGTGGTTAATTTAGAAACTTTGATTTTATTGTTATCACTATATTAACTATTTTAGTATGAGAATGGAACTTCTTGGTGTTAGCCTTTCTCGTGAATGGGACTGCTTGAAATTCTAATCATTTTTTGTTTTTCGCCTCATGATTCATTTGATTTAGTTTGAGATCGACTCGAAATATAAACGAACCAAGTTCATTAAGTTTTCAAGTCAAACTTGCACAACTTATTTACTAAGTTCAACTTGACTCATTTTCAAGGTTCTATGTAAAAGTGTTAGACATAAGAGCAATGCTACGTGCACGAGAAAAAAATACACACACAAATATGCACACTTAAAACTGAACAAAACACAACACAAATTCATTTTTTTCTTACACTTTTGTTTATACTTTTTAGTGCACTACCATTATTGTTAGAAGAAGAATAAAGAGATCAAATAGAAGAGACATTTAAAAGATGGTCTGATAATGAAATTTGATACCAAGACAAAAAAGCAGTCGTACATAAAGAATGAGGTCCATCAATGAGTCATGAAAACAGACCTCATTCATTATATACAATCTCTATCAAGATTGGAGAAAAACTGATTTAAAAAATAGCCAAGAAGTTAATCCCAAGGGGTTGGCCTGGTGGCAAGGCCTTAGGTCTTGGGATTGTGCTCCCTCCAAGGTTCAAGGATCGAAACCTCTTAAATGCTAACAATTCCTTGGGGCCATTAGATTGGAGAAAACCCTTGCATTAACTGTGATACACTTGCAAGAAACTCCTTGCCAAGGGTCTATGCACCCTTGGTGATTAGTAGGGCTTTGATCTGGATACCTCGATGCCAATTAAAAAACAAAAAAGGCCAAGAAGTTGTCCAATACAAACATGTCAATAACCACCTCACCAAACGTAATGCGATAAAATAAAAATGTTATGATTATTATATTGATTAAATTTTTTTCACGGATAATATACATTAATGGTCGTACAAAATGAATGGTTCAAAAGATTGAAATGGACTTGTGATGGGCCCCTTGCGCATGAACTTGAGAGAAATTCAACTAAAAAAAATCACAATTATTGGCTTGATTGAATAAGGTTTGAAGAAAAATGTGGCAGCTGCATTCTCATATTCTCTCTAATCATTAACCAATCATCTCTTTTATATGGTATTGAAATCTAGAAAGTGAGTTTAGAAAACTTGTATACGATTTTCCAAAATCAAAACAAGTATAGTAAGTTACCAAATGGGGGAAGTGGTCGGAGGTGGTTGTAGGAGCAGAGAGGTTGGCCAGAGGACGGAAGGGTGAGGGAGGTAAGATGGAATGAAGTTGTTTTGAAAATAAGTAAACACACATTTTTCTTATTTCCTCAATTTTTGAGAACTGTAACCAGCTTTTTTAAAAGTGAACAATTAGCAAATGCATTTTTATTTCAATTTTCAAAAAATTTAAAGCTAAAGCAAAATAAATAAGATAAAATAAAAACCTCACCAAATGAACACTAACATTTACAATCCCAATTTTAAATTTTGTGAAGTTACAAACTCTCTAGGATCAAAATTAGGAGGTCAAATAACAGGCTCTTGATCTACTAAAAAAAATGAAAGGGAGAAGGAAAAAAAGACAAAATGAAAGGGAGAAGAAAAAAAAGACAAAAATTTGATATCAACATGAATACAAGAAGTCAAGTACCAAGAGCACATGAAAATAAATAAATACATAATATGCATTCTAAATATAGTGGTAATCCAATATGGTTAGAGCTGTCTCCTCTCTCACTATAGATAACTTCCTTGCATAGAGCCACATATTGTGTCCCCAATCCAAACTTCTGGAATGTGTGCCATTTTCCAATAAGTCCCACCTTCTAAGTTTCTGTTCAGGCTTGAACTGAATCCATAAGACATATCAACAAAATAAAGAGATTTAAGGTTGGTTAGATATTCAATGCCAGAGGGTAACTCCTCTACCAATTTACATTCATGGATAAATAACTCTTCAAGACAAGGCATCGAGCTAGCCTCCACTTTCACCCATCTCGATCTTTTTAATCCAGCTAGTCCTAATCTCACAAGTCTTTGAAATCCACCAGCCTTGAAACACAATTCTTTCCCTTCATATGTCTGTTGAGGTTGAAGTTCAACCAAATTGGGCAAACCTTGAAGGGATTCTAGTGGATGCACATCCTTCAACTTACTCCATGCTAAAATTACTCTTACCAAGCTGTGCAATGAGGTATCCAATGTGGTACCTTATGTAAACTTCCTACTAGGTAGAGTGTTCGAAGTAGTTGAGGAGGTGAAGAAAGAGAATCTAGATCAATGATCTCATCTTCTCCTGTTGCACGAACAACTAATGAGCGAAGGTTACTAAGCTTTCAAGGGACAAGCATAACACCCTCCCATCTTCATTTCTCAGTTTTTCAATGCGTAATTTCCTCAGTTGAGTCAACTTCCCTACCTCTCCTAGTAACATGGTCCCATTATCATGGTTTGTTTCAATAGAACAAAGTTTCTATAAGGATGACAAACTTCCTATTTCCATTGGGGCTTTGAATCTGCAATGGTGTTGAAAACAAATGGAAGGAACAAGATCTTGTATGTAGCGATACAACAAAATATGGCAAAGTCGTTGGAGCTTGAGGATATCATCAGGCAACTCAGTGACATACGCATCTTTAAGGTCCAATGTTTCCAGGTTTTGGAGCTTTCTAATCAACTTTGGAATTACTTCTTCATTGGTTCCGCGCAAACTTAAATACCTGAGTTGAATTAGTTTCAAAACTTCATTTGGGAATGTCTCCAACAAGTCACCTTTCAAGTCTAGCACGGTTAGCAACCGTAGACCATCATTTGACGATGCAAGCATGGAGAACTTGGACAGTGAATCTGTTGCATTGAACATAAGCAAAGAACGAAGTCGAGTGAAACACTTGCTTTGTTGTGTATTTTCCAAATGATTGTGGATTGATAAGCGCCGCACCTTTTTGGGCCACACTTTCTTTGTTCACCAGCTATTGTCACAGTGTTTTGCTCTTCCAACTTGGAAACAACCATTTTTATGCCAGAGGTCATGGAAGCGATACGTTTTGACCCTTCCATCTGATCTCGTCTCTGCCACTTGAACTAAGCTTCTATTGATTTGCTCATTGAGGTAGCCCTTGGCAACTTCTTCTACCGTCTTTCCTGCTTTCATTTCTACAAATCCTTCTGCCACCCATAACCGAATCAATCTCCAATGGTCAATCAAACAATCCTCCGATAAAACACTTAGATATAGAAAGCAGAACTTCAGATAATAAGGTAAATCAATGTAACTGAGTGAATTCATGCTTCAGAGTTGTCATTTCCTTCTAGTTCTGCACCAAGGCTGTGGTAGATCTTATCCCACTCATCCACATTGCTCTTACCCTTTGTTGATAAAAGACCACTAATTGCCACAATTGCAAGCGGCAATCCCTCGCATCTATTCAAGATGGCTTTTGAAAGTCCTTCCAAATGTGAAGGCCAAGAATTCTCCATAAATGTTTTCCTGCAAAACAATGTCCAAGACTCTTCAGGAGTCAAGGGCTGAAGATTATAGACATCGCCGTGATATTCTGTACTAGCAAAAGAAGCTAAATCTGTATTTCTGGTTGTCAGCACTACTCAACTGCCACAATTGCCAATGGGAAACACATATCTAAAAGATTGCCACGCATGAATATCCCACGCGTCATCAAAAACAAGCACATACCTCTTTTGTTGTAGGAAAGCATTAATTATCCCTTTTAAGCTGTTTGTATCCATGTTGTCCACCCCTTGTGGGACTGGTTACTTGACTTCTTCAAAAAGCTGTGTGATCATGCCTTTTAGGAGCTCCTTCATGTTGAAGGATTCGGACAGAGTGATCCAGGCATCAAAGACCTTTTTAACGAGTGTTGTTTTTCCCAATCCGCCCATTCCTGATATGGAGAGCACCTTGAGTCTAGGATCTTCATGCACCAACCACCTAATAAGTTGCAATTTGGGCTTGTCAATGCCTACCAGCTCAGATTCATCAAGTAGAAGGGCATCGCTGCGATAATCATGGCATGCTTTGTTAAAAACAGTGGACCTTGAGCTTGAACCTTGCTCTAACGTACCATATCTATGATGGTACCTCTTATGTCCCTTGGAAATATCCTTGACTCTGGACTTTATTCCTTTTACTTCAGAAGCAATTTGATGACGAGCTATTAAAGTCTTAACAAAGCCGGAAACCTTACGAAGAAAGCCATGAAATCCATCGGCATGACGATGTCCAAGGCGGAGCATGAACAATTCGAGAACATCTCCAATGTCATATGCAGCTTCTCGCACTTGCTTGACCCATACTTTGAGTTGTGGATCATTCTCTTCAATGGCATCCGCAACTCTCAGGAAAGCGCTCATGCAATCGAATTCATCTCTCTGATGTATTGGATTTCTTCTCGAACTCCGGTCAACATATTGGCCTCTTGGAGGAAGGGTGCGAAGTTGGCTAGTAGATGGAACACTGCACTCTGTCATTTGGCTATGTTGTATTTTGAAGGAATGACGATGATGTGAGAGAATAATGGTGCTCTGAACTCTGAACTGAATTTTGAATAATAGGTGAGTTGTGAGTTTGAAAATTGAGGATTTGTAATGCTTAAAATTTAATTGGGTTTCATCGATTCATTGATGGGGATCGGTTCACCTGAAGTTGCCTTGCGTGACCCAGGAAAAACAAAGAGACAAAAATGTAAATATGTCTTCGTTGTCAACAAGAAAACAAATTGAATAAGAAAAATATCATATATATTCTTTTTTTTTGTTAAATTTTCTTTTTCATAGACATAAGTTAGTGGATTTGACATATTTCAATAATCTAAAAGCTTTTGAAGAAAATCTCTTCATACAAATTCCCAGCTAATAAAGACTTCTTTGCCCAATGATCCCATAGTAAAGGTTATAAATATATGTTCAAAATTTTGTTTGCAATAATAAATAATAATAAAACAATTTTACATTAAAAAAATAAGATATAAAAATAAATAAAAATGTTTGAGAACTCCAATAAAACCCCAATAATTTCATCCAGAATAATATAGAATGATAGGTGTCAATTTTTTATTTGTCATATATTCAATTTTGTGGGACTCTATTTCCTTACCACATTATTGTGGGTGTATTTGGGAGTCTCAAATGTGAGTCTCTAACCTTACTCAAAAATAAAATACAAAAGTTATTAATGAATATATTAAAATGCAATTTAAATAGATGAAGTCAAAATTGGGGTAAATTAAAATAATTTTTTTTAAACTATGACCTATTTACATTTTACCCTTTTGAATTTCAAAACTCGACAGTTAACCCTTTAAAGGGTTATCTTATTAAAGTAAACCTTTTTTTGTTAGGATTTCATTATAAATTTACAGAAAATCAGATTATGTTTAAAACACATAACACGTTTATTAAATTTTTTGGACAATAACTCCCTTATCTGGTTATCATGTTTGCATTTTACTACTAAGATAAGAGAGACAAAGTGCAAATGAAATCATCACGTAAGAATATTATTATCCTAAAATAATCAATAATAGGTATTATTGTTCTAGAAATTTAATAAATATGTCTTGTCCTTTAGACATGATCTGATTTTCTATAAATTTTTTAAAAAAATTTAACATAGAGCGTTAATTATAATAAGATAACATTTTTTTAAAAATCAACCGTTAAGCAAATGTACAAATTACAAAAGAGGGGTTTTAGTAATTTACCTTTAAGAAATAAACGTAAAATGTCGTTACTTTAATGACCTTTTAATAATAAAAATATTTTATTTATATAAAGACCTCTTAAATTATTAAAAAACATTAGTTTAATTCTCTAAATTATAAAAGCGTATAAATAGATTTTTAAACTACTGAAAAGTATTACTTTGTTTCCTAAACTATAAAAATGTATAAATAGGCCCTCCTAAATTATAAAAATATACCAATTAGATCCCTAACAAAAGGGTTAAAATGAAACACACCAATAATTTATGAGGTCCATTTGTACACTTTTATAATTTAAGAGATAAAGTGATATTTTTCAATAGTTTAAGGATTCATTTGTATATTTTTATAATTTATAGAGTCAAAATCAAAATAATATTTTTCAATAATTTAGGAATTTTGTGTAGATAATCCCAAATATTTTTCCTTCAGATTTCAAGTAATAGTTAACTGCCAACTGTTTCGACCTCTGGTGTGATTCAACAGATGCTAGTAAAAGGTCTTTCCATGGCTGCTTTCAAAACATCAAGCCCTAACCCTAGTCTCAGTCATCTCCTTTCATGATGTAACACATCCCACATTCCTATCAGCTTCTCGCACTTGCGTGAGGATCGTTCTCTTCCATGGCATCAGCGACTCTCAGGAAAGCGCTCATGCGATCAAATTCATCTCTGATGTATTGGATTTCTTCTCGAACTTCGGTCAACAAATTGGCCTCTTGTTGAAGGAAGGGTGCGAAGTTGGCTAGTAGATGGAACACTGGACTCTCTGCCATCTTGCTATGAACTGTGAATTATAGGGTATGTTTGGTTTGTGTCTGAGTGATGTGTTTTAGAGATAAAAAGTACGAAAAGTTGTTTGGTTTGGTTTTTTCCAAAAGATGTTTTGGAAAATTATTTTGAGAGAGAGTTTTGGAAAAAGTAATTGAGAGAGATTTGTTTGGAAAACTTGTTTGGTTTACAAGTTTTGAGAAATTTTTTTGAGAAAATTTGTTTGGTTTGATTACTTTTAAAAACTTATTTGTAGTGAAAATTTCCCAAAATTTTTTCAGAAATACAAACCAAACGAACCCATAGAGTTTTGATTAAAAGGTGAGTAGACGTTTGAAAATTGGTGAGTTGTAATGCTCAGATGAAACACTGGGTTTCATCGATCCGTGATTGGTTCACCCGGAGTTAGAGTTGCAAACGAGGCGAGTCGAACCAAGCTGAGTTTTAATATGTTTGAATTTATTTAAGATTTTAACGAGTTTAATAAAAATTTAATAAATCGAGTTCGAGTTTATTCATGGGTATTAACAAGTCAAAAAATTTATAAATTCATACTTGCGTATGATACTAAAGTTACAAGTAAAATTTTGATTATATAATTATATATACAATATATATAAACATATTAAAAAAATCAATATTTTACCTAAATAATAATATATGCCACCACTATTATATAAATGTGCTATTTATAATTAATTATTATTTAAATTTATATTTTTTAAATATATAAATAATGTATGTTGGAACAATTTTCTGTGTATAATAAATAAATTGAAACCAAATCAAACAAATAAAATAAATAGCTTACAAGATTTATTTTACCGAACCGAATGAATATTTAAAAGATTAAGTCGAGTGTGTGACACTCTGTCCTTAAGACAGATTCGCCCCGCTACGGTACTTATAGATAAAAGGCGTCTATCTCCCAGGATACAATGATTTTCACAAATTGTAATAGCACTCCAAACAATTTATACGGCGAACTAAACATGTGTTATATACTCTCTTAATTTTTCCCTGAAATTATATGAAGAATATATATGCAATTGAACAAAATCTGGATAGCAAAATGAAATTTTCAGGATGCCCAAGACTGCTAGAAATGGCAGATATTAATAGGCAAACAATCTTCCCAAGCAGGTATGAAACCAATTTGAACAGGTGTAATTTTGAACTGAACAGATACTGTTTGAATTCAAACAAATCTGGTGGCAGATTCAAACAAATAACTGCTGCTGGTTTAAATCTGTAACTGCAGGGCAGTTTCTGGCAATTTTAAAACTGTAAAACAGTTTGAATCTGTTAGGAATTTCGGGTAAAATTTGGACAGAAAATTAATTTCAATTTTGGCACAAAATTGGAATTTAATTTCATTAAGAATTTTTGGAAAAAAATTCAAATAAATTTTGTCCAAAAAATTAATATTAGAATCGACCCCATCCACAACCCACACCTGTGCACTGCACGGCCCAGCCCGGTCGGTCGATCAGCGGCGCACGCGTGTGGTGATTTGGGCTAAGGTTTACTTTATCCATAACTTCTCCCTTCTACAAACTTAGGGCCCAACCCTAATATTGCCACTTAGAACTTATATACACACATAAGTTCTCTTAAGTTTCTAATGTGGGACAAGCCTTACAAAGAAACTCACATTTAGTTATTTAATTGTCTAATTCCACGAATCCGAAAACGACGTCAACTTTTCATTCACTCATAAATGATTTTGACGAACCGCCTTCACCATGTGACTTGCCATACGGCAAGGAACATGTCACATCTTCGGACCCACCCCAAAAGATATGTGGGACCTACTCAATTTTGGGCTCAAAGTTGGCCCAAAATAAACCTATAAAAACCAATTTTTCAACAATATATTTATCTTATTTTTTATACATATTTTTACATTATTTAATATATAAATAATAAATATTAAACAAGTCAACTAATGAGCCGAGCTTACGATCTAAGTTTTAGTATGTTTGAATTTATTTATTAAAAATTTAACGAGTTTGAGTTCGAACGCAAAAAATAATAATAATAATAATAATAATAAATTGAGTTCGAATAAACTCTTACCGAATCGAGTTTGAATCTATTCACAAACGATTCTGTTCATTTACAATCTTAGCTGGAGTTGTCTTGCTTGACCAAAAAAAAACAATGGGACTGAGAAAAAATATCTCTTCGTTGTCAACAAGAAAACAAATTGATTAAGGAAAATATTTTATATAATCTTATTTTTTATTAAATTTTCTCATTTAACATAAGTGAATTTTATATATTTTTATGCAAATACCCCACTTAAATATTTGCTCATGTGAACGCTATAGGTCCAAGATGTGTTCCGCACGTTTTAGCCGGCAAAAAGGAATATATATATATTTTTTGGCTCAATCCGTGGAGTCATCATGGTCTACATCAGGCATCTTCAATGTACATAGACATTTAATTTTTGCTAAATAAAATGTCTTGTGTAACTCACTTTCTTTAACTCTTATACATTAGATATATGATAAGCATTTTGTCTCAATTCAAATTTGTTAGCTAAATATGGTTAGTTTTCAAAAGTTAAGCAAAATATATTTGACCTTTGTGATTATTCATTTCGTTTTTGTTGCTTATATGACATTTCATAATGCGAGTATTGTTTGGATGAATAGTCAAAATAAATAACAAATTGAAGTAAAAAAATGAAAATGTAAATAGGTAAATAAAAAAGAAAAAATAGGCAAAATGCCAAACAGGGTTGGAGATACTCTAAATTGTTTATCTTAGAGCATCTCTAATGGTTCAACAAATTTTTCATTAAATCTGAATAAAAAAAAGAAGGCAATTTTCTCAATCTGATACGAGCAACTCCAACCGTTGCACTGTAACGTGCATTAAAATAATGGGGATGCCCGGTGGGACGACCGACCGACCGATTGACCAGCTGGTCGATCGATTAGGGGCTCTGAATTTTTTTTCTCTCTCTCTCCCTTTCTATTTCCCATTTCTTTTTTTCCCTCCATTAAATATTTTCCTTTCCTGATTAATCTACACTGAATATTGTGTTTGAATCTTAGATTTGTGCAGAGTTTTAAAAGGCATTCTTGAGGCTCGCCTCAATGATCGCCTCGCCTTGAGACTAAGGTAAAACGCATCAAGGCTTTGATTTTTAAGCATTACTCCCCAAAGGCTTTCGCATCATAGTTTGAGACATGCTCCTTAAGTGCGCTTTTTACGCCTTTTGCGCATAAGCATGTGAGGAGTATGCACATGCAGAAGTTGCCTTGGGCATTTGTTAAGTCAAGTTTGGGAAAACTAAATAAGTGTACTTTTTGACTTTTTATGAAATATGGGTTGGATTTGGGTTGGGTTTGAAGTAATGTGTTAGAGAGGTGATGTGACTTAAACAAGATGATGTGACTTAAATAGGATAGCGACTTTTTGACTTTTTGGATTTTTTGGAGGATGCCAAGCTTAGATTGTTAAACATAAAAAATTAAAAAGAATCCATTTTTACAACTATATTCTACAGGAAAAATTAAGTAAATGATCAATCAAGAAAAACACAGTTAATGGTCAAGTGAAAAGTTCAATCACTGAAGTTAAGAATATCGATTTCTCTTTCAGTGAAGGAAAACTTCTTTTTATGCAGTAAAATGTTCAACGCATTAAAGTGAAAAGTATTTACACATTTATATTTAATTTTGTTTTTATTTTTTTAACTATTTAAAAATATTTAATTTATTCAGTAAATATTAAAATTTGAAATTTGAAATTTGAAATGCTTACGCCTCGCCTCATGAGGGGTAAAACGTCTCAAGGTACGCATTCGCCTTTAAAAACTTTGGATTTGTGTAATAAAAAGAAAAATTGAAAAGGTAAGAAAAGAAGAGAGTAACACAAATTTTGAAAATTTAAACTAGCACCTCACCATTTTCCATTTCTCCTTCTTTTTATTGGCCTCTGTTTTTACCAGAAAATGAAGGCTCTGAGATGGATTTTTGCGGAAACTGCTAAAGATTTTCTATTTCCATTAGCAAATTTTCAATAATAAATGAAACTTGTTGAATGAAAACCACCACCAAAAGTACCCAGAATCACAACCCCCCAATAGTGCTCTCACAGTAATATAGATGAGAGATGAAAGACAGATGGAGACGGAGAAGAGGGATACCCAGATTTGGTGATCCCACATCACTAGCTCCTTTCATCTAAACCATAACAGACAGACGACCCATCAATGCAAGACTCTCTCTCTCTCTCTCTCTCTCTCTCTCTCTCTCTCAACCATAGCACAAAGACCCATCAATGATTTCATTGATGAAGACCCATCCATGGGCAAAGAAGGTAGAAGAGTCGAAGTTGCAACATGATGAAAGTAGATTGGGGGCTGAGGTGCTAAGATACAATGGAGGCAGAGAGATGTGTGACAATAATACGATTTTCCTTCTTTCTAGTTTTCTACCTAGAAGGTTTAGCAGTATTCTACCTATTTGAACCAGTTCGCAAGCCAACCAAAAATTGAAGCAGATTGGGACAGCTATGCATGTGCCGGTCGACCGGTGAGTCAATCGGTCGGATGTCCGGCCAGTTGATCGGCGGGCCCCACCTCCAATATAAATGCACAGTGAAATCCTAAAATCTCACGCGGGTCCTCAGTTTGGTAAAACTTTTGCTCCGTTCTCAATTTGATATCAGTTTGGTGAAATGTGAAATGGTGAAATCTCACGCGGGTCCTCAGTTTGGTGAAACCCTTGGAAAGGAAAAAAAAAGTGACTTTTTTCATCAAATTCAAATCTAATGCTCAATCTAATACAACATTGGAGATGGTCTTATTGACTTTTGTGTGTGAATTTTCATGAAATAAATTATATTAATCTGATAATTATTAAGGTTCTATATGTTTAGATGTAAAATAGCCATTTAACATTGTTTGGTTGAATAAAAAGTAAGTGAAATATTTTTTTTATCATAGTTCCTAAAATAATTATAAGTTAATTCTTAAGAAGTTCACTTTCAACTTGGCTCTTTCAGCACATTGATCTTTTCAAAGGTGAAAAGGTTACTCTTGATTTGGTTTCTACCCAATGCATATGGTAGAAAGTTTTTGTTTCAAGTGTCAACCAAATCTTGCAAAATAAAAAGTTTTTTTTTTTGTGTACAAAATCAATTTACACCAAAAATATTTTTAAGTGTAAAATGTTATCCTAAATGGTTTTCATATTTACTTTATATTGTCCAAATTTTAAAGACAAATATAATAAAACTATCGTATTACAATTATTAAACCAATTTAATTATTTTATAATCGATGATGTACACGACTGAGTGCCCCAAATTCTATTTCTCTTTGTACAAAGCTCAGAAAAACAAAAATTAGAAGAAATTATACTAGTAGATTCTTGTATCATTTTAAATTCTGTAATTTTAATTAATTTGATTTTGATCTAAAATTTATGATTTTGTCTTTATTTAATTGATTACAACTTTTAGTATTTTTTTATGAAAAAATTGTACGTAAGTGTTATATGTCATATTTTTATAAGTAAAATTGTAAATTTGTTGAATTTGGTGAATTAACATCAACTAGCTTAGTGACTATTTTCCTTCAAAAACCCTAATTGGCGTTATTAATTTTATCAAATTGACACAAAATTTAAAATTAAAAGTCAAATTTAACTAATTGAAATAATAATGACCAAAATGATATAAGGGCAAAACTACAAGGATTACTGTGTAATTTGCCCAAAAATATATAATCATCTACATTTTTTTTTAAAAATGACTTTGTCTACTTATCCAAAAAGAAAAAAATCTCATAATCAAAGGTACCACATAAATACTGAAAATACAATTTTTTTTGGGGGGTCTAAAAACCAATAATAAACCTTTGTCCAAGGGCCTTAACAAATTACTTTTTGTTTGAAGCCCCTAATTCCAAAGGTTAATTTTTTTTTACATTTTAGATTCTTCTACATAAAATGGACCAAAAAATTTAAAAATTGATATAACTTTGAAAAAAGATTACTACAGCCAAAAGTTCAATAAAAAAAAAAAATGTGACTCATTTAGCACCACCCCACACCTTTGGCTTGTTTGGCCTAACTTTTCTTAAGTTCAAAATTGATAATTAAAAAATAAAAATTAAAAACACTATTACCCCAATTTCTAAATAATTGATTTTTTTAACTTATTAAATTATGTTTATGTCATAAATTATAAATAAAAATTACACAGAATACTCTGAGAGTGGGCGATGGGTAAAGATTGAAGGTAAAGGGGAGAGAGAAGAGAGTAAAAAATTACTTTAAAAATAAGTAATTTTTTCATTTTTTAAAATTTTAAAATTAATTATATTTTTTAAAAAACCAAAATAATATATAGAATAAATTTTTGTTTTCATTTTTTTAAAAAAATAAATAAATAAAAACAAAATCAGAAACAGAAATCTTTACCAAACCACCACTCAAATTGTAGAACTCCCACCTCTCTCTCTCACTATTTGTTATTCTTATTTGTTGCAGCTTCTCTATCTTTACTTATTTACTTCTTGTTCTTCTAATGGATGAATTGGAATTGGAGTTAGTTAATTGTTATCTCATTCCGTCAACTTACTGGGTTTATGCTATTCTTCTTTAATCTTGTGCCACTGCATTAGGTAATTGTTATTTTCTTGGCTGGAACAGTTCTATTTCCCCCCCAGGCTTCTCTCTCTCTGAACAGTCACAAACAAGCCCTCCTTCCTTCCCTCTCTTAAGCGCAAGAATGCTCCATCTCATTGTGTGCGTGTGAGGTGTTTGTTAAAATGTCAAGCTGAGAATAAGACATCCAATATGTAAAAATATGAATTCACAGATATGTTAGGGCATCTCAAGCCCCGTAATCATTACCTATATCGTATCAAATTTAAATTAAGGTATAAAAAAAAAATGAAAAAAAAAAAGCCCATAAACCAGTTCACTCCTCTACTTAAGCTCGTATCAAAGAAAAATACGTCATTCCTTCCTTTCATCACCTCCAATTGCATATCAAAATAAGGTTTACTAATTTTTTTAAGTCAAATCAAGGGAGATGGCCTTAAGGCATCTCCAACCCTAGACTCAAAACTTAAATTTGAGTAAAAAGTTATTAAAATTCCCTCCATTCTTCTACTCAATTTTTTTTTATCAATTCTACTCAAATCAACA
Organism: Camellia sinensis; assembly: GCF_055761805.1. NCBI lineage: Eukaryota > Viridiplantae > Streptophyta > Magnoliopsida > Ericales > Theaceae > Camellia > Camellia sinensis. The sequence goes on from NC_138967.1 coordinate 186,503,351, forward strand.
GGCCTTTATTTTTTTTTTTTCAAAATCACTAAAAACAAACATAGATACACATATTTATATGTATATAAACGTAATATAACATATATACTTGTTTCCACAAATTCTTGCATTTGCCAACAAAAATTTCTAATCACACTACCACTTTCAAAAATTCAATTTTATTTATTACACGTATCATAATAATGAACATACACTCACCTTTTAAACCCTAATAAGGAGACGAGGAAGATGATGAGGAGAGTGGCGGGGTAAGATAGAGAGAAGCTAGGGGGGTGGCATCAACTGTAGTGGATGGTGGTGTAGTGGATGGTGGCGTTGGTAGTAGTAGTAATGGTGGCCAGTGGAGATGGTAGTGAAGGGGTGGATTCACAAAATAGGCTCAGATGTTGTGATTAGGGAAAATTTGTAATAAAAAAAGAAAAAGAAAATAGTGGCTATTATGAGACAAAAGTGTCGTGTAATTTTAATTTTACATTCTTAAAAAATCAATTATCGAATACAATTGATCTCAAACTATGCATTTTGTTATATTTTGATTCTTAGAATATGCTTTGTGTCTTTTTTTAGTCTCCAAACTATGTTAAAGAAATATTAGAGAAGTTCAATTTTAGACATACAAATTCACCAATAATAATATAGTAAGGGAGTTTGACCCTATATAATTGAGGGATTGGGTTTCTTTCAGGTTCAAATATGAAATTGAGACAGCTTGAGGAGCCCATGGGGTTACCATGAATCAATCTAAAATGTTCATTTTGTGGAAACCATACATATCATCCAAAAAAATGGATGATATATTTTCAAAACACACTTGCCGTTTATTTTTATACAGACAAATGGGATAAGATAAATAGAATACAATTATTGAATCAATCCTAATTTTTTCCGTGGATGATATACAATTAAAACCTTATAAAATAAACAATTCAGATCATAAAAATGGGACTCGTACTGCATCCCAAAGGCCCGTCAAGTTCCATTTTGAATTTAAGAGAAGCCTAACCCTTCTCAAAACATAAAAAAAATGAAACAAGAAAACAAGTTTGGTTAGTTACCAAAAGGGGAAGTGGTTAGAGGTGGTCGCCAGAACGGAGAGGGTGGCTAAATGACAAATGGTTGAGGAAGGCAAGAAGGAAAGAAACTTATTTTGAAAATAAATTCTCGTTTGGGAACATGCTATTTTAGTAATTTTTTAATTTTTTGACTAAAATATGAAATAAAAAAAACTAGTATGTTTAGAATGACTTTTAATTTTTTACAAAAAAAAATATGCAAAAAGTAAAGAGGAAAGAAAATATTTGACTTTTTAGTATAGGTTATAGACTTTTTAATTTTTTTAGTAACTTTTTGACTTTTAGGCTAAAATAGGCACACGCCAAACAAGGCCTTAAAAACACATTTTTATTGTTTCCTCAAATTCAAAAAATTGTAACCATTTTTTTAAAAAGTGAAAACAATAACCAAACGTGTTTTTTGTTTTAATTTTCAAAATTTCTTAAAGCTAAAACAAAAAATTAAAGGGGTTTTTTTTTTAAACTCCCTAATAATAACAATTTTCTGCATAAAGGATATTAAAAAATGTAATACTGCCTCAGGTCCCTAACCAAAATACCCACGCATTTTATCAATTTCTTGGACCAAAATACCCTACGTTTGTTCATCTTCAGATGAGTTGATTTTTTTGACCTGTCTACTGGATATTCTCCTTTGTGATGCTGGTACTGGTGTTGGGTATTTTCCGGCGAGTACGAAAACAAATTCAGCAAAACAAAAGCACTAAGTTTGGCAAATTTGATTTTCTGGGTAAACAAATAGAGTGGAGTGGAGTTGATAGATGTATATATATATATATATGATACATACATATATATATATATACACAATCTGTTGCTTACTGTCTTGACTAGTATATATATGATAATTAATCAATTAAGACCATTTGCAACCATAATCAAACAGTCACTCGTAGTTATCTTATCTATGGTTGCAAACATATATATATATATATATATATGATACATACATATATATATACAATGTCAGCACATATATATATATATATATATATATCCAGTGTTGAATATAACATCTTCAGGTTCAAAATTTCTCTGAGTGTTGAATATAATGTCTTTTGATTTTTTGGGTTTAGTAGAATTGGAGTTGTTTCTGGAAAAGCAATATTTGGACCCCTACTTGAAAAATATTGGAAAAAGAAGCTTGAGGAAGAGGCAGCAGTAGAGGAAAGCTTAAAGTGATCCAGAGAAATTTGAATTTTCTCTGGATTCAACCCAGAGAAATTCATATCATTAAGTTTAAAGAAAGTCTATCACAAACTCATAGAAGAACTATTAATTTGTTTGTGCAGGAAATTGTGATTGAATCAGCAGCAGCAAAACCAATGACAAATTGATCAAATCAGAGTTTTATCGTTCTAGAGAAATTCTGGACCAGGGAAATTTGAATTTTCTCTGGGTTGAATCCAGAGAAATTCCTTGGAAGTCCAGAATTTCTTTGCTTCCAACTGATGATGGGTTGTTTTCCTTCCAACTGTCAAAATTGAACTGCTTTCTGTGCATTTGGGGCTTCTTATTAAAGCTTCTTGTGTTCTTGTTTTTGTAAATTTCTCTGGCTTGCTACATTTGTGTTTCTCTATTGTGTAATTTTATCTGGCATGTTTATGTTTCTTCATTATTTTCTCAAGCAAATTATCTGTGGCTTACTACTTTATTGGTGTGGCTAATTTTCTCTGGCATTTATAATTTTCTCTGGCCAAATTACTTTTCTTACTTGTGTGTCTAATTTTCTCTGGCAGCATTTATAATTTTCTCTGGCCACATTATGTTTATGTCTTGTGTCTAATTTTCTCTGGCATATTTATTTTGTTCAATGCTCCATTTCCTCAAAATTTCTCTGTTGTGTAATTTTCTCTGTCATGTTTATGTTGCTACCTTGTAATTTTCTCTGTTGTGTAATCATTGCTACCTTGTAATTTTCTCTGGGATTTAATGTTTATGTTTTCATTCTATAGAAATGGCAAAGCGCAGAAGCAGCACAACCCCAGAAACCCCGAAAAAGAAACCAAAAGTCTCTGTGTCTGCGTCTTATGATCTTAGATCAAAACGCAGTAGCAGCACCAGAACACCACAAAAAAAACAAGTCCAAGTTGAAGAAGCAATAAGCATCAAGATTAAGACACCAACTTCAAGGGTGATTTTCACTCAACTACAAGCTTAACATTTTCTCTGTCATTTTCATTGGATTATAATAACAAACCTACGATTTTCTCTATACTACAAAGAAAAGTCCAGAAACATGAATAGTGCAAAAAAAAAAAATGAAAAGTGCAAAGAAAACATATCAGAAAACTTTGAAAAGTGCAAACATATAAAAACACATAAAAACACAACATATAAGTCCAGAGAAATTTGTAATACTTATCATTTGTAATACAATCATATGATTTTCTCTGGACTACAAAGAAAAGTCCAGAGAAATTTGTGAACTTATATTCACTTTCAATATAACAAAAACAAAAACACATTAACATCAAGAGACAAAAATATATTAAACACAAGCACATAAAAAAATCACAGAGAAGATCTGTTATGTTCACAAAACATTCAATTCAAAAAATTAAAAAAAAAAAACAAAACACTTACTACTCTATTGCTACATCTGTAAATTTCTCTACCTACTTATAATTTTCTCTGTGATTTTCACTGCACTACAAGCTTACAATTTTCTCTGTGATTTGAGTTCAATTATAGTAACAAACCTGCAATTTTCTCTGCACTACACAAAAAATGCAAAGTGAACAAAAAACAGAGCACAAAAACGCAAAAAAAACAGAGCACCAAAAAGCAACTCATAACCATGTTGACAGAGAATGAAAAAGCAACTCCAAAAATCAAAATCAACTCCATCGAAAATTCATCAATAACAGATAATGAAAAATTAACTTCAAAAATCAAAAACAACAACACTGAGTTCGTCTCTCTCACATTGATCAAAACTAAAAACAAAAACCTAATTCAACACCTACACGATCAAATCAAATCAAAAATTGAAAACTTATCTAATTCAACTCCACATGAAATCAAATCAAACACAATGAACCAGATTTCAACTCCTACACGATCGATCAACACCTACAAACAACGAACATGATTTCAACTCGTACAGGATTTCAACACCTACAAAAACCCTAGAAAATCTCCACAAAAATCTGAATCGTCAAGTTCATCCTCACGTAATCTCCCACAAAATATCAATATGATCTTTAGCTGCCAAATTCAAAACAATGTATATTATAAACAAGGGTAAGACAGGTATTTTACACTCTAAAATAACATTGAGGGACCTCAAAAGAACACATTGTGGACCTAATCCATTACCAAAAGTTGGATAGGGACCTTAAACCGATTTTTCCAAAATTAAAATAATAAATAAATGCATTAAAATCACACCAAACGAACCCTAAGATTTAGGATCCCAATTCAAAAATCTGTGAAGTTACCAACTCTCTCTAGGATTAAAAGTAGGAGGTCAAATAAAAGGTTCCCGATCAACTAAACAAACAAAAGTGGAAGAGAGAGAGAAGGAAAAAGAAAAGAGAAGAGAAAAATTTGATCCCAATATAAATACAACAAATCAAGTACCAAGAGCATAAAAATAAATAAATACATAATAAGCATTGTAATTGTGGTGATGATCCAATATGGTTAGAGCTGTCTCCTCTCTCTCTATAGATAATTTCCTTTCCAATAACCACATATTCCATTTCCAATCCAAACTTTTAGGATGTGTGCAATTTTCCAATAATTCCCACGCTCTAAGTCTCTGTTCAGACTCGAAATCAATCCATCAGACATATCACTCAATTGAAGATATGCAAGGTTGGTTAGATGTTCAATGCCAGAGGGTAAGTCCTCTACCAATTCACAATTCTGGATACATAACTCTTCAAGATGAGGCATCGTACCAACCTCCACTGTCACCCATCTCAATCCTTTTAATCTAGTGAGATATAATCTCACAAGCCTTTGAAATGCACCAGCCTTGAAACACAATCCTTCCCCTTCATATGTTTGAAGAAGTGCAACCTCAACCAAATTGGGCAAACCTTCAAGGGATTTCAGTGGATCATCCCTTAACTTACTCCATGCTAAAGTTATTCTTACCAGGCTATGCAGCGAAGGTATCCAATGCGGTAGCTTATGTAAACTTCCTTCTAGGAAGAGTGTTCGAAGAAGCTGAGGTGGCAAAGAAAGAGAATCTAGATCAATGATCTCATCTTCCTCTGTTGCACGAACAATCAATGAGCGAAGGTTACTCAGCTTCTCAATGGATGAGCATAATCTCTTCCCATCTTCACTTCTCAGCTTTTGAATGTGTAACCTCCTCAGTTGAGTCAACTTCCCTATCTCTGCCAGGAAAATGCCACCATTATGCCCATGGTTTGTTTCAATACAACAAAGTTTCTGTAAGGATGACAGAGTTCCTATTCCCACTGGGGCTTTGAATCCGGATTGGCGTTGAAAAGAAATATAAGGACTTGGTTGGTATCGATACAACAAGATATGGCGAAGTCGTTGGAGCTTCAGGATGTCATCAGGCAACTCAGTGACAAATGTATCTTTCAGGTCCAATGTTTCTAGGTTTTGGAGCTTTCCAATCGACTTCGGTATTATTTTTACCTTGGTTCCCCTCAAACTTAAATACCTGAGTTGAAGTAGTTTCAAAACTTCATTTGGGAATGTCTCCAACAAGGCACCTCTCAAGTCTAGCACGGTTAGCAGCCGGAGACCATCATTTGACGATGCTAGAATGGACAACTTGGACAGTGAATCTGTTGCATTGAACATAAGCAAAGAACGAAGTCGAGTGAAACGCTTGCTTTGTTGTGTATATTCCCAATGATTGTTGATGGATAAGCGCCGCACCTTTTTAGGCCACGCTCTGCTTTGTTCACTGGCTAGTGTCACAATGTTTTGCTCTTCCGACTTCGAAACAATAATTTCACGCCAAAGGTCATGGATGCGATACATTTGGACCCTTCTATCGTCTCTCCTCTTTGCAACTTGAATTAAGCTTCTATTCATTAGCTCATTGAGGTAGCCCTCAGCAACTTCTTCTTTCGTCATTCCTGCTTTCATTTCTACAAATCCTTCTGCCACCCATAACCGAATCAATCTCTCATGGTCAATCAAACAATCCTCTGGAAAAACACTTAGATATAGAAAGAAAAACTTTAGATAGTAAGGTAAATCAATGTAACTGAGTGACAATATTTTTTTCATGCTTTGAAATTTGTCATTTCCTTCTAGTTCTGCACCAAGGCTGCGGTAGATTTTATCCCACTCATCCACACTGCTCTTGTCCTTTGTTGATAAAAGACCACTAATTGCCACAACTGCAAGCGGCAATCCCTCACACCTATTCAAGATGGCTTTTGAAAGTCTTTCCAAATGTGAAGGGCAAGAATTCTCCATAAATGTTTTCCTGCAAAACAATGTCCAGGATTCTTCGGGAGGCAAGGGCTGAAGATTATAGACATCACCATAATATTCTGTACTAGCGATAGAAGCTAAATCTGCATTTCTGGTTGTCAGCACTACACGACTCCCACAATTGCCAATGGGAAACACATATCTAAAAGATTGCCAGGCATGAATATCCCATAAATCATCGAAAACAAGCACATACCTCTTTTCTTGCAGGAAAGCATTAATTATTCCTTTCAAGCTGCTGGTATCCATGTCGTCCATCCCTTGCGGGACCGGTTGCTTGATTTCTTCAAAAAGTTGTTTGATGATGCCTTTTAGGAGCACCTCAATCTTGAAGGATTCAGAAACAGTGATCCAAACATGACTCTGGAAATGATTCTTCACAATTGCATCATCAAAGACCTTTTTAACCAGTGTTGTTTTGCCCAATCCGCCCATTCCTGATACGGAAAACACCTTGAGTCTGGGGTCTTCATGCACCAACCACCTAATTAGTTGCGATTTGGGCTTGTCGATGCCCACAAGCTCAGATTCATGGAGTAGAAGGGCATCGCCACGATAATCATGCCACGCTGTGTTAAGACCAATGGACCTTGAGCTTGAGCCTTGCTCTAACATACCATAACTATCATGGTACCTCTGATGTCCCTTCGAAATATCGATGACTCTGGACTTCATTCTTTGAACTTCAGAAGCAATTTGGTGACGAGCTTTTAAAGTCTTAATAAAGCATGAAACCTTACGAAGAAAACCGCGAAATCCAGGGCCATGACGATGTCCAAGGCGAAGCATGTACAACTCGAGAACATCTCCAATGTCGTACGCAGCTTCTCGGACTTGCTTGACCCATACTTTGAGTTCGGGGTTGTTCTCTTCCATAGCATCGGCAACTCTGAGGAAAGCTGTCATGCGCTCGAATTCATCTCTGATGTATTGGATCTCTTCTCGAACTCCGATCAACAAATTGGACTCTTGTTGGAGGATGGGTGCAAGGTTGGCTAGTAGATGGAACACCGCACTCTCTGCCATTTTGCTTTGTTGATGAGAAAGTAATGGAGCTCTGAATTCTGAACTGAGTTTTTAATAATAGGTGAGTTGTGAGTTTGAAAATTGAGGATTTGTAATGCTCAAATTCAACTGGGTTTCATTGATTCTTGATTGGGGTTTGGGTCACCTGTAGTTGTCTTGCTTGACCGAAGAAAAAGAAACAGACAAGAAGGGAGTTGTTGGATGTTCCTACTTGTAAATTTAAATTCCTACCTACTTGTGTGGTAGTTGGTAGATATATCTTCTTTGTCGAAAAGAAAATAAATTGAATCAGAACAATATGATACGGTGAAAATTATACCGGTAGATTTTTATATTTTTAAATAATTTAATTTTGATTCTTAATTTCAGATTTTATTTTAATTTGGTTCAATTAATAATATCATTATTGTTTTTTAAGGAAAGTTATTACTAAATTGATTGAAGTTAACTAACTGAGTTGAGTAAGTTTATAATTTTGCCATTAAAAATATGGCACGTGACACTTGTGTGCGTATTTTTCATAAAAAAATATTAAGAGTTGTAATCAATTTGTCCAAAATCATAAATTCATGATCAAAATCGAACTAATTGAAAGTACAATGACTAAACTGACACAAAGAGTAAAATATAGGGACTACCGTTATAATTTGTCCTATTATATATATATATATATATAAAATGATATACAAGCATACTTTGCAGACCTATTTTATAGACCTGATGATGTGTGTTGATGATTAGAGAATCAATGGGAGAAAAAGTTGATTTAGATATTTTAATAGAATGCCACATCATTAAATTTGGAAAATATATCTAATTTTTTAACCTGAATAGCAGTGCTGTATATAAAATTAGAAGCTACAACACCGTATGTACCTATGGTTATTTTATTTTAGAAAAATAAAATTATAAAGTGTATAATTGAAGTTAAAATTTAAAATTTAAAATAAATTTAAAAAAATCATAAGTTGAGAGATTTTGAAAAAAAAAATCAAAAATAAATAAATAAATAACTTCAATTTAGGACATAACTGCCTATATATCACTACTGTAGAGATATTTTGGAAAAATATAAAAAATGAGATATCAACACCAATTCTAATCTTCACATATAATATTATCGATATTATTTTTTATTGAAGTTTTTCATTTATAAACATAAGTGGATTTTATATACATTTATTACTGTGCAATGTTATACATAATTCATTTTTTTGTACTATTTACTCACTCCTAAATACAAGATAATAAGATCTACACTAACTAGGGGTGCTTACGGATCCAATCGATCTGTTAAAACATACCAACTCGATTCAATCCAACCACTTTTAAGTGATTTCAAAATGAGCTGACGAATACGGATAGAGATTTTTTAAATCTGTCTTTGTTCGAATGGATGGCGGATGAGAGGCCACCCAACCCAACTCGTTCTGCCAATCCTCCTTAAGAAAATGATGTTATGTTTTAATGCTTTCTATGTTAAAAAATAGACATTTATTTGATAATAATATTAGTTATATGTGAAATATGAAAGTTTAGCCTTTATTTTAATTATAAAAAAAAAAGAATAATAAATTTTTTTTGACTCAAATAAATGCCAAAATAGTAAAAAATTACTCTAAAAAAGTTTTAAGAAAAACACAAAATAGTAAAAGCTTAAACCGCCAAATTTTTCTGCATCCGCCTGTCAACCTGCACGACCCGCTCAATTCATATCTGCTAACTAAACAAACAGGGATGAAAATTAATTTTTTTCAATCCATCTAAATTCAAATGAATAACAAATGAAAGATTACCAGATCTACAAACACCCCTACCACTAACAGAGGGCTTAGCCAATAAAAATGACATTGGTGCAACACGTGGAGATGTCCTGGGCCAACTAACAATTTTCCAAATGTCTTACTTAAATATTTGGTCAAAGTGTGAATATGGCACATAGGGCAGCTAAGGCAACGTCCTCACATACTGCCTAGCTGCTTTTTTTTTTTTTTTGGTATCTGGTCTTATATATATAAATGCATCTTATCTTTCCTCCAAAAATAAAAAATAAATAAAATAGCTAGTCTCAATCTAAGGTGTAATCTTACGTTAGTAGATTTTAGAGCATTTTGAATGTGGATTGACTTTTTGATTTTGTATTTTTTTTGACTATTTTAGTCTGAGGCTAAAAAGTTTTGTTTGAGATGGATTTTTTTTTTTGCTTTTTTGACTTTTGTGAGAGAAAAAAATAAAACGATTATGGTTTAAATGTGATGTTTTGTTTTATTGAGTTAAAAAGCTTATTTTGTCTTTTTAAGGCTAAAATAGCCAAAAAGTCTGGCATGCCAAACGAAAACTTATATATTAGTTTTGAAAGATTTCTATTTAAAATTTTTAAATTAATAATTAACTATAATATATTCATATTTATAAATATAAAAATTATTAAATAATAAATGGTAATGTATATTTTTCTTAATTCTTAATTTACAATTAAGAAAAATATTATATATATTCTTATTTTTTGTTAAATTTTCTTATTTATGTGTAAGTGAATTTTATATATTTTTATTAATGTATAATGTTATACATTATTATTTTGAGAAAATTTTATTTTTACCCCTATACTTTGCCTCGACAATCAATTACATCCCTAGAATTTGAATAATTTTAATTTTACCTTCAAATTTTTTGAAATCGTATCAATTTGCCTCTTACCATCATATTTAAACGGAAAAAGTAAAAAAAAAAATTACAATTTGACCTTAAATTTCAAAAGAAATTTGCAAACTGATCATTTCTTCCTTTCTCTCATCATTCCCTGAATTATCCAAATCCCTCTACCATTTTTTTTAATGATGTGTTTTGTCGAAAAGTAGCCTTAGGGGGGGGGGGTTTGAAGAGATGAGGTTGATGAGAAATGAATAATGGTGGTCTGAACTCCGAACTGAAGATGAGTTTTTGATTAAAAGGTGAGTTGTGAGTTTAAAAATTGAGGATTTCTGTAATGCTCAAATTCAACTAGAGTTTCAATGATCCATGTGCACATTACTTGGTTTGATGGGTCAGAAATGCTTTCATATGTTATGATATGAAATTGTGTTGTGGGTCACTGTAATAATCGGTTTTGCTATACGTCTCTTCATTTTCGTTTTCATTGGGATTGTCGTGTGTCCGAACACCTGTTCTCAAATTCTCATCCTTGTTTATTTCGGGTTGGCTTTTCTTTTGTTTCGGAGGGTGCGCGGCTGAGTTCGGAGTGTCCGGGAGCAAACCGGGGAAGTTCTTGGCTACTGGACCAAGGCCGCACGTGCGGGGAGAAGCGAGTTGGGAAGGTTGCACACTACCTAAAAGGCAAGTGTGGAGTGAAGGGCGGGGAGGACCACCGCACGTGCGGGAGGAGGCACTCCGCACGTGCGGGGAAGGGCGTTACACGTGCGGCAATCTAGGTAGTCCGAGAGCTCTGTTTTTTCTCTCTTTTAGGGCTGAGTGTATCTTATTTCTTTCACATTCATCTCTCTCTAAAAACACTTTTACTCCCCCTTCTCTCTAGAAACCCTCATCAAACACTAAAACTCTTTGATTCTTGCAATCCCTTGGGTCTAGATCCATCATCATCTCTCTCTCAAGCTTTGGAGACCTAAGCTAGAACACCCCTTGTGTGGTGGAGGTCAAAAATTTCTACACCATTTGATCCTAGGGTTTCATCAATCTCTTCATCAAGCCTTGAGGTAGGGATTTCTTGAGTTATATATACATGTTTTGCTATATTGATGTTGATTTAAAGGGTTTCTTGAAGTTATTATGTTGTTTTGATGTTGCGGCCAGGATGTAGAGATTTTCAAAAATGGGTTTTAAAAATCTCAAAGCTTTCTAAAGATGGCATCTTGAGAGTGAAATCCTCTTAAGTAAGAGAATGGGGTGTTACTTTGAGTCACCCTTCAAGTGTTTAGTGTGTGTGTGTTTTGTAGAGAAGAAAACCTAGAAATTTGAGGATTTTCTTGAATAAAAGAAGATGAAGGTTTATGGTTGCCATTATATATATATATATATATATAAATTCATAGTTATGTGCCATGACAAGTATAGAAAATAGAGAGTTTTCCTTGTTTAATTATAATTGCTTCTATATCTATATAGTGATGTTGGGCTCCTCTACTCATGAAAATTTTGGAGATTGAGAGTGTTGTTTAAAATTTTGCAATATCATTAGAAATGGTGAGAGTAATGGAAGTTTACAGATTGTGGACATGTTATTGTAATGGTGACGATTGGTAACAAACTTTGGGCTATTTGTGAAATAGCATCACAAGAAAGAAAGAAAGAAAGAAAGAAAAAAAAAAGGGAAGTTGATCATTATTGTGTATTGTCAATATTATGTCGAAAAGCAAACAATTATGGCATTGCATATTCATTCAATTGATCATTACAAATTTTTATTTAGCTTTGGCATGTTGTATAAACATTTTTGGCATCTATTGTTGCAAGTGTTAAGTTGAAATTTGAAATCATTGGCTTGAGAAAGGAATCATGCGAAATACTACTATTGAAATACTTATGATGTAAATATGTTGGTAAGTCCGGTTAGGAGGTGTAGATGAATTTGATAAGTAAGCCTGAGTGTCTGGGGTGAAAGACCGAAAACACGCGCGGAGGAAGTACCACTTCCTTTCCGGTTATCAACCGGTAAAGTGGGGTTATTAGTAGTGCTTGTTGAGCCTACTTGCAGACACGAACCTAGGGATTACCTAAGTCATATTTACCACCCCTATTGGTTAAAATTGGAGATTTCAGAATTTATTGAGATTTTAAACTATTACTGAAAATTGATGATTTTTAAGAAGAGCATGTGCATGAGATTTCCTTTAAACTGGCGTCGCATTTAATATTGGAAAGTCTAGCATAACTGTATATACTTTGTAAGGATTCTCTACTGGGCTTTATGCTCACCCCTATGGGATTTTGGTGCAGGTAAAGATGTGGTGATTCCGCCGAGTTAAGGGCATGAATATATTATGTGAAGAGTGGATAGCTCTATTTTGTTGTGATTAAATTGCTAGCCACGGGCTATTTTTGTATGGGTCCGAGAGGCCACTTTTGTGTAACCGAGCTTAAGCTTTGGAAGTTGTAGCCCATGAGGGCATTTTATTTATTTTAAAATTAGACGTTTTACATGCTATAGATTCATGTATTCAATATCCTTGAATATATAATTCGCATGTGGAACTTTTATATAAACCTAATGATTCATGATGTAAAGGTTGGAGGTTTGTTGTATTTATATAGTGAATGTTGGTTAATGTACTTCATCTTGTCGGATTATTTTCGGGACGTGACAACTTGGTATCAGAGCTACCAGGTTTGAATACTTAGGGCTCGTGGGAAGTGGTTGTTTGCCACGATGGGTTCATTTCGCATGATTAGGAAATTTTTTGTTTTTCGTGATTATGTGATAACATGCTTATGTGACTATATGGGTATGGGATTGGACTTTTAGGATGTTATTTGTGCCTATTAGATTCCTTGAGGTCTTATTAAAAGAGTACTTGATCAATACTCGTTTTACTAACAATTCTTGGTTTTTCGTGGAACGAATCTCATCACAAAAGGATAGTCCATATGTGCTTATGTAACTAAGTGCTTATGTGAAGTGAATTGAATTATTTGTGTGATAGAATATATATGATTGTTATAGTTTAATAAGAAAGGCAAGTTGCGAGCGCATTTGGAATTTATGTGCTAAATTATTTATCTTATTCCTTAATTAGGATGTCAGGAAGGGTTCAACCTTGTGGTGGTAGAGGTGGAAGGCGTGGTAGGGGTTGCCGGGGTGTGCATGAAGTACCGGTCCATGAGATTCCGGTGCAAGAAAAGGGTTTAGGCCAAGCTAACATGGCCGAGCAAGTGAGGCAAGCGGAAGTACCAAGGCAAGCGGGTCAAGCCGCAATGGGGACGCTAGCCTGAGAAATGGCGGGGGCATTGAGGGAGTCCATGAACATACTTAAGGTGGAGACCCAAGCTAGGAAGAACGTTGTAGTGACAAGGGAGAGCTTCCTCACGAGAGAGTTTTTACGGGCCAAGCCGGATGAATTCCATGGTGGCCTGGAGCCGAAGAGAGCGGATGAATGGCTCAAACAAACCACGAAGACTTTCGAGATGCTTCATATTAAGGATAGTGAGCTTAGAGTGACTCTTGCGCGTTACTACCTCAAGGGAGATGCGGGCCAATGGTGGAAGTACGCCAAAGGCCGAATAGAACCGACATGGGAGGGATTTGTGGTGGCCTTCCAAGACAAGTACCTACCTCCCACTGCTAGGGAGAGGTTGAGGCAGGAGTTCCAAGACCTTAAGCAACTTAATATGTCAGTGGCCGAGTTTGAAGCGGCCTTCTCAAGTTTGTCCCGGTTTGCACTGGAGTTAGTAGCGACGGAAGAACGCCGTTGCATTGAGTTTGAGAAGAAGCTTAGAACCAAGATCTTGTTCAAGGTTGTTGGGAACATGATCCAAAATTATGACCATCTTGTGGAGGCGGCCGCACATGTGGAGATTACCGTGGAGGCCGAGGAGAAGAGACTTCGAAATTCGAGGTCTAGGGGCCAAGGGTCACAGGGAGACTATAGGCCTAACAACAAGAGCAGAAGCACATTTTCACCCCAGTCCCAGCCGCAGCAGTCTAGATCTACTTTTCCCTTGCCTAGTGCGGGCTCGGGAAAGAGTGCGCTGAGTGGGTTTTCTTGTTTCAAGTGTGGTAAATCGGGTCACAAGGCCTCTGCATGTCCACAGAAGGGAGGAGGACAACAGGATGTTGCCACCACCACCACCTAACCGATCTCAAAGTTAGTCTCAAAGTAGAGGGCAGGGGCCTACTTGTTATCAGTGCGGTCAGTCAGGGCATATGAAAAGAACTTGCCCACAGTTGGGAGGCGCATCTGGCGCATCGGGGTCAAGGCAGACTCAGAGCCACCAGCAAGCTCATTCAGTTCAGACTTCGCGAGTTCATCAGGGAGCCGCTTCAGCTCAGTCAGTATAGTAGGCCTATGCTCCAAGAGATGAGCAGGTTGATCAGAGGCCACGTGGGCGTGTATATGTAGTCACCGCGCTAGAGCAGTTACCGGGATCCTCAGTTGTGAGAGGTATTTTTGTTGTGTGTAATTCTTTGGCTAACGTATTGATAGACACGGGTATGTCTCATTCATTCATATATGCTGCATTCGCATCTACATTGGGGTTAGAAGTGGCACAGTTAGCGTCTCCACTCAGAGTTGAGTCACCAGTTGGGGGTACAGTTGACTTAGATCAGGGGTGTCGTGGTTGTGAGATAGAGGTTGCCAGACGTAGACTTTCATTTGCTTTTGTGTTGCTAGGCATGTCGAGTTTTGATGTCATTCTAGGCATAGATTGGTTGTCTTCGTATCGGGTAGTGATTGATTGTTTTCGTCAGAGGGTCACTGTATGCACATCGAGTGGTGATTGTTTTTACTTTCTGGGAGACAGGGTTAATAGGGTTTTGTCGCCAGTTTTTGACCCTCGTAGTAGGAACGAGCTTAGTGGTCTTCTTGCTACTCTCTTGGATAGTGAGAGTGACGGGACTCGTGCTGAGTTGCCAAGGGTAGTTTGTGAATACCCAGACGTATTTCCTGAGGATCTTACTAGTTTGCCACCTCACCGGGAGATCGAGGTCACCATTGACTTAGTGCCTGGAACGACACTGATTTCTATGGCGCCATATAGATTTGCACCCGTGAAGTTGCATGAGTTGAAGATTCAGCTCCAAGAGCTTTTAGACAAGGGTTTCATTCGCCCTAGTACGTCGCCTTGGGGAGCGCCGGCTCTCTTTGCGAAGAAGAAGGATGGGTTATTGCGGTTGTGTATCGATTACCGCAAGTTGAATCGAGTTACCATCAAGAACAAATACCCTTTACCCAGAATAGATGACTTGTTTGATCAACTTAGAGGGTCTTGTTGCTTTTCGAAGATAGATTTGAGGTCGGGGTACCACCAGTTGAGAGTCCGGGAGGAGGACATCCAGAAAATGGCCTTTCGTACGCGTTATGGCCACTATGAGTTCCTTGTAATGCCATTTGGGTTGACTAATGCACCAGCTTCCTTTATGGATTTGATGAATCGAATTTTTAGGGAGTATTTGGATCATTTTGTGGTCATCTTTGTGGACGACATCCTAATTTATTCAACTTCCGAGGAAGAACACGAGACTCATTTGAGGGCAGTGCTTGATTTGCTTAGAAAGCATCAATTGTATGCCAAATTTGAGAAATGCGAGTTCTGGCTCAACGAGGTGAAGTTTTTGGGCCATGTAGTATCAAGAGAGGGAGTAACTGTAGATTCTTCGAAGATAGACTCGGTACAGGATTGGGAGCAACCTAAGAATGTTTTTGAGCTTCGGAGTTTCTTGGGATTGGCGGGGTACTATCGGCGTTTTGTGAGAGACTTCTCTAGATTAGCCGCGCCATTGACTAGATTGACTAGAAAGGGAGTTAAGTTTGTGTGGAGTGAGGCTTGTGAAAGCTCTTTCCAAGAGCTCAAAACTAGATTGACTACAGCACCGGTGTTGATAATTTCGAAAAGAGGCTTGGGCTATACTGTTTATTGTGATGTGTCTCGGGATGGACTTGGTTGTGTTTTGATGCAAAGAGGAAAGGTTGTAGCATACGGTTCACGGAAATTGAAACTCATGAGAAGAATTACCCTACCCACAACTTAGAGTTAGCAGCAGTGGTGTTTGCCTTGAAAATTTGGAGGCATTACTTGTATGGTGAGAAGTTTGAAGTTTTCTCCGATTATAAGAGCCTAAAGTATTTTTTTTTCCTAAAAAGACTTGAATTTACGCCAACAGAGGTAGATTGAGTTTTTAGAAGATTATGACTTCGAGTTACACTATCATCCGGGGAAGGCCAATGTAGTGGCCGATGCCTTAAGTCGAAAATCCGTGAGTAGTTTGGCAAGTGTGGCCATTCGGGAATGGGTTATGTTGGGGGATATAGGCCAGTTTGAATTGCACTTGGGTGAGTCCGAAGAGGGTGCAACGTTGTTTACTTTGAGTGCTCAACCTGTCTTAATTAGCAAAGTTGTAGAGACACAACAAGGAGACCGTGAAGTAGAGTCAATTCATGATAGGATATCCAATGGGAAGGAAGAGAAGGGTTTGAACATTCACTCGAATCAGAGTGTACGTTACCTAGATTGTCTGTTTGTGTCTAAATCTTGTAGAGAGGAAGTGCTTCGAAAGTTCCATCACTCACGCCTTACGATACATCCATGAGGCATCAAAATGTATCGTGACCTTAGCCGTTAGTATTGGTGAAAGGGTATGAAGCGGGATCTCGCATCCTTTGTGTCCAAGTGCTTTATTTGTCAAGAAGTAAAGGCCAAACATCAAAGACCAGCAGGTTTGTTACAACCCTTACAATAGCCGAGTGGAAATGGGAGCACGTTACCATGAATTTTGTAGTTGGGCTTCCTAGAACGCAGCGGGGCAATGACGCCATTTGGATAATTGTTGATAGGTTAACTAAGTCCACACATTTCATTCCGATGCATACCAGCAATTCAATTGAGCATTTGGCAGAGTTGTATGTTAGGGAGATAGTTCGACTTCATGGGGTTCCAGTAACTATTGTGTCAGATAGGGATCCTCGTTTTACCGCCCAGTTGTGGCAAAGCCTTCAAGAGGCATTGGGAACTAAGTTGACTTTTAGCACTGCCTATCACCCTCTAACCGATGGGCAATCAGAACATACCTTTCAGGTTTTGGAGGACATGCTTAGAGCTTGTGTCCTAGATTTCAAGGGGTCTTGGGAGAGGCA
This sequence comes from Camellia sinensis, assembly GCF_055761805.1. Taxonomy (NCBI): domain Eukaryota; kingdom Viridiplantae; phylum Streptophyta; class Magnoliopsida; order Ericales; family Theaceae; genus Camellia; species Camellia sinensis. Next base: position 186,520,692 of record NC_138967.1, read on the forward strand.
CTTACCGTTGATTGAGTTTTCTTACAATAATAGTTACCAAGCTAGTATCGAGATGGCACCGTTTGAGGCCTTGTATGGCCAACCTTGTAGATCACCAGTTTGTTGGGCTGAGGTGGAGGATACACCATTGTTGGGTCCGGAAATTGTTAGGGAGACAACAGAGAAAGTTGCTCTCATTCGGAAAAGGTTAGCTACAGCCCAAAGCCGACAGAAAAGTTATGCCGATAAGAGGAGACGACCATTGTCTTTTGAAGTGGGTGATCATGTATTTCTTAAGATCTCACCTAGGTGGGTTTAATGAGATTCGGTAAGAGTGGTAAGTTGTCTCTGAGGTTCATTGGGCCTTTCGAGATATTAGAGAGAATTGGGGATGTGGCATATCAGTTAGCCTTGTCGCCATAACTTTCGGGGGTTCATAACGTGTTTTATGTATCCATGCTTAGGAGGTACGAACCCAACCCTTCTCATGTGCTAGACTGGGTTGATTTGGAGGTAGATGAGAATGCCTCCTACGAAGAGCAACCGGTTCAAATCTTAGATACCCGAGAGCAAGTGCTACGAGGCAAAACCATACCGTTAGTGAAAGTGTTGTGGAGACACCATGGTGTTGAAGAAGCAACGTGGGAAATGGAGGCGGAAGTCCACTCCAAGTATCCAGATTTGTTTGAAAATGCTTAGTTGTTTATTTTAAATTGTAATGTTCCCTAGTGTTGAAGGGAAAAAGTGTTAAATTGTGATCACATGTTGTTATATGTATTGTTAATCTAAGCATGAGATTGTGAAGGAATGGTGTTTTGCTAATAATGTTTTATTTCATATGTCTAATATAAGCAATTGTGGTTTCGATGAAATGATGGTGATGAGAGTGGTAAATGTTGGTTGAACATTAATGTTGCGACTTGATAATGTTGTTAGGGTGGTTATAATTGCTGGAACCTTTTGGTTGGTTTGTTTAAATTTTGGGGACGAAATTTCCTATGGTGGGGAGGTTGTGATGATCGGTTTTGCTATACATCTCTTCGTTTTCGTTTTCATTGGGATTGTTGTGTGTCCGAACACCTCTTCTCAAATTCTCATCCTTGTTTATTTCGGGTTGCCTTTTCTTTTGTTTCGGAGGGTGCGCGGCCAAGTTCGAAGTGTCCGGGAGCGAACTGGGGAAGTTCTAGGCTACTGGGCCAGGGCCACACGTGCGGGGCCTTGGTCCACACGTGCGGGGGATGAGGCCGCACGTGCGGGGAGAAGCGAGTTGGAAAGGTTACACACTTCCTAAAAGGCAGGTGCGAAGTGAAGGGCGGGGAGGACCACCGCACGTACGGGGGGAGGCGCTCCGCACATGCGGGGAAGGGTGCCGCACGTGCGACAATCTAGGCAGTCCGAGAGCTCTGTTTTTTCTCTCTTTTAGGGCTGAGTGTATCTCATTTCTTTCACATTCCTCTCTCTCTAAAAACACTTTTACTCCCCCTTCTCTCTAGAAACCCTCATCAAACACTAAAACTCTTTGATTCTTGCAATCCCTTGGGTCTAGATCCATCATCATCTCTCTCTCAAGCTTTGGAGACCTAAGCTAGAGCACCCCTTGTGTGGTGGAGGTCAAAAATTTATACACCATTTGATCCTAGGGTTTCATCAATCTCTTCATCGAGCCTTGAGGTAGGGATTTCTTGAGTTATATATACATGTTTTGCTATATTGATGTTGATTTAAAGGTTTTCTTGAAGTTATTATGTTGTTTTGATGTTGCGGCCAAGATGTAGAGATTTTCAAAAAAGGGTTCTAAAAATCTCAAAGCTTTCTAAAGATGGCATCTTGAGAGTGAAATCCTCTTAAGTAAGAGAATGGGGTGTTACTTTGAGTCACCCTTCAAGTGTTTAGTGTGTGTGTGTGTTTTGTAGAGAAGAAAACCTAGAAATTTGAGGATTTTCTTGAATAAAAGAAGATGAAAGTTTATGGTTGCCATTATATATATATATATATATAAATTCATAGTTATGTGCCATGACAAGTATAGAAAATAGAGAGTATTCCTTGTTTAATTATAATTGCTTTTATATCTATATAGTGATGTTGGGCTCCTCTACTCATGAAAATTTTGGAGATTGAGAGTGTTGTTTAAAATTTTGCAATATCATTAGAAATGGTGAGAGTAATGGAAGTGTACGGATTGTGGACATGTTATTGTAATGGTGACGATTGGTAACAAACTTTGGGCTATTTGTGAAATAGCATCGCAAGAAAAAAAAAGGGGGGGGGGGAGTTGATCATTATTGTGTATTGTCAATATTATGTCGAAAAACAAACAATTGTGGCATTGCATATTCATTCAATTGATCATTACAAATTTTTATTTAGCTTTGGCATGTTGTATAAACATTTTTGGCATCTATTGTTGCAAGTGTTGAGTTGAAATTTGAAATCATTGGCTTGAGAAAGGAATCATGCGAAATACTACTATTTAAATGTTTATGGGGTAAATACGTTGGTAAGTTCGGTTAGGAGGTGTAGATGAATTTGATAAGTAAGCCTGAGTGTCTGGGGTGAAAGGCCGAAAACACGCGCGAAGATGGTATCACTTCCCTTCCAGTTAGCAACCGGTAAAGTGGGGTTATTGGTAGTGCTTGTTGAGCCTACTTATAGACACCAACATAGGGATTACTTGAGTCATATTTACCACCCCTATTGGTTAAAATTGGAGATTTCAGAATTTATTGAGATTTTAAACTATTACTGAAAATTGATGATTTTTAAGAAGAGCATGTGCATAAGATTTCCTTTAAACTGGCATTGCATGGCATCGCATTTAATATTGGAAAGTCTAGCATAACTGTATATACTTTGTAAGGATTCTCTACTGGGCTTTATACTCACCCCTATGGGATTTTGGTGCAGGTAAAGATATGGTGATTCCGCCGAGTTAAGGGCGTGAATATATTATGTGAAGAGTGGATAACTTTATTTTGTTGTGATTAAATTACTAGCCACGGGCTATTTTTGTATGGGCTGAGAGGCTACTTTTGTGTAACCGGGCTTAAGCCTTGGAAGTTGTAGCCCATGAGGGCATTTTATTTATTTTAAAATTAGACGCTCTACATGTTATAAATTCATGTATTCAATATCCTTGAATGTATAATTCGCGTATGGAACTTTTGTATGAACCTAATGATTCATGATGTAAAGGTTGGAGGTTTGTTGTATTTATATAGTGAATGTTGGTTAATGTACTTCATCTTGTTGGATTATTTTCGGGGCGTGACAGTCACATGGTCTGCTTGACCAAAGAAAAAGGAGACAAGAGAGGGGTGGGCCTAATTAAGAGATTATCATTATAATTTATACAGATGTGACAATTATAAGTTAAGATTTTATGTGGTTTCTTTTATTGGTCTATCGAAAACAAGAATAGAGAGAAATTACTATTTCCATCTTTTTCTTCTTTTATTTTATTTTTTTATCTCCAACTTAACCAAACAAGATGGAGAAAGCATTCTCTTCTCTTCTCTTCTCTTCTCTGATATGTTATATTTGAATCGTGAATTTGAATATGAATTTAAGAGGAGTTAAGGGAAATGGAAAAAAAATTTAATTTATATTTCATTTATTTGTCCTTTACAAGTTATGGATTTGTATTGAAATTTAGAAATGAAAAAAGAAGAAGAAGGGAGTTTATATTTCATTCATATTTCTTTTTGCTTTTTTTTTTCTTTCCATTTTCAAATCTTTATCCAAATCTATAATTCAGACACATCATAAACTTAACAAGTTGTTTCTTTTACTTCTCTTTGTACAAAACTCAAATAATAATAAGGGAAAGACTATGGTACACACTAGTGTGTACCATATACACCTTATAACTAAAAAAGAAAATTGCATAATTTCATACTTTTTGAGTCATAACTAAAGGGGAAAAAAATCATAATCATACATCACATGAGATATAACTAAAGATCTCACGAGTCATTATTAAAATATAAAATTGATCATAACTAAAGAAGAAAATAATATAATTAGAACTGCATATGGTACACCCATTTCAAGGAGTGTGTGCAAGCATGGAAAATTTTAGCCAATTACAGATTGTCACGTACTACAAAGGCATACAAAATATGGCACAATTATTGGCAAATCAAATCTTGCCACGTGTCTAATTGGTTTCAAATCAATATTATATAGTGGTCAAATTAAATATTGTCACGTGTTAAAATGATGTAGCAAATAAGTCTTTGGCCAATCAAATTAAGCCACTTATCATATTGAGGTGGTTAAGCAAATAAAATTATGGCACACCATTAAAGTGATATTTTGGTATTTTTCTCTAAATAAATCAGAGATAATTATCAAAGAAGTTTAAGTCTATTAAGACTGTTCTCCACCCATGCCTTTAAGTAGGGTTGATCTCCACCATAATTTTACAAACGCAAAATCAAGTTGTAAAGAGAAAAATCTACATCAACTAAGAGGAAGGTCAATCAAATTAAAGCTCTAAAGCCTCGAGGTCTCTTCACCAAAGCCTATCAATCTCCACAAAGTACAAAATTCGGAGATTCAAATAAAAGTTCGTCATCAAAATCTACAAATCAAGTTTATCTTATTCTACTAAATTGGAGAAGATTCTACAATCTGATTTGGGAAAAAGTTATTAAGCCCTCAAGTCGAAGTTCTACAAATTCGTCATCTTCTTCACACTACTTGGAAGAGATTTCGCCATTCGATTCGGAAACAAGTTATTGTTGGACAATCTTCACTGTATTTAATGAAATAAATTCTGTTTGTATACTAAACAACAAACGAAATACAGAAGAAATAAAAGAAATGAGAGAATTTGTTTGATTTCAAAAATCAAACCAGAAAATAAAATAAAATAAATAAAATAGATTTTTATTTTGTTACAAAAACAAAATGAAAATTTGAAACAGAAAAAATAATAAAACAGAAAATAAATTAATTACTTACCAAATTAATTTCTTGAACAAATTTTCTGATGAAGTCCAATGTTTAACACTATGTCCTTAAGACAGATTCGTCCTCTCCACGGTGCTTTCAAATTGCGGACATTTATCTTCCAGGATAAAATGATCAACAACAAACAATAGCAGCACTACAAATTGTTTGCAAAACGAACATACTAAGTGTTTATACTCTTTCTCACAGAAATTTAATGCAACAAAATGCAGAGATTTATTGCAGAGGAGAAGAACGAAAATTGGAGTGCCTGAAACAAATGAGACTTGTCTATTTATTGGTGTAAAGGTGACTTTTCAGTTTGAATTAAACAGGTAATAAACCTATTTGAACATGTAGTAGATCTGTTCAGTTTGAATGGCACTGTTTGGGTTTGAATTTGAACAGATAACTGAATATGTTCGGTTTCTTTAAACAGATATGGACCTATTTAGGTGTAGGGAAAAATCGGAAAAAAATTTTCCGGAATTAATTTGAATTATGGACAAAAACTTTATTTTACCAAAAAATAAAATTAAATTCAAATGTTTTTTCCCCCAAAAGATAGGTCTTGGGCCGGACAAGCCTAACCCAACCACACACCACGTACCCACACCCACACCCAAGCCCAGCTCGCCCAAACGGACCGCAGCGGCAGCGTGCGCGCGTGTTTATTTTGGGTCCAATGGGTCTAGCCCACTTTGCCCATAACCTTCCTCTCTACAAAACTTGGATGCCCCTTGGAGCCTACCCCAAGGTCCAACCCCAAGCCTTATAAACCCACTCAAAGTTTCCCACCAAATCAATGCGGGACAAGCCTTTATTCAAATCTTTAGGAAATTTCACCAAAAATACCATTTCCATGGATCTTTCTTTGGCTTCAATTTCCTATTCACCTGATAATGGTTTTGAGCAACCAAATATACCACGTGAATCACAACGTGGTATAGAACGCGTAACCACTTAGACCCGCCAAATTTGGTGCATGGGTCCCACTTAAAAAATAGACCAAAGTTGAGGAAAAATCTAATTTCCAAAACCATTTCTAACAATCCCCCACATGAATGAAATTTGATGACAATGGAAATGCAACAATATGCAGAATTTGTTGAAAGAGTATAACTCGAAAATATCTTGCATCAGGATAGGTAGCTTTCGGCCTTGAACTTTCCCTAATGATAACCTATCGGACTTACTAGCTAACCAATGGACGCGATACCTTGAATTTTTCAGCTGTTTGTGTAAGCCAAGGCAATAGATTTCACACAAAATATCTTCTGACACATCATGATTCTCACGGTTGTGTTCATTTTGGCCTTGAACGCTCCTAGTTGTTCGTGAGTGCTTCTAGAGAATTTTAGCCTCTTCATCCTCATAGAACCGGCCCCAGTTCGACACTCATATAGGTGATTCTTATTGTGAGTATCTCTTTATACTCGTCTTGATCTTTATGCCTAGATCAAGATATAAGTAATCATTAAAAGCAAAACTTACCCTTAGACCCCTGCATACAACACATGTTGCAGATATCACTCTCACCATATGAATGGGTAGGGAATTTTAATCCCTTGGTGATTTCTGGTGAATCACACATAGCTTAGTTGTCCCTTTGAACCTAGTTCTTGGGATCTCCAGTCATATAAGTAGGGTTACCATTATGATGACTCTTATGTAATAGGCTTTAATCCCATCCCCTTTGATGAACTATACACTTGCTCTTTTGTCAAACCTTTTGTTAACGGATCCACAATATTCTCTTTAGATTTTATATCATATATTGAGATTATTCCATTTGAGAGCAATTTCCTTATGGTATTATGTCGACGACGAATATGTTGTGACTTACCATTATACATATGATTCTGTGCCCTGCCTGTAACAACCCAGATTTTTAATTATTCTGTAGAACTTACACTAATATTATTTAATCTCAGCTCGAAAAATATATAATTTATTATATATTATTATGCGTAATTTTGTAAAATAGTATAGTTATTTAAAAGTTTAGGGATCAAAATATAAATAATAATAATATAGATAATGTTAATAATAATAATAATGGGTGTGGTAGTAAAATAAATAATTAATTTTCTGTTAGTATAAGATAAAGTGTAATTTAATTAAGAATTAATTTATTTATATAATTATATTAAAATATTGGGTCAAAAGATAATTATCTTAAATATCTATTAAGGATAAGAATGAATCTATATAATTATGAATTAAATCTGTGGGAAAGCGATGTCTAGCCACGTGTTGGCCAGAGAGTGGTTTCTCCTCTCTATTTAAGGAGGAGGCGTCTCATCTGGAGAGAAGGAAAGAATAAAAGAAAAGAAAGAAAGGAAGGAAAGAAGAAAGGAAAAGAAAAGAGGAAAGAAAGAAAAGAGAGAAAGAAGGAAAAAATAGTGGAAGGTGAAAGGGTCTTTGATAGTGGAAAGAAAGAGTAAGGTATTAAAGTTAAGGTGAATTATACTATATCTTGAGTCACCAAAATATATTTTACGTATGTTTTAACTTACAAAAATCTGTTTTATACAAGTTATGTTTTTAATAAAAGTTATGTTTTATAAAGGTTTCAGTTACATGGTTTATCTTCTGAACCCTATTTGCTTAAAAAGAAACCCATGGATATGTTTGTTTGTATTTTAAAGAATATGGTTTATAAAGGTTTCAGTTACGTGGTTTATCTTCTGAACCCTATTTGCTTAAAAGGAAACCCATGGATATGTTTGTTTATATTTTAAAGAATATTTTACTATGACCTTATAAACAATTATATTTTGTAAGTACCACCACGGGAGTCACACGCCTTGGGGGACTTAAATAACCATTGGCCTCTATTTAACCACTTTGTGGTCCTCTGTTTGTCATGGATCCATTGACCTCTGTTCTGTGCGGAGCTAAGTGCTATACTATTGTGGGAGCCACTTCTAGAATCCGTACGAGCCGCCTCTTGAATCCGTACCTCTGTTCTGTGCGGACCAAAGTGCTGTGTGGAGCTAAGTGCTACATTATTGTGGAAGCCACCTCTAGAATCCGTACGAGCCACCTCTTGAATCCGTACCTCTGTTCTGACTATCACTTTTGTGACCTCTGCTTTGTTCTGTTCTGTTCTGTACCGTGGTTATGGTTATCTATTTATATATAAAGTAGAACATCAGAAACCCGCGGGGAAACTAAAACCCTTACCTATACCAGAGTGGAAGTGGGATCATATTACCATGGACTGTGTGTGGTTTATCTCGTACTAGTAGTAACCACGATGTAGTTTGGGTAGTCGTTGATAGATTAACCAACTCAGCACATTTTATTGCAATTCAGATGAACTATTCTCTAGCTCGATTTGCACAGTTGTATGTGAAGGAGATTGTTAGATTGCATGGTACACCTGTGTCAATAGTGTCAGATCAGGACCCTCGTTTTGTGTCTAAGTTTTGGGGTGCGTTACAGTCAGTTATGGGTACTTGGTTAAATTTTAGTTCAGCTTATCACCCTTAGACAGATGGGGTATCAGAGAGGACTATTCAAATCCGTGAGGATATGTTGAGGGCTTATGCTTTGGAGTGGAGAGGTAATTGGGATGATTATTTGCCGCTCATGGAGTTTGCGTATAATAATAGTTATCATTCTAGTTTGGGAGTAACTCCTTATGAGGCTTTGTATGTGAGGAAGTGTAGGTCTCCTTTGTGCTGGTATGAGGTTGGTAAGAGGCAAATGTTAGGGCTTGATTTGGTGGAGGATGCTACATAGAAAATTATCACCATTAGAGAGAGATTATTGACTACTTAGAGTAAACAAAAAGTTATGCTGATCATCGTAGGAGAGATTTAGAGTTTCATGTGAGGGATATGGTATTATTGAAAGTATCACCATGGAAAGGAGTCATCAGGTTTGGAAAGGAAGGAAAGTTGAGTTCTAGATACATTGGACCATTTGAGGTATTAGAGAAGGTTAGTGAGGTTGTGTACCGTGTTGTTTTACCCCCTAGGTTGGCAGGAGTGCATAATGTGCTTCACGTGTCTATGCTAAGGAAATATGTGCACAGTCCGTCGCATGTGATAGATTATGAGCCGCTTCAGATTAGAGAGGATTTTTCGTATAAGGAGATGCCTGTTCAGATTTTGTATTCGGAAGAGAAAATGTTGCATACAAAGACCATTAAATTAGTTAAGGTATTGTGGCGTAATCATCTAGTTGAAGAGGCGACATGGGAACGCGAGGATGAGATGCGCAAGAAGTACCCACATCTATTCTCATGATTTACTCGAGTTAGTTTCGAGGACGAAACTTTTCTTTTAGGGGGAGGGGGGGAGAATGTGAGAACCCGAATATAAAAATTAAGTAAATAATTAAATAATAATATTACAATCTCAAATATTTTGGTGGTGAATTCTAAGGTGCAAATTAAATATTATTGGAGGATCCTTTAATTAATTTTTAAACCTAAAATAAATTTATGGTGAAAGTCATTGATTTAGAAGCAAGATTTATTATTAAAAAAAAAAATAGAGAAGAGGGTGTGACTTGAACTCTAGACCATAAAATTAATAAGTTAGGCTTTTACCATTTAAGTTGTATGTAACTTATATATGTATTTTGTATATTTATCTATCTATTTGACCTAAGTGTGCCCAACACTAGTATAAAATAAAATAAACACAAACCCTAACTCTTGTTATAATTGTTTTCCACAACACTAGCAGCCCTAGCAGCCGTGGGTTTATGAAGGAAAGAGAGGGGTTTTTCAATCATCAAGATTATTGTTGTAGCCAAGAAGGAGAGCTTTGGGTGTGTTGTGCTGTGTAGCCTCCTAGGTTTTCTTCTCTTCTTTCTTTGTTCTTTATCCTAATAATATTGTTATTTAATTCACTGATGGAGAGATTGTAGGTGTATGTATTTTGTGTATATATATATGCTGTTAAGAAATCTGAGGAGTTAAATTGATGTATAAAGAATGAGTGTAATTCTTAGTTCAAAAATTCTGCACAAAATCGCAAACTTTAAAAATCAAGAAACCATATCAAACGGATGAATTTCAAACTGAAATTTTTACAGTAGATCAATTACATATTGAATTGCATATCTGATTTTTTTCATAATTTTTGGGAGTCGAAATCCATATAAATTGAGGTATTCAAATCTGTCCAGGAAACCAGTCCAAAACAGTAAATTCGGGAGTGTTGTTCTCTTTGGGTATAAATCCAAAAATTATCAAATTAGTGTCATTAGAACCGGTTACGAGTCTAGTTTCGTACATTTTTTGCCTTGCATTGATTGCTCGTGTATATTAAGAGAACCGTCAATTTCTTTAAAGTGCTGCAGAAAACAACCTGTTTGGATATAATAAATTGTAGATAATTATTTTGATAAGCAAATCAAGTGAAAGCAATTGGGTTTGAAACTTAGGATATATTAGATCATATCTGGAGGCTATTGGAATTTTTTGAATAGCGTGGAGTGGGTTTTGTAATTTTCAAAGTTAGCGAATAGGTTGGAAAGGCTTGTTTGAAATTCTGTTTTATCTTAAAGTCACAATTAATTAAGTTTTGACCGGAACCCATGTCTTGGGTGATTTTAAACCTTGAAGAACATGAACTTAGGTAATATTTAAGAGTAACGGTGAGTTGGGTTGAGCCGTGTTAGTGCGCTTTAGTTGAGGTTACTTAGTTCCTATTTTTTTTTAGTATTTTTAAATTAGTTGTGACGTGTAGTTTTTATACTTGGTTCAGGACACTAGTTGGACTTTTACACTCTATTCGAGGATTATATTATTTCGTTTTCAGGTGAGTAGTTTCATGCTACGTATTTTTATAAATGTTCCGCTACCCTGAACTTTTGGAAAATTAAATTGTTGTTTCATGATTAAACTGCTTTGATAAATTATTATATTATCAATTGAATCAAATTATTTATGAAACATGTGTGACTTGGCATACTGTAAACTATTTGTTTTGGTCTCATGTTTATAATGATTGACTACCATGTTTTGCGAAACTGATGTGTATTGATTATTGGGACCATATGTGTGTATTTAGTCCAGGGAAATTATTCCACTGTGTGTGGTGACTCTAGCCACTAGGGAACAAATTCGGGTTGGGCCGTGATGACTCTAGTGCTCAACGATTGTAAGGAAAAGACCTTTAAAAACAACTAGGTGACCTTCAATCGGATCGTCTTTGAGAAAAGGCCCAGGTGCCACCCTGAGGATGACTCTTAGTTCGGTATTGGATCCAACGGGGCTTATAGCCTTGAGAATTGTGTAGCAGATTATTTGTTTTTCTTGGTATCCAGAAAATTATTGGTGTTCATGTTATAATCTGTTTTAAGTGGAAAATGTCGTTTATCATGTTCTTGCGAGATATGAGTATTTTAAGTGTTGAATTGTGGAACCTTCTTTTTGAAACAGATTGTATTTACCAAACTGTATGCTAATCTAGTTTCTGTGATATATATCTTATTTTGGAATTGAACCCTGTTTTCAAAACTGTATTTACTATCCATGTTGCTACTCACTGAGCTATCAGCTGACTTAGTTGTTTACCATTTCCAGCTGTTAAAAGGACTTAGAGTGGACTCATGGCGTAACGGGGACTCAATTGCATGGACCTCTAGGGCATTTATTTAATTTGTTTTAGGTTGCTTTGTCGAGTTTTGTGCATACATTGTGGTTGGGTTTTATTTAGAATTATTTTATTTTGTGGGCGGTTTGTGTCCCGTTTAGTATATATACATTTTTAGGAAGTTGGTTATGACTTATTTTTCACTTGTGGTATGTCACTGGATTGAGTGTTGATTTATTTATTTCTGGGCTATCATCACATTTATTCTTTATGGTTTTGGATTCATGTTTAGGCTTACGTGTGCCTTGGGTTAAGTCCCTGTGGGCCACGGCCGGTCATGCCCGGATTTGGGGTGTGACACTTCATCTTTACTTTTAATTAAGTATATATAACAATATCTTGTGCAATCATCAATAAATGTTATAAAATACTTTTTGCCTCCTCTAGTATGAACAAATTTAAGATCACATACATCAGTATGAATTAATTCTAGAGGTTCGGTTTTCCTTTCAACCAATTTAAATGGAGCCTTTGTTAGTTTCACTTCTATTCAAATCTCACATTTGTGATTAGGATCAATTTCAAACATTGGTATATAATTCAAACCAATTAATCTACGCAAAGTATCAAAATTCACATGTCCTAATCCACAATGCCATAAATTTGACTCAAGAATATAAGCAAAAGATGTGTTATTCTCATTAATAGCAAGTTTTGGTACAACCGTCATTACATTCAACTTGAAGAGACCATCACTCATGTGTCCCTTACCAACATACATACCACTCTTTGATAATACAAATTTATCGAACTCAAATACAAGCCTAAAACCATTTTTACTTAACAAAGAGCCAGAAACTAAATTCTTTCGGATGTCTGGTACATGCAGTACGTTGTTGAGGGTAAGTTTTTTCCCTGATGTCATCTTCAAGATCACCTTTCCTTGTCCAGCCACAGTAGAAGTAGAAGAATTTCCCATAAAAAGTAGTTAACCATTTGCAGCCTCATTGTAGGTAGTGAACATCTTCTTGTTTGCACAAATGTGACGAGTTGCCCCAGTGTCAACCCACCATTCTTTGGAATTTCCAACCAAATTAGCCTCAGACACCACAGCAGAGAGGTTGATGTCATTTACCCCGTCAGAGATGTAATCTAATTCTGTCACATTGGCTTGATTGGTGATCTTCTTGCTTGTACTTCTGTGATCCTTCTTAGGACGGCGGCAGTCAGAATCTCGATGGCCAGTTTTGCCACAATTATAGCATTTTTCTTTGAACTTCTTATTGCCATTATTGTCGCCTTGTTTAGGACCATATCCAAAACTTCTTTTTTTGTTATGTGGTTTGTGTACTTGTTCAACCACATTAGCCTTAGACTCAATGAGATTTTTACCATTCCTTTTTTCAGCCTTTAAGTCATCGTCCCCAATTCTTAGTCTTACAATCAATTCACCCATAGTCATTTCCTTGCGTTTATGTTTTAAATAATTTTTGAAATCTTTCCAAGCCGGTGGTAACTTTTCCACCAAAGTAGCTACTTGGAAAGACTCGCTAAGAGACATACCTTCAGAATGAATATCATGTAAAATTAACTGAAAATTTTGAACTTGAGAAATTACCGTTTGGGAGTCTACCATAACGAAGTCCAGAAATTTACCGATAACAAATTTCTTTGTGCCGGCATCCTCTGTCTTGTATTTTTTTCTCCAAAGAATCCCACAATTCTTTTGCTGTTTTCAGAGGGCTGTAAACATTATACAACATGTTGTCAAGGCCATTGAGGATGTAGTTTCTGCACAAAAAATCAGAATGTTTCCAAGCATCTACAGCAGCAACAACTTGCCGATCACTTTCATCCTCTCTAAGTACTGGACCCTCTTCACGAAGAAACCAGGCCAAATTTAGAGTTGTAAGATAGAATAGTATTTTCTGCTGCCATCTCTTAAACTCAGTGCCATTAATTTTTTTCGGTTTTTTCCCATGATTTATTGGAACTTAAACATGGTTCTGGATAGGGACCGGAGTCGTTGTAACGATCGGATTTGGAGTACTACTTTCAGCAATCATAATATCTGATTACAAAAATCAGAAAAAACCAAAACACAAATTAATTTTCTAGTTACTAAAACCAGAAAATAAATTATAACACTAAATAATTATTTTCCTTGTTACTAAAACTAAAAAAATAAAATACCACAATAATTTCCTATAACACAAATTAATATTCTGCAATTGTTAATGACACCAGTATATTACTACTAGTTGTCAAAAATAAATAAATAGTATATTACTACTATTTGTTAAACAGTATATTACTACTATTTGTATTTTCCAACCAGAATATCTGTGATACCCCTGCTCCGTAATATGTTAATTGGTCCTTAATATGAGTATGATTATGTGTTTAATATGATTTTGTGTGCCATTATGTGAAAATATGTGGTTTTGAATTTCTATCTATTCACCGTAGGAATATCTTTTTGATTATCTGCTTTGGAAATTAAATTGAAGGTCTTATCGGCCACAGAACCCGAAATTGGTTGCGCCATTGTGATTGGCATAATTTTTAGAGCCTATGGTGAAATTTAATTAGAGATTGATTCGGACCAGATTAAATTGATTTAATTAATGAAATAGTGCCCAAATAGTTATTATTATTAAATTGGGACCTAGTGGGATTTGTTGTATAGGAGCACTACACCCCAATTCCTCTTCTTTATTGTACTTTGGCTGATCTTGGACTCAAGATTAGAGAGAGGGCCGGTTATAGAGAGAGAGAAAGGGAGAGACTTGTGTAATTTTGGCTAAAGGCTTGGGAATTTGAAGATTAAGCTCAAGAATTGGCTAGAACTTGGGTGTTTAAGGCTCCTAGGTGAGTAATCATCCCTTGAATCATGGGTTTTTGTTTGCAATTTGTAAATTCAGAGTTGAATGATGATAAAGAGCATGAATTGAGTGGATTTTGTTGTATTTGAAGTCAATAGAGGCATGCATGTAGGAAATTGCCATGAATTTCCATATTTGAACACAATGTGTATAATCCATGTTGAATCTTGTTTGAAATCCATGTATTTGGCCACCTCTTCACCAATTAAGTTGGGAATGATGAGCATCTCCCACATGCATGTACAAATCATGGGAGTGTAAGTCTTGAATGTTTGAATTTGAGCATGTTGGTGATGAGTTGAGATAATTTGGGACATGCATGTAGATAATTCAAGAAATTGAGCTTCCTAATGTTGTAATTTGGTATTGGTATCATGTTAGTATGTGTATATGTGATATTTGAGCCATTGCATGCAAGAAATGTGGTTGGAATGTCGAAATTGAACTCAAGAACACATTCTGGAAAACCCAGAAATTTAATGTCCGATCGAGCAGGGAAACCGCCGCTCGAGCGTGAATTTCGTGCTCCCAGTATTTTCTGCAGACCTTGATGTCCGCTCGAGCGGGGAAGTTCACGCTCAAGCGGGGAGCTATGTTTGATGAACTTCCGCTCGAGCCTCCGAGTTTACGCTCGAGCGTAAAAATGTTGTATCCAGTACTTTTTTCAGACATGGTGTCCGCTCGAGCGGAGAAGTTCACGCTCGAGCGGGGAGCCATGTAGAGAGGCCTTCCGCTCGAGCGCCAGAGTTCGCGATCGAGCGTGAATTTGACACATCCAGTACTTTTGCAGGCCTCAAGGGTCCGCTCGAGCGAGGAAGTCCACGCTCGAGCGGGGACCCTGTTTTCTGAAATTTTGAAAATACATTCTGTGTTTCGTTTTCTGTTCTCTTTCACTTCTAAATACTCTTAGGCATGCATTGAGCAATGTAATTGAGTTAAAGAGATAAGAATGAAGCCTAAAGAGGAATATATGAATTAAAGAACGGATTGAATCGGTTGTGACCCTTTTTCGCTATATGATGTGTAGGATCAAGCTCTAGGGCAAATCCATAAGCCGATCACTGTGAGTAATATCGATATTTGAAACTTGTCATTTGTCCAATTGCTTATTTCCTTATAAGCCTTATGAGTCTGCCAGTTCGAATTATGGACAAATGTTTGATATGAATGAATGAATGGGCCGAAGGCCGTTTTGACATGAATGAATGAATGGGCCGAAGGCCGTTTTGACATGAATGAATGGCTCGAAGGCCGTTTGACATGAATGGATGGGCCAAAGGCCGTTTTGACATGAATGAATGGGCCGAAGGCCGTTTTGACATGAATGAATGGGCCGAAGGCCGTTTGACATGAATAGATGGGCCAAAGGCTGTTTTGACATGAATGGATGGGACAAAGGCCGTTTTGACATGAATGGATGGGCCAGAGGCCGTTTTGACATAAATGAGTGGGCCAGAGGCCATTTTGACAGGAATGAAAGATAAATGGGCCAAAGGCCAGTACGTGTGAAACCAAAGTCACTGACTTAAATTGTTTATATAAATGTTAAATAAAAATGTGAATTGGGCCCAAGGCCGTTCAAAGTATGTTGTTCTACATATCGTTTGTATCTTCTTATTTGATATTATTCACTGGGCTATCGCTCACGCTCATTCATGTGTTTGTAGGTGAGCCAAGAGAGGTCCAGCCCCAGCCCCAGCCCCAGTGAAGTCTGTGTGGAACAACCAAGTTTTGGAAAGTCAGCCCTAGTGTCTCATGCACGAGACTCATCTTCGCCTTTCTGCTATGCTATGTTATTTTTGTCATGTTGGCGAGGACTTTGCATATGTCTGTATATAGTTTCATGGGTTGACTTAATTTTTGGATGATCCTGTTTATACATAACTTATGCTACTGTATCTCTGTTGTGAGTTATTAATGTATATATGTTTGGTTGCTTGGATGCGCCATGTAAGCACAGCTCTATGGACAAAGTTTTAAATTATACTTCCATTTGGCCCCATTACTTTGATGAGTTATGTTTGTTTTGGTTTGAGGCCGTAGGTAATCTCGGGATTACTGGCCGATTATGTCCTTAACCCATAGGGGCGGGTTCGGGTCATGACAATATCACTTTGTGAAAGCACAGAAAATTAAATACAATGAAAATATCAAAAAAATAATCTGTCTTAAGATTGTTGGACAATCTTTACTGTATTTTATGAAATAAATTCCGTTTGTGTACTAAACAACAAACGAAATACAGAAGAAATAAAGGAAATGAGAGAATTTGTTTGATTACAAAAATCAAACCAAAAAATAAAATAAAATAAATAAAACAGATTTTTATTTTGTTACAAAAACAAAATGAAAATCTGAAATAGAAAAAATAATAAAACAGAAAATAAATTAATTACTTACCAAATTAATTTTTTGAACAAATTTTCTGATCAAGTTTAGTGTTTAATACTGTGTCGTTAAGATAGATTCGTCCTCTCCACAGTGCTTTCAGATTGTGGACGTCTATCTCTCAGGATAAAATGATTAACAACAAACAATAGCAACACTACAAATTGTTTGCACAACGACCACACTAAGTGTTTATACTCTTTCTCACAGAAATTTAATACAACAAAATGTAGAGATTTATTCCGAAGGAGAAGAAAGAAAATTGGAGTGCCTGAAACAAATGAGAGACTTGTCTATTTATATGTGTAAAGGTGACTTTTCAGTTTGAATTAAACAGGTAATAAACCTGTTTAAACAAGTAGCAAATCTGTTCAGTTTGAATGGCACTGTTTGGATTTGAATTTGAACAGATAAGTGAATCTGGTTGGTTTCTTTAAACAGATACGGACCTGTTTGGATGTAGGGAAAAACCGGACAGATTTTTTTCGGAATTAATTTGAATTATGGACATAAATTTTATTTTACCAAAAAATAAAATAAAATTCAAATGTTTTTTTTCCAAAAAGATAGGGTATTGGGTCGGACAAGCCTAACACACCACGCACCCGTGTCCAGCCCAGCCTGCCCGGATGATGGCACGTGCGTGTGTTTATTTTGGGTCCAATGGGTCTAGCCCACTTTGCCCATAACCACCATCTCTACAAAACTTGGGTGCCTTTTGGGGCCTACCTCAAGCTCTAACCCCAAGTCTTATAAACCCACTCAAAGTTTCCTACCAAATCAATGTGGGACAAGCCTTTATTCAAACCTTTAGGAAATTTCACCAAAAATACCATTTCCATGGAGCTCTCTTTGGCTTCAATTTTCCATTCACCTGATAATGGTTTTGAGCAACCAAATATACCACGTGAATCACAACGCGGTATTAGACGCGTTACCTCTTAGACCCGCCAAATTTGACGCATGAGTCCCATCTAAAAAATAGACCAGAGTTGAGGAAAAATCTAATTTCCAAAACCATTTCTAACAGTTATCAAGTGCTCGAGTCAACTTTTTGAAGAGAAGAATCAGAGAATTATTTTCTTCAATTTGAAAATTCATCAGAGATTGTAATCGCATTATTTAAATCAATAAATTTATATTTTTTACTGTATTTTCTATTTTTATTTTTATAGACAAAAAATTTGTGTATACAACATGTATAGTAAGATTTCCCTAAAATTTTGTTACTCCATTCCTTTCATGTGACTTGCTAATGGTATGGATGAGATATGAAATGGGTCATCTCTAGGCCACTATCCTCTCTACTCTTTTATATTTCATTTTGTGGATCCTACTTTAGGTCAACAATAATAATCTAAATTGTTTTTTTCATAAATTTTGCAGTGAAGATTATCTGTATAAAAAAATAATTTTATCAGATATAAATGAAAGGAATAGATGAACAAATCGCATGTATTTTATTTTGGATAATCTAAATAAGTATATTTTTTTTTATTTTTTTTATGAAACAATGTGTAGAAAAGTAGAGAGGTAATGTGACCAAAATAAATATATACTTATCTAAATAAGTACACTTATATTCATCATGCCAAACAACTTAAAAAAAAACAAAATGTAGCTTATTCAAGTATCGGAGATGAGATTAATTTTTTGTACGGATAATATTCACTACGAAATTTTAGAAATGAAAGATTAAAATTATTGTTATGAACTCAAAGTAAAATCCATAAAATAAAATATAAAAAATAGTAGTACAAAGGGGAACTATTCATTTATATATTCAGTAACGCTACAACTAATAAATTACTGCACGTCATTCGCCTTGCCAACTGTGTAGATGGAACGGACCATTACACAGTTCACTTGCTAAGGCAAATACGCCAACTTTGTGAATGAAACCGAGTATTACACAGTTGATTAGGCAAAGAGAATGTTTTACACCCCCAAAATTTTTTTATAATTTTATTTACAATGATATAGAATATGTGTTAATTTTTAATTTGTTACACATTTAATAATTGAGAGTCCTATTCCCTTATCACAACATTATAGATGAATTTATGAGTTAAATGTGTAGATCTC
This sequence comes from Camellia sinensis, assembly GCF_055761805.1. NCBI lineage: Eukaryota > Viridiplantae > Streptophyta > Magnoliopsida > Ericales > Theaceae > Camellia > Camellia sinensis. Next base: position 186,539,545 of record NC_138967.1, read on the forward strand.
TAATATTACTCGTAGGCAAATATATAGTTGACTTTCTAAGGCAAATATGCCAACTGTGTGAATGAAACCGAGCATTATACACAGTTAACTTTCTGAGGGAAATATGCCAACTGCATGAATGGAACCAAGCAAGGATTACACAATTGACTTTCTAAGGCAAATACACAATTGACTTTCAAAATCAAATCATGTGAATAGAATCACGCCTGTATTGTTTTGAAAAGATGGTTAAAAATTATTTTTTTAATTTTTTTTAACTATCTTTCTAAAATAGTCACAATTAACTTTCTAAGAAATGAGATGAATGATCTCGAGATTCACCTTCTCATCTAAATTATTATTATTTAAGCACAAATCAAGCCATCACACAATTGACTTTCTAAGAAATGAGATGAAACATCACGAGATGCACACTACACAAGGTATACTTCTCATCTAAATTATTATTATTATTATTTAAAAAACAAAAATCGAGCCATCACACATTTGATTTGTTAAGAAATGAGATGAAGCATCACGAGATGCACACTACATAAAATATACTTCTCATCTAAATTATTATTATTATTATTATTTTAAAAACACAAATCATGCCATCACACAATTAACTTTCTAAGAAATGAGATAAAGCATCACGAGATGCACACTACACAGAATATACTTCTCATCTAAATTATTAGTATTATTTAAAAAGCACAAATCGAGCCATCCACAGTTGACTTTCTAAGAAATGAGATGAAGCATCACAAGATGCACACTACACAAGATATACTTCTCATCCAAATTATTATTATTATTATTTAAAAAACATTCTTTGTTTGGATATTCAAAAAAAAAAAACACTTAAAAAAATGCTCATTATCAAAGGTCTCATAATAAATATTTAAAGCATTTTTTTTTCCTTTCTAAAAGACCATTAATGTTTTTATTTATTTGTTTATATTTTTATTTATATTTTTATTTATATTTTTATTTTTTTGAGTTAAAAGGCCTAAGGGAATCTCCAATGGTGCATTATTTATTTTTACCAAATTTGAGTAAAAACTCTCTTTGATATCGCCTTCTCTAGCGGAGGGATTTGGCTTTTCATCAAACCACTGGTCGACTAGTTAGTGCAAAAAATAAAAAACCAACAGTTGAATTGTTTGTCATAATAATTATGAAAGAAGAGAAGCATTGTTTGGTTGGGAACTTAAGAGTTACAAAAGAAAAAGAACAACAAGAACAAGCTAAGAGAGAAGGTCCGGGCCACCATTACCACCACCGACACTAAAGCTCCTCCTCTCTTGGGGGGTGGGTGGGCACTTCCATTCCATCATCATTACTTACTATGAAATTTAGGCGATATAACTAAAGGAAGATTTCTTTTCTTTTTCTTCCCAAATGAAAGCACCTCTTCCATTCCATCAACATCTCTCTCTCTCTCTCTCTCTCTCTCTCTTTCTCTCTCTCTCTCTTCAATTCAAACAAAAGATGATAGAAATATTCAATTTTAGGAATGGTCACAGGTTCTAAATATGGGTTTGTTCGCAAAAGATCTAGAGATAATTCTAGTTTATTCTTCAGCGTTGAGATTGAGAAAACTCTAGTGTCAAAAATGGGAAAGAAACAGAAATTTGATTTGTTCATTTCCATTTTTGAAATAAATTCAAATCTCAATCTCTTATCTTCAGTAAGCATTATTTTCTCGGCTGCCAAAAAGAAGAGTAGGAGAAGAAGATTGGGTAAAAGGATCTCAGATTCTCAGTCAGAGGAGGAAAGTGAGAAATTTACAATTCCCAATAACATAGATAGAAATCCAAAAAAATTAAACCAACAATGGACCCAAAACATTACAAAATAAAGATCAAATTTTGAGACTGATATACCTGAAACAGAAAAACAAGATGCAAAATCAACAACATATGTGACACCACAAACCATTCTCGCATTACCTGAAAGCTTCAATTTGCTCGAAGAAAAATATAATCTCTGTTTGATAGCCGATTTAAAAAGTGAATTCAAAGGAAGCTTCGATTTTTTGGATCTTGAGATTAGGAATATTCAAATTGATAAGTTGATTTCCAAGAGATTGAGAACACTTGAATCGTAGGGATTCATATTTGATTCTGATCTTGCACACCTAGAACTGATCTCCTAGTTCAAATGTCATCTAAAAACTGCTTCAACATCTATTGGAAATGTACCTGTCCAACAAAAATTGAGTTAACAACGACACAAGGAAAGAAAAACAACTTGTTAAAGTTCATTCTCTGGTAGCCACTTGCACTCACTCACAAGTAAGCGGATGACCGGATGGACATCTGGTAGGTCGTCCAGTGCCCAAAAATAACGGTCCTAAATAGTGAAATGTTGAAAGGTCCCAGGCGTTCTCAATTTGGTGTAGGTGCTCACTATTAGAAATGGTTGGAAAAATTCTGGGTACAACAGAATTTTTTCCTAACTTTGGTCTATTATTTAAGTGAGACCCGTGCGTCAATTTTCGCGGGTCAAATTGGTAACGTGTTCTATGCCACGTTGTGATTCACGTGGTTTATTTGGACGCTCAAAACCATTATCGAGTGAATGAGAAATTGAAGCCAAAGTGTGCTCCATGAAAATGGAGTTTTGGTGGAAAATCCTTAAAGGTTGAAAAGTGGCTTGTCCCACATTGATTTGGTGGGAAGTTTTGAGTGGGTTTATAAGGCATGGGATTGGAACTTGGGGAGTTCCCCAAGGGGTACCCAAGTTTTGTAGAGAGGGAGGTTATGGGCAAAATGGGCTAAACCCATTGGACCCAAAAAATCACCACGCGCGCGCCGCCGCCGTCCGTCCGGTCGGGCGGCCTCTTCTTGGGCGCGGGTGTGAGGTTGGGTTGGGCTTGTCCGGCCCAATACTAATCTTTTTGGGCCAAAAACATTTGGATTTAATTTTATTTTTTGAAATAAAATCTGTCCAACCTGTCCATAATTCAAAATAAATCCGAAAATATTCTGTTCCGATTTTTCCCTACATCCAAACAGGTCCCTACGGTTTTTTATCTGTTTGAATTTGAACCCAACAGATTTGTATCTGTTTATTCAAACTGAACAGGTATCATACATGTTCAAACAGGTTTTGCACCTGTTTAATTCAAAATGGAAAGCCACCACTACATCTATAAATAGGCAGCCCTCATTTGATACATTCATTCACAATTTTCATCCATAATAATTCTGATATTATTCTTACATATTGCTGCATTATTTTTCTGTGAGAAAGAGTATAAACACTTAGTGTGTTCGTTGAACGGAAAATTTGTAATGCTACTATTTTCCGTTGATTGATCATTTTATCCTGGGAGATAGACGTCCACATTCTGAAAGCACCGTGGAGAAGACGAATCTGTCTTAAGGACACAGTGTCTAACGCTGGACTTGATCAGAATATTATTCAAGAAATTAATCAAGTAAGTTGATTATTCATTTTCTGTTTTATTTATTTATTTAAATCAGATTTTGATTTTGTTTTTGTAACAAAATAAAAATATGTTTTTATTTATTTTATTTTATTTTTCTGGTTTATTTTTGTAATCAAACAAATTCTCTCATTTCCTTTATTTCTTTTATATTCTATTTGTTGTTAAGTACACAACATAATATTTTTTTTCAAATACAGTAAAGATTGTCCTACAATCTTAAGACAGATCATTTGTAGATCTTTATTGTATTTAATTTTTTGTGTTTCACTAAATGATATTCTGGTTGGAAAATACAAATAGTATTTATAAACTATTTGACAGATAGTAGTAATATACTGTCTATTTTCTTTGACAACTAGTAGTAATATACTGGTGTCATTAACAATTGCAGAATATTATTTAGTGTTATAGAAAATTATTGTAGTATTTTATTTTTCTGGTTTTAGTAACTAGGAAAATAAAATTATTTTGTGTTATATTTTATTTCCTAGTTTCAGTAACTAGAAAAATAATTTGTGGTTTGTTTTTCTGATTTTTGTAATTAGATATTATGGCTACTGCAACTGCAACTGAAACTGCAATCGGAAGTGGTACTCCAATTGTTACATCAACACCGGTCCTTATCCAGAACCATGTTCATGTACCAATAAATCATGGAGAAAAATCGAAAAAATTTAACGGTACTAGGTTTAAGAGATGGCAGCAGAAGATGCTGTTCTATCTTATAACTCTAAATTTGGCCCGGTTTCTCCATGAAGAGGCTCCAGCACTTAAAGTGAGTGAAAGTGATCGGCAAGTTGTTGCCGTTGTAGATGCTTGGAAACATTCAGATTTCCTATGCAACAACTACATCCTTAATGGCCTTGACAACATGCTGTACAATGTTTACAGCCCTCTGAAGTCAGCAAAATTGTGAGATTCTTTGGAGAAGAAATACATGACAGAGGATGTCGGCACGAAGAAATTTGTTGTCGGTAAATTTCTGGACTTTGTTATGGTAGACTCCCAAACGGTATTTTCTCAAGTTCAAAATTTTCAAATAATTTTGGATGATATTCATTCAAAAGGTATGTCTCTTAGCGAGTCTTTCCAAGTTGCTACTCTAGTGGAAAAGTTACCACCAGCTTGGAAAGATTTCAAAAATTATTTAAAACATAAACGCAAGGAGATGACCATGGATGAATTGATTGTAAGATTGAGAATTGAGGAAGATAACCGAAAGACTGAAAAGAGGAATGGGAAAAATCCTATTGAGTCCAAGGCTAATGTGGTTGAACAAGTTCACAAACCACATAACAAAAAGAGGAAGTTTACTGGAGATGGTCCTAAACAAGGCGACAACAGTGGCAACAAGAAGTTCAAAGGAAAATGCTATAATTGTGGCAAGACTGGACATCGAGCTTCTGACTGCTGCCGCCTTAAGAAGGATCGCGGAAGTACAAACAAGAAGACTACCAATCAGGCCAACGTAACTGAACTAGATTACATCTCTGACGGGGTGAATGCCATCAACCTCTCTGCTGTGGTATCTGAGACTAATTTGGTTGGAAATCCTAAGGAATGGTGGGTTGACACTGGGGCAACTCGTCATATTTGTGCAGACAAAAAGATATTCACTACCTACAATGAGGTTGCAAATGGTGAACAACTTTTCGTGGGAAATTCTTCTACTTCTACTGTGGCTGGACAAGGAAAAGTGATCTTGAAGATGACATCAAGGAAAGAACTGACCCTCAACAACGTACTGCATGTACCTGACATCCGGAAGAATTTAGTTTCTGGTTCTTTGTTATGTAAAAATGGTTTTAGGCTTGTCTTTGAGTCTGATAAATTTGTATTAACAAAGAGTGGCATGTATGTTGGTAAGGGATACATGAGTGATGGTCTCTTCAAATTAAATGTAATGACAGTTGTACCAAAAGTTGCTATTAATAAGAATGACACATCTTTTGCTTATATTATTGAGTCGAATTTATGGCATGGTAGATTAGGACATGTAAATTATGATGCTTTGCGTAGATTAATTGGTTTGGATTATATACCAAAGTTTGAAATTAATCCTAATCATAAATGTGAAGTTTGTGTAGAAGCGAAACTAACTAAGGCTCCATTTAAATCGGTTGAAAGGAAAACCGAACCTCTAGAATTAATTCACACAGATGTATGTGATCTTACATTTGTTCAAACTAGAGGAGGCAAAAAATATTTCATAACATTTATCAATGATTACACAAGATATTGTTATATTTATCTACTTAGAAGTAAAGATGAAGCCTTAGAAATGTTTAAACTCTACAAAACAGAAGTTGAAAATCAACTTGGTAAAACCATTAAAATGGTTAGAAGTGATAGGGGTGGTGAATATGATGCACCATTAAATGAATTTTGTGCACAACATGGCATTATTCCCCAAACTACAGCACCCTATTCTCCTCAGCAAAATGGAATTACTGAAAGGAAGAATAGAACCCTAAAAGAAATGATGAATGTCATGTTACTAAGTTCAGGCTTACCACAGAACTTGTGGGGGGAGGCAATATTGTTTGCTAATTATGTTCTTAACAGAATACCCCACAAGAAAACCAACAGCACTCCTTATGAATTATGGAAAGGTCGACCACCTTCCTACAAATACTTAAAAGTGTGGGGGTGTTTGGAAAAAGTTGAAGTTGCTGTCCCTAAAAAGACTAAGATTGGACCAAAAACAGTAGATTGTGTGTTTATTGGTTATGCTCAGAATAGTAGTGCATATTGGTTTCTGACTTATAAATCAGAAATACCTGATATAAATGTGAACACTATTATAGAGTCAAGGAATGCTGTGTTTTTTGAACATGTCTTTCCTTACAAGAAAGGACAAGTATTAAGTTCACAGAAAAGAACTTATGATTGTACACAAAGTCAAGAGACTAATGACAATCAAACACAAGTGACTAGTAATGGTCTCAACCAACAAGATTTAACTGATGATGAACCAAGACGAAGTAAGAGAGCGAGAACATCAAAATCTTTTGGTCCAGATTTTTTGACATACCTGTTAGAAAATGAACCTCAAAGCTTTAAGGAAGCAATGACAGGTCCTGAAGCACCTTTGTGGAAAGAGGCTGTTAATAATGAAATTGAATCCATTATGCAAAATCATACTTGGGAATTGGTGGATCTTCCACCTGGTTCTAAACCTCTTGGATATAAGTGGATATTTAAGAGAAAAATAAAAACAGATGGTTCAATAGACAAGTATAAAACAAGACTTGTAGTAAAAAGTTACAGACAAAAGGAAGGTCTGAACTATTTTGACACATATTCCCTTGTGACAAGAATAACATCCATTCGCATGCTTATTGCTATAGCAGCATTGTTTAATTTAGAAATACATCAAATGGATGTTAAGACAGCTTTCTTAAACGGTGATCTAAATGAAGAGATCTATATGGAGCAACCCGAAGGGTTTGTAGTACCGGGGCAAGATAAGAAAGTTTGTCAGCTTGTTAAATCTCTTTATAGATTAAAACAAGCACCTAAGCAATGGCATGAAAAATTTGATCATGCAATGCTTACTAATGGGTTTAAGATAAACGAATGTGACAAATGCGTCTATGTTAAAAACACTGACCAAGGATATGTCACAGTTTGTCTTTATGTAGATGACATGCTTATCATTGGAAGCAGTCAAAACATGGTCAAATCAACTAAGCAAATGCTTAACAAAAGATTTGATATGAAAGATATGGGGTCGCAGATGTTATATTAGGAATGAAAATTAGTAAAACATCTGACGGATATGCATTATCTCAATCACATTATATTGAGAAAATTCTTGGTAAATTCATCAAGGATGATATGAATTTAGCTAGAACACCTGTAGACATCAGTCTTTATTTATCAAAAAATAAAGGTGATGCAGTGTCTCAGTTAAAATACTCCCAAATCATTGGAAGCCTAATGTACCTAATAAATTGTACTCGTCCTGACATAGCTTATGCAGTCAGTAAATTGAGTAAGTACACTAGTAATCCCGGAGAAGACTATTGGAAGGTGATTATTCGGGTTCTTAGATATCTAAGATTCACCTGTGATCATGGTTTGAATTTTACTCGATATCCAGCAGTACTCGAAGGTTATTGTGATGTAAATTTGATATCGGATATTAAAGATTCAAAATTCACAAGTGGATATGTCATTACTCTGGGAGGCGCTGCTGTTTTTTGAAAATCCACGAAACAAACATGCATCGCACGATCCACAATGGAATCCGAGTTCATTGCTTTAGACAAAGCAGGAGAAAAAGTAGAATGGCTTCGTCACTTCTTAGAAGACATTCCAATGTGGTCTAAACCTGTGACAGCTATTTGCATTCATTGTGATAGTCAATCTGCAATAGGTAGGGCATAGAATCATATGTATAATGGTAAGTCACGACACATTCGTCGTCGACATAATACCGTAAGGCAATTGCTCTCAAATGGAATAATCTCAATAAATTATATAAAATCTAAAGAGAATATTGCGGATCCGTTAACAAAAGGTTTGACAAAAGAGCGAGTGTATAGTTCATCAAAGGGGATGAGATTAAAGCCTATTACATAAGAGTCATCATAATGGTAACCCTACTTATATAATTGGAGATCCCAAGAACTAAGTTCAAAGGGACAACTAAGTTATGTGTGGCTCGCCAGAAATTACCAAGGGATTAAAATTCCCTACCCATTCCTATGGTGAGAGTGATATCTGCAACATGTGTTGCCTGCAGGGGTATAAGGATAAGCTCTGCTTTTGATGATTACTTATATCTTGATTAAGGCATAAAATCAAGATGAGTATAAGGAGATACTCACAATAAGAATCACCTATATGAGTGTTAAACTGGGGCCGATTTTATGAGAATGAAGAGACTAAATTCTCTAGAAACACTCATGAAAACCAGGAGCGTTCAAGGCCAAAATGAACACAACTGTGAGAACCACGATGTGTTAGAAGATATTTTTTGTGAAATATATTGTCTTGGCTTACACAAACGATTGAACAATTCAAGGCATCGTGTCCATTAGTTAGCTAGTAAGTCCGATAGGTTATCACTAGGGAAGGTTCAAGGCCGAAAACTACCTATCCTGATGCAAGATATTTTCGACTTATACTCTTTCGACAAAGTCTGCATATTGTTGCATTTCCGTTGTCATCAAATTCCATTCATGTGGGGGACTGTTAGAAATGGTTGGAAAAATTATGGGTAAAACAGAATTTTTTCCTAACTTTGGTCTATTATTTAGGTAGGACCCGTGCGTCAATTTTCGCGGGTCAAAGTGGTAACGTGTTCTATGCCGCGTTGTGATTCACGTGATATATTTGGATACTCAAAACCATTATCGAGTGAATGGGAAATTGAAGCCAAAGTGTGCTCCATGAAAATGGAGTTTCGGTGGAAAATCCTTAAAGGTTGAAAAGTGGCTTGTCCCACATTGATTTGGTGGGAAGTTTTGAGTGGGTTTATAAGGCATGGGATTGGAACTTGGGGTGTGGCCCAAGGGGTACCCAAGTTTGTAGAGAGAAAGGTTATGGGCAAAATGGAATAGACCCATTGGACCCAAAAAATCACCACACACGCGCGCGTCGCCGCTGCCGTCCGTCCGGGCGCGCTAGGATGGGCCTGGACCTGGGCCTGGGCTTGGGCGCGGGTGCGTGGTGTGAGGTTGGGTTGGACTTGGCCGGCACAATACTAATCTTTTTGGGCCAAAAACATTTAGATTTAATTTTATTTTTTGAAATAAAATATGTCCAAACTGTCCAGAATTCAAAATAAATCCGGAAACATTCTGTTTCGGTTTTTCCTTACATCCAAAGAGGTCCCTATGGTTTTTTATCTGTTTGAATTTGAACCCAACAGACTTGTATTTGTTTATTCAAACTGAACACGTATCATACCTGTTCAAATAGGTTTTGCACCTATGTAATTCAAAATGGAAAGCCACCACTACATCTATAAATAAGCAGCCCTCATCACCACACAAGCGCGCACCGCCGCCGCCGTCTGTCCGGTCGGGCGGGCTGGCTAGGCTGGACCTGGGCTTGGGTGCGAGTGCGTGGTGTAAGGTTGGGTTGGGCTTGTCCAGCTCAATACTAATCTTTTTGGGCCAAAAACATTTGGATTTAATTTTATTTTTTGAAATAAAATCTGTCAAAACTGTCCAGAATTCAAAATAAATCCGGAAATATTCTGTTATGATTTTTCCCTACATCCAAACAGGTCCCCACGGTTTTTTATCTGTTTGAATTTGAACCCAACATATTTGTATCTGTTTATTCAAACTGAACAGGTATCATACCTGTTCAAAAAAGTTTTGCACCTGTTTAATTCAAAATGGAAAGCCACCACTACATCTATAAATAGGCAGCCCTCATTTGATACATTCATTAACAATTTTCATCCATAATAATTCTGATATTATTCTTACATATTGCTGCATTATGTTTCCGTGAGAAAGAGTATAAACACTTAGTGTGTTCGTTGAACGGAAAATTTGTAATGCTACTATTTTCTGTTGATTGATCATTTTATCCTGGGAGATAGACGTCCACATTCTGAAAGCACCGTGGAGAAGACGAATCTGTCTTAAGGACACAGTGTCTAACGCTGGACTTGATCAGAATATTATTCAAGAAATTAATCAAGTAAGTTGATTATTCATTTTCTATTTTATTTATTTATTTAAATCAGATTTTGATTTTGTTTTTGTAACAAAATAAAAATATGTTTTTATTTATTTTATTTTATTTTTCTGGTTTATTTTTGTAATCAAACAAATTCTCTTATTTCCTTTATTTCTTTTATATTCTATTTGTTGTTAAGTACACAACATAATATTTTTTTTCAAATACAGTAAAGATTGTCTTACACTCACGGCAGCGGCTCCTTTCTCTGTTGCAGGTGCTCACGATGATGGCTCCTCCTTCTTTTCTCACCAGCGTCACTTCTCTCTTATGGCGTCATGGCGACGACTCCTCTCTCTCTTTCACTGGCGTCGTTCTCCTCCTTCATCGGCATTATCCACTCTCCCTCATGGTTTATCTCCTTATCTCTCTCATAGCGGCTTCTTCTCTCTCTCACTGGCATCGTTCTCCTCCCTCACATAGCTGTTGTTGTTGTTTTTTTTTTCTTTTTTTTTGAAGTCGCTGTTGCTGCTGTTTTTTTTTTTTTTGGTCAAGAAAGAAGATGGAGATGATCCAAACTTCCCCCTGTACGCACACACGCAGAGAGAGAGAGGGGGGGTTGTTGACTTTGGAGGTGAAATCATTGGCTCTGATGATCTTGATCTATTGTTGTTGTTGTTGTTATTGTTGCTGCTGTTTTTTTTTTTTTTTTTTTGAGCCAGGGAATGTTCGGGGTTGGGGAAACCCAATCCCCATTAGGGGGCGACAGCGACAGCAGAGGTGGGGTCGGTGATAGGTTTCTCGTCGGAGATCGGGGCTGGGGACGGGAAAATTTTTGCTATCGGGGATCGGGGACGGAGAGTGTAATCCCCGACCTTGCCCCGACCCATTGCCATCCCTATAAAAAAGAGCTTGATAGTGAGATTTTGCTTTAGGTCTTATTGGAGTTGGGTCAATCATGCTGGTTTTTTGACTTTTTTTGATTTTTTTTGAAAAAACGTGTAAAAGTTATGAGAGATGATGCGATTTAAAATGGGTTAAAAGCTGGAAGATGGCTTTTAACCATCTTCCCAAACTAACCCTAACAAGATAAATAGTTTTAATTGCTAAAGTAATTTTTGGGTGATTCTATTTATACCCAAATAATAACTCAGTATGTTCAACTAAAATTTTAAAATTTTAATTCCTATTATACCCTAATGTAAATTTACTAGTAAGGACACTATACATCTTGATATGGTAGAGAGGTGATGTGACTTAAATAGGATGATGTGACTTAAATATGATGGTAACTTTTTGACTTTTTGACTTTTTTTGAAGATGCCAAACCAAGCCTAAATCTTAAAATAAAATATATTTTTTTTCTCATTGTACACCATAATAATTTATATGTATTTTTTTTTTTATATTCAAATCTCTTTATCTTCTTCTCAAAGTTTCAATTATTTTATTTTCATCTTATTCATAACTCCAAAACCCCAATTCATTCTATCAAAACTCAACATTAACATCAAAATCATTGGGTGTATTTGGTTTGGTATTCATGATCAATTTTGAAAGACAACTTTTAAAAAATAGTTGATAAAATTTAAAAATTTGTTTGATTATATATTTTAAAATTAATTTTTAAAAATTTGAAAATTCAAAACTTGTATGAGTTTTAGTTTCCAAAACTAGTTTTTGAATTTTTATTTTTTCCTATTTTGTTATCTTTGTGGTGAACTTTCTTTTGTATTTCTGTCATTTTTTATTTTTTATTTTTTAAGATGGACCTGATTTAAATAGATAAAGCATCCAAGTCTCAAGAACAATGTTTCCACTTTCACACCCTAGTAGTGCTCTTCTTGGCTTGTTTTCCTGAGATTCTTGCAACTGCAAATTGAATAATACACAAAATTTTGAAGCGGGTTGAGAAAATTGTAAACCTAGCCCCCAAAATTCCTATCGTCTGTTACCCAGAAAAAATGAACAGTCGATCATCGCATACAATAACATCCCTTGATCCTAAACTTTGCAAAAAGAGCTAGAAAGAAGTACAATCCAAGTAAAAAAAACTAGGATTAGGGTATAAGGCAAAAAGAAGAAGAACGCACAAAGGTAAATGGGTTTGGGTCCAGCTTGTCTCAAGTTGAGATCAAGACTAGACCCGTCCAGTCCGGCCCATGGAGCCCATTTTTTGGGTCTGTTTTGATAATCCGAACCGTTCAATATGTAGAACTCATCGAGTACTATATGCCTATAAAAAATCATGCATATCAATAACTATGTGATCTAGTCAATTTTGTATAAAAAAAAATAGACGGTGAAAAAATTAACGGTTGATAAAAGACTGTTTTGATCACATAGCTATCGATATCCGATCAACATAATTTTTTATAGGCATATAGTACTCGACGATTTCTATATATTGAACGGTTTAAATTATCAAAACAGGACCTGTAATAGGCCTCACGGGCTCAACAGCATGGTTCAGTCTGATCTTGGACTGGACCAAAGCCACTGCCAATTGGGTTTTTGTATGTCTTCCATTGATTGTAAAGATCTAGTGATTGAATTGAGTTTGCGTGAATACAGAGATTACAGATAGAAGAAAAAGAAAAGAGAGTTGAATAGACCTTGATTGATTGGATTGGAGAGGGAAATCGGAGCATAGAGATTGTGGGTTGGTTGGTAATGGCGGTAGATCTGCTATTGTTTATTATTTGGATGTATAATAAATTATGATTTTATTTTGAAGAATAATTTGTGAAAATTGTGAATAAATTATAACTATAAGTAAGAGAAAATATCATTTTGCCTCCAAACTATCAAGTATTTTTTAATTTGACCCTCATAACTTGATTTATTTTAATTTAGTACCTAAATTTTCAGAAAATTGATCAATTGAACCCCTGCCGTCACATTCCGTCTACAATTGGATGGAATGTGCTGACGTGACATCAAAATTCATTTAGAATTTCATTTTACCTCCCAAACTATACCTTAAAAATCAATTTGCTCCCCAAATATTAAAAAAATAATTTTAAATATTTAATAAATAATTTTTTATCTCAATAATGAAAAAAATTAAAATTTAAATAATATATACTTTGCAAAAAAAAAATAATAAAAAATATAAAAATTCACATTTTGAATTATTTTGAGGTTATAAAGTATGGATAATGCGACAAACATACCGTACCCGTACCAAGTACTTACCAACATATGATATTTCTACATACGTACCGGGTACACAAAATATGTACTCAAATTTTTCTTTCTTAATTTTTGGCCTACCCAAACATATCTAATGTACGGGAAAGAAATAAACCTTCTCGTATAATCCTGTTGATCAAGTTTGAGCTCCTCCGTACGATGTCGCTTTACTTCCTCAAAACACAAACGTGAGCTAGCCGGCAGGTGTGTGCCGAAAACCTCTCCGATGCCTAAGTCAGTAGAATAGACAAATAGACAAGAAGCTCTGTGAATTTGGGAATCAAAGTTGTGTGTTACCTCTCCATAGGTGATGTTTGTGAGCTTTTATAGGTTTCGCGTGGCACAATCCTAGTGGGACTTCTACTCCTCCATGTAGAGTCCTTCTAGGATTCACCCTCCTGAAAGATAATGCATATCCTTCAACACCCCCCTCACTGCTTAAACCAAGTGAGATGGTTCTACCATAGTCGGATTCTAATAGGACCGAGGTAAGCAAGGATATGCTATGCTGAAAAAATAGACCGAACTATCCTTAGTTCGGCTCTTCAAATTACTACTCTTACTTCGGTTTTTCCTGTACAAAACCGTGCTAAGCATGGTACTTGCCTAGACCGTGTTTAACCATTAGCTAGCTCCGACCGAGCTATCTGTATCATGCCATGACCGGTCTACCTTTGGCGACCGAGCTAGAAAAAATGACATTCCCCTTGGACCGAACTATCTGTAGGGCTTTCTGGGGCCGGACTAACCTAAAAAGCCCTATTACGCAGCCTTTCGTATTGTGGCCCATCAACAGCCCATTACCCAGCTCAGCCCAATTTAACTATATAAATTACCCTCTCAATTGTCCCTTAATTCCATCTGCAAAGCATGATAGGGATTACCTATCTATCAGCCGAACTGAGGTTTTTAAGCATTTCCAACCGAGCCGAAATCCTTTAGCCTTTCCAGCCGAGCTAAAACTTCATTAGCCTTTCCAACCGAGCTAATTTCACACCGGGCTTTGTTTTGTTCGATCAAAACGTCTCTTCAATCACAGCCACTGAATCGCTTCCTATTCCAATGACACGTGGCATGCTCTAATTGGCTAAAGGCGGCTGTTACGCCGTCTTCGTATTTCGCGTGATTTGAACAGTCCCGCTCAAAATTTTGGGCTTTCAATCTAAAACCAACCTCTAAGCCAAATTCACCACTACACTATTCATCCCCTTCTCTCTTCTTTCTCTGAGTTGTTCTTTGCAATTTGAAGGAGCTTCGTGTTTTTTGCTGCCGTTTCTCTCTTCTTCAGTTTCTTTCTTTTTACTTGGTAAGTTACTCAAATTTGCCTTGCTTTTATTGTATTTGCTTAATCCATACCAGTCTCGTTTATATTTTTTCCAAACACATTTTTGTTTCCGGTTTCTGCTGATTTTGCACTTTTTCTAATAAAAAACTTGTTAATGGAACACTTGAATTCTCGAAACAACCTGTAGAACACTGTTTTGATTCAAAATCATGATGCAACCGAACTAGGAAGTCGTTCGTAGTTGATGTCAGTCTTAACCGGACTACACAACCGAACTAACTTTTCATAACTAGTATTATCAATAACTAAAATCAACCTTTGATTTCAATCTCGCCGAGCTATAGAACCGTACTAGGACAATGTAATGGTGTGTCTGAAAGCCCCAACCACGACCGAACTACAACTAGGGCCAATCCAGCCTTCTTAGTTCAGACCGAACTGCGAATGCTGCCCCTAGAGGCTGAACTGGGCTAACAAATTGTTTGCTCAAACCGAGCTACCACACAACTTGCTGGAACCGAGATAGGACCTACAGTTTCTCACTAGCCGAAGTAGGACTTTATCTTATTTTCACTTTGTAGCACGGTCCAACGATCTGTGCTTAACACCTTTGTTTTCCACTTTGCAGACTTAGGCTGCCCAGGCACTCCTTTGTGCGCTCGACCGAGCTATTCCGCACAATTCTCCGACCGAGCTAACACAGCTTTAATTTATTTGTAACTTAAATGGGTAAATATAGATTTTTAGTAGAAACGCCTAGTGGGTTGGCCGAATTCCGAAGGGAGTATAACATCCCTGACGGCGTCCAGCTCACCTTAGCCAAAAAAGATATTACACCTTGGGAAAACTAGGGCTTTGTACCCTTCATCCTCTTGTCCATAGTAGAAACCGTACTAAGATTTCCTGTTCAACCCTTGCTTTGTGAATTCCTTAGGCAAACCAGAATTTGCCCAACCCAGCTTTCCACAAACTCATACCGTATAATAAATGGTATAGCCAAACTTAACCGCCGTGCTGGCGTTAACCTCGGTTTAGCCGAGATCTTCCATCAATACTCCATAGGCTCGAAAGAAGATGGCTGGGTTTATTATCTTAGAATACGCCACCGCCGAGAGAAAATAATAAAGGACACACTGGATAAAGACTTGAACGACGATGACTTCTTCTGGGTATCTGGGAATTTTGAAGATCACCAAGCCCAGATCCCTAGCCGTAGTATAAATTGGAAGAAAGGAACCCCTGGTATAATTATTTTGGTTTTTTTTTTATTTTTTATTTCGGTTTCCTATTGCTGAACCGAGCTAACAATTGTCTTCTTTATGCAGATTCAGCCCACCTTATGTCATTATACAGTTACCCCAACCTAGACACACTTCGCGCCGCACTACGATATCCTGAAAGAAGTTGGGCCAAGCTTCTAGATTTTGAGCCGACATACTGATATAGCAGCCGACGCAAAGCCAGAGTAACAGACTCTTTGCTCGAGGACGCCCTGAATCGGACCCCACTTTGCCCCAGATCAATCTTGTCCGTTTGACTGCCGAACAAGAGATGGCCAAAAGGAACAGAGTAAGGGCCCTTCTTACCGAAACAAACCGCGCCGAGGTACCACCATCCACTCAGACCCAGGAGACCGTGGTGGCTCTTCCATCACAACAACCCTCTTCATCTCGCCCCAACAAGCGTGCCCGGACTACCCAAACCGAGCAACGCCTTGTTGATGAAGATGAAACCATTCTTCCACTGAGCCCTTAGCCGGAGCGTTCTGACCGGGCTAGCTCATCCAAGTGGGCACCCAAAATTACTTTTCAAAACCGAGAAATTCAGGACACTGACTCAGTGGTCGCTGAAAAAGATCACTTAATGGCATTTAACCTTGCCAAGAGTGTCTGCCTTCCGGCAGATATGGAGCACCACCAACATTTCACCGAACTAAGGGCCATCCGTTCGGCCATGAAGTCCATGGTGCTCGTAAGTAGCTTCTGTTAAATCCTTTTAATTTGCATAACTTTTATCTCGGTTTGATTACAAGTCTCCCCCTTCTTTTTACAGGCTATGCAGAAAAGTCATATCGCTCACAAGTGAGTGCTTGAACTTTGTAAGACTACAAGGCAAGCGCTGGCCGAAGTGACTGAAAAAACTGCCGAACTGGAAGAGGCTAGGAAGCAGCTGGCTGAGCTAAAATCAGAGAACGGTTGGCTGACCGATCTTGTTAGTTCGACTGAAGCAGAAAAATAAAAAGCTGCGACCGTGATCAAAGACAAATACTTGCGCGAACTTGCTAAACTTAAGAGAAAGAAAAACACCGAGATAGAGCAGCTGAAGAAGAGTGCTGAAGACGCCGAGCTCCGAGGTTACAAGGGGGGAGGCGACTTACATTAAACAATGTGAAGCTGCCAAGGATCTCTTCTTCAAGTGCGGTTGGAGGGCGGCTGTAGAGCAGCTCGGTCATGGTCTGGGGACCGAGGTCTTCAATGCTCCAGCATACTTCATTCCGGGCTCTATGACGAAATATGCTACTGCTCTTCAACAACAATTTCTTAAGGACTCGGATGATGATGAAGAAGAAGCTGCGCCAAAGGATACTCCGGTTGCCAATGACCTTATCGAACAATCAGTTCGGTTGGAGCCATTGGTGGAAGACCTGACCAGGGGGCTGTCTTCTGAAACCGTGCTTTCAACTGACACCGAGCTCTCAACCGAGGTCGTGCCACCGTCTAAAATCGGGCTCCGAGTTGATATTGATGCTGATCTTGACGCCGAAATAGATGATCTTTTTAACTGATTCTGTACTTTCTTTTCTTGTTGCTTGTTTTCAGTATTTTCTTCTTCCCTTTTGGTCATGTAACCGGGCTGAGGACCCTCCTTTGTAGTGGCTTTGAATTTGATCAATGAAAATCATCTTTTGTATTTAACACTTATTCCGGTTTGATCTGTGTGCTTGCACCTGTAATGACTTTTTCAATGAATTGTTTTGCTTGAACTGTTATCTCGGTTTACTCTCTTGTTTGTGCTTGCTTTCTAACTGTAAGTCGAACGAAACACAATATTTTTCGGCCGAGATACCTTATTCCGGTCTTAGCTAAGCAATTTGACCGAGCTTACTAGCCAACCACTCTTTAGCCGATATACTTACTTCGGCTGAAGAGTATCAAAAGTTGGTTTAATCCAGTCAACGACTCTTTAGCCGATGTCCTTACTTTGGCTAAAGAGTACTAAGAGTTGGTTTAGTCTAGCGAACCACTCTTTAACCGATGTCCTTATTTCGGCTAAAGAGTACTAAGAGTTAGTTTAATCCAGCCAACCACTCATTAGCCGATGTCCTTATTTCGGCTAAAGAGTACTAAGAGTTGGTTTAATCCAGCCAATCACTCATTAGCCGATGTCTTTATTTCGGCTAAAGAGTACTAGCCAACCACTCTTTAGCCGATGTCCTTATTTCGGCTAAAGAGTACTAAGAGTTGGTTTAATCCAGCCAACCTCTGGATTGGTTTTTCCTGCCAATCCTAGGGTAAAATGTTTGGTTATTCTGGCCAAATGTCCTGCAGCCTGGATCCTTATCCTGGGCTTAGGAGGGGTGTTGGTTTTTCCAGCCAACCTCTAGATTGGTTTTTCTGGCCAACCTTGCCTTTGATGTCCCTAACTCATTAATATAATCTCTTAAAAAACAACTATGCTGAAAGGAATCGACTCTGTTTTATTGAGGAAAGGGAAAATTACACATACTTAAAGAAAAGACTAAAAATAAAATAGTTTGAGATTAGCAGTATTCCATGTCCTAGGGATGGCTTTGTCGTCCTCATCTTCTAGGTGGTATGCCCCTTTGCCAGCTAATCCAACCACTTTGTAAGGTCCTTCCCAATTAGGCCCTAACTTGTCATCGCCTGGTACTAAGGTGTTTCCCATCACTTTGCGCAGTACCCAATCTCCGATCTTGAATTGCCTTGGATGCACCGTTTTGTTGTATTTCCTAAATAACTCTTGTTGGTATGAGGCGATGTGAACCAGTGCTCTTTCTCTTCTTTCTTTGGCGAGGTCAAGCTCCAATGCTATGGCTTCTCCATTCAAGTCTGGACCAAATTTTCGCTTCTAATTGTGGGGAGGCCAACTTCCAGTTGGATTACTGCTTCCATGCCGTAGGCTAAGGAGAATGGTGTTTCTCCTGTTGATCGTCGAGGGGTGGTGCAGTAAGCCCATAAAACATGAGGAAGTTCCTCCGCCCATTTGCCTTTTGCCTTCTCTAACCTTTTCTTCAGTCCATCCAAGACGACCTTGTTTGATGCTTCTGCTTGGCCATTTGCTTGAGGATATGCCGGTGTAGAATTGTAGAACTCTATCTTGTATTCTTCACAAAAGCCTCGAAAAATTTTGCCGTCAAACTGAGTGCCATTGTCAGATATTAGTGCCTTGGGTATGCCGAATCGTGTAATGATATTCTGCCAGACGAACTTCTTCACATCTTTTTCCTTGATTGATGCTAGTGCTTCTGCCTCCACCCACTTTGTGAAGTAGTCCGTTGCTGCGAGAAAGAACTTCCTGTTTCCGGGTGCTATTGGGAGTGGTCCTACTATGTCCAAGCCCCACATTGCGAAGGGCCATGGGCTGGTCAATGGTAGGAGTTCTCTGGCTGGTTGATGTATTTGGTGTGCGAACTTCTGACATTTCTCGCACTTTTTCACGTACTTCTCCGAGTCTGCCTGCATGTATGGCCACTAGTATCCTTGCGAAATGGCTCTGTAAGCTAATGATCTTCCTTCTTGATGGCTTCCGCACACACCTTCGTGTATCTCGAACAGAATGCTTCCACTTTGCGGGAGTGAACACACTTTAGATAAGGTCCTGAGAATGACTTTTTGTATAATGCCATAGAAGGGGAGAGCCAAAATCACTGCGATTTAGCTCTAATTTTGTTGGCTTCCTTCTTTTCTTCCAGTAAGATGTCGTCTTTCAAGAACAGTATGATGAGATCCATTCATGAGGGGCCTAGTTCGGCGCAACATACCTCTTCTGCTTCGGGGTCTTCGATGCTTGGTCTTGGTAGGTAGTCAACTAGTAGTGGGTGAGGGATGGATGTATCTGCCATTGAAGCAAAGCCTGCTAGTTCGTCTGCTCTGCTGTTTTCTTCCCTGCCAATCTGTTCGATCCTTACCACTTCAAATATCTTGATCTCTGTTCTAACCAATTCTTGGTACTTGGCCATCCTGTCATCCTTTGCTTCATAGTGGCCAGAAATTTGGTTTACCACCAGCTGTGAGTCGCTGTAAACCATCAGTTCGTTGGCTTTCATGTAGAATGCTGATCTGAGTCTTGCCAAAAGTGCTTCATACTCCGCTTCGTTGTTTGATGCGGGGAAGCCAAGGTTGATTGCTTGCTCCATAACTAGGCCGTCTGGTGAGACGAGGACTATGTCAAGTCCTGCACCATGCCGGTTGGATGCTCCGTCCACAAAGAGCTTCCACATTTCTCCAACGAACAATTTCCAGCATGTGGAGGGATCAGATGATGCTGTGGGGTCAGGGACGTTGCTGGTGTTTTCTTCAAAGTCCATGCTTGCTGTTTGCCCCTTGCTATTTGATTGAACCAAGTCTTTATTTGTTGGTGAGTCTTGGCTTGGTGTAGTATGGTTCGCTTCTGCCTTGGGGTTTAACTGAGTATCCTGCGCCAGGGGTTGCGCTATTCCGGCGTCAACTTTCATCCCTAGTTTGGTTGCATCAGTCAGGTCGACTGGGCAAATATGATGACTTCTTGGGGTAAATTCTGCAACAAAGTCTGCTAAAGCTTGGGCTTTTATCGCGGTTCTGGGTTGGAATTTGATATCGAATTGTCCCAACTCTACTGCCCACTTTAGGATTCGCCCAGAAAAGTTCGCCCTCTCAAACAAAGCTTTTAATGGGAAAGCTGTGAGGACGACTATGGTATGGGCGTGGAAGTAGTGCGACAACTTTCTTGAGGCCATCATTAAGGCCAAGGCCAGTTTTTCCAGTGGCAAGTACCTTACTTCGGCGCCCAGTAATGTCTTGCTGACATAATAGATGGGCAGATGTTGGATTCCTTTTGCACGGACCAACACTGCGCTAATTGCGTATTGAGAAACTGCCAGGTATAGGAAGAGTTCTTCTCCAGGAATTGAAGTCACCAGCAGTGGTGGGGAAGACATGTATTCTTTCAAACTTTCCAAAGCGCGGTCGCATTCTTCGTCCCACTCGAACTTGGCTTTTAACGCTTAAAAAAATGGTCGTAGTCTGTCTGAAGACCAGCTAATGAATCAGTTGAGTGCAGTTGCCATGCCTGTGAGATGCTGTACTTCTTTTACTGAGTTAGGCCTCTCCAGATTCTAAATTGCTTTGATCTGAGAGGGGTCTGCCTCAATACCCCAGTTGGTCACTAAGAAGCCCATAAATTTGCCAGATCCTACACCGAACGTGTATTTGGATGCATTAAGGCGCATCTTGTACTTCTTCAGAATCTGGAACATCTCACCTAGGTCCCTGAGATGGTCATTCTCATCCTTGCTCTTGACCACCATGTCGTCAATGTAAGCCTCCATTGTTATGCCTAACAACGGCTCGAACATCTTGGTAACCATTCTCTGGAATGTTGCCCCTGCGTTCTTCAGGCCAAAGGGCATGACCTTGTAGTAATACAGTCCTCTTGGAGTTGTAAAGGACGTGACCTCCTAGTCTGGTTCGTACATGGCGATCTGATGGTAGCCTCTGTACACATCAAGAAAGCTAAGTCGGTTGTGCCCCACCGTTTGGTCTACCAGTTGATCTATCCGTGGTAGGGGAAAACTGTCCTTTGGGCATGCTTTGTTGACTGTCTTATAGTCGACGCAGACACGCCATTTGCCATTCTTTTTTGGCACCACGACTGTGTTGGAAATCCATCTAGGGTAGTGCACTTCTCTGATTGCTCCTGCCTCCAGTAGGTTTCCTACTTCTTCTACCACTATCTCGGCGTGGTGGAGTGCCGATCTTCGTGTACGCTGAATGATTGGTCTAGCTGATGGGTGGACATTGAGTTGGTGACAGATAAAGTTGGGATCAATGCCTGGTATGTCGTATGGTGTCCAGGCGAACACTTTGATGTTAGAGGTCAAAAATTCCAAGACCTTTAATCTCTCAGTGCTGGATAATGACGAACCGAGCAAAAAGAACTTATCCGGGTTCTTTTCATCTATTTTTACCTCTATCAAGTCTTCCACCGCTTTCTGATCAGCTGCTTTGCCAACATCTGTGAACAGTTCATTGCTCTCAGGTTCTTCTACCGAATGAACATATCCCTTGGCAACGCAGCTGCCATTAACCGTGACAAAGCATTGTTTGGACATAATTTGGTCTCCATAAACCTCCTCAATTATCCCAGCTTCGTTGGGGAATCGCATTACTTGATGGTAGGATGAAGCTACCGCTCGCATGGCATGCAGCCATGTTCTTCCCAAGATTATGTTATAGGTGGAGGGGACTTTCAATACCCAGAATTCTACTTGTTTCGTCACACTTCCTGCCCTGACTGGAAGGATAATCTTGTCGACTGGCCACTCTGGCATTGAGTTGAATCCAATCAGGGGGGACACGGCGGGTGCTAAGTCCTTGTCTTCTAGCTTCAGTTGTTTGAAGGTGTTGTAATACATTATTTCGCATGAGCTACCTTGGTCTATCAGAATCCGCTTGACATCGTAATCTTTGATGCGGAGAGTCACGACCAACGCATCGTTATGAGGGCAATATATTCTTTCCAAGTCTCTGTCTGAAAAGGAGATGACATTCGTAGGGTTTGTTCTCCCCTTTTTGATGGTGGGTTGAGCACTTAGTACCTCCCTTAAGTGCTCAGCCTTCTTGATCGACCCTCTGAGTTCGCATACATGCTCAGGTTTGAATACTCCATGTATCACATTGATCACGCCTTGAGGTGGTGCGTCAATTGGCATCCTGTTCGGGTGGTTGTCATTCTGGGGGGCTGGCTGTGTCCCTCCTTCAATGCATTTATCCAGGTGACCGGATGCTACCAACTCCTCCAAATGCTGTTTCAATGGTGTACAATTTTCAGTGCGGTGCCCCTTTTCTTTGTGGAAGGTGCATCGCGATCTTTCGTCGTAGTCTTTTTGTGCTTCTCCTAGCTTGGCGGGCCATCTGACGAAAGGCTCATCGCGTATTTCGCTCAGAATCTGATAGGTCAGTTTCTTGAATACCATGGTTATGGCAGTGCAGACTCTCAACCATCTTTTATCCTGGTCCTCTCCGTTATCTCGCCTGCCTCGTCCATTTCTGCTCGGACGGTCTACCGTGTTGACCTTTGTCGAGGCCTTTTTCTTTGGCACTGCAGTGGTGCCAGATTTTGTTTTGGCACGGGCGCTATCCTCTTCAACCCTGATGTGCTGATGCACTCTTTCCATCAAGGCTTCCATGGTGAGGGGTGGTGTTATAGTGATCAAGTCCCTTAGTCTATTCCCGACTGGAAGGCCTCTTTTGTACTGTGCAATGGCGAGATTGGTGGGGCAGTCCCCAATCTGGTTGAATGTCTCCCAGTATCGACTATTGTAGGATCTTAGTGTCTCATGTTCGCCCATGTCGATGGAGAGTAGCTGGTCAATCTCTACCGGGGTTTTGGTGTTCATTCTGAACCTTGTAACGAATGCCTCCGCCAATTATGCCCAAGAGGCTATGCTGCCTTCTGGAAGTTTTTCGAACCAAGTCAAGCCTAGATCTCCAAGGCTTGACGGGAAGAGGATGCACATTAAAGCCTCGTTTCGCCGATATACCGTCATAACCTGGCGGAAGTGGCTTAGGTAAATGTAGGGGTCTGTTTTCCCCTCGTACGTAGTGAATTTGGGCTGAAGGAAGCCTGCAGGTAGGGGCGTATTTTCAATTGCTGGAACGAACGGCGAGGTCTGCAGCCTTGCTAATGCTTTGTCCGTTGGTTCGTAGGCAGGGCGTGGTAATGGCATTCCAACCTCGACGCTTCCATGCGACCGAGGAGCCAACCGTTGAAGGGCAGAGGAGCTTCCCTCAGTATACGACCTTTCAGTCCTCGTTCTCTCAGACCTGGAGCAACGAGTTCTGGCGGTTCTGGATTGACTATCGCCTGTCCTGAGGCTTCTTTCTTCGACTTGTAATGGTGTGGTATGCCTACCATGGTCTTTTGAGTGGCGATGGGGCACCTTGCCTATCCGCCCCTCTCCTGTCGCCACTTCTTTTCCCTTTATCTGGCGCTTCATATTCTCCATGTCTACTGCCATCCGTCGTATCAACTCGTCTTGCTCCTTCACGCGGTCCTCCAGAACTTGAGGATCAATCCTCCGTATTTGCCTGTCAAGACTTTGTGAACGAGTGTGACGGGGGCTGTTAGTCCACCTCCTCCCCCTTGCATCCCTCCTGGGATTCTGTCGTTGTGGCTCTAAGTCCGCCATAGGAGGGATAGAAGGTAGGCCTTCGCGCCTTGCACCCCCCTCTGGTGTTTATCCGTCGATGGCGGACTGCGGTAAATCTTTATTGTGCGCCATCACGTCTAATGAGGGGAGGCTTGATCAAGAGGTTTCGTTCGTTCTGTTTCTTCCCACAAACGGCGCCAATTGTATGGGAAAGAAATAAACCTTCTCTTATAATCCTGTTGATCAAGTTTGCGCTCCTCCGTACGATGTCGCTTTACTTCCTCAAAACACAAACGTGAGCTAGCCGGCAGGTGTGTGCCGGAAACCTCTCCGATGCCTAAGTCAGTAGAATAGACAAATAGACAAGAAGTATAGCGACCCCGGTCTTTTCTCTTTAGATTATTGTATCCGGACTTAGGCTCCGTAGATCCTGTCATTATTTATTGGTTGTTGTTGTCCTTTAATCTCTTTGTATTTGAAGTATAGGTTGTGTTGGACGGGTCTGGTACAGGTTGGTTGAATTTTGATGCCAATTGGTGATGCCCAGATTTTGGCCTTCACGCTCGAGCGGAGGTTTTAACGCTCGAGCGGGCCCTTCGTTGTTGCTTCTCCGCTCGAGCGGGAGTTTTGACGCTCGAGCGGGATTTTCCATCTCCCAGTATTTTGCTCTGCAGTTCTTCCGCTCGAGCGGCAGTTTTTACGCTCGAGCGTGATCCCTTGTTTTTGCTCCTCCGCTCGAGCGGAGAGTGTGACGCTCGAGCGGGTGTCAGCGCCTGCAAAACTTCTGGAAGAGTGCAATCGACGCTCGAGCGGGGCTTTCTACGCTCGAGCGTAGAGTCGACTACATCAGTCCGTGATTTCACTTTTCTGATCACTTTTTGACCTACTTTTCATCTCTTAACTTTTAAAAACCGCCCCTTGAGAGTTTCTCTCCCTACTCTTACCTTCTCTCCAAGATTTGATCTATTCCTTGTGGTCTTCTACCCTAGTTCTTTTGGAAGAAAGGTAGAACTTCGCGAGATCTTTCTTTTAATCTGAAAAAGAGAGGATTCGGAGCACTTTGGATTTTGGGTCACCATCTCCATCTTCTCTATTTCAGTTGTGATCTTCAAGGTAGGGATTTCCTACTCTATTTTATAAGCTTTGTTCTAAGTTTTGGTATTTCAAGATGTTGGGGTTACTTAGATAATTTTGGGAAAAGCCCTAGTTGTGTTAATTAATTAATTTGTATAATTAATGTAAGGAAATTGGGGAAATTGGTTAATTTCATGAAATTGAGGAATTCATTGATTAAAATGGTGTGATGGGATAATTTAAACCACTCGCCTAGTGAATTGTGGTTATATTTATTTCCAGTCTAGAAATAACTGTTTTAGGCTATCGGTGGAGGATAGTCGTGATTGTTGTAGACATTGCATGTGGATTAGGAATAACTGAAACTAATCACATTGGTTAAGTCATTAATTTTGACTATTGCATTGATACAGAAAATACGTGTATCGATTGAGCATTGCATTTGCATATTGTTTGGGAGGAGATAGGGGATGTACTCCACGGTTTAGGGGAAGATAGGGGATGGACCTCTAAACCGGATTTTTGTTTGGGAGGAGATAGGGGATGGACTCCATTAGCACCATTTTTATGTGTGCTTATTATATTGAAGTGTTTTTACATGATTATTGATACAGCACTAAAATGTGTATCAGATGGGAAGTATGAAGTGTTTTGATATGAGCATGAGTCTCATTTGTTTTGTTGATATTGGAAGAAATGTGAATATGATATATATTTCACTGTTGTAAGTTTGGCCAGGTTCTGAGCCATGTTGATAATAATGGAAAGTGAAATGTTAGACATTAGTGTCATGAGACTGTATAATGGTAAAATTGGTTATCTTAGTTAACCATCTATTGAATGCTATAGCTTTAATCAATGCTTATATTTGGTTTAGTATGTTTCTACTGGGCTGTGGCTCACCCTTTATGGGAACATCATTTTCAGGGTCAGGTGATAAGCTACCTCCACGGACTTAGCCTGGAAGGATATGGTGTTTGGGATTTTGAAGACTTGTCTTTAGTTATATGTTTTATTTTGTTATTTTGAGATTTCATGTAAACATTCAAGCCTAGGGCTTAACCTGTAAATGAGTTAGTACTCATCCTTTTTGTGTCCAAGTGTTAGCTTGGAAAGATGTAAGCCCTTAGGGCATTTATTTTGATGTTGCAGGATGTTACATGTGATGTCTTTCAATAAGAATACTCTGATGAATAACTCAAATGATTCATTTCCTTTTATAAATGCATGTTAACGTTATGGTTATTATGGGTTTATTTTGAGGGCGTTACAAGAAGCACTGTGAATTTAGGAATCAAAGTTGTGTGTTACCTCTCCATAGGTGATGTTTGTGAGCTTTTATAGGTTTCGCGTGGCACAATCCTAGTAGGACTTCTACTCCTCCATGTAGAGTCCTTCTAGGATTCACCCTCCTGAAAGATAATGCATATCCTTCAACACCCCCCTCACTGCTTAAACCAAGTGAGATGGTTCTACCATAGTCGGATTCTAATAGGACCGAGGTAAGCAAGGCTATGCTATGCTGAAAAAATAGACCGAATTATCCTTAGTTCGGCTCTTCAAATTACTGCTCTTACTCCGGTTCTTCCTGTACAAAACTATGCTAAGCATGGTACTTGCCTAGACCGTGTTTAACCATGAGCTAGGTCCGACCGAGCTATCTGTATCATGCCATGACCGGTCTAACTTTGGTATTGTGGCCCATCAACAGCCCTATTATGCAGCCTTTCGTATTGTGGCCCATCAACAGCCCATTACCCAGCTCGGCCCAATTTAACTATATAAATTACCCTCTCATCTAATATATATCAAAGTCGTGCTGTACCTCAGTTGAAAATAATATTTTTCTTCTACTACAAAGATAAAATTCTTTTTACTAAACTTTTTTTTCATTTTTAGTTTTGTACCTAGCATGGCTTTAAAATTAAGTTATGGTTTATAAGTTATTTAATATAATAATATTTAATTTTATCTTATACCTATGCTTTTGGCATTAAATGTAATTGTATGTTGGATTTAACAAATTAAACCATTTAATTAATTTTTGTGTTATTTCAAATTAAAAATAAATATTTTTTTACAAACGTATTAAACTATACTCATACTCATACCCTACCTTTTAAAGATTTTACCATGTCGATGTACTTATATTCGTACCAATGCCAGTACTCATATCGTACCATTACCAGTAGTCATACCCATACTTGTGCCTTCATAAGTCTCAAATTATCTCAAGTTGATCCTAGAAAAACTTATTGAGCCAAAAATTTATTGACTACTCTATGTGTGTGTACGCGTGCAATTGTAACTAGTTTATTATCCAAATTAATTTCAATAAAATTGATCGACTAATAGTAATTTCAAAATTGAGTGGGAAAATATTTTCAAAATTCAATAAGTAACCAGTACGGGTACGACATGTTTGTTGAAGTATCCATACTTTATAGTATCAAGATAATTCTAAATGAGGACTTTTATATTTTTTTTATTATTTTTTTGCAAAGTATATATTATTTAAAATTTAATTTTTTCATTATTGAGATAAAAAATATTTATTAAGTATTTAAATTTAATTTTTTATATTTGGGGTGCAAATTGATTTTTAAGGTATAGTTTGGGGGGTAACATGACTTTAAATGAACTTTGGTGCCACGTCAGCACATTCCGTCCAATTATAGACGAAATGTGACGACAGGGGTGAAATTGATCAATTTGTTGAAAGTTCAGGTACTAAATTGAAATAAATCAAAATATGAGGGTCAAATTGAAAAACACGTGATAGTTTGGAGGGCAAAATAATATTTTTTTCTTTAAATAATTTAACAAAATGTGTTAAGAAATTAGGTATATTAAATAATATATATATTTTTTTAGTGCAAATAGAATCACCCGTAATTTTCATAGCCTAACTACGCAGTCGAATTTATTTAGTGAGCCACAAAACAGATAAACTTTATGTTATGTTTGTATTATGAATTTAAATAAATATTTTAAAAAAAACAATTGGTTATAGTTTTTCAAAAATATTTTTCAGAAAATTCTATTTTGTTATTTTTCGTATTTTTTTTTTACTGAATTTTTAAAATATTTGAAGCAATTTTTTTTTTTTAGTTTTTAGACATACCTAATATAAATATACCTAAAAAATAAAAAAATTGTGAAAAAGACCTTATAAAAATTCATTATGTTAGGTTTTTATTCTTGGCAACCCCGTTTGACAAAACTCCTTTCAGATGTATTTATTTTCGCACTTTTATTTCAGTGAGACTATGAGTTTATTAGATGCGAATCCAAACCCGAATCGAACCATGCAGAGAAGTTTGTGATGTTAATGCTTTCAAGATTGCCACTTCGCTGATTATTACGGGGGTCGAGTTGTCCGTCGTTGCTCGCTCGAGCCAAGGAGTTCTCGCTCGAGCTAGGGCTTGCTCGCTCGAGCCAAAGAATGCGTGCTCGAGCCAAGGATTGCGTCCATACAAAAACCTGAAAGAGTGTATTCCTCGCTCGAGCCAAGGATCCGTCGCTCGAGCCAAGGCACTAGTAGAAATCATGAAAAATACGCTCCTCACTCGAGCCAGCAAATCTTCGCTCGAGCGAGCCTCAGAATTCGGATTTCTCAAGGAGTTTGTTTTCTTCCCAATCTAGGATTACTTTTGGTTCTCTATAAATACTTGGTTTTCTCCCAAAACTAAGGTATTGATTGAACTCCTCCAGATCTTCTTTTTGGTTCTTAAGGATTATATCTGGGGATATTTTGTTAGTTTTCTTTGATGTTTTTCTTGAGTATTCAACTCATGATTTAAAGAGAGTACATCAAAGGTTTGGTTTGTTATACCCAAAAGAGAGAGTTGTTCTTCGGTGGATTCTGAAGAATTCGAGCCTGAAGCTTTGGTGGATTCCGGGGTGGCTCATCGTAAAGACAATTCCGAGGTGAAGATGGGGTTGGAAGAGGCACATAGAGGTTGGTTCAATTAGGCGTTGTGGATTCGCTAGGTAATTGAGAGTATACCTGTGTAATTCCTTTAAATCTTCTTAGTGGATTGTTCTTGTGGCTGTTGCCCGTGGTTTTTGATCACAGTTGGAGGTGTCCAATTGTGGTTTTTTCCACGTAAAATCGTTGTGTCTCTTTGTCTTGATTGTTTGATTGGGATTGCTATATTCTGCTTAAAATTGATACATAATCACAAATCAACATCTAGGGGATTTCTAGATTTTTCACATTAAATACCAAAAATATAAAAAAAATACGAGAATTCAGTACAATTTTTATATTTTTATGTATTTATTATTTTTTTAAAATATTTTTTTCACAAATTTTTTACTTTTTAGATACATTTAAGTAAGGTGCATCGAAAAAAATAAAAAAAATATTTAAAATTTTAAAAATATTCATTAAAAACAAAAAAAATGAAAACCAAAAAATCAATTTTCAAAAAATTTAATTCAAAAAACTCAAACCAAACACACTGATTCATAATATCTATTTCATTTACATTATCTTAACATTTTTTTTTTTTATATTTCTTTTTACACTTACAATCCGAACAAAGTTTAAGGGTAAATTATGACAGTAGTTCCTGTATTTTAACCCCTATGTTATTTTGATCTTTGTAATTTCAATCGGCTCGATTTTGATTCCGAATTTATAGTTTTAGTTCAATTTGATCTAATTAATTACAATTCTTAGCATTTTTTTTTCAAATATACACATAAGTGGCATGTTTCATAGTTTTGATAGTAAAATTATAAATTTACTCAGTTCAGTGTGTTAATCTCAATTAATTTAGTAATTATTTTTCGTTAAAAACACTAATAGCATTATCAATTGAATCGAATCAATATAAAATTTCAAATTAAGAGTCAAAATTAAATCAACTAAAAATATATGAATCAAAATGACAAAAGAAACAAAATTGTAATTTTTGTAAGTTTTAATATTTTACAACACTTGTATCTAGTAAACCCAGTCGTCTTGTACACATTTGGTGAGAGGAAGGAAGTCATGTTTGAGCTGATTAACTTTCGTTCAATTTTTTTTTAAAAAAAATTGGGGCCTGTTTGGGAAATTTTCAACACTCTCTCATTCTTTCCCCCCTGTGATTTTTTATTTTTCTTGGACTTGGCCGATCCCTTTTCCTAGCAACCTGTAGCCGGATAACTTCCCCGACGATCACAGGTTAGTTTTCTCACTTTTTTATTTTTTATTTTTTCTACATGAATTGGAATTGGAGTTAGTTAATTGTTTTCTCATTCAG
This sequence comes from Camellia sinensis, assembly GCF_055761805.1. Taxonomy (NCBI): domain Eukaryota; kingdom Viridiplantae; phylum Streptophyta; class Magnoliopsida; order Ericales; family Theaceae; genus Camellia; species Camellia sinensis. The sequence goes on from NC_138967.1 coordinate 186,569,808, forward strand.
TTATGGTATTCTTTTGCAATGTGGGAATTATAATTGCAATGGGTGTTTGATAGGAGAGAGATATAGAAGAATGATAATGGTATCTCGTTGGGTCTCTTCTTCTATTTGCTGATTTTGGGTCTGAATGTGAATTGCTCTTATTCTTTTATCTTGTTGTGCCATTGCTTTAGGTAATTGTTTTCTTCTTGCTGGAATAGTTCTATTTTTTTCACACACAAACAAATCCTCTCTCTCTCTCGCGCGCGCACGAGCAAGAATGCTGGATCTGATCGTGTGTGTGTGAAGTGTTTGTTAAAATGTCAAGCTGAGAAGATATTTGCTATTATAACTTATTAACTTATGCACATCCTGAGACATCATAGGTAAAAATATGAATTCATAGATATGTTAGGGCATCTCAAGCCCTTAATCAATACCCATATCAAATTTAAATTTGAGTAAAAAACCTCCCAAAACTCTCTTCACTCCTTTACTTAAGCTCATCCCCTCAACCCTTACTCCTTTATATATTTTGAGGTTCTTTTTTTGTTTTCTATATACAGAGAACATAAAATATGTTTCTTCTTCTTCTTCTTCTTCTTCTTCTTAGCGTATTTGGTATACATTCTCAAAACATTTGAAAACTAAAACAAGAAAACAAGTTTCATAAGTTACCAAAAGAGGGGAGTTGTCAGAGGTAGTGGCCGGAGCAGATCGGGTGGCCAGTGGACAGGGGTGGGGGATGAAAGAGGGAATGCAACTTGTTCTAAAATTATATGAAAACACATTTTTCTTGTTTCCTCAAATTCTGAAATTTATAGCTTTATTTATTTATTTTTTTAAGTCAAAACAATTGCCAAATGTGTTTTTTATTCCAATTTTCAAAATAAATAAATAAAGCTAAAACAATAAATAAATAAATAAATAAAAATTCACCCTGAGATTTACAATCCCAATTAAAAAATATGCGGAGTTTCCAATTCTTTGGGATCAAATTAGGTCATATAAGAGGCTTCCTATCCACTAAAAACACAAAATTTGATGCCGATATCAATGCAACAAAGTAAGTACCGAGAGGACATGAAAATAAATAAATACGTAATAAGCATTCTAAATGTGGTGATGATCCAATATGGTTAGAGCCTAAGAAGCACGAACATAGATACAGATGCAGACACGGGACACGGCGATTTCAAAAAGATGGGGACACAGACATGGAAAGGACAGTAATAAAATATGTTTTAATATATTTTTATTTGATATCTAGATTAATATTACATCTACAAACAATCAATATTAACAAAAATAAACTCTACTTCTATTTTTTTTTTTTTAAACACTTACAGTTTATATCTTTTTATTTTTATTTTTTTATGGATGATCTATTAAGTATTAAATCTAAAAAAATAATAACAAACATTCAACATTATCAAAAGTATTAAATTAAATGGCGGAAAACAACTTGACATGTCTTCAAAGTGTCACCGGAGTGTCCCCTAAAAATAAATAATTAAATAAGGGAACATGCCATGTGGTGTGTCCCGTACGTGTTCCTGAAGTGTCCGCATGTCCCCGAAGTGCTCATGTGTTCGACACAGTGCTTGTTTTAAAGTGTCGGTGCTTCATAGGTTAGAGCTCATTCCTCTCTCGCTATAGATAATTTCATTTCCAATAGTCACATTTTGTGTCCCCAACCAAACTTTTGGGATGTGTGCAATTTTCCAATTATTCCCACCTTCTAACTCTCTATTCAGACTCGAAATCAATCCATCAGACATATTAGCGAATTCAAGCAATTTAAGGTTGGTTAGATGTTCAATGCCAAAGGGTAACTTTTGTACCAATTCACATTTCTGGAAATTTAACTGTTGAAGAAGAGGCATCAAACCAGCCTCCATTCTCACCCATCTCAATCCTTCTAATCTATAGAGGAATAAATTCACAAGCCCTTGAAATTGACCAGCTTTGGAACACAATCCTTTCCCTTCTTATGTCTGAAGAAGTACAAGATCAACCAAATTGGGCAAACCTTGAAGGGAGTAAAATCTTACTTTGAAAACAAGTGAATTTACCCTACGATCATAGGTTAGTTTTCTACTCTCTCTCTCTCTCTCTCTCTCACTATTTGGTGGAGCTTCTCTATCTTTATTTAATTACTTTTTTTTCTTCTAATTTTGGATGAATTGGAATTGAAGTTAGTTAATTGTTATCTCATTCAGTTAACTTACTGGGTTTATGGTATTCTTCTGCAATGTGGGAATTATAATTGCAATGCATGTTTGCTAGGAGAGAGACAGAGAAGAAGAATAATGGCCAGTTTGGGTGTCTTCCTATATTTGCTGCTTTTGGGTGCAATGTGAGTTGTTCTTATTCTTTATCTTGTATCACTGCATTAGGTAATTTTTTTTTCCTTGGCTGGAATAGTTCTATTTCCCCCCTAGGCTTCTCTCTCTCTGAACGACCACACACAAACAAACCCGCTTTCCTTCCCTCTCTTAAGAGCAAGAATGCTCCATCTCATTGTGTGCGTGCGAGGTGTTTGTTAAAATGTCAAGCTGAGAATAAGACATCCAATATGTAAAAATATGAATTCACAGATATGTTAGGCCATCTCAAGCCCTTAATCATTACCCGTATCGTATCAAATTTAAATTAAAGTAAAAAGGAAAAAAAAAAAAACCCTCCACTCCTCTACTTAAGCTCATATCAAAGAGATATGCCCCATCCCCCCATTTCATCACCTCCAATTGCATATCAAAATAAGGTTTACTAATTTTTTTAGTCAAATCAAGAGAGATGGGCTTTGGGCATCTCCAACCCTAGACTCAAACTTAAATTTGAGTAAAAAGTTATTAAAATTCCATCCATTCTTTTACTTAATTTTTTATCAATTCTACTCAAATCAACAGGCCCTTTTTCCAGAATCACTAAAAACAATATTTATACGTTTATAAACGTAATCTGATATATATACTTGTTTCCACAAATTCTTGTGCTTGCCAACAAAAATTTCTAATCACACTACCACTAGCAAAAATTCAAAATTTTAATTTTATTTATTACACTTACAATAATAATAATAATAAACATACACCCACCTTTTAAACCCTAATAAGAAGATGAGGAAGATGATGAGGAGAGTGGTGGGGTAAGATAGAGAGAAGCTAGGGGGTGGCATCAACTGTAGTGGATGGTGGCGTCGGCAGTGACAGTAGTGGTGGCCAGTGGAGATGGTAGTGTAGGGGTGGGTTCACAAAATAGGCTCAGATGTTTTGTTTTTAATAATTTTAGATTAGGGAAAAACTGTAATAAAAAAAAGAAAACAGTGGCTATTATGAGACAAAAGTGTCGTGTAAATCAATGAGAAGAATTAGGGTAATTTTTTAATTTGACATTAAGTCTTAAAAGATCAAATGATCGAATACGATTGATCTCAAACTATGCATTTTGTTATATTTTGACTCTTAGAATATGTTTTCTGCTTTTTTTTAGTCTCCAAACTAAGTTAAAGAAATATTAGAGAAGTTCAATTTTAGACATACAAATTCACCAATAATAATGTGGCAAGTGAGTTTGGCCCTATATAATTGAGGGTTTGGTCTTCTTTCCAGTTCAAATATGAAATTGAGACAACTTGAGGAGCCCATGGGGTTACCACAAATCAATCTAAAATATTCATTTTGTGGAAACCATACATATCATCCAAAAAAATGGATGATCTATTTTCAAAAACACACTTGTCATCCATTTTTATAGAGACAAATAAGATAAGATGAATAGAATACAATTATCGGATTGATCTAATTTTTTCCATGGATGATATACAATTAAGACCCTACAAAATAAACAATTCAGACCATAGAAACGAGACTCGTATTGCATCCCACAGGCCCCTCAAGTTCCAATTTGAATTCAAGAGAAGCGTAATCCTTCTCAAAACATTAAAAAAAAAAAAAAAATGAAACAAGGAAACAAGTTTGATTAGTTACCAAAAGGGGGGAGTGGTTGGAGGTGGTCGCCGGAGTGGAGAGGGTGGCTAGATGACAAATGGGTGAGGGAGGCAAGAAGGAAAGAAACTTATTTTGAAAATAAGTAAAAGCACATTTTTGTTGTTTCCTCAAATTTAGAAAACTGTAACCATTTTTTTTAAAAAGTGAAAACAATTACCAAATGTGTTTTTTATTTTAATTTTCAAAATTTCTTAAAGCTAAAACAAAAAATTAAAATAATAAACAAAAACATAAAAATCTCATCAAACGAACCCTAAGATTTACAATCCCAATTCAAAAATTTGTGAAGTTACCAACTCTCTAGGATTAAAAGTAGGAGGTCAAATAAAAGGCTCCCGATCTACCAAAAAAACAAAAGTGGAAGAGAGAAGGAAAAAGAAAAGAATAGAGAAAAATTTGATCCCAATATGAATACAACAAATCAAGTACCTAGAGCACATGAAAATAAATAAATACATAATAAGCATTGTAGTTGTGGTGATGATCCAATATGGTTAGAGCTCCCTCCTCTCTCTCTATAGATAATTTCCTTTCCAATAACCACATATTGCATTTCCAATCCCAACTTTTGGGATGTGTGCAATTTTACAATAATTCCCATCTTCTAAGTCTCTGTTTAGCCTCGAAATCAATTCATCAGAGATACCATCCAATTCAAGCAATTTAAGCTTGGTGAGATGTTCAATGCCAGAGGATAACTCCTCTACCAGTTCACAATTTTGGATATATAACTCTTCAAGTAGAGGCATTGAACCAACCTCCACTCTCTCCCATCTCAATCCTTTTAATCTATTGAGGTATAATCTCACAAGCCTTTGAAATCCATCAGCCTTGAAACACAATCCTTCCCCTTCATATGTCTGAAGAAGTTCAACCTCAACCAAATTGGGCAAACCTTTAGGGGATTTCAGTGGATCATCATCCCTTAACTTACTCCATGCTAAACTTACTCTTACCAGGCTGTGCAGTGAAGGTATCCAATGCGGTAACTTATGCAAACTTCCTTCTAGGAAAAGTGTTCAAAGAAGCTGAGGTGGTGAAGAAAGAGAATCTAGATCAATGATCTCATCTTCACTTCTCAGCTTTTGAATGTGTAACCTCCTCAGTTGAGTCAATTTCCCTATCTCTACCAGGAAAATGCCACCATTATTCCCATGGTTTGTTTCAATGCAACAAAGTTTCTGTAAGGATGACAAAGTTCCTATTTTCACTGGGGTTTTGAATCCGGATTGGCAATGAAAAGAAATATAAGGACTTGGTTGGTATCCTTACAACAAGATATGGCAAAGTCGTTGGATATCATCAAGCAACTCATGACATAGGTACCTTTAAGGTCTAGTGTTTCCAAGTTCTAGAGCTTTCCAATCAACTTCGGAATTATTTTTACATTGGTTTCTCTCAAACTTAAATACCTAAATTGAAGTAGTTTGGAAACTTCATTTGGAAATGTTTCCAACAAGGAACCTCTCAAGTCCAACACCGTTAGCAGCAGTAGAGCATTACTTGACGATGCAAGCATGGGGAACTTGGACATTGTATCTATTGTACTGAACATCAGTAAAGAACGAAGTTGAGTGAAACGCTTGCTTTCTTCTATATTTTCCAAATGATTGTGGATTGATAAGCACCGCACCTTTTCAGGCCATGCTCTGCTTCATTCACCAACTATTGTCATAATATTTTGCTCTCGACTTTGAAACAACAATTCCACGCCAAAGGTCATGGATGCGATACATTTTGACCCTTCTATCTCATCTCCTCTTTGCGACTTGAATTAAGCTTCTATTGATTAGCTCATTGAGGTAACCCTCGGCAACTTCTTCTATCATCATTCCTTCTTTCATTTCTACAAATCCTTCTGCCACCCATAACCGAATCAATCTCTCATGGTCAATCAAACAATCGTCTAGAAAAACACTTAGCTATAGAAAGCAAAACTTTAGATAGTAAGGTAAATCAATGTAACTGAGTGACTATTTTTTTCATGCTTTGAAATTTATCATTTCCTTGTAGTTCTGCACCAAGGCTGCGGTAGATCTTATCACACTCATCCACACTACTCTTATCCTTTATTGCCACAATTGCAAGCGGCAATCCCTCACATCTATTCAAGATGGCTTTTGAAAGTCCTTCCAAATGTGAAGGGCAATAATTCTCCATAAATGTTTTCCTGCAAAGCAATGTCTAGGATTCTTCGGGAGGCAAGGGCTGAAGATTATAGACATCACCATGATATTATGTACTAGCGAAATAGGCTAAATCTGCATTTCTGGTTGTCAGCACTACTCGATTGCCACAATGGCCAATGGGAAACACATATCTAAAAGATTGCCAGGCATGAATATCCCATACATCATCAAAAACAAGCACATACCTCTTTCGTTGCAGGAAAGCATTAATTATCCCTTTCAAGCTGTTGGTATCCTTGTTGTCCATCCCTTGTGGGACTAGTTGCTTGATTTCTTCAAAAAGTTGTCATGCGCTCAAATTCATCTCTGATGTATTGGATCTCTTCTTCAACTCCAGTCAACAAATTGGCCTCTTGTTGGAGGAAGGGTGCGAAGTTGGCTAGTAGATGGAACATTGCACTCTCAGCCATTTTTTTTTTTTAAATGTGTTTTGTTGTAGAGGAGTAGCCTTAGTTGGTTGGGTTTGAAGGGAGGAGGAAGATGAGAATAGAATAATGGCAGTCTGAACTCTAAACTGAGTTTGTGATTAAAGGTGAGTAGTGAGTTTGAAAATTGGGGATTTGTAATGCTGAAATTCAATTGGGGGTTTTAGTGATCCACGTGGGGGCATTTACTCGTTTTGATGTGTAAAGTCTCATTTTCTTCCTATTGAATTTGTTTTTGCAGTTCTGTTAGTACAAATTATGCTAACTCCCAATTGACAGGAATTAGCCAACAATTTTAGCTAAATAATCAAGCAATTGTGGAATTGGTTCAAATGCCTCAAAAGAATGATGATTTCTTTGAAACAACTAAAAGTTACAAAGTAAACAAAGAAAACAAGTAATTTCAAGATGAAACTACTAAAGTTCGCAAAAGTTTACAAGGATACGAATTATAGAAGAAACTACTCCTAAACTCAGAAAGCTACTCCTAGATTATGCTAAGTCCAAAAGCTAAGTTGTTGTGTTGTCGATGCCTTCTTTCTCTACAAATTTCTGGCCTTTATACTTCTTTTTTCCCATGCCCCCATGATCTCCTCAATCTGCAACTGCTGCTGTGTAACTACTGCAACTGCTGCTGTGTAACTACTGCAACTGCTTCCTGGCTTCTAGGCCTTCCAATCACATTAGACCTTCACTTCTGTCTATCGAACTTCACTTCTCGAGTTGACACGTGTCAAAAAGCCCTACCCTTTCCTCGACAGAAAAAGATCCCCACCCTATCCATGCTTCTTTTTGCAAGTCACCCACTAAGCCCATGACTTAGCTAGTAACTACTCCATCACCAGCACTGTTTAATGCACGTTTATCAATCTCTTTCATATTGCTTGCCCACTTAAACAATTGTTGAACTCTTAGGGTCTGCCACATGTCATATCCATATCCCAACTGGTCCATCTGTCAACAAGAATCAGCAAAAATGGGTGCAAACAATGCCCTCCTCATTTAAGATAAAAGTTAATTTTACCTTAAATGATATAAAAGACAAAATCTGGGACAATCCATATTTTCTAAAATTCATAGACTATTTTGGCCATAATCGACAGGCCCCAATTAATGAGACTATATTTACGGTGCAAACAGTACCCCAACTCTTTAAGAATGGAATCACTCGTACTTACTAAAACAAGGCATATGTCCACACTCATAACATTTAGCAAAAATTTTGAAACCGCAAAATATTACATTTTTTGTGGAGTTCAACATGGTCATCATTATTCCAATGTTCCTTGTTTAAGGTATCACTGCCATACTTTCGCTTCAATCAATATTGGCAGTGGCTCTTCCAACAAACTAGTCAGCAACATTTTTTTTTATATTCTTTCTTTTGCCGATTTGTGAACTCCCCCAAACGTCACTTTTTTTTTATTCTTTCTTTTGTCAATTCATGCAAAGTATAATCAATTGGCCATTAGCCGTTAAACTAGCCTTCTGTCGATGCGTCGACATTAAACAACTGGCCATTAAATTGGCCTTCATACAAAGTATAAATAATTGGTCATTGGCCATTATTGGTTGGTCTGGATTGTTTTATATGGTCATTTTTTATTCCATCAAACTTACAAGAATAAGATATTATTTTTGTCAACCAATTTATCAAAATCAATTTTTGATGTGAACCACAAACCCATGGTGGTCGTTGGGTAACAGAAACTATAATATCAAATAGTTTTAGAAAATCAAAACTTTTGACAAAATTAACAATGTCAAAAATTTCAAATTCAACAAATGCGGGTTGTTCATGATTTTCAGCCATGTTTAGCTTAAAATCATGCCCTCCAAGTAAATCTTCACCATCATTTTGTGATAGATTTTTATCATTTTTTGTGAAACGGGGCTGTTTTTCTTTTTTAGCCATTAATGGCTTGTCACTCTTTGCCATGTTTGGCAAAAAACCATGCCCCCGAAGCATATTTTCACCCCCATTTTGTGATGAATTTTTAACGTCTTTTGAGAGAATTGGCTGTTTTTCTATTTTAGCCACTATTGGCCTATAAAAATTCTCTAAAATCATGTTATCTTCATGACTTGGTATACTCACCCTTCGAGCAACATACCTTGGCTTTTCATGAATAATTGGCTCCTTAGGAATATGGGTATTAACCTCCCAAGCCACATTATTTTCATGCCTTAATTTTTTCTTAGCCACTAAGCCCTCTAAATTATGCTCCCAATATCGAATTTCTTCATCATTTAGGTAAATTTGGCCTTCAAGTTGATGAATTTCAAATAATATGGAGATGATGAAATTATCTGAAATCTTTGCTGATAAAAAAAAATTAATTTATCTTCTTATGGCCAAACTTTCACCCTCGCGCCAATAAATTTCATCTTTACAATGCCGAATCATTCTTTCCATATCATTTATCATGCCATTATGTTGGCAATGGGTGTTAGAATTATTGCCATAATATTGGCAATCTTTAGACACGGAAGATGAGACATTCCATTGATAATTTATATCCATGGGAATACTGCCATTCCATTGGCGGCTTGCATCCATGGGTGCATAAGACACAGACATGCCACTCATGTGGCTTTGATGCCTCGTTTTTTCCATTGTTTCAAATTAGGATGTTGTCCCACTGGGCGTGCCAAAAATTGTTAGTAAAAATTATGCTAACTCCTAATCGACAGGAATTAAACAATAATTTTAACTAAATAATCAAACAAAAACAATCAAGCAATTATGGAATTGACTTCTTTGGAACAACTGAAAGTTAGAAAGCAAACAAAGCAAACAAGAAGTAATTCCAAGAGTTCACAAAAGTTTACAAGGATATGAATTATAGAAGAAACTACTCCTAAACTAAGAAAGCTACTCCTAGATTATGCAAAGTCTAAAAGCTAAGTTGTTGTGTTGTTGTTGAAGTCTTTTTTCTCTGCAAATTTCTGACCTTTACTTCTTCTTTCCCATGCCCCCATGATCTCCTCAATCTGTAACTGTTGCTGTGTAACTGCTACAACTGCTTCCTGGCTTATAGGTCTTCCAATCACATTAGACCTTCACTTTTGTCTGTCGAACTTCACTTCTCTTGAGTTGTGTCATAAAGTCCTTCTAACCTTCCCTCGACAGAAAAAGATCCCCACCTTGTCTATGCTTCTTTCTGCAAGTCACGCACTAAGCCCATGACTTAGCCAATAACTACTCTATCACCAGTACTATTTAATGCACGTTTATCAATCTCTCTCATATTGCTTGCCCACTTAAACAACTGTTGAACTCTCACTTGACTCTGCCACATGTCATATCCATATCCTAATTGGTCCATCTGTCGACAGGAATCAGCAAAAATGGGTGCAAACAGGTTCACATGGAGCCATCTTGCTTGACCAAATAAAAAATAGAAAGAGACAAGAGTGGGGGGTGTTGTTACTGGCCCCACGTGGTCCCGATCAAAATTCAAGTAATATCACAACTTAATGGGAAATTCAATTGTATGCAATTTTTTGTTATGATTTTTATGTTTTTGATTATGATTTATTATGTTATCAGTTATGATACATTATGATATTCATTATGTCATTATTTTGTTTATGATTAAAGAATTATTTGATTATTTATAAAGAAGCACGGGTGCGGGTACGAGTACGGTACGGGTATGAGTGCGGGTACGTCGATACGGCAAAACCTCAAAAAAGTAGGATACGGGTACGGCTGCGGTACGCCGATTTTTTTTTATTTTTTTTTATTATGGTTAAAAGATCCAACCTACAAATTGAAATTAAATATCAAAACTAAAAAGTATGATTGATTATTAATTTTGTTCTAATTAATTTTTATAATTTTGTTCTAATTAATTTTTTTGATTATTAACATTATATAAGTATGATTGATTATTAATTTTTGTGTTCTAATTTATTAATTTTTTTGATCTATTTTTTTAAATAATTTATAAAGGCTATATATATAATATATAAATAAAAACATATCATACACATATATAAGTATAATTTATAAAAACATAAATAAAAATATATAATAAAAAAATAAAAAGTTATAATAATATAATATAAATTATAATTTATACTATATATATATATATCTATATATAATATCTATATCTAGGTTTCAAACAAAGTCGAAGAGAGAAACAGAGTCGAAGAAAGAGGAGAGAAAGAGGCGAAGTGAGAGAGAGAGAGAGAAAGAGAAGGCGAAGGTCGTCGGAGGTCGTCAAAGGTCAATCGAAGGTTGTCGAGGTCGATCGAAGGTCATCGGAGCCGTCGGAGCTTCAAACCAGGTACTCCTCTCTTCTCTCCTCTCTTCTCTGTTTCTTCTCTTCTGTGTTCGGAACAGCTGAGTTCTGCCGTACCCCGGCGTACCCACGGCGTACCCAAGCCGTACCAATTCTCCCAAACGTACCGAGACACTGTTTGTCGTATCCGGTACGCGTGCAGCCGTACCGGTACGCGTACCAGCACCCAGTAAGTACCCGGTACGAGTACGGCACCATTTTTGGAGTACCCATCCTTCATATATAATGTGATGCTTGATCATAATTATTATTTTTAATTATGCTATCACTTGAACAAAATATTTAGTAATTTATTTAAAGAGTTTTCGATGCATTAGGCAGATGTAATAGTTATTGAATTTTTAATTATATTTGAATAGTGAGTTTACTCCTAATTGTTTTATTATTAGTTAATGGTGACATGGTATTGTACTGAATTTAAACTCCCACGTGTGTGGTACTAGCTAAATATCTCTTGGTTGCAAAAAAGAAAGAAAACAAATTGCATAAAGAAAATATTATATATATTCTTGTTTTTTTATTTGACAGAAAATGTCTTCTTTTTTTAAAAAAAAATATTTTACATATTTCTTATTGTTCAGTTGAATAAATAAAGAGTAAGTAAAATATGTTTTTAAGAAAACTATTTTTGGTCTTAGTCTCCAAAAATAATTTCTCTAAAGATTTGGTAAGTCAATTTTTAGAAAATTCACTTTCAACTTGGCTATTCCAACACATTGAACTTTTCAAAAGTGAAAGGGTAGATCTTTATTGGTTTCTACCCAATGCATAGAGTAAATTTTTTTTTTGTTTCAAGTGCCAATTAAATACCAAAAAAAAAAGTTTTCTTTTTTGTGTACAAAATTAATTTACATAAAGAATATTTTTAGGTGTAAAATATTTTGGGATTTAGGTGTAAAATCTATATAATAAAGCAGGATGATTTTTGAATTTGTCCTACACACATTTGTCCTATTAGAACATTTGAACGACTCAGATCTATTCAATTTATAAAACAACGGCTGAGATATTGTAACGCCCTCAAAATAACAACATTAAACCCATCAGATAAGACATGCATTTACATATAAACTAACCACATTCTTTTATTCATTAGAGTTCCATTACATAAGTATTACATGTTAACATCAAAACAAAATGCCCTACGGGCTTACAGCTTTCCAAGTTAACACTTGGTTACAACAAAAGAGTACTAACTCGTACACGTTAAGCCCTTGGCTTGAAGTTACATGTAATACATCAAAAGTTAAGCGACAAAAGTATGTCCGCCTCTAGCCTCCCAGCTATGTCCTTGGAGGTGGCATGCTACCTGCACCTGAAAATGATATTCCCATATAGGGTGAGCCACAGCCCAGTAGAAATACACTAAACCAACCATGAACAATGACTAAAATATTAGCAATTGATAGATGGCCAACACTGATACAATCACATAAATCACATATTTATGTCATACGACTTATGAGTCCAAGTTTCCTTTCATTTTCCCTTTTTCAACGGATAGGCATATAAGCACTAACTACATTCTCAACAGATATGTATAACAACAATATCCACATTCTCAGATAAGCAAATAAGCTATATCCACATTCTACAACAGATATGTATAACCACAATATCCACAGATTAGCATATGAGCTATATCCACACATCACAAAGATAAGCATATAAGCTCTATCTTCACTTCTAGACAAGCATATGAGCTGTATCTACGGAGTTCATCCCCTATCTTCTCCCAACACTATCCGGTTTAGAGGTACATCCCCTATCTTCCCCTAAACCGCAGAATACATCCCCCATCTCCTCCTCTACACATAACGTATACAAACACAATGGTTCTATATACAATCACACAATACATACAGTTAATGTATTCTATCAACCGTCAAGTTCCATGACACATTCCATTGATTAGTTTCTGTTTGCCTAATCATCATGCATTGTCTACAACAATCACGACTATCCTCCACCGATAGCCCAAAGCAGTTATTTCTAACAGAAAATAAATGCACAATGGATATACAATCAACATTTCATTTCCTCATTCCTCACAATTAATTATCTCAATTAATTAAACAATGTAATTAGGTCAATTCCCATAATTAACATTTCAACCCTTAGGTCCCATTTTCATCAATGATTCAACATTTATTCCATTTCTCTATGCCAAACATGCATCTAGGTTTATTATGAATAAAACCCCAACTTTTGTAAAATTACACAAAAGCCCCAAACTTTCACAAAATTACCAAACCAACCCCAACATCTCAAAATACCAAAATTTAAAGACAAAATCCATAGAGAGGAGTAGGATATCCCTACCTCGAAGTTTAAGCCAAAAAGGAGATGAAGACTCGAAGACCAACGTGCTCCAAATCCAAACTTTTTCAGATTAAAACAAAGCTCTCAACGCCCTCTATCTTTTTAACAAAAGCCCTAGGCTAGATTCACACTCTAGGGAGATCAAATCTTAGAGAGAATATAAGTGTAGAGAGAGAGGGTCTCGGATCTAGGGTTTAAAAGAAAAAGAAGGTGAAAAAGTGATGTTCAAAAACGCTACTGCCCGCTGATATAAAACACGCTCGCTCGAGCGAAGCCTTCGTCGCTCGAGCGACCAGACACAGAAAACTCTCGCTCGAGCCAAGAAGTTCTCGCTCAAGCCAAAAACTCAAAAGTGCGCTCGAGCGAAGGAATGCTCGCTCGAGCCAACAACTCAAACCCTCAGGTCTGCAACCAGAAGCACGCTCGAGCGACAGACCTCTCGCTCGAGCGAGGAACAAACCAGACCGCTCGAGCCAAGAAAAGCTCGCTCGAGCCAAGAAACGCAACTCTCAGGTCCAGAACCAGACGCCATCGCTCGCTCGAGCGAAGCCACTCTGGCTCGACCCACCAGACACAACTCAACTCTCGCTCGAGCGACAAAGTCCTTGCTCGAGCGAAGGTCCAAAAATCTGGGCAGCAACACTAGGCTCCCAAACACAACCAACCTGAAACAAACCTGCCCAACACATCCTATAACTCAATAAGAAGTAAAAAGGATGCAAACAAGATAATAAACAACTACCAACATCCACGGACACATGTCCGGATCACTGTACAACAAGGGTAAACCCGGGATCACTATAGATATATTTTTCAAAAAATATCTTACAAATTAAATGATAGTAAAATATCCTACAAATTAAAAAATATCCTACAAAAAATATATTTTTCTAAAAAACATACTAAAAATTGCATATGCCAGTCTCACATCAAGCATTGAAGGCCATAAAGGGCATTTTGACACATCTATTTATACCATATACTATCATTCAAAGAGCCAAACACGCTATGTATTTGACTTTCAGTAATGAAGTGGAAGTCTTAGATGTGTTTTATTTTTGTAAATAATGTTCTTTTCACGTGTCTTGCGATTCATTTAGGTGGAAAATGAGAAATTGATTCTAATGCTCTCCAAATGCCTTATGTGAAGCTGACATAAGCATTTTTCATATTTTTTTTTTAGACGATAGTTAGGATAGGGGACTGCATTGAATCAATGTGTACAGTTTAGGAATGTAATTGATACAAATTAAAAACTACAGACCAAAATGAAATTAATGGTATACTTTAGGGATATTTATGTAATTTGCCCTTTATTTTACTATCATGAAACTAAACTTGAACTGTGTGGGTAAATATGGATGTTCAACTGAAATTGATTGTTGTGTGGATGTAAAACCCAGGTTAGGAATTTCACATATTATTTCTTTATTAATTTATCTTGTCCAAACTGCAGATAAAAGATGCTTACACACTCAAGTTCTTTGAAAACAATTCAAGCCGCCTGCCAAAGTGTTGCAATGATGCAGACACTGTGAAGCTCCCTTTCTGCCAAATTCGAGGGAAGTATAGAATGGAATTACCTGGATACAATACAATGGACCCATACCCACATATGAATGAAAGGTGCCCATCTCTTCCCCCAAAATACTCTAGGCCTAAGGGTTGTTAAAAGTCTTCTGATTTGTTTATTCTGTTTCAGAGTTTTTATACCATTGTTTTGTATAATACTAGGTTGTATTTTTTATTTTTCTGTATACAACTTTTCTGATGCAAAGACTTGAAAGATTTCAAAAGTTTAGTTGATGTAGGTTTGATGTTGTTTGTAAATTTGCTACCACAATACAAAGGGAGTAATAGTAATTTCATTGTTACTGCACAGTTCTACTTTGGAATATCCTAATTCACAAATCTAGATGATGGAATAAGGTTTGATTTGGAAGGCAACTAATTCA